>NW_024100507.1:4680000-5294872 GCF_016545835.1 Crotalus tigris
AGTTAGATATAAGCATCTTTATCATATTTTACTAATAACATTCAAATAATAATATCAATTCACAGGGCTTTTTTTGTCATAGAACACCCAGAACAGAGTTCTGGCACCTTTTTTGGATAGAACCTTGTAGGGTAGGCAAGGCGGGTTGTATGACATGTATGAGTTCCAGCACCCTTTTTTTTTTTTTACAAAAAAGCACTGTCAATTCATAAATCAATAATGTCAATTCATTAATCAATATCCTGTTTTTCGTACTCTTGTTAAAGTTTGATTTCCCATTAGTATTTGAAATATCTTTATCAGTTATGATTTCCTCAATATTAAACATTTAGCTGAACATTTAATTCAAACCAATCCTCCTCTTATCTTCATATTTCCCATATCAAAAAAGAAAAAAATGCTATCTTAATTCTAAATCCTATCTTTCATTATAAAAGTCTAATTATATCTAAAAGTCTTCCGTTCTTTTACTTTATTCAAAGAAGTATTTAAACCCATAATGTCCCCTCTAAAAGGTCAAATCTTCTCTTTTTTAAATCTGACTCTCACTTTCTTTCTTTGCCAAGTTGCTTTCCAAGCCAGGGCAATTAGATCGCCCAGGGGTTTTCTTTCTATTTTTGTAACAGTTGCTTGGCATGAGGAAGACAATTTAGGTAAGGTATTTTTGGAGGGGAATTCCGCCCACTTATATTCCTTAAACAACTCCCAGTTCCCTTCTCCCTCCATTTCTCTTTTCATTTCCTGTCTCCCAAGTTGTGACATTTCCCTTAACAGCTCTATATTCCCTTTTTAAACATCTTTTTCTTTGCCATCAGATATATTTTGCAGACTTAAGGGGTAAAAGGTCTTTTGCATTTTTATTGTTATAGCTAAGTCCTGCAGTTCTTTTATCTGTTCCATCTCTAAATCCGTTTCCTCTGTTTCATCGTCTGATTTCTGGATTGTTTGTTCATACTTTGTGGTCGTTATCTGGGAACTTTCTAGTTGTAAATTTAATTTGGAGATTTGCTTGTTTATATTATCTAAATTGTTTTTAGTCTCATTGTGATTTCTTTTTATATCCTCTTTGCATTCAACAATTGTTTGGTGAATATTCTATTAGTAGCATAGAATATATTTCTTTCTGAAAGGTGTTTGTTTTTTCTTGAGGCATCATTCCTGGAGATTAGTTTTCTGTCTTTATATGTTTACTTTATAACTCAATAGATTCCAAAGTATAGGTTCAGTTCTGAAAACAATATTTTATAGTAATCCCTTGTCTCAAGTATCCCAAAAATTGTCAGTCAGGCAAGGTTGTAATCCACAATGTTCGAAGTGTTCAAAATGTTCAACCTCTCTGAAAACAACTCAAAAGTCTCTCCCAGCCAAGCGTAGTCCAAGGTCAAATTTTTCTTTCTCTCCCACCAGCTCTTGAAATTAGAAGTCCAAGCTCGGAAGGTATTTATAATCCAAGAAGGTCAGGATGATAGTTATGCCAAAATATTTTCCTTTATTGCCAGCTGTTCTCCTAGGGTAGGAATCACCAAACAAAGCAAATTATAGTCCTATGCACAAAACCACCTCTAGATATCATTCAAAGTCCATTTTCCACTCTTAAAACAAAGGATTGATTTCTTATATTTTGCCTCAATGGTTTTTTTTCAAAGATAAAATCTTAACAACTATCTCAGTTCTCAAATTTATCAAAACTGTAGTTTTGTATTATTTTCACAGTATTATGTATTTCTGTCCCCCATAAATTTAAAATGCTGCTTCCGTTCACATCTGGAGGTTTTAGACTTCTTGGGAGCCTTTCCCAGGAAATTCAGTTGTAAAATAGTAAAGAAAGGATCAATAATCTTGCCCAGTCCAAACATGCTGTTTACAATGTGCTAATTAAAATTTTTGTTCTTTGGTTGTCAGCAGTTAATGGGCGTTCATAGAGGTGTGGCCAGTCTTTTCCCTGCCAGTTTAGAGGGCTTTCCTTGGATCGAACAGAGAGACCACTATCTCTCCATGATTGACAAAGCACCCCTCCTTCTTCATTGCCTCTTTGGGGTGACTTTAGGCTCTTTTCAGGGCCCCCAGCAGGGTGAAATCAGGTGCAGAAGGCAGAGCCTTTCCTTCCTGGATCCGTCTCACCACGACGGAAAACCAGAAGTCCTCTGGATGTGGACGATTATTTTAAATATCCTTGTTTTATAATGAAGTTTTTAACTACAGATTAACAAAAATATAGATGTTGAAAAGCTAAATGAGCTTGCATGGTGAATGCATCAGATGAAAACTCTAATATGCTGCCCTCAACACCATTGAACAGTCAGTAGAAAATCCATGATAGTATCACCACAATCACCATATTAGTGTTATATATCAGTGATTACATGACCTCTATAGTTGCCATAGGCTATAGAAATAAATAAGTCAGCAGAAAGAATGGGTAAGGAGATAACAATATAAGAGCCTGTAGGGTGTGGAGAAAGAGGGAATCAGATTAAATTACCTGAACTGCACAGATCCAATCCAAAAGAGAGACGGAACTCAGTTGGGAAAGGAAGTGATGAAAGCCCTAAGAATTTCAATGTAGAAGGAATGTTACTTAGTGTCGTGCAAAGTTCAGCCCTTTTGATGAGGGAAGGAGATATAAGTGCAGAGTCCCTCTGCCAACCATCTCTACATCTATTAACCCAGTGGGGCCAATGGGTTTATAAGTCTAGGAAGCTGTAGCATAGCAAAAGTTGAATTCTAAAAGCACCACTACAATAAGATGCTCAATCACTCTGCCCCAGAACTAATAAGGAGATAGAATCACCATTGCCTTTGGCATTGTTTTGCTGATACTCCTTTCAGTGTGTCCGAGTATAACAGTCTGACCATGAAACAAAAAATAATGTTAATAATAGCATTGTGGAAGTTAACTTCATTTTCACATTACTTTTTAAAAATGGATACTAAGCTTTTCTGACAATCTTCACCTCTCTCTAGGATATCAAAAAATGACGTGCAAAGAATAAAGAATCTCTGCACTTCCCATTCTTCCATATTCTTGGATATCAGTTTCTTCCTAGTTCCTCTTCTGGGTTTTGGCATCCTACTAGGAAGGGGCAAGAAAGTCTGTGACCTACTGTTAACAAAAAGCAAAACAAAAATATATATTGCATATAGCATTGTGTTTTACCATGGACAAAAATAAATCAGTTAATCTGCAAAAAGGCCAGAAAACCAGGAATACAAAAGGCACTGTTTCGCATGTGTGATTTTTTTTTTTTAATACAGCATGATTGATCTCTTTGGTATAATGAGTGACCCTTTGCACCAGCAATTTCTATATATGTTGCTGAAGAATTACTGCTTTCCTTCTTCCACTATAGAGAGTATTCTGTGCCTGTCTCTGGAATTTAACTATATCTAATGTAGGACAAGCCAAGAAGGACAAAGAAGGCCTAAAACCTTTTCACAATCCCCAAAACCAATGGAAAAAGCAGTAAAGGTATCATATACTTGGTAAGAATTTAAAGATAATATTTGAATAAGCAAGCAAATCAGTTCCCCTTTCCCCTTTCTATCCATACCAATGCAGAAAACCTGTAATTTAAATATGAATATAGCAATTGCCAGCTGAAGAAAGAGAAATCTATGTAAATTTCAATGCACACACACACACAAACACAGATTCAGAACCGGAGATGAAATCTTTTATGAAGACAAAGCAAGAGGTGTTGTTTTTATTAATATTATCGTATAATTCTTCTAAAGAAAATTCAGCAGATGTCAGTAATTTAGGGTCAATTCAAGTTTTAATCCAAAGAATTGTCCCACTACCACTATAATATATCTATATTTCCAAACAAAGCTGTTTTTTATAAACTGTTATGAGGTCAAATAATTCTAAATTAGTCAGCTGTTTTGATAATTTCAATTTCTAATGCTCCAGTAATTATGAAGAAAATGTTTGCCAATTTATTCCACATTCTCTGTATTTCATTTGTTAAATCCTGATATGGTCTAATCTCCCCAAGCTCCTTTTGAGCTATTAAAGTGTCATTTGGTATTCTACATCTATAAGTCTGTAAGTAAAACGTGCATTTCTTCAATAATTGTGGCATACGGCATGTTGTCTTCTAGTCTCAGTTTATGAATTTATAAATTTCATAATTTTTATGCAGTCTTTCTGCTCACCTTTTCAATTTTATGAATATAAAAGTACTTTGGGCATCAAATCTATACCTTCTCCATAAATTCCAATTTATTCTTTTTACTGTCTAATGGTGCCTTTTCTTATAACTTTCCTGGCCAATAATGCTATAGTTGCTTTTACAGCATTTGTTCCTAGTGCTTGTCCTGTGCTGAAAATATTAAGCTTTCTGTTTCCTTCTTGATGGATCCAATATGAAGCCATTGCCACGTTTTATTATCATCCACCTAGCCCAGGAATTCTGGGAATTGAAGTCCACGAGTCATAAAAGAGCCAAGGTTGCCTACCCCGACTTAGCCTTCAATTTTATTCAGATTTTGGCCATATAGATGTTAATCTTTTCCATTTTTCATTTGTTATTGTAACTATTAAGTTTTATGTGCCACCTTTGATTCTATCATATTCAGAATGCGTTTCTTATAGACATTATTAATAACAATTCTTTGCATCTTTTTATGTAAACATTTGAACCTCTGCTTTCATATTCCATTGAATTTGCAATTCAACCACCAATTTTCCTTGGTAAATGCAAACAAAGTGAGTTACTTTTGAAGGCTGTAGTGCATGATGTATTATCATAGATTTCTGAGTCTTGCAGTCTAAACCATCTACTTCTACTTATATCCGTCTATACAGTATATACTTAATATATATCCTGTTACCTATGTATTAGTGGCATTGATTATATAAACACTTTTTAATTTTTGTTTTAACACATTTCTACCTTATTTTATGTATTCAGCACTAATTTTCTTTTTTTTTACATTGCCATGGAAAACATAGTTTGTTTTTAAAATACCCAAATATTTATAACTCTAATACTTTGATTTTAGTGCCATTCCATAATTCAGTTTTACCTAAGTATTCAGTTTCTCTTTTTCATTTTTTATTGCCAGCATTGCACAGTTAACTAATCCAGATTCCATTTTTATGTCATCACTAAAGTTTTGTGTTGTATCTCTTTCTCTATATGACTTTGGATAAGATTTCAAATCATCATGTTGAGCAAACATGAAACTTTTGTTTGGAAAATTCATAGCTTGATGACACTTTATTGAAAATTATCATCAGTAGAATCAGAACTATATTTAAAAAGCAACAGAGACACATGAAAATACAATAATTGATTCTGCAACCATATTTGTGTTATGCTAATGTTTAGTAGCTTTCAAAGGAACTAATCTTTATCTCACTATTTCTTCTTTACATTCCAAAAACTTTTCTTCAGGTGTTTGTCAATATTTGGATATTTGTGGTTGTCATTCATTATTTTGCATTGGCAATTCAAATTTTTAAATGAGTGTTTTCAGATGTATCTTTATCTTGGTTTATTCTTTTCAATTTCATATGTTTTGTTTTCAATTTTTTTTATGGCTGCTCCAATTCATTTCGTTCAGGGTCTGAAAACATCTTTTTTCTGAATATGAAATTTCTCTGATCAGTAAGACTCTCTGTTATATTTGATTCTGAAAATTTTATTTTCCAAACTTCATACACAGAGTTCTAGAAACCACAAGTCCATGGATTTGACCCATAATAATAGTTCGTAATTTCTTGATTTTCACTGAGCAAAAGGACTTTTTAAGCAAACAAAGGCCCTTAAAATAACTCACAATTCAAACTGCTGATCTGATTGTCCAACCCTAAATAATATGTCATTTAGCAAGTAAGTAGGATTCAAAAACACTTGAAGATTACTTAAGTTCCCAGTCTAACAACACAGTCTGACATGGAGTGTGGCAAGGCATGGGAGATATCAACAAGCAGTAATTACATAAATTGCATAACAGTATTATATAACTGTTTTCTCTTTCATTTCATTCAAATGGTATAAAATTCCCCTTTCTTCCCATCATCCTGGAAAATAACAACCTTTTATTTATAGTCAAAGTAAAATGCATAAGAACAACCCTCACCAGAGTGGCAAATAAACACAAGGGCATATATTTAAAAAGTGCAAACTGCTTAGATTATGGCTCTCAATTCTCTAGGAACACGTATAAAAAGTTATATGTAAGTACTGTCTTCCACAATGAAGTATGAGAGGATTAAATTTAACTCTAAAGGACTTATGGAATCAAAATTAAATCGGTTGTTTTCGTAGCAGGCAAAACTCTACAGTTGCAAGTTTAAAAAAAAAACACATACTATTTGCATAAAAGAAATGAGGGCTGCATTATTTGTCTTTCAGGGAAGATAGAACAGGAGCCCAAGATAAAATGTTCAAATCATAATTGGATTGAATTAAAAGCAAAGTTATACACAAAGTAATATAGCCTAGTAAAGAGCAATGGGACAAGGTAATTATTTCTCTTGTTTGTCCTTCCCTGCATTCTACACTGTAATATTCAATCAATCAATCAGAATAGAGCTGGAGGGGATCTTGGAGGTCTTCTAGTCCAGCCCCATGCTCAAGCAGGAGACCCTATATCATTTCAGACAAGTGGCTATCCAGTCTCTTCTTAAAAACCTCTAGAGATGAAGCACCCATAACGTCTGAAGGCAAGCTGTTCCACTGGTTAATTGTTCTCACTGTTAGGAAGTTTCTCCTTAATTCCAGGTTGTTTCTCTTCTTTATTAGTTTCCATCCATTGGTTCTTGTCTTGCCTTCTGGTTCTTTGGGGAAAAAATTGACCCCCTCCTCCTTGTGGCAGCATCTCAAATACTGGAATACTGCTATCATACTCCCCACCACAACCTGTCACGATGACACCTTTAAGAGTGAAAGGCAAAGTGATTCACACTTCTTTTTCTGCATCCTTTTGCCAGTATTCAAAAAGATGGCATATAGATATTCCAGCATAACATTTCCTATTGTGGGAATATGTCATACATCATCTTGGCAATGAGAGGCTGGAAGTCCTCATTGCTGACGTCAGCCTGGATCACATGAATGTCAGATTCTAGCACACTAATTGTAACAAACATGACAGGCCAGAAGATGGCATTTGATCAGCTTTTATCCAAAGTTCAGCCACAGAGAAAGGACTAAAAAAACATTCCTAATATCTACAGCACAAACTTCGAATGCTGTAACCCAATTGTTGCCGAGCATCTGTTGAATAAATCCAGTCTCTGTTACTGAAAGATATTAATATAAGCAACAAGGGTAACTAAGTGCCCAGTGTTCATGCATCAAAGAAAGCTATACAAATCTTTACCAAAGCTGGACATTGTTCTTCTTTTTACATGTAACCAGCACAAAGTCTCTATCATGACTGCAATTTTTGTGACAATATGATATCAAGCAGGCATTATGTAGCAAACAGTTACCTTGTCTGATGCTGTACTCCTTGTGACATGGTAAAAAATAAAGCTGTTCATTTATCTGCTTGGTGTATTATTGGTTTGATCAATGATATGATGTGATGACGTTCTATGATGATAAGTAACCATTTAATGGAACTGGGTCAAGGGAAAGATTTTTTTTTATTTCTTCTGGGGACTTCGAGAACAGTTCAACTATAGCAAAATGGTCTCCTTCTGAGGGAGAATAGTATTGGCGCATACTCAGGCTCTGTCAGATCAAAACAGCTCAGTTTCCCCCTGGGTGATGCTTTACATATAGACTGCAACTCCCACAGGTCTGTTCAATATTCCCATATATATGGAAATAAACAACAACAAAAATCAGGCAATTCCTCTAAACGTTTTACTTATCATAGTATTCATTTTTCTCACGCAACTGATTGGTATGCCTTTCAGTCTATGTTTCTTTGAAACCATCTCTGTTCCTTGGTAAACGCTGGTATAGACTAGCTATGAAAAATATTCTAGTTAACAGTTGGTCTGTCTCACCCCATCTCTTACACATGAAGCATGCCTCTAGGTAACAGAACTGCTGAAACAAAACCCAGTCTATCTTCTTCCATCTATTAAACGAGCTGTTTCCTGTTCTTTGCCTTTTAAAGGCAGGAGAAGGTAACAGATTTACCTGAAAAGATAGACAAAGATTATTTTTTAACATCAGTTTTTCTGATTGTTCCAATTCAGCTTTGGGAATAATGCCAACTATATTTTATATCTGGGTTTAAATCATATTTCTTCAAGAATTTGTTCATTAAACTATATACATTTATTTGCTTTAACAGATTAACACATCAAAGGTTATGGTGGAACAAGTGTATCAATCAAACAGATCATTCAACAGCATTATGTTACCATGTCACAAGGATTGTACCATCAGAGAAGATATTTCCAATTGTTTGAAACATAAGGCTTACCTGATTTTGAATGACAATAGAGTGGATATGGAAGCATAGTTGACAGATGCGTAATTACCTAATTACATCACATTTTATCAGTACTATACAGGTATATCAAGAAACAATTTACAATACTCAAGCATTCAATAGAGGACTGATTTCATAGCATTCTCCTACACACACACACATACACACACACACACACACACAATCACACACAAACACCCCCCTATGACAATAGAGTTATTGGCTGAGAAAGCAAGAATAACTATTCTCATGTCTAGGAATCCAAACATGCTCGATAATGATCTGTGACATTACCAGATGGAAGATATACCTGAATTTTACTAAGTAAATGGACATTAAATTTATATTCAAGAAGAGCATACAAAACATTATTCTAGGAAATGCTGTGTATCCTATTCATTTGTTAATACAAGTTAATGCTGCATTAAAGAAATACAAAAGCATTTGCACAGGTTAGAAAATGAATCACAAATGCACCATATCTGGGAAGGAGGGGGAGTCCAAAGTATGAAAAATAATTATATTTTAATAATATAAAATGATCCGTGGTGAATTAAGATGAAAATATAGTATGCATTTGTTTTCATCTCTCTGAAATAAAACCGTATTTTACTAGCAATGGAAGGATTCTAAATAAGCTGGGTGTTGAGTTTCAAAGCACAGTTTTGCTGGTGCGACAAATACTGCTTCTCTGCTTGCCAACAAACTTGAGGGGAAGAGAGAGGTTTGGAATGCAGACTTCAAGGATTAAGAAGCCAGACCATGAGACTCAAGGACATTACACCAGGTCTCTGGCCAGATCTAGAGATGCTTTCTCACAGGGCTTTTTTTCTCATAGAACGCCCAGAACGGAGTTCCAGCATCTTTTTTGGATGGAACCTTGTAGGGTAGGCAAGGCGGGTTGTATGACATGTGTGAGTTCTGGCACCTTTTTTTTTTTTTTTTTTTAGAAAAAAAGCACTGCTTTCTCATAACAATATTTTTCCACTTGATTGGGCAACATGACCTGACCTAGAGGGAGGAGGGAGAATTCAATGCTTTTACTATATGGGTTTGGGAGGGATCTTGCCAGAACTGGTTTTGCTTTCATTAATGCCGAAATTAATGTACTCAATAAAGTTTTACATTAAGAGATCAAAATGTCTCAAAGGTGTTTGCTTGGTTGGGTTCATCAATCGGAACCTTGACACTGGGTTAGGCTGAACAGTCAAGCAGTATAGGTAATGGTACATAAAATAATTTAATTCACTTATTGCATATATATAACTGCCCATCTCACAAAGTGACTCAAGCATGCAGCTAAGCCTGGAAATCTAGTCTATATCTTCTCTATCTTATTGAAAACCATATGAGAAAGGCATGCAGGAAGCTGAGGTTATGATTATTATTCAGATCATGCCTTATGTCCATATGATTCCATAATGAATAAGTAGAAGCTGAGAAGACAGTAGAAGCCCAGGTTTGTATGGAAGTCCACCAGTAACTATTTAAGGACAATAGGCCAAAGGTTCCTAATCCCTCACTGAACCCACATGGACTTCCTTCTAAGTAATTAGTTTGAATGTAAACAAATTAGAAAAATCCATGTGTTATCAAAGAGATTCCACATGTACATCATCAAATGTTTTGTGCCCTGTTTATGTTTTTTGCTATAACAAGATAATTCTAATCTAAAGTAGAATCATTTTTCATCAAAATTCATGTTGGCCAGTTATCAGATCATGATTCTTAGCTACCAAAGTGAATTTAGAGCCCATTATGGGAGTGGTATATATGCTTCAATCACAATAGGATTTATTCTATGGCACTATTTTTCATCATGTGATTCTGCTGCACTAATAGCAGTAGCACTTAGACTTACATGCCACTTCACAATGCTTTATAGTCATTTCTAAATGGTTTACAGAGTCAGCATATTGCCTCCAACAATCTGGTCCTCATTCTACTGACCTCAGAAGAATGGAAGGCTGAGTCAACCTTGAGCCAGTGTACTGCCCCACTCACTCACACATGTACATAACTGTGATTTAATAAGTTTAATTAATATTCCCCACCAAAACTCAGAACTGTCCCAATTAAGTCCAGCCACGAGCAGGCCAAGATTAGTCCACAGAGTAATGGCCTAATAGCCCACATATCAACTGAAAATTGCTCAAACAAAATAACTCTACCAGGCAAAACTTAAATCCACACACAAGAGAGCTCACGTGGCAAGAAAAGTTCAGAGTCTCCAATTCCAAACAAGGTGTCAATCCAGAGTGAAGCAGGAATCATGACGAGGGTTTTCTCCTCTTGAGTAGTCTCGCTGACCTCCACTGCTCCTGCCTTTTCTCTGCCCTGCATATTCCCAGATCAGTTGCAGAAGGCAGTTCCTCCTCCTCTTCGCTGGCTATCTGCCACTGCAAACTTTCCCCAGCTGAAACCTCCTTCAAATCTCTTTCGGATGGCCATTCAGAGTCATCAATCAACCCAATTCCTGATGTGCCAGGAATAGGCTCAACACACAGCCCCGCCTGAGCTGACATCTGAGGAGGAATCTGGGGAGTCACTGAAGGGAGACATCACAGCCTGTGAGAATCAAACTGCTGGCAGTTGGCAGAATTAGCCTGCAATACTACATTCTAACCACTGTGCCACCATGGCTTAGTGGTGAATAATTAATGTTATTCAGAAAAGAACAATTGGCTGGAAAGGGGAAATTCTATGATGATTTGGCCAATTTTATTTATATGAAATATTTCTATTGTATCATGCCTAATCTCAACATTGTAAATATGTATATATAAACACCCTACAGTTGTATAAAGCTTAACAAAAATGGAATCAACAGCTTCTTAAATGTCAGATGAGAGAGGCAGGAGAACTTCTAGGGGTAGTATATTCCATAATTTGAAGGATACCACAGAGAACGTTTCCATTTTGGTCTATGTTCTTGTCCAATCAGAATACAACCTTAAGAGGTCTATACTAGATGTCCCCAAAGGGGGAGCAGCTCAGAGTTGGATCAGGAATCCACTTACATATTGTGTTTACAGAGCTTGAGAAAAACAACCAGCAGTGGAAAGGACAGAGGATCTACTTGTAATGCATTCATTGCCTCCTTTTAGTAACATTTCAGTTTGCAGTGCCAATTATTGTCATGGGAATGAAGGCTATATCTAGTATAATCTATCTTCAGGGAATTGCTTTACAGTCATCGCTCTTACTCAAGAACCTTCAGATGATTATAACCTTGATTACTTAGTATCAGCTCAGGTTGGATTTAGACAAGTGACCCAGAGGTGAAAGATTATATATTATTTTCACATAAGTCAATCAGTCTTCCTGAAATTGTGATTCATTAGACACGTTCCTACTGGCACTGTATTTATTTAGACTTTCCAATATAGTAACTGCAGTTAGAACTGCAATTATCAGCATTCCTAACAAGGGTGGCATTCCACTAGTTTTGGGAAGACCAATATCATATTCTAATTATCAAGTACCTTATATAAACAAAGGTACACAAAAATTTGTCAGGATAAATTGCTGAGATAACTGGTGAATCCTAGTTATATAAGATTACTCTGATCTAATATATATATCAGGTCAAAAGTATTCAAAAGAAATCAAAGAGAGATGTTAAAGTAGAATTAAGGATAGCGTAGATTAAAAAAATATGCCTCATTCCTCTCTGCTTAAGCAATAATATTTGATGAGATATGAAATGGGCAATACCAAGGATTTCCTACATAGGTTTTCCATGAACCTATACTGATTTAGCACATTTACTTCTTTAGTTTACCGTCTTATGTAATTGTTTTAACACACATTGATTTTTGCAATACAAATAGAAAATGAATAGATAATTGTGTGAATGAAACTTCACTCAATAGTCTTTAGAATGTATATGCATTATTGAAAAAACACCATGTCAAATAATTATGCACCTAGCATTTAAATGTAATAATGAATAATGTCTTCATATACTTTCAAACTTACTACTAAGTTATTACTACCTACTACCTAAGCAAAGAACAGAAAGAATCTGTTTAATACCTATTTTTCTGTTCCTAACATCCATCTCTAATTTGAAATTTCAAATAAACTTCATTGATTCAAGTAGCAAAATCATGAACTCCACCTCCAATTGATTTGATTTAGTGTATTCCTTCAAGTTGGTATTAATTCTTAATTACCATATACATAGATTTTTATTATAGCAGTCTTTCCTTAACTTGGTGCTTCAGGTTTTCCAAGGTGGACCCATCTGAGTCCATCCACCTTACTGCTGGCTGTCTTCTCTTTTCTTCCACCATTCCCAGCACTGTAATCTTTTTCAGTGACCTAGGTCTTCACATACTGTAACATGTCCAAAGAAGGATAATTTGAGCCTGCTCATTTGTATCTGGGTTGATTTGCTCCATTATTCATTGGTTTATTTTCCCATCTGTCCATGGTATTCTCTGGAGTCTTCTCCAACCCTATGTGTCAACGCTGCAAAAACTGTATATTCTTGCTTTGACAATATGCAGAACTTCTGGTATTTTTGGAGTTAATACAGAGCAGAAGGGGGTGGGGGCAAAGCCTAGGAAAGAAAGAGGAAGGAAACTTTTGACCTTCACACTAATTGGATAATGTGATATATGACAGCTAATTTAGGGAGGGAACATGCTGATAATTTAACTGCTCAGAGGAAGAGAACTTAGATCTTAGGATAAAGACTCCGTTATGCCTGTGCCGACATTTTGACTCAATAAAAGACTTTTAGGGAAATCAATGCCTGGAAGTTCTTTGAAGTGTTTCATTAGCCAGAACTATAACACTACAGTTCCAAAGCATCAATGCTCTTTCTATCCTGCAACTTCCAAAAAAACATATATAAAAAGCAATTCTCATCTGGAATTTAACCATTTCCCATGGATCCTGCTAGTAATGCATTTCTCAGTGGACCCATTGCTGGACAAATGTCTTAGGAGCTAAATCCAGATAATGCTGATCTTTTTTTTTTCCTTTTAACTTGCTTTTTAGAATGCATGAAGTAGATGGAATTTGATTTTTATTTATTTTAATAGTAAAAATGCTCACATGCTCATAGCAGTGCAGAGTTTTTCTTTACTGTGTTGGCTGGAGTGACTCTGTGTCTAATAGCAATAGCACTTAGACTTACATACCGCTTCACAGTGCTTTACAGCCCTCTCTAAGCAGTTTACAGAGTCAGCATATTGCCCCCAACAATCTGGGTCTTCATTTTACCAACCTCGGAACGATGGAAGGCTGAGTCAACCTTGAGAGGTGAGAATCGAACCGCCAAACTGCTGGCAGCCAGCAGTCAGCAGAAGAAGCCTGCAGTACTGCATTCTAACCACTGCTCCACCATGTCTAAGCAAGGTTGATCCTGATGAAAACAGAAAATAATCTCATATGGACGCTAGCTCTGTTTTTTTCTACTGTGGTTTGTTGCCGCTCTGTTCCGTTGTACCTCTGCTACAAAATCATTCCACAAACAGGGAGCCATCCCCGTATGCCTGCCTATTTGTTCTTGTTCCTGCTAGGCATGCTGGCAAGTTGGTACAAGTGAAGCAGGCTCTTCAGTCACTTCAACATAAATTGTTTGCCTTTTAAAGATTAGGCACGCTATTCCTGTGCGCAAAAGCTTTAGAATACCCTTAGAGGACAGAAAAATGCTGCAGCTTCCTATATCTGTTTGCTTCCACTAAGGTGTAATCAGGATTTTTGCAGGGCAGATATTGTAGTCATTTAATGTCAGCCATTTAAATTGAGCCTGCAAATGTTCCAGCAGTGTAACTGGGACATGTAGATGTGATACAATCCCACAACCTCTTTCCTGTGTCAATTAAGAGTTTCTAAATGTCTTTAAAAACAGACCCATGAAAAGCCCAGCCTGAATATAATTAGGGCTTGTATGAAATCTCTTTTTGCTAGCAGCTGTATCATTGCATTTCTTGTCTGCAAGTCCCAAGCCCTTGTTTATTTTACACTTGCCACATATTACTTTTATAACAGACTTTCCGAAGTATGCATTATTTAAGCACATAATCAGTGAACGAAGCAGGCATTTTTTCCCCCATAACATTCTTATATTGGCTTATATTTTTACATTACTATGGAAAAAAAGCTCTTAAAAATATTATTATCATCATGATAGTGGGAAATAAAAGTAGACATAGCATTTTTTAAAAATTGACATTGTTATTTTTGCCCTTATCATTTTGTTCATGATTTTGAGTTACGTACATTTGGTACAGGAAAGAGTATCCAGATGACAAATTTAAAAGATCTAATTTTTAATGTAGCATATAGATCTCAAATGACTTTTGTGCAAAATCTTGCTTATTGATTCAAAGTCAAATCACAGAGGGGCATGCAATATTAATATAAAATTCCCAACATTTTAATATAATTTAGTAGCTTCTATATACTCTCCGACTGCATGATTCATGAGCATTTTCTACAGCTGCAGCTGCTGCAGTTTACATGCATACAAACTTTTATTGTCTACCAGATGTCTAAGTTTGTAATATTTGTTGGTGAATTTCAGGTCACTAAAAGTTCAGACAGATTTCCAAAACATGTTTGCTGAGTGGATCAGATAGAAATACTCTATTAGATGTGAGTAGGGTACCTTAGAACAAGGAAACATCTTTCTTGATTTCAGAGAAATGCAAGGAAGAAAACAATAGTGTTACAAGCATTATCCTAGACAGTTTAATTTTAGATTTCTCTAAGAATTTTATTAGCAAATATGGTTTCTAATTCGTGCTCTTTTAAACCACACAATTTTCCTTACAGGGAGTTCTCAACTTATGACAACAATTGAGCCCCAAATTTCTGTTGTTAAGCAAGACATTTTGTTAAGTGAGCTTTGACCCATTTTATGACCTTTCTTGCCGCAGTTGTTAAGTGAATCACTATAGCTGTTAAGTTGATAGCATGATTGTTAAGTGAATTTGTCTTCCCCGTTGACTTTGTTTGTCAGAAAGTCGCCAAAGGTGATCCCACGACCTCGGGACAAGGCAACCATCATAAATATGAGCCAGTTGCCAACAGTCCAAATTTTGATCACATGACTGTGGGGACGCTGCAATGGTCGTAAGCATGAAAAACAGTCATAAGTCACTTTTTTCAGTGCTGTTGTAATTTCAAATGGTCACTAAATGAATGGTTGTAATACGAGGACTACCTATATGAATAAGAAGAAATCCCCTGCTATGGCCAATAACATACAGGGACAACCTATGCCCTGATGTGCAAAAAGCAGACCATCCTCACAAGGATAGATGGGCATGGCCACCAGATCTAAAATTAAGACCCCCAATTTAATTCAAAGCATTAAATTTTTTACCAAAGTTCATTCTCCTTATGTTCTGGCTAGCTATTTAGTTGGGGGGGGGGACGACCTGAAAGATCTACTGCTTGAAATCTAAATTCATTTCAGAGAAGTGACTCTTAGAGATACAGTCTTTGTATTTTCAGATACGGTTATCTGTATGCTGAATAGGGGTCATGCTGGACACTGGACCCACATGGAGAACTGAACACCTGCCGCTACTACATCTACTCTTTCTGTTTAATTACTCAAAGCCTGTTTATCTTTTGTTAGTTTTTTGATACATATAGAAAGAGGTCTTTTCATCCCTCTTTATCAGTGCTGCCCAAAAGCCTAGCCAGGTGCCTGTGGATTAAATCTTGTTTTTCTTCCTTCTCAAAAAAAAAAAAAAAAAGCAACAAACTCAGAGCAGTATCAGTCCTCAATGGAGCTAACATCTGAGACCAGAGAGCAGGTGCAGTGCCTTTTTTATCCATTGATCCCACCATCTTCTGAAGAGGTCCAAATATTAGTCTTTTTTACTTCACAGTTACATTGGCAGCACAAACCACTCTTTGCTAAGCACAAAAAGCATCCAATCTGTTTAATGCCAGGATGGCTGGTTCAGTATCATGGCTACCGTGGCAACCAAGGCCTACTTCTGTCATGGCTGCCTTTGTTGGCTGTTAGCAATCTAAAATCAAGAGCCACTTGCTGTTCTACTGACTCATGCAGAGGAGAATTCTGCCAAAACAGATTATTTTATTGCTCCATCCGTGAAGCAAGGTCTGCAGCTGACACAAGAAGCCATCTTCTCCTTCTGTTTGCTTTTCTCTTTTTCCCTCTAGACCAGTGGTCTCCAAACTTGGCAACTTTAAGACTCATGAACTGACTGGGGCATTCTGAGAGTTGAAATCCACAAGCCTTAAAGTTGCCAAGTTTGGAGACCCCCGCTCTAGACAAATTGCCCTGGAGGGGGTGGAGGGGAAGAGATTTTGGTCACAATTGTAACTCCAGTAAAGAAGATAAGAGATTTGCACATCATTTCGTCCCACTATTATTTGTATGCGCACATGAGACACACACAAGGAGAGAAAGATTGCATGAAAGACGTAAATCTATTTTGAGTAATTGTATTGATGTTCTGTTTTGTTTTTTGCCAAGAAACTCAATGGATAATTTGTTCCCCAATTCATAGGATAATTGATTTCCTAGCTCAAGTTTGCCCATAAAATTCATTATATTTAGCTTTCTTTCCCCTCTAGGGTTTTTTTTTTTTTTTGAGAGAAAAGCAGTTCAGAATCAACAATATTCTCATGTACTCCTTCTCCACTCTTCCTTGCATTAGCCCCATAACCCAGTTCTCAACCTTTTCTTCACCACAGATTCACTTTAAATATCTTTTGTAGCCATGGACCATGGCCACAGACCCTCAAGACCTAACTCAAGATTTAAATCACAACATTTCTTCAACCCTCTATGGACCCCCTGGGATGACATCACAGTCCCCCAGGGGTCTGCAGAGCACAGGCTGAGAACCACTGCCATAAGCCAGTTAGAACAATCAATCGGTGGAATGACTTGCCTCCAGAAGTTGTGGGTGCTCCAACACTGGAGGTTTTTAAGAAGAGATTGGACAGTCATTTGTCTGAAATGGTATAGGGTTTTCTGCTTGAGCAGGGGGTTGGACTAGAAGGTCTCCAAGGTCCCTTCCAACTCTGTTATTCTGTTAACAAATTGCTTGAACTAAATCAGCACTGAGGTACATTGTTTTTCTGTACTTATAATAAACAATTTTCTAGAGCTTTTAAAATTTACTCTGAAGATCTCTGAATTTTGAATGAGGAACTCACCGATTGAGGATGTGAGCTGGCTTGGTGAATCATTGTGGATCAAGAATCCACAGGCTTCTTCTTCAAACTACTCTATTCTCTAATTTAGGTTTTAGAGGCTACTTAAAGAACCTATTTTCCAAAATCAGCTTTGGCATAGCTGTCCTTAGCTCCACTCTGGCACTGGAATTCTTCAGACCAGATGAAATACAGAAATCATGCTATGACTATTTTAGAGGAAACAAAGGCTATCCATATTCTGCTCCAAAACAAGCATTCGAAAAATGTCAATAGCCACAATACGATCGCAACCTGGTAGCATTTCACACTGACCGCATGGCTTTTTCAAATGTGAATTAAAAAATAATAATAATCTGAGCCCACAGAATTTTGTGCAAGTTGCTCTAGAGCTCTGAACATGTAATTCAGTGCTTGCTCATTACGGTTTCACAGAGCATCTAGCATAAAACTTCTTTATTTTCCCTTGTGTGTACTTAGAATACTGTAATTTCAAGGCTTTAATAGACTTTATGATTATTCCCTAATGCATCATTATCCTACCATTCACAATAGATAGCAATGCTCCCCATCATTACCCGTGTAACAGTAGTAATACATTCTACAAATGTATCTGTTGAAGAGATTATGGCTTTGCTAAAGCTAGTAGAATCAAACCCCAGTGCAAATTAGCATGTATTTCCAACCAGGCATCAGTTAGACCAACTTTCATCAATAGATCAGCTTTGTTTCACTCATTTTCACAAAGGAAGACTATACCTTTTCTACTTGAGATCTGGCCAGATATACTATAGCTGATTATCATAAGCCAAGCCCTTAATGTGATACATATGCTGAAATGTATGAGATGATTATCTGTTGAGCCTTGAGCTACCTTTCTTGGTGATGCGTTTCCTTCCATCCATAATACCTCAAGTGAATAACCATACGGTTTCCAGTAATTACCAGATTAATTAAAAAACTTATTTGTCTTGGAAGGCATATCCAATTTTTTCTGAGGTAGTTATTATTACCATTATTATTTGCAGATAAAAGACCAGTTCACAATATATTCACTTTCTTGACATACATCTGGAAGGAGTAGATAACTATCACCACCTCCAAAGTCCATGTTGGCTAGGACAGGAGGTTGTGGTAATTATGAAAGTAAATGTGAGTAGTGATGACATTGTTTGTTACACTACAGAGAAGGACCCTTTGCTTTCTTCATCATTTTTGTAACGAACACTTTTATAAAAAAAGGGATTGTTGCTTATACATCTTTTTGCCTTCCAAAAATAGATTTATCACTTAAAATAAAAAAATGTGGCAAATCACTCATTTTTCCCTTTTTATTTTGACTCAAAGACACATTTGATCATGGGAAAATATGGTTGATGTTTTGCAGCCAATTACACCTTGTTCTTTGCACAGTATCCTTATTCTGTACACAACATATAACACGGAACCTGGATGACTTGAAGAGATACTGAATCCACCCAATCTATCTTATTTCCTACTGGCTTTGATCCCAACAGTGTACAAATCCCAGATATTTTGGGACTTTCACCTATATCAATTCAATCACTTCCCCCTACTTATTCACTGCTCCGTTATTGCTAATGCAGTTAAGTTACTTTTCCAGAGCAATCAAAACAACTCCCAGTGAAGTCCTGGAATTGGCTAGCAGTATTTCTCATAAGGGACAAAATACTGCCAACAAAGCAGTATTGCTGCCATAACAAATTTTGTTGCCATAACAAAATTAATCAGGTAAGGAGCATGGTAAAAAGTAGTGAGCCTAGGTGAAAGAAACTTCAATTTTTCAGTAGAATGACTGAGAGTTCCATTAAGTTCCAGTACACATTTTCTGGCCTTAAAATTCTTTAATTCTAAAATTCTGATATGCAGATTTCCATAAGTTAGAATTTGAAATTCTCCACAACAGAGCCTTCTGTGGTTGAATAAATTCCCAATGCAATTTAGAATTCTGTACAATGTTTCCTGATGCCACAGAATATATAGAAAACAACAGCAAAAATTCTTCTATCGTTTAGTATGTGGTCAATAAATTGTCCCTTGATTTGCAGAAGAGACTAGCTTTGCATTTAGTTCCAGTTGAAGTTCACAAAGTTAAACGAAAAAGTAACTCCCACGTCCAGGAGCCTGTCCATCTACATTCTTAACATTTTATATTTCTCCTATATTCAAATTCATGGAAATAAGTTTCATTTAAAAAATTAAGGCTACCAGATAGTACAATACAGTTAGTGAAAAAAACTGTCATTTCTAATTTCTGCAGTTTGTTCATTTGTTCTGTTATTCCATCCAACCACAATGATCAACATGATTAATTGAACTAAAGTAAAACAATTAAAACATATTAAAGTACACAGTAAATATAATTATATTCCCTCGCTCCCTCCTCATTCTCTCAACTCTACTAATTTTAAGGAGGATGGTATGTGAAATGATTTTCATTTGCAATAATGCAGTAATGTATGAAAACTTCATTGACTTACAGGAATATCTCATTTTGTTTTTTTCCCAGGGAGAATTAATATTTTTCCTTAGTGCAGCATTATATGGTCCCATGGCTATGACCTTAGGTCTACTAATATCCTTCCATCCACACAGCAATGACTATTTGTGGACTTAGCATCTGCTGATGCCTGCTTTTTCCCAGGGCTTGAGTTTGATTTGTAGACTTTACACTCAGGGCCATTTGCCTTTTGTGATGGCAACTATCTGTTTTTGCTGTGGATGCTGTGAAACAGCATTATCCCCCATTCCCACTCCAGCAGCCCACCAGCTACATACAGAAGCCAAGAAGGAAGGTGTTACTACTGGTGGGAGGATAAATGAGAGGATCAAGGAAAAGCAACAAGTCCCTCAATACTTTCCAAGCAGTTATGTGGACCACTTAGGTCAGCTTGATTTCTCATCACTGCACAGTCTCATAGTTTGCATTCTTTCTCAACATCCAATTATTTATCCAAATAAATATTCCAAAGACTTATGTGTTGCTAAAAGCTGATTGCCTCCGGTAACACATTCTTCATTCCGTAGCTCCAAGCCGTTTTAATAGTAAAAGTATGCTTATTTCCTAAAGAAACGAACCACATCTAGGTTTCTTTGCAACTTTTTGTTACTATGTATATGTGTCTCTAAACTATTTTGTTAAAATCTTTGTCTCTGGATCAACTCTGCAATGCAGTATCAATTCTAATGCTTCAGTCCAGAGTTGGATGGAGAGTTGAGCTCAGTCATTTTGTAATTTTGATAGATTCCTTGGTGAAGATTCTACCATGCATTGATGGTTGGCTGAAGGCACCTGTTCCACTGGCACCACTGTCATTACCTTGGTCCAGGAAAATGCAGGCAATCCATTAGCAAGAATATAATGTAACATAACCATTTAGCTAATGGTTAACTTCAGCAGACTCAACCTTGTCCTTCAGTTTGGTAACTGGGAAGAGACAGATGATAGGTGGTGCTTTATTTCAACTCAGCAAAAGCCAATATTTGTTCATAAAAGACTGAATCCACCAGGATCATCTCCTGTACAAGCCCATATGACATGAAGGAGAGCAATGCAATAGCGTGAAAGCATTCTGGTGCTGATCCCAATTCTGTTAATGAACTTTGTATCAAATGAGTCAGTGATTTACTTCCAAAGGTTAGATCAGGGGTCTTCAAACTTGGCCCTTTTATGACTTGTAGACTTCAACTCCCAGAATTCCTCAGCCAGTGTGCCTGGCTGAGGAATTCTGGGAGTTGAAGTCCACAAGTCATAAAAGGGCCAAGTTTGAAGACCCCTGGGTTGGATCAACACTCTCAAACTTTTCTTCAGTGCTATTATGCCCCCTTGTTCTTCATTTCAACAGATTTTATACTCACGGTCATAGAAAAGGATACTTTGGTCATGCTAGTTCATTGGTCCACTAACTCATGGCCAACCAGAACTGTAGATACCACAAACTAAACTTTGGATCTCTCAAAAACAAAGTCAAGCTCTACTACTGAGCTTCCAGAGAGTTCTTTAATAAATATTTTATTTTTCAACCTTTGAGCTAACAAAAATGGAAACAAGTTTCCAGGATTTTTCAAGGAGTAATAATCATGTCAATTTAGCAAAAAGGAAATAGTTCTTTGCAGAAAGCACAATCCCAGTAAAATCTTATTTTTTGCTCAAATTACTGCGGAAAAGTATATACAAGTAACCAGCAGAAGAAGATTAACAGTGTACTCTAGCTGATTGTACTGAACAGTAATAAAGGATGACCTTCCATTACCACACTGAAATTGTATGTGCTCACCATACTCTCCCTGGCAGAAGTCAGGAGGATAATCAAGGCCTTGGAAAGGATTACTGGCTAGGAAGTACAGCCAGTTAGGCAGAAGCCCTATAAAAAGAGGGAGACACATCCCATTTGGCAGCCCTCAGAGTTCTAATGAGTAAATGTCTTAACAGAATTTTTTTCTCTCTCTCTCCTATTTCTTTGCTGCAAATAACAGAGTTATGATTATTTAAGCCATGACCTGGGTAGTTTCAAACAGAGAAGCAAAATTCAATAAATGTCTCTGCAGATTGCTCTTTCCTAGAAATGCACAATGAATTAAAATGAAGGCAGGTGCTGAATGTCAGATGTTCACCAGCATCAGACTGTTTGACTCTCTTCGACCCAGCAGCTGGTCATATACAAATGACTATTGCTATCTCTAAGGATAGTTGTCCTCTCTGCTTATTGGCTGTGCCTGTGAGCCCACTTCCAGAGGTAATTCATCATTGTTGTATGCATAGTAACCATGTGGTTATCTGAATAATATATTAGCTATGCCTATAATCTTGTATTTTTTAACTTCGCAACCATTAATTTTTCTGTTCATGGCCAATTTTTAATACTTTCAGCCCATTTTAAATGTCATTTTAAATGGAGAAAGACTAGTGGTCTTGCTACTGTTTTCATGTCTACCTATACAGCAGCAAGCCACAAGTCCTCTTCTCATGAAAAGGCCCCCAGATTTCACTAGCATTATTCTAATCTATTAAATCACTGCTGTATTGAGGCATGATGGCAATCAGATTCATGCCTCTGATCAAAATTAATGTAGATCATGTCAATCTGTCTCTCAAGTTTACTAACAAAAGGTACACAAGTGCTTCAGGAATCTTACTTTATGGTTTATAATGAAAAGTAATCCCAAGAAACAATGGGTTTTGTTGGCTTTGTGCACACAGTCATTTGTTCTCGTGGGTTTCCACAGAATATTTCACTTTTCAATCTGTCATTAAAGGACACACTGCATTTCTTATGCATCTCTTATATATTTATCCATAAAGAATCTTCCTTGCACATCACTTGCAGTAATTAACTCAATTAAATTGTTTAACTCAACTGTCAAACCCAATTATCTTGATATCTGATATATTAATTTTCAGATTCATAATCCTCACTCATATGATTTATCCAGTGGTGGGATTCAACCAGTTCACACCACTTCAGCAGAACCGGTAGTTAATTTTTTTGTGACCCAGGCCCAAAATGGACTTCCAGAAGCGGCAACCACACAGAGAACCGGTTGTTCACATATCTGAATCCCACCACTGGATTTATCTAATCTTCACTGCAAACTGTTTTCTTTCTCTGTCTGCATAGAAAACTGTCTGCATAGAAAACTGCATCTCCCTGAATCATTCATTCATTTCCCTGAGCAAACAAAATCATTTATCTGCCTGAGCAATGAGAATAGAATAGAATAGAATAGAATAGAATAGAATAGAATAGAATAGAATAGAATAGAATAGAATAGAATAGAATATTCTTTATTGGCCAAGTGTGATTGGACACACAATGAATTTGTCTCTGGTGCATAAGCTCTCAATACACATAAAAGCAACAAAATAATAAATCATAAGATACAACCAACAAAGTGATAGTCATAAGATACAAATAGGAGTATATAATAGGAAAGATGAGAAGGATAATAGTAACACAGTCCTGCTACATGGTTAGATATCCTTAGGCATAGACAGTGCTGTGGGAATTTTGTGTTTAGCAGAGTGATGGAAGCGTTCCTTATATAATTATTGACAACTGTATCAAAGTACAGAAGGAACATCACAGATCTTTCTCTTATACCTTACTTAGTGTTAAATCATCCACTATACATTCCATTTAGTCTCATATATGTTTTACTTCCATCGTACTAAAGGATAATACATACAGAACAGAAAAAAATGGGAAACTCTAGATAAATCCCTACCTCAAATCCCTCCTGCTATAGTTAAGAGACTCAATATCCTATGGCCCAATATCCAATGTGGATAAGCAGGACCTTACAGAGTTCACCTCCTGTGTTACCTTCAGGAGCATCCCAGTAAACATTTCAGGTTCAGCTACATTTTGGCTGAACAGGACATTACAATGCCAGAGTTTACAATCTAAAGTTTTGTTGAACCAGATGGCATGGCAATCATAGCTAAACATTTCAGTTTGAAAACTAAAAATGCCTGAAAGTCTTCCTCCCACAGGCCTACTGCAGTCTTACACTTCCTAATGAATACTTCTTAGCTCTGTTCGATTGGGCTGAAATGCTTGAGGGATTTCAGTTGTTGAGCTGAAAATCTGCAATACTTTTTTTCCTTGTGTGTGATGAATTGGCTTTTTTTTTTTTTTTTTTTGCCCACATGCCAGTGTCTGTCTTCCTGTAGAGAGTATCAGACCTTTTCAATTATTTACACATTAGGCCCCTCTAGGTTTTGACTGGCTGCAACTATGCATCTGCTTGAACATTTCTTTTAAAAGAGTTCTTTGTAGCCAAAGGTTATAAATTCTGAGTTTTTTTCAGACTAAGAAAGATAGTGAATGGCTGGAGTATTTCTATGCTACAGATAACAAAACACTGCATTCTCATTTGAAATTTCCAGCTAAGTATTTTATTTTCTTAGGAGAAGTAAGCAATACCTCATTCCCAGCTTCTGCAATGCAGGCATATTTCTTAGTCAACACCAAATGGTATTACTGGAAGAAGGAATAAGGGGCTCTTTGGTCAAAAAAAATGTCATCTTCCATAAGCACTTCAGGACATAATTGAAAACCAAGATACAATCCCAGTGCATCAATGAAGGCTAGAATAGAATAGAATAGAATAGAATAGAATAGAATAGAATAGAATAGAATAGAATAGAATAGAATAGAATAGAAACTGGAAGGGACATTGGAGGTCTTCTAGTCCAGCCCCCTGCTCAAGCAGGAAAACCTATACCGACTCAGACAGGTGAATGTCTAGTCTCTTCTTAAAAATCTCCAGTGATGGAGTGCCCACAATTTCTGGGGGTAAGTTGTTCCACTGGTTGATTGTCCTCACTGTCAGGAAGTTTTTTCTTAATTCCAGGTTGCTTCTCTCTTTGGTCACTTTCCAACCATTGTTTCTCATCCTTCCCTCTGGTGCTTTGTGAACAACCTGGCCCCCTCTGCCTTCTGGCAGCCCCTCAAATACTGAAACACTGCTATCATGTCTCCTCTATTTCTTTTTTTCTTTAGACTAGCCAAACCCAAGTCCGATAGCCATTCTTCATATGTTTTAGTCTCCAGACCTTTGATCATCTTTGTTGCTCTTCTCTGAATTTTTTCCAAACACTCAACATCTTTTTTGTGATATGGTGACCAAAATTGGCTGCAGTATTCCAGGTGTGGTCTTACTAGGGTTTTATAAAGCAGTAATAATACTTCATGTGATCTTGATTCTATGCTTCTGTTTATACAACCCAGGATTGTATTAGCTTTTTTTGGTTGCTGCTGCACACTGCTGGCTCATAGTCAAGTGATTGTCCATTAGGACTCCAAGGTCCTTTTCACAGTTACTGTTCTTAAGCCAGACCTCACCCAATCAGTATTTGTACATTCCTGCCTAAATGTAAGACTTTGCTTTTCTCCACATTGAAACTCATTTTGTTAGATAGGGCCCATTATTCAAGTTTGTCAAGATCTTTTTGGATCCTAAGTTTGTCTTCTGGGGTGTTGACTACTCCTGTCAGTTTGGTGTCATCTGCAAATTTGATGAGTTCCCCTTCAATTCCCTCCTCTAAGTCATTTATGAAGATATTGAAGAGTACTGGACCTAAGATGGAACCTTGTGGTATCCCATTGCTTACTTCTCTCCATGTGGATGTAGTGCCATTGAGGACTACTCATTGAGTATGGTTTGTCATCCAACTACAGATCCATCTGGTGGTGATGTTGTCTATTCCACCTTTTCCTAGCTTACCAAGGAGTAGGTTGTGGTCTACTTTGTCAAATGCCTTACTGAAATCTAAGTACACTAAGACGTTTTGCTGGTCTACTAGTTTAGTCCCTTTATCGAAGAATGAGATAAGAGTGGTTTGGCATGATCTGTTTTTAACAAACCCGTGCTGGCTACTACTTATGACTTTGTTTGCTTCTAATTGTTCGCAAATCTGTTTTTTTATTATTATCTTTTCTAGGATCTTCCCAGGTATTGATGTTAAACTGATTGGTCTGTAGTTTCCTGGGTCCGATTTTTTTTCCTTTCTTGAAGATGGGGACCACATCAGCCCTTTTCCAATCCTCAGGTACTTCCCCGGTACTCCAGGATTTATGAAAGATGTGGTGCAATGGTTCTGAGATAACATCTGCCATCTATCGGGTCCTGGTGATTTATATTCATCAAGGTTGGATAAGTGTTCTTTTACCATTTTCTTGTTTATTTTAATTTTTGTTTCTAGTATGTCTTTTGCAGTGGTTTCTTTTGGTATGTTGGGCTATAGGGATTTTTTGTGTGTGAAAACTGAAGCAAAATATGAGTTAAGCAGCTCTGCTTTCTCCCTGTTGCCTGTAATTTCCTTGTCATCTTCTCTTTTTAGTGCCCTGCAGTTTCCTTGACTTTTTTCTTATTGTTAATATGTTGGAAGAAACTTTTTTTTATTATCCATGATTTCTGTTGCAAGTTTTGTTCATTCTGAGCCTTTGTTTTCCTGACTTCATCTTTGGATGTTCTGGCTGTCTACTGATAATCGGCCTTAGTTATGTGCCCCTCTTTCCATTTTTTGTATTTGTCCTTTTTGTCTTTCAGTTTGTTAGAGAGATCTTTGTGCAGCCATGCTGGTTTCTTCTTGGATTGCTTGTTTTTCTTTTCTGTACTCTGAATACATTATCCTGCTAAAGTTTTAGTGCCCCAGGCCATAAGTTACACAAACAGTTTTTGAGTAGAACTATAAAGAGTCCATACTGGATCTGCGCAGGAGATGGTGTTAACAAGAGTGACCAGCATGGTTCTTCTTACACTGTGTTCATAGACTTTTAGAAAAATATTTCCAATGGATTTGAATTAGTAAAATTATTTGTTTGTTGGTTTATCAAATTTATGTGGCTGCCCACCTTACAGAAAGTGACTCTGGGCAGCATACAACAATCTAGTAAAAACAGTTTATAAATCACATATTCACTAGTTAAAATCCTTATGTAATAATTATGAATAGCAATCATTAAGTAATTATGAAAAGGAATTGAAAATTATAAAAGCAAAGTTAAAACAGGAAAAGGGAATATAGATGGAAGTTGTTAATAATAAGGGAACCAGTTCACATTCATTCATCCCAGAGTGCAGTGATATAATCAGGTCTTGAGGAATGTGTGGAAGCTCAGGAATGATGGGGCCAATCTGGGGAGAGAAGAATCCACAATATGGGAACCACAGCAGAAATGGTCCACTGCCTAAGGCCTGCCAAATGCAGCTCTATAGATATCAGAATCAGTAACATACTTATTCCGTAAGACCAATGCAGCTCGGATGGCAGAGGTATAATGTACATTCTACCATAAATACACATAACTGCTCATGCCACTGCATTTTATACCAGTTGAAGTTTCCGGATACTCTTTAGTACATTCCCATTTGGACTACATTGCAATAGTCCAACTGGAAGTGATTAGGGCATGAGTGAACATGAGTAAGGCTAATTGATCAAGGAACATGTACAACTGATGCACAGTATGAAGTTGTGCAAAGGCCCTCCTAGCCACAGCCACCACCAGCTCCTTGGGCAGGAGTCATTAGTCCAGGAGGATCCTCAGCTTGTCCATTGGATCTATTTGGGATAGTGCAACCCAATCCAGCACCAAAGATGATGTATGTATCCTTGAAAGCCACCATTTCCCCCCTCCTCCACCCCAAAGCCATACTTAGCAATCAAAGCAATAACTGGAGACAGGTTTATGTATGATGGCTGTTTAATATGGAAATTAAGAAGTCACATTGTGAAACTAGGTTCAGAAAGACAGAAAATATTCCATTGCTGCCTCTCATTTCTTCATATTGTTCTGAATAATATAGGTTGATCCTTACTACATGCTGGAAACTAAGATACATTTGGAGTCTAAAAATACTAAAAGCAACTGGGCTAAATTACATTGACTTTACTCCTGAGTCTCTTAATAATACTGTTTCTTGAAATAAAATCTAGCCTCAGTTAGCTCTGTAACTATCACATATGTAGATACTGTTATTGAGCATCTTATATTGAGCATGCCTGCATCGTATTTTAAGCCTCCCATTCAAATGTGATATCTTGATTCCTTAGTATCTAACTACTGAAAATTAATAATAAGTGATAGTTATAGTCAAAGTGGGAAATGGCTGGATTAAATTCCTCCTATAATTTTAAATACTTTATTTATTTATTCAAGATATTGATATGCAATACTTCATGCAAAAGTCCCTTGCGGCAATTCACAAAAATTAACATGGATTTCATGGTTAAAAGAATTAGATTAATCCTACAATTTACTCAAAATCCCTGATGAAAAGATTCCCCCAATTTTATTATATGGTACTACACAAGCCTACAAACTAGCACACATCCCTGGCCAGTTCAAGTTTCTGAATTTTTAAGAGAGAAGGGAGAAAAAGAACACACAGATCGCTGGAAGCATCAATTCTCAATGCCACTGTGTTAAAAATGCCAAAATAAGTCTTTTGCCACTGGCATAAACATTCGCAAGAAGCTACAGGGATATACATTAAGTAGGCATGTAAGAGTTTCAGCAATCTAAAACAGACAATCTTGTCACAAGAGTTGTGAAGCTGAGATTGTTGTTAAGTTATCCAGATTTTTTTCAGCAAGGAAGCACAAATTCATGGTGGGCATTTTTCCCCATCCATTTCCAACAGTAAAGGAAAGTTTATCATTAATTGAAGGCTTATTATTTATGAATAGAGTAGAATAGAATAGAATAGAATAGAATAGAATAGAATAGAATAGAATAGAATAGAATAGAATAGAATAGAATAGAATAGAATATCTTTATTGTCATTGTGTAAAATTAAAAATTAAGTGCTGTCCACAGTGTACACTACACACAAGTAAAAACCACAAATAAGAACATACATTATATACACACATCCTTCACATTCTGTTCACCATTGCACTGCCCCTAATGCTGCACTTCAATGTCGCACTATACTGTGATATTTAATATGGTTACAGCTCTGGGATAAAAACTATTTTTCAGGCTATTTATCTTTGTTTTTATTATCCTGTACCATCTGCCAGATGATAATAGTTCAAAAAAAGAATGTGATGAGTCTTTAAGAATATTTTGAGCTTTCCTAAGACAATGGGAACTGTACAGTTCATCCGGGGGAGGAGGAGAGGGCAGCCAATAATTCTTTGGGTGATGGTAATGACTCTTTGGAGCGCTTTTCTATCTGCTACTGTGCAGCAAGCAAACCACACACAAATGCAATAAGTTAGAATGCTCTCTATGGAGCAACGGTAGAAGGTCACCAGTAGTTTTTCATTCAGTTGTTGTTTCCTGAGAAATCTCAATAAATATAATCTCTGCTGGGCCTTCTTAACCAATGGTATAACATGAGCACTCCAGGTCAAGTCCTCCTTTATGGTCACACCCAGAAACCTAAAGCTTGCCACCTGCTCCACACAGTCTCCGCTGATGATCAGGGGCTGAAGGAAGGTGAGTTTCATTTTTGTGTGAATCCCAAACCAGTGATGTTCTTTGCCCCTCCCTCCCCCCCTTTTTTCATCCTTTTCTGTATAAACTATAACATTTGCTCATAGACAACAATCCTAAGTGAAAAAAGACAGCTGGACACACAAAAAAATGTGATACTTCACAATGAATACCTGGAAGAATTGAAAGTTTGAGTCATTTTAATAAAAGGACGTCATTGGGACTTGTTTGTGCTATGTGAACTTACATGAGTGAAATTGTGACAATTACAGTTAGTCCTCATCTTACAACAGTTCATTTAGTGACCGAAGTTACAACAGCACTTACTTTAAAAAGGTGACTTCTGACCATTTTTCATACTTATGACCATTGCAGCATCCCCATGCTCACGTGATTTACATTCAGATGCTTGACAACTAATTCATATCTATGACGGCTGCAGTGTCCCAGGGTCATGTGATTACCTTTTGTGACCTTCTGACAAGCAAAGTCAATGGGGAAGCCAGATTTACTTAACAACGGTGTTACTAATATAACAGCTGCAGTGATTCACTTAACAAATGTGGCAAGAAAAGTCGTAAGAGGGGGCAAAACTCACTTAACAAATTTTTCACTTAGCAACATACATTTTGGGCTCAGTTGTCGTTGTAAGTCAAGGACTACCTGTACATTACTGTATATAGAATATTAAGTCAAGAAGACTATGGAGTGCCTGTTCTTGATTCTTACTCGTATATGTAGTAATTCAGAAAATTAGTTTTAGGGGACTCAAGTATCCCCTGAACAGAAAATCAAGGGTTAGGGTTACCAAATCTGGGCTGCAAACCCCAGGTAACTATTAGATAACAGTCAAGAACAGCCTAAGTAAAGAGTTTTAAAAGATTCTTGCGTTCCTACCTACACAGACATAAGTCCAACTGATAGCAATGAGAGTTGCTCCTCAATAAGTATGCCTGGGATAGCAACCTGTAATGATTTTTACTCATGTCTTCATGATTTATGAACAAAATGATATGTTGTTTTGATCAGAACGTAGTTAGTATTATCTATGTCTCTTTAAGTATTAGCCAGGAATTAAACATTAAATTTGCTACTGTTTAACATCAAAATGGGGAAATTATAATCCTCTCCTTATTTGGCTCCGCGCTGTGAGCTATATCAACAAAGGTGTATTTTTATATTTGCGTTCTTTATCACCTATATAGACATTGCTAGACAAATCCTAGACAGAAATAATTAAAATGCTGGCATGTGCAAATATCATTCCTCCGTCAGCATTCTCACTTTTTCCTGGAGCCTAAACAAATGAAACTCAACAACCCAGCAAATCTTCTACATCAAAGTTTTACTTAAACAAGACCATGCCAAGTTTTAAAAATTCAACAGGGGTAGTAATGTTGTCCTTTGAGTGACCAACAGAACATTAGCAAGAATCATCACCTGTCAAATGAATCTATGTATAGGGAGAAAATAAAATGTTTTGCTATTACTTTAGAGAGCTGATCAATAATTGTATAATAATAATCAAATAATAATAATAATAATGATAATAATAATTGACAGACTTTATCTACCAAGGTAAATAGGTGAGCATGGAATGCTACAAGTACATCAGATGGTTGAAGAAGAAAAAATGGCTTTGGAAGAATATCTGAAGAACAATGATGAAGATGCACTGAAATTAGTATATCAGGAAGGCTTACTAACCACTGGAGAGATCAAACTGGCCTACAAGAAAGACCAAATGAAGAACAGAATAGAGGCATGGGAAGACAAAGCACTACATGGCCAATACATTAAAAAAAATAGCTGGGAAAGCAGATATTAATAAGACCTGGCAATGGCTAAGAGCAGGAAAATTGAAGAAAGAGACCGAGGGACTAATTCTGGCTGCACAAGACCAAGCCTTAAGGACAAATGCATATAAAGTCAAAATTGAGAAGACAGCAACAGATAGTAAGTGCCGCCTATGCAAAGAAGCTGAAGAAACAGTGGACCACCTGGTAAGCTATTGCAAGAAGATTGCACGGACTGACTACAAGCAGCGGCATGACAAAGTAGCAACAATGGTGCATTGGAAGATCTGCAAAAAATATCATGTGCCTGTAAGCAAAAACTGGTGGGATCATAAAATAGAGAAAGTCATAGAAAATGATAAAATTAAACTGCTCTGGGACTTCAGAATTCAAACAGACAAGCACCTGCAACATAACACCCCAGACTTAACAATTGTCGATAAGAAAGACAAAAAAGTCTGGATAGTGGACGTGGCAGTGCCTGGAGATAGCAGAATAGAAGAGAAAGAACTGGAGAAGATAACAAAATACAAGGACCTACAAATAGAAATAGAAAGACTGTGGCAAAAGCAAGCAAGGGTAGTACCAATAGTCATAGGCTCCTTGGGTGCAATCCCAAAACAACTGGAGCACCACTTGAACACAATCGGCATTGACAAATTCGCTATTAGTCAATTGCAAAAGGCGGCCTTTTTTTTTTTTGAAAATTTTTAAAATTTTACAAAAACAAAACAATTTTCCCCCAAACCTCCCCAATCCTCCCATTCCCTCCCCCGACCTTCCCAGAGCTGAATATAGGCTTAATTAAAGTTTCTTCAAAAAATCTTTAAAAAAATATAAACCATAAATAATTCTAAATACATTACTTAAGAAAATTGTAAGATAATTAACAATAGTGTGTATATGAAAAACATAAATACAAAAAATAAATGTTTAGGAAAAAAAAGAATAAAGAAAAGGAAAAAAGAAGAAAGATAAAAAATATTAAATTTTAAATATAAGTTATTAAAAAACTGAATAATATTTTTATATCCAACTTATGTTGTATAAAATCTATCCATTTTTTCCATACCGCAACATACTTCTCTTGCGATTGATCCTTCAAGAAAGCCGAAATCTTTGCCATTTCCGCCAAATAAGAAACTTTAAGAAACCACTCTTGCAAAGTAGGCAAAGATTCCTTCTTCCAACATTGCCCTACTAACAACCTTGCAGCTGTAATTAAATTTAACATCAATGTAATCTCTTTGGTATCACAATCAGTAACAATACCTAACAAAAACAATTGTGGGGTAAATTTTACCCTCCTTCTAAAAATTCTTTGAATATTCCACCATATCTTAATCCAAAAGGCTTTTATATTTTTACACGACCACCAGATATGATAGTAAGTAGCATCCAAACATCCACATCTCCAACATTTAGGCTGTAAGTTAGGATACATACGAGACATTTTTTGTGGATCAAGGTGCCATCTGTAAAACATTTTATAAAAGTTCTCCCTTAAGTTCTGGGCTTGTGTAAATTTGACATTCCTCACCCAAATAGTTTCCCAGGTATCTAATAGAACTGGTTCACCAAAGTTTTGTGCCCATTTAATCATACATTCTTTAACTAATTCCACTTCTGAATCCAATTCTACTAACTCCCCATAAATTCTCTTAATGTGAGTTCGTCTTTGATCTTTTACTTGTTTGAAAAAGTTTTCATCTTCTCTAAGCAAACCCATGTTACGATCTATCTTCCATCTATCCACTATTTGTCTATACTGAAACCATAATATTTTCTTGTGCTAAATCTTCCAAAGATTTTAACTGCCAATTTTTACCATCCCATCTAAGTAATTGTGCGTAAGAAACACTATCCATCTTAACTCCTCTCCTTATCCCTTCTATCGCATGCCATGGTATGGCCCATAATGGAATTTTGGAATCACTTCTGTAATATTTCCTCCATATCCGAAGTAAAGAAATCCTTATTATATGAGATTTAAAAACCCTATCAATCTTTTTATTAAAAATTAAATAGGCATGCCATCCAAAAAGTAAATCCCAACCCTCCAAGAGGAGTATTTCTACATTTGTTAAATTAAGCCAATCACTTATTAATGTTAAAACCACAGCCTCATAATACAATTTCAAATTCGGTACCTTGAGTCCACCTCTCTCGCGAATATCTTGTATAATTTTAAGTTTTACTCTTGGTTTTTTCCCTGCCCAAATGAATTTATTAATACCTTTCTTCCATTCATCTAAATTAACCTCATTCTTTAAGATAGGTATCATTTGAAATAAAAAAAGAAACTTTGGCAAAACATTCATTTTAATCGCCACAATTCTTCCCAAAGAGATAATTGCAACTTCTCCCAATTTTTCAAATCTCTTTGTATCTTGACCCACAGCCTTTCATAATTGTTTTTATACAATTTTACATTAGAAACAGATAAGATAACCTCCAGGTATTTTACCTTATCAACAAAAAAGGCGGCCTTATTAGGAACTACTTCCATCCTGCGACGATATCTGTAATACCATCAAACATCCACATCTGCCTATCCCAGGTCCTGGGTAAGGACTCGATAGGTAGACAAAATGCCAAATCCAGTCTGAACATCTGGCTGACTGTGCGATGATCGATAATAATAATAATAATAATAATAATAATAATAATAATAATAATAATAATAATAATAACTACTGGAGAGACCAAACTGGCCTACAAGAAAGACCAAATGAAGAACAGAATAGAGGCATGGGAAGACAAAGCACTACATGGCCAATACATTAAAAAAATAGCTGGGAAAGCAGATAATAATAAAACCTGGCAATGGCTAAGAGCAGGAAAATTGAAGAAAGAGACCGAGGGACTAATTCTGGCTGCACAAGACCAAGCCTTAAGGACAATGCATACAAAGTCAAAATTGAGAAGACAGCAACAGACAGTAAGTGCCGCTTATGCAAAGAAGCTGAAGAAACAGTGGACCACTTGGTAAGCTGTTGCAAGAAGATTGCACAGACTGACTACAAGCAGCAGCATGACAAAGTAGCAACAATGGTGCATTGGAAGATCTGCAAAAAATATCATTTGCCTGTAAGCAAAAAATGGTGGGATCATAAAATAGAGAAAGTCATAGAAAATGATAAATTAAACTGCTCTGGGACTTCAGAATTCAAACAGACAAGCACCTGCAACATAACACCCCAGACTTAACAATTGTCGATAAGAAAGACAAAAAAGTCTGGATAGTGGACGTGGCAGTGCCTGGAGACAGCAGAATAGACGAGAAAGAACTGGAGAACATAACAAAATACAAAAACCTACAAATAGAAATAGAAAGACTGTGGCAAAAGCAAGCAAGGGTAGTACCAATAGTCATAGGCTCCTTGGGTGCAATCCCAAAACAACTGGAGCACCACTTGAACACCATTGGCATTGACAAATTCGCTATTAGTCAATTGCCAAAGGCGGCCTTACTAGGAACTGCTTCCATCCTGCGACGATATCTGTAATACCATCAAACATCCACATCTGCCTATCCCAGGTCCTTGGTAAGGACTCGATAGGTAGACAAAATGCCAAATCCAGTCTGAACATCTGGCTGACTGTGCGATGATTGATAATAATAATAATAATAATAATAATAGATTTCCTTTCCTTATAGCACTAGAGCAGGGTTTAGCAGTTATGGCAACTTTATGACCTTGGACTTCAACTCCCAGAATTGGCTCAGGAATTCTGGGAGTTGAAATCCGCAGGTTGTAAAGTTGTCATAATTGCCCATCCCTGCATTAAAGGATGGTGCTTATTCATTATTAACCTGGCTGTACCTATTATTGATTCAAGGTTTTGTGTAGCTATTTCAACTTTTCTTATTAATTCAAATATGCAGGACACTATATAAGTGACCCGGTGAAAAAATATTTTCATATCATGCTATATCTCTCCTTAGCCTCTGGGTATATGTATAGATATTTACATTTCATAATCATTATGTATTAGTTAATATTTTTCTAGTAAGATTGTCTAAATAAATCTATTGATCCTCAAAATTATATTTATTCAGGGTAACTAGCCTTCTAGAATAATTAATAGAAAAATAATATAAAAAACAGAAAGCAATAATGTAAGGAACATAATCAATATCCAATTTCTCAAAGGCCTTTTCTTTTTTTTTAAGATTATAAGGAACTTGCAATAAAAATAAAACTCAGAGTGGATTTTTCAAAAAAGTAAATTTTATTATGTAAATTAAATACATTAAAACTTAAAGTACATATGTGCAGAGTAAACAAAGTAAATATCAAGTAATCTGGATGCTAGCCTTAAAGTTCATCTCTAACCCAAATCTTTCTTTTGGTGGACTTATAAAATTAAAAAAGAATGTTTCTATGTGAATGAAGAACTAATCCAACCACATTTTTCATATATGATTTCATTCATAGATTGTGTTTGTATGAGACTGTTTTAAAATCATGAAAAATAATCACATTAATGATGTAAAATCTCATTCTAAGGAGAGAAAAAAAATCAGTAATAATGATTCTACTTAACTATAAATTGTTAAACATTTCTCCACTATTGAATTAAAGTGCTATCCACTCATTCTTCTATTGACAGAAGATAATGACATCATAAATCTGCTGACTCCTTTGATAGTTCAGATCCTGCTTTGTTTTGTCTATTAATAATTTTATATTGAATTATGTCATCCCGATTAGACTTGTTGTTACAGGCACGGTGACTTGCTTTGCTGCCTTCTCCCTCCGGTATCTGGTCAGCCAATAGCAGGGGTCTTCAAACTTGGCCCTTTTGTGACTTGTAAACTTCAACTCCCAGAATTCCTTAGCCAGCATGCCTGACTGAGGAATTCTGGGAGTTGAAGTCCACAAGTCATAAAAGGGCCAAATTTGAAGACCCCTGGTCAATAGAGTAAAATATCCACCAGTGCAATAGTGTAGGAAAAAAAAGGATGGGTCAGTTATTATTGTGTAATTCTGCAATTTAGGGACTCCCAACTGCCTTTGCACGTTTAGGGTGGTTTGTCAGGCTCTTCTTCTACACTCCATCTGGAAAGTCAAAGGTTAAAAATATTGCAAAAAGAAAAAAGAAGAGAAAGAAACATGAGAAGATGACAGGACAGAAATAGCTCCGGAAATTTGGGAGACAGACCCTGCTACGATTATGTAATTAGCTATGTCCTCTAAAATGGAATAATTGAAACTGACTGCCTGTTAGGGGATCATGTGTTTTATTTCATGGGGATTGGGGCGGAGGGGGGAAAATAACTGAAACAGGGAAGCAGGAAAGTGGCACAAAGAAGTAGGCAAAGAAGCAGCAAAAGCCCAGTTTAAGTTCCATCAGTATTGCCATGAATATTGTTAAGTCCTTCACGAAATGGCAATGACACGAGAAGCAGTTGTAGTTCTCAGGAACTCTTTATTTCTGTTCAGCATACTGGTTACAAGACGCCGACAACGCCCAAATCTCCCTGCCTCTTTTATAGGCGATTCCCGGGCCAAACTGCAACATTTGGTGCGCTCGCACCCGCGCATGCGCACGAGTGCTGGCGACAGCCAGTCTGGTCCCGGGCAGCTTACACCTGCCCAGGACCGTTGCAATGCCCCAAGCCTGCTTCCATAGGCTCAGGACATAACACCTCTTCCCCCCCGGCTAAGACTATGATCATACAATAATAATAAACAACCCAATATGAGTGTGGTACCCATACTACTTTGTACCAATTGTCCCCTTTACTTCTATTGTTCCCCAGTGTTCTATTTTCCTATGTGTACAGGAATACTCTCTGTTAACTCTGTTTTGCCAGTAGGGTTACAAAATCTTCTAAATACTTAGGAGATCTTCTAGCTCTCTGTGACCTCCTAACTTCTGGGTACCTTCCAAATACCCCGTGACTGAGGGGTGATGTATGCTTGTCCCCCTTGCTAAACCCTGGTGATTTCCAAGGACTGTGCTCCAATGCCTGGCCTGCTTGCTTGCCCACCGGGCTCGTCAGGCCAGGGCTTCTTTCTCTGTTTGACCTGGTTGTCCTGCCTAGCTGCAGGCTCTCTGACCCTCTTAAGTGACTGTCACTGTTGGGCAATTCTGTAGAACCTCCAAGGTCTGTCCTAGACCTGTCAAGAGGTTGTCTTTCCCCGTGTTCCCGTTCTGTCCCCGGGCTTGTTGGGGTTTCAGTGCTGTCCCAAAACTCAGTTGTCCCCTGAGTGATGTCAGAGGTGTTGTAGTCGGGATTTGGTTCCTCGACCACCTCCCTGAGTGCTTGCCCCCTTCTAGGGATAGGGGTAGTGTTGGGCCAACTAGACGGAATGTGTGCCAGCTCTCTTGCAGGGTGTGGGTTGTTTGGACGCTCCCAGATATCCTCCCTGAATGGAGCACTGAGTAATACGGGTGAGTAGTGATTATGCCCCCGGGGTGACTCCCTGGCTGGAGTAGGCACTGGTGCCTGAGTTCTAGTTGGGCTCCATGGATTCCTGTTTGGAGCACTCGCAGAATCTCGGAATGAGCTGTCTGTAGCTCCCTCGTTAATGATAGGCGGCAGCCCGCACTCTTCCCTTTGCCCAAAGGGGTCCCCCTCCCCCCCTGGAAAAGACCCAGAAGTCTCAGTGGGAAGGTCCCGTCTAGTGCGGAGCTGGTCGATGTGTCGTCGCAGGACATGACCGTCGTCCAGGGACACCTCGTAGGACAAAGGACCTGTGACCCTGGATATAGTGGCAGGGACCCATGAATGACCAGGCCCGTAGTTACGAGTCCAAACCGGGGCACCCACAAGCAGTTGTCTAGGTGCCCTGTGGTGTGTGATTGTGGAAGGTAGTCTGTCCGGGTGCAACCAGTCAAGCTTGGTAGTCAGTTTGCGCCCCCAACGAAGTTCAGCTGGACTTCTCCCAGTAGAAGTGGAAGGTGTAGTGCGATAAGAAAGGAGGAAGTCAGCCAACCTGTGATGCCAGTCTCCATAGGTAATTTTCTTCAAGGCGTCCTTGGTGATGCGAACCATGCGTTCAGCCATACTGTTGGTGGACGGGTGGAAAGGCGCAGAGGTGGCATGACGAATCATGTTGGCCTGTAAGAAAGCTTGGAATTCGGAAGAAGTGAATTGAGGGCCATTGTCAGATATGAGGACATCAGGAAGCCCGTGTGCAGCAAAAATCCTCCTCAGTACTTGAATAGTCTTTGCAGTGGTGGTGGAAGAGACAGGTACAACCTCAAGCCATTTTGAATGGCTATCAACGAGGACCAAGAAGAATTGACCCTGAAAGGGCCCAGTGTAGTCAATGTGCACCCTAGACCATGGAGACTGTGTTTCCTCCCATCTATGTACAGGAGCTTGGGGCATTTCAGGGCGCGAGCATTGACAAAGGTGGCATGCATGCACCTTAGCTTCAATGTCTCTGTCTAACCCAGGCCACCACAAATGGCTGCGTGCAAGCGCCTTCATACGTACAATGCCAGGATGACCCTCGTGGAGGAAACCTAAGACCCTAGTCCTCATTGAGGCAGGAATGACAACTCTGCTCCCCCAAAGCAGACAACCCTGGAAGGTGGACAACTCGTTCCTTTTGGACCAGAAACTCTGAAACTCAGTGCCTGGACAGCTCTCTGGCCATCCAGATAAAAGCCAAGAAAGGACACACGAAAGTGTGAGATCTGTGGCTGATTCAGCAGCCACATCCCTTGCATCTAAAGGGGACTCAGGCAAGGCCTAAATGGAGAGGATATTGATTGTTGGTGCAGGGTCAGCTTCTACTACTGGCAGGGGTAATCTACTGAGGCCGTCAGCATGGCCCATTTCTTTCCCAGGTTTGTGAAGTAAGGAAAAATCATAGGCAGACAGAAAAATAGACCAGAGATGATTTGGGGAGTTTGTTTATGTGTAGTAAAGAGCCCCAACAAAGGCTTATGGTCAGTGAAGACCGTGAAATGCCTGCCATATAGGAAATCATGGAATTTTTTGATTCTAGCAACAACAGCTAAAGCCTCCCTGTCAATTTGAGCATAATTTCGCTCTACAGAAGACAAGGTTCTGGAGTAATATGCAACAGGAACCTGAGTTCCACCTGGTCTGAGGTGGCTCAGTACGGCTCCCACCCCATAAGGAGAAGCATCACAAGCGATGCACACAGGAAGGGATTCATTGAAATGTGTAAGCACACTGTTAGAAGTGAGTAAGGCCTTAACCTCATTGAAACTTGCTTCGTGTTTTTGTGACCACTGCCACACTGCCTGTTTGTCCAAGAGCCTATGAAGAGGCTCGGCTACACTAGCCTTGTTTGGAAGGAAGGAGTTGTAGAAATTCAGAAGGCCCAGAAAGGCCTGTAGTTCCGCCTTGGACTTTGGCCTAGGAGCATGCAAAATAGCTCTCAATTTGGATTCAGCAGGGTGAATCCCGGTAGCATCAATTTTGAATCCCAGAAAATCTGTAGAAGGCACCCCAATTTTACATTTGTCCTTCTTAAGTTTGAGGCCCGTTTGCCTGAACCTTAGCAGGACAGCCCTTAATCTCTCAGCTAAGTTGTGGGTAGAGTCTCCAGCAATTAAGACATCATCAAAATAGGGGCAAACCCCTGGGATACCCCGTAGTGTGTTTTCCATTATGCTTTGGAAAATTCCAGGAGCGACATTTACTCCAAATTGTAACCTCTTTACCTTGAATGCCCCCCTGTGGGTCACAATGGTTTGAGCTACAGCAGCAGCAGCATCAACAGGCAGCTGTTCATACGCCTGAGCTAGGTCAAGCTTTGCAAAAGTGCACCCCACCCTTGAGGGAGGCCAGAATATGACTGACCACGGGGACAGGATAGGCATGTTGCTGCAATGCCTTATTCAGAGTGCATTTGTAATCTGCACAGATGCGAATGTCCCCATTTGCCTTAAGAGGTGTAACAATGGGGGTCTCCCAAGGACTGGAGTCGACAGGTTCTAGAACTCCTTGCTGAATCAATTTGTCCAATTCTGTGTCAATTTTACCTTTCAAAGCAAAAGGGACCCTTCTTGCTTTAATTCTAATAGGGGTGACAGTGGGGTCTAACTTCAGTGACACAGGGGGTCCTTTGTACGTGCCCAGCTGGGGGCTGAAAACATCTGCAAATTCTTTGCAGACTTCTTGTAGGTCTATTGTTTGCAAGCTATTGAGCCCTGTGACGTGTATTCCCAAGGCCTCAAACCAATCAAGTCCTATGAGACTTGTTCGTTCACCCCCTACTACTATTACATCTAGTGGACCTTCAAAATCCTTATACTGTATGTTAAGGGTGGCCTCCCCCTTAACACACACTCTGGAGTTTTGAAAGTCTGTTAACACAATGTCGGAAGGCCTCAGCTTGGCCTGAAATCCACTGCCAGAACAAATCTTCCTCAACGTGTGCATGGAAATGATTGAAAGTGCAGACCCCGTATCCAGTTCCATAGCCAATGGAACCCCTTGTAGCTTCACTTTAAGTGACAGCTTTTTCTTGATGGGCTTGTGTGTGCCTGTCCTATAGATGCTTCTTCGCGAAGCACAGAAACCCACTCTGTTTTGGCTGGGGACCCTGGTATCTTTCAGGCGCAATTCTTCCCGAGGTTGTACCTTCTGACGGCCCAGACACACAGCTGCAATGTGTCCCTGTTTTCCGCATGCCCTGCAGATAGCGGAGCGAAATCTACAGTCGGTCCTCTTGTGGCGACCTCCACAACCGAGGCACTTGGGGAGAGCTGAAGAGCTTTCCTTCTGTTTCCCTTCTTTCGTGGGGTAGAGACGGTCTACTTCATCGTCAGGATCCTCCTCTGGGTTCCTTTGGACTCCTTCCTGGTGCACGGATACAGCTTCTGGAGTGCTTCTGATCGGCCTTATGTTCTTGATGGCGCCGCCCGCTGCCTCTTCTGCAGTAACCTCTCTCAAGGCATCTTGGAATGATAAGTCTTCTTTAGCAAAAAGTCTCTGCTGCAATTCTCTATGCCTCAGAATGCATACAAATCTGTCTCTCAGCCGTTCTCCTAGATCCTTGAACTTGCAGTGTTTAGCGGCTTTTCTCAGCGCCGCAATGTATTCTTTGGCTGATTCTCCGGGTCGCTGATCCCTCTGTTCGAAGGTGTGGCGCCAAGCGATGACGGACAACTTGGGCTGGAAGTGTTCCTTTAGTAGTTTTTTGAGATCTGTGTAGTTAACAGATTCTAGAGGTACAGGTGCTGCTATGTTTTCAGCAATTTCGAATGCATCTTGACCGCAAACGCACAGCAGGGTGGCGGCTTTTAAACTATCTTCTCTTACTTGATTGACTTTAAGATAGTTTTCCACCCTGACTACGTAGGACTCCCATCTTTCCGGATGCGAGACGTCGAATTCTGAAAGTCTTCCAACTTTTGCCATTTTTGTAGAAAAGGAAGGGTCTATCAGCCAGCCTACCCCGATGCTTGCTGGGTTGGCGGGTAGCTGCCAAGTCAACGCCGTTCCTACTGCTCAGGACTCTCGGGTAAGCTTACACCTGTCTTCAGTCGATATAAGGCAATCCCACCTTCGTCGCCAGTGTTAAGTCCTTCACGAAATGGCAATGACACGAGAAGCAGTTGTAGTTCTCAGGAACTCTTTATTTCTGTTCAGCATACTGGTTACAAGACGCCGACAACACCCAAATCTCCCTGCCTCTTTTATAGGCGATTCCCGGGCCAAACTGCAACATTTGGTGCGCTTGCACCCGCGCATGCGCGCGAGTGCTGGCGACAGCCAGTCTGGTCCCGGGCAGCTTGCACCTGCCCAGGACCGTTGCAATGCCCCGAGCCTGCTTCCACAGGCTCAGGACATAACAAATATAATCAGGAAAAGCAGATCAGCTCTATCTAAAAGAAAGCTCTTCTCTCGTGACAAAAAGTCTTAAACCATCCCTCTGTATGGTCAGTTGGGAGAAGCAAGGCAAGCAGGGCAAGGCCTAGGCGAGGGGTCTTCAAAGTTGGCAACTTTAAAACTTGTGGACTTCAACTCCCAGAATTCCCCAGTCAGCATGGTTTAGGATTCAGGTTAGCATGGCTAGCTGAGGAATTCTGGAGTTGAAGTCCACAAGTCTTAAAATTGCCAGCTTTGGAGAGCCCTGGCCTCGACCCATTGTTAAGCACTTTGCCCATGGAAAATGTAGTGCCTTCTGGTTGCACTATTTTTGTAGTTAACATGCAGCCATTGATTTTGTTGCTGCTATTAAGTACATAACCATTATCTAAATTAACCTGAACAGCTTAGATTTTGTTTTGTTCTGTTTTTCTCCCTCATTGCAAGAATTTGGTGAGAAACCACTGCAATCAGAAAAGCAAACACAGCTATCTGATTAATTGACTCTGACCTCCCAGATATTATACTTTGGGGGACTGTAATGGAAGTTCCTGAGGGTAAATTGTACAATTTGCCTCATTCATTTCTATCTCTGGCTGACAGATGTACATTATGAAATGTCACTGAATATGCTTGGCAATAAATGAGGTATAACATTAGCATCTTGATTCTGTTTTCCGGAAGGGATATTTTTGTGTGTGTAAAATGGCTCCAGCCTACTAAAAACATTATTCCTCAGCATATACTCGTGCTCCTTTCCCCATCCATCTCTAAGAAATACACAGTAGCCTTCCCAAAGGAGCTGGGAGGGAGAACTTGGCAAATTAATAAAACAGGCTGTTCTTTTGTTGCACACACTTCCATTGTAGAGTCAGTATCTTGCTGGTGAATATGAGTCAACCCCTGGCATTTGACAGTGCAGCCCTTGTGTTACCACTAGCATTATTATCTCTACCACCGTGGGTGAGATGCAGTTAATTAAATCACCACAGAGAAACATTGCCCCATGCTACAAAATAAGCAGAGAAGGGAAGGGAGACAGAAGTTATAAATTGATTACCATAGCCAACATGCAATATTTCCATGATCCTTGCTCTTTATTTTAAATAGGGGGGAGGGAATTGTACTGCTTTGGGGAAATATAACATTATATGCGGTAAGATGGAGATGCACTTTAATGAAATTGTGCATTCCTATGCATTTTAAAAGGTAAGGACGGAGTCTAACAGCACTTTTATTCTAGTCAGGTACAGAGAAGAAATTTTCCCTTCTTGAAAACATAATAGTGATTGTATTTATCCTCACTGCAATGATGCTGTATTAAATTTAAGCTAGAAAAGCTCTAGATCACAGGTGTCAAACTCGCCACATCACGTGACATGTCGTGACGTATCGCGACTTTTTTTGCATTGCCGGAGCTGGGGTGGGCGCGGCCTCCAAATGATGAAACCGGCCAGCAGGCCAGCAGTTTGACACCCCTGCTCTATATAAAAATAAAGAACTAAATATGATGTGCCTGCAAGATTGGGTACCAAAATAATTAGCCTTTGGATATTAATAACAGTGCAGTCTCTGTCTTCCTTCAGAAAGCCTTTTTTCCCCCAACTACTCAATTATACAGGTAGTCCTAATGTTTGACCACAATTGAGCCCCAAATTTCTGTTGCTAAGCAAGGCAGTTGTTAAATGAATTTTGCCTCATTTCACGATCTTTCTTAATAGTGAATCACTGCAGTTGTTAAGTTTGTAATATGGCTGTTAAGTGAATCTGGCTTCCCCATTGACTCAGAAAGTCTCGAAAGGTGATCACATGACCCCGGGACACTGCAGCCGTCATAAATATGAATCAGTTGCCAAGCAGCTGAATTTTGATCACATGACCATGGGGATGCTGCAAAGGTCATAAGTGTGAAAAACAGTCATAAGTCATCTAAAATGCAGTCACCTGACTGAGGGATGGGCAGATGTTGGAACTTCAAAACTGGGTTGTAAGTCCCATTTTCAGAGTCTGTTGTAACCTTGAACAATCGCTAAGTAACCAGTCATAAATGGGAGACTACCTATAAATGGCCCTGGAAGTTTTGAAGACATGGAAATGAGAAAGTGTGTTATTATTTTTCTAACAAGAACTCTGTTCTAATATAACTCCATCCTTCTAACTGAATTATACATGCAGATATAGGTGTAAATATAGCTACAGATAACAAATAAATGCATAAATATATAGATATAGAAACACATGTACATGTCTGTAGAGTACAAAGACACAATTTTCACAATAGGCTTTGTTGAGAAAAATTAAGGAATTATTTGAAGAGAACAGGAATATTGCTTGCTAAATTAAAAACTCAAGAGTATGACCTGCCCTTTAGACCAGATTGAAGATCCCTCTAGTCCAGTGTTTCCCAAACTTGACAATTTTAAGGCATGAGGACTTCAACTCCCAGAATTCCACAGCCAGCAATGCTGGCTGTGGAATTCTGGGAGTTGAAGTCCACATGCCTTAAAATTGTCAAGTTTGGGAAATAATGCTCTAGTCCAGCATTGTTTCCACAGTGAGCAATCAGATGGCCCAAAGGAGCCAAAAGAAGGATATAACACAATACTCTCTCACTCACTCTCCTGCAACTGGCATTCAGCCGCCTGTTTCTCCTACTATTAAAAGCAATACATAGCTATCACTAATAATAGCCATCTCAGCTTCTTGGATGAGAAGTGAAACATCTTCAAAGAAAAACAAGAAAGTCCAGTTGCCTTATGAAAAAAGCATCTTTGGGATAACTATAACCTGGATGACTGAGAATCTCCATAGACCCATAGTGGCAAACCTATGGCACACGTGCAACAGGCGGCACGCAGAGCCATCCCTGTGGGCATGTGCACCATTGCCAGAGACAGAGGGATGCAGGGCCGGGCTCCTCCCCTCCCCCTATCTATGCATGTGGAGTCCAGAAACAGCTGCGAGAGCTGGGCAGGGTAAGGGAACCTATAAAAGGAGCAGTTTTGGTGGGAGAATGAATGAGCGGCCTTTTAAAGTGACCAGTGGTGGGTTTCAAATCATTTGACAACCAGTTCTCTGCCTCACCATCTCCTGCTTCCCTGTATGGCTGGCCAGTCAAGGGGCTTGGAGCAGCAGGAGGAACAGCAGCCGGCGACCCCATGTAGACAGGGCCCGCAGCAGGTGAGGGCTCCTTTCCAGCCATCCCAGGAAAATGCTGATGGGGCTGCCCACGCTGATGGGGCTGCCATGATGCAGGACAGCTAGCAGGCTTCGGCTGCTGATGGACACCATTGGCCCCCATGCACTTGATGGCCTCTGTGTGTGGGAGCCGATGGTGTCAAGCAGCAGCTGCTCCGGCCGCTGCCTCACCTTGCCTTGCCCAGTGGCAATTGGCGCACCCACCCTGCCTTGTAGGACGAGCCTCCGCCCCACCGCCCCACCTGCCAGAGACCCCCTGGATCTCCCCCAACCCTGCCCGGCCCCACCCCAGTGAGCCGTGACCACCGCGGCCATGCCCACCCAGTCAGCCACGCCCACCCAGCATCCGGCGATAAATAAATGGGTTTTGGGTTGCAGTTTGGGCCCTCGGTCTCTAAAAGGTTCGCCATCACTGCCATTAGTAATAGCCATTAATTATTATTTATTTTCCCTATTTAAAAAGAAAACTATCCAAGCATATTAAATACTAAATCTAATAGTATGGTCTCAAAAGTGCTTTTTTCAAAAAGCAACTGGACTTTCTTGTTTGAAAACATTTCTCTTCTCATCTAAGAAGCTTCTTCAGTTCTGAATGAATGGTAAGGAATGGAAGGATTTATATTCATTGCAGTAAATGCTTCCATTCCCCACTATTCAGTCAGAACTGAAGAAGCATCTTGAATGAGAAGCGAAACGTTTTCAAGGGGGGAAAAAACAATCCAGTTGCCTTTTGAAAAAGCACCTTTGGGACAACCATGACCAGGGTGATTGAGAATCTCCCTAGATATCAGATAATATTGAATTCCACGAGCTGATTGTGCACAGTGCACAATTCTCCTTTTCCTGAATCTTCCACCATTTAGTGTCATTAATCTTAGACTCTACTATTATTACAAATCTGAATGATATTAACAAGAAGAGAGGACATTAAATATGATATTGGAGAGTTTTCTTCCACATTTTGATGAAACTTACTGTAGTTAGCAAAACAAAGCTAGTAGAGGTTATTTTTATCACTTGAATATCAAATGAATAGTCTGCATTCATCTAAACATGGACAAAGTGGTCCAAGAAGTCCCAAGCCAAAAAATTAGAAATTAGAACAGAAACTGCTTTGTCTGAAATGAATGGGGTATAATAGTTCCCTGCATCACCAATTTCATCATTATGATTAGCCTTAAATTTATACAATATGAACCTATCTTTTGATTTCACATTAAAATATGTGACTTTAGGCTGGGCAGTGTTGACGGATTAGCATTAAGTAGAGCCCTCTGGTTATAAATATTTTCTTACAGAAGATGACAATAGGAAAATCAAGAGCAGAAGCATATTTAAAAATCAGGGCAACAGTAACCTTTTTTTTTCCCCTGTGGATCAATACCGACAACGATAAATGTTTCCAATAGCTAAATTATCACACAGTTAATCTCACCATTTCTACAAAGAATGTGATGAGATGTTGACACAATCTGGCTGTTTTAGAACCGGAGTGAACATTTTCACTTTTTAGGCTGCCAACGACAACTGCAAATTCACGTTCAGGCATCCCTGTTCATATCTCAGGGCTCTTTTGCAGAAGGTATTGGCATTAACAGAATAGCAGAGTTGGAAGGGACCTTGGAGGTCTTCTAGTTCAACCCCTTGCTCAGGCAAGTTTCATATCTTGTGATTCCATGCAATCGTCAGCACAAGACAGTTGATCATTGATTTGCTTTCAGTTCTGTTATAGCTCCACTAAATTACAAAACTGTGGTTTTTGGAAGCCACAGTGCTAGAGATTTGTAGAGGTTGGAAGTTGGCTGGTCTCCCTTTGATAACTGCCAGCTCCTTGTTTTCTGCATACTCTCTACAACTGTTAAACTGCCATGCCACCACAGTGTCCTTCAGCACACCCAGATCCCTTTGGTCATTTGGAGAGAATGCCAGTCTCTCCTCCAGAGCTCCGGGCAGCTGCGCTGAGAACTATCGACTCATCTGAGAACGGTTCTGAGGAGGTCAGGGGAGTTTGCAAGCTGGCTGGAATTCCTGGAAGGAGGTTAAAAATGCAACAATTTTCTTCAAAACAAACACATTCAAGAAAAAGGTGCCAGGTACATAAATGTAGGAGAACATGCATGTATTTTCCATTCGTAGAGGAATTAACCAAGAAGATAAAAATCTTAGCCCCCTCTTTATTTTAAAATGCATCATTGATTTTTCTGAAACACGTAATAAAAAGCTATTTTAAGCACCGGGTGATCATTAGAACGTGTCTTTGTATGTTTTATGTCTCAGGCTATAAAACCATGTTTCTCTCCTAATTATTTATTTGCATAGTAAGAGAGAATGTTTGCATGTACTGATTTCAGTCCCTTCGTGTAGCATAGATTGGACAAGTCTGCCCTCCTGTGGAACTCTGAATAATAAATTCAGATGGACAGTTTCCAAAACTAAGCCACAAAGAGGCAGCAAACAGAAAAATCTATGCTTCGTTATAATGCATCAAAGTGCTCCTGCTGATTTAGTAAGGTTTTTGACAAAGGAAAAATAAAGCTAACCTCAAATGTAACTGACATCCATCGGAGCAAATAAATAAATATCCAGCTAAAATAGAAATGGAGAAAATAAGAGAAGCACCATAAAAAAGGATGTCCCTATCCCCAGCTCATGGAGCCAGCCTAGAAGGATATTGTAGTCAACAGTACTGAATACCATTTGGAGATCAAGGCATTCCCTCCAAAGGGCAGAAGGATGGATATAGCATCTCCATCCCCAGTTCCACCACAGGTCATAATTTGGAAGCTAGCTAAATCTCCATCCCAGGATTTGCCTAACTCACCCAAACCTGCCCCACATATGAAGGACAATAATTGGTTGGTTGTGTCACACTTGGTGGGAGGGGAAATGCAGCTGGGGAATCTGCCAATTGTTTTCTTTAACTTATCCAACAAAATAGTAAGGACAATAGAGACAGAATAGGTTTGGATTTATGCCATCATACTTTTCTGCCAACCAAGGGAGTTGATGATAGCACATTACGTTGGCCACAAAGAAGCATTTTCTGAGGGTGTAGATTCTCCGAGCTTGTGGATTGGTTTCCATACGTTTCATCACCAGGCTAAGTAACATCTTCAGTGGAATTTAAGGGATGTCATTGTCTGTGTTCTTCTGTTTATAAGGGCTTTGTGTTGTCAGTAGGTCTTGTAATGGTGAGGTCATGTCAGGTGAGGGTGTTGTGATGGATCTTGTGATGGGTCAGGTGTGGGTGTATCAAGTGAGGGTCTTGTGGTGGGTCTTTTGATGGGTCAGGTGTGAGTCACCAGTGAGAGTCTTGTGATGGGTCTTGTGATGGGGAGGTTAGCATCTTTTGCTAGAATTCTGCCTCCTGAACTTTTGCAACAAGCAGAATTGAACATCCCAATGTCTCAGCTCCACAGGAAAAGGGGCAAAATCAAATTACCAGCCTTCTCTTTTTCCTCTCCCCTTCCCTCTCCCTATCATTTTCAGTGGGTACTTTTGTGAACTTGGCCATTTGCAGTATCAGCTTTTGGTATGATGAGGAAACTGTCATGATATGTTAACATCAAACAGATACATATACACCCACACATTTCCATTGACTGTAGTAATGATGGCATTAAACCAATATTTATGTAGCAGCCAAATTCTTTTTCCAATGGTTGCCGCCAAGATAGTGGACAAGAATTTTTTTCCCCACTGCTTATACAGCCAGCAAATTTTTAAAAAAAATAATAATAAAAAGAGCTTTTACAGGATTTTTAAGCTGGCAGTCCAGCAACTGATTATGATCAGGTAGTTGATAGCAGTTGCATCCATCATGAAAATCAACGTTGTATACACAGTGTGAAAAGTACCTGGATGTTAATTAGAAAAAATAAGACTAGATTGATTAAAGTTGCTCTGAAATCAACTAGAGAGCTCCAAACCCAAGAATCAGGAAGTGTGAGCAGGCAAGAACTTTCCTCAAATGGTAAAACAATCTGTTTCCAAATCCTACAGAAACACAGAGTCTTGGAGCTGAGAAGAGAATTTTTGCAAGTTTTCTTATGCCATAGCTAAGTTAGCAGCAAGTTGGTCCAGGTATCTAAACTGCACAGAGTTGGGAAAACAAAAGAGATACTACACTTGGAGATACTGTTGGTTTGGGAGAAAAATAAGCTTTTTTTGCTCAATGGGGACCAATAATTTATGAATTACCAAATCAATCAATTCGTATTATGAAAATGCAATTCAGATACATGTTTTCCTTTCCCAGAGAGATACCATGGTTTTGACATCCATGGTATGCAAACCCCCACAATATCCTATATATTACAAAATGTGGAGAGGGATTTTTCATCATGTCTTCTTTTGCACAAAAAGAACAGTTGAGTATAGTATATGGCAGGGCTGTCCAGTCTTGGCAACTTTAAGGCTTGTGGACTTCAACTCCCAGAATTTCCAGACAGACATGCTGACTGGGGAATTCTGAAAGTTGAAGTAACAAGTCTTAAAATTGCCATGGTTGGGCACCCCGGTATTCAGGAGTACACCCCAGATTCTGAAGTACAGTAAAGATAGAACATAGTCTGCTGCAACCTGAACCTCCTCCCATATCCTCTGACACAGCCATAGAAAGAGTTGTTTTCAACAACTTGAAAGCTTGAAATTCATTTACCTGAATTATGAAAATTGTGTATTTTAAACTATGACCTGTTAAAACCAGCTGATTGAAAACTGAGATCATTTTCTGTCTTGTCTTGATGAACAGGTAACATTCACAATAGTTCCGTATTTGGATGAAATAACACATTGGATTTAGCTCAAAATGGGAATGAAAGGCAATAAATGGGGATATAATATGTAATGAGGCCTGGTGATGCAGTGGTTAGAGTGTAGTACTGCAGGTTACTTATGCTGACTCCAGGCTGCCAGCAGTTTGGCAGTTGAAGTCTCACTGGCTCAAGGTTGACTCAGCCTTCCATCCTTCTGAGGTTGGTAAAATGAGGACCCAGATTGTTGAGGGCAATAGGATGACTCTGTAAACCACTTACAGAGGGCTGTAAAGCACTGTAAAGTCTAAGTGCTATTGCTATTCCATTGGTTAATATTTTATCACCACTACAACTTAAAAGTTTATTTTGTTTATTTGGTTAGGTCCAAATGTAACTTGCTACACCTGCTTTCTTTCATACCCTTCTTATAAATTGGGCTATGGTTCCCATCATCCTTAGCCACCATAGAGTTTGAGATCCTGCCTGTATGCAAAAACCACCAGTCCTAAGATGAGCATTTTAAGAGTAACACTTTGCTAAAACATTTTGTTGGTAGAACTAGTGCCATTGTTCTTTGGAGAGTTACTTCCCTGCTGATTAAAAGCTTTGAAAGAGAGCACAAAAGGGCAAGATCATTGAAATGCTTCTGGCTGGGTATGTTAGCTTCTTATGTCAGTTTGACCTGTTTATCAATATCTGTGTCTAGACAGCAGAGGCTGCAGGTACAAATCTCACTCTCAAATAGAAGGGCACAAAGGACCATAAGTCAAAAGATCTGATTATGTGATACATCATATTGAGAGCGAGCAAAAATAACCACCAAAACTATCACCACTACATGCCAAATATGAAACTTTAAATGCATCTTTAATTTATTATCAACCTAAACATGTATAATTTTAGTACATGTTTATTACTGTTACAATTTCTAATACCTGGTCACTGTTAGCGTTACTAGTGTCGTTTGAATAATATTTTAGAAGCAATTACTGTATATATGATTTATATACATACATATATACATATACACATACAAACATACACTAGATAGATAGATAGATAGATAGATAGATAGATAGATAGATAGATAGATACACACTCTCCAAGGTTGATTGTTTTTATGCAGACATTTCATAAACCAAACTAGATACATCATCAGTGCTAGTTTGATAATGTTACCTAGTTTGACTAATGAAACATCTGCATAAAAACAACTAAGCTCAGAGAGCATCAAGGACCCCCTCCCCTTTCAACCCTGAGCTACACATATTCTCCTTTATCACTTCTAAATTTGCCAGAAGGAGCTGGATGTGAACAATATACATCAGGAATATTTATCACAGAAATTATTTAGATTATCAGGATCAGATATATACACTGTCTTTAAAGTGGGCTGGTAGTAAATGCCAGCGTTATGAGATTGTGAGGAGGAGCCCTAAACAAAGTGTATTATAACACAGAATAATCACAAAGAAAGTTGAGGATAATTCTTCTACCTATCAGTAAAAAGCTAATATGCTGTTTTCACATTAACTTAAAATAAAAAGGGATATAGTTATAATATTTTTCAAAAATAATGGCAAAACATACATGGATGGATGGATGAAATGCAACTCCAAGTTTGATTCATGCATGTACACACAGACAATGGAACTCAAAAATAATCTGAATCTGGAATGCAAATATTATTTCAAATTCTTCAGATACTTCATTTTCTTTCAAAATGAAAGAAAAACAATTGGTTATATAGAGAAGTCAATGATTTGATAACAAATCATATCTGTGAATTAGAAAGTCATAATTGCCTTTCCTCTGAGCAAAAGCTTAAATCATGCACATTGGCAGTGTTTCGGTGCTCCTGATTTCTATGGGAGTTTGACAATAGTCCAGGAAAGCAATGCCAAAGAATTAAGGAGCAAATCAAAGAACACCTTCATAACTTTTGATTAACCACATGCAGCTACAGCTTGGTATCTATTTCTACATAGATTTCCCTAATTTCGTAAATATAATCTGATACCAACTCAGTTCTTTGTAAACTTTTATTGTTATTGCTACAAAAGCCTAGAAGATTATTTCTTATCCTTCCAGATGTTATTCTTATGTGTTGGTCTTTTCATCAAAGTCTATTCTCCTATATATACGTTTTATGTTTGCCCATAACTTCTTAATTTAGGCCCTACAATTCTCTGTATCTTAATTTCATGGAATAGAGGATTTAATTGATATATCAATTTCATAGCTACCCTGTATTCTGCCTTAGTTTATTTGCCCTATTTTGTGAAGAGCCATCTTTTCCTCTTTTTTTTTCTTTTTCTTTTTTCTTTTTGATGGGCTGCAAAGGTTATTCTGATGGACTAGATAAAACAACATTTCATCCAAAATCTTAAGGAAGCCAGAGAGACTAAAGTCTAATTTAGATTCCATTAATTTTCCCCAGAGAACTAATTTGCAGACTCTACCAGAGAAAAACATTAAAGGCCAGCACACCTCAATTGCTCTGTAATTGCTATCTAATGCAGTCTTCAGTTGCATTTGACAATTTGTGTCCTTATTTTTCTGCCTGTTTGCATCCTTCTAGGAAAATAGAACCTAAATAGCAGAGTCCCTGATGCTTTCCTAAATGCCTGGACCAAGTACAGCCACTTTTAGAAAAATATGTATGTCCAAGGTATTCTGCTGGAATCATTTTAAATCAGAGCACATCACAGACAATGTGTATAAAAGTAAATGAACTGTTTAACAGCTGATGAAAGTTAGCCCAGAAGGAAATATTAAAAAGGGCAGAAAAATATATTTTTCCTCAAAAGGACTTTTTAAAACCAAACTTGGCCCCAAATCTATCTCTCTGCCCCAAGCAAGAGCCAGGCCCATACAAATGCAAATGTAAAACCATCAGAAAGTTGGAGCCAGAGCAATCAAGAAGACAAAAGAGAAGATCTGCATACCCCACCCAAACTCTAGGAGTCAGCCCCATCACCTGGGAAGCAGGATATGATAACAGAATTAAACCACAGATATCAAGGCCTAGACAAACACTCAGAAACAGTCTCAAGGTTCATGCCACAGGAACAGGAAACTATTCCAAACAAAAGGCTAGGGGGGGTATAAAACCTACTGCCCATGTGCTCACTCTCTGTGCTCTCTGTGCCCTTCGCTCTCCTTCTCTCTCCTCTGCACTTTCCTGAAGAACCATCTTTCTGCAATAAACTGTAACCTTCTTCCCAAAGCAGTCGCCATGTTTGCTTATTTATTCCCGGCTTGGATGAACCAGGATGAAGACCTTACTTCTAACAATTTGGCACCCCAGATGGGACTCCAAGCTAACCTCTCCAATGGACTGAGACTGGTAAGCCCCATCTTGCCGGCAGCAGACCCCCTTGTGTCTGTGGATGGGTTTCCCAGGCCTTGCCCATGTGGAGCTAGGGTAGTAAAGGGAGTTTTGAGAGTTTGAGCTCAAAGGCTGCTTTGGAAAGAAGGTGAAGGTGAGTACCTCTAAATTTTAAGTTAAAAGCCCAGGGGAACAAAGAAAATGTGTGTATTTCTGTTTGTGTGAGTGAGAAGATCTTTTTTTCCCAATCACAGTTGGATTTTGTTGCTTCTGGCCTTTCCTAGCCGCAGAAAGGATCTGTTTAATTGGCAGAACCTGGAAAGCATGGGGGTTGGCCAGAGCACAGAACCTTTTGTTAGGGAAAAGGGAGAGACTGTGAAAATGAAATGGAATGAGTGAATGAAAGAATTGGATTTGGGCAACTAGCTGGTAAGGCCCTGTAAGCAAAGCAAAGTTTGGAAAGAAATCTCACAAGGAGACTTTGACTGTATTAGGAAAGAGGTCTCACAAGGAAACTTCGACTGTATTGGGAGAAAGAAGTCTCGCAAGGAGACTTCGACTGTATTGAGAAAGAAGTCTCGCAAGGAGACTTCGACTGTATTGGGAAAGAAGTCTCGCAAGGAGACTTCGACTGTTTGGAAAGAAGTCTCACAAGGAGACTTCGACTGTTAGGAAAGAAGTCTCACAAGGAGATTTCGACTGTGTAGTGTATGAAAGAAAGATAGACTTTGCTTAGGGCCTTGCTGGGAAACCAGTTTGGCTAAATAAAGGTACTTAAAAGGGAAAATAAGAAATAGTGATTCTCTCTCTCTCTTCTCTATGCAACCACGTGGTATGTTTAAAATATGTGCCTTCCCTAACTTGAGTTATCTGAAATTTATGGTGGGAATGACCAGGATGTATAAAACTAAGACTTCTGTTCTCTTGTCTTTGTGTATATATGTTTGTCAAAGTCTGTGTGAGAGGTAAATGTGACTGTTAACTGTTTCAAATCCAAAGGAAAAAGAATTTTAAAGTCTGCTAGAAATTCTGCTTAAAATAAGCCACAAAAAGGAAATACCTCACTCTGTTTGTCTGGCCAACAAACAGAGTGAAGAAAAAGAATTGTGTTTGTTTGTTTGTTTGTTTTCCTTTTTCTCTCTGTGTACGCTCAAGAACAGCCTTAAGTTACCAGGAGGGATTGTTTTAAGTTTATCTGTTGGAAAAGTTTCACTTGCATTTACTGTATGTGCTTTATTTATCTTTTTCCTGAAAAATGTGTTGTCTATCTACAAGAGCCTTTTGAAGCTCAAGTCTGCTTGTGTGGGGAAATAATTTTCCTAAGTTACTTTTCATATCCTAAAACTTACTGGTGAAACTACTATGAAACTTTTCTGAAACAAATAAGCATTTTCTAATCTCTAAAATAATGTGGTCTATTTTAGAATAAATGTTCTCCTACCCTTGGCAAGTTGCACATATTAAAATATTAGGCTTTTAAAATTATTTGGAGTTTTCAGCATTTTCAAACTGCCTGCAAGCTACCCCCCTTCCAATTCTTTTCCTGCCCTTTGTTCTCCATACCTTTTGTCTGCCTTTCCTGGTAGAGTCCACCCAGAAAGCGGGGGAGGGGAGACCTTGTTCTTGTATCTTTCAGCCCTGAAACCCTCTCGCAAGCCTTTGGAAGCAGAACACACAGACCCAGATGCTGCCTCCATCCGTGTGAGCCATGGAATTGAGTTTTGAATCCAGCCATCCACTAAAAAGCCACCATGCAATCTAAAGGGGAACATCTTCCCAAGTCCTACCATTTACCCAGATGCCTGTGAGAGCTGCAGAAGGAAGGTGGTGCCATGTGAAGCCTCAGAAGAGAAAATTAGACTATGGGGGGAGGGTGGAAACTCATTGTAAACTTTTCTTTCTTGCCCCATTTGTATTGTAACAAGCCAGTTGAATGTATTAGTGGAGAGATGGCACTTGGGAATATGTGGCAGAACAAGTAATGAACACCTTGGACTTCTATCTGGTGGGAGGGAAAATTTATACAGAATGTTTGTATTGACTATTTTGTAAAAGTAGCTGCACATACATGCACACACACACAGACACCATTCAGAATCACACTTGAGTCTATCCCCTCCACCTACCTTTAGTAAAGTTCCCCTCAGGCTGATTTTTGCTCTATTGCACCAAAGCTTTGTGGGACCAACTTCCAACAGATTCCAAGGGGGAGGGAACTAAGCCCCCTCAGGTGATTTGCAATTCATATGCCCTGACTAAGGAAGCAACAGGAAAAATCCCAAACTTCAGCCCTGAATATCTTGCCTGAGATATTCTTGCACTGTTGCAGATATCTTGCAGATATCTTGCAGCCCAGATTGGGATTCCTAGAGCTCAGTATGTGCAATTTAAAGAAAAATTTAATAGCCTGGCATATTGGACATTACAAACCTGGATGCACTGAATTAAGAGCTAAGGCAGGAAACAACCCTTGAAATTGGGCAGCCAGTGGTCATGTACTAAGGAGAACCATGGCTGTGAAGAATTTTGGAGGTATGCAAACCTGACTGGAAGCTAAAGGTGATATCCAACATTTGAAAATGATTGGCACAGAATATTGGACACTATAAATTTCTTTTCCACCTAACAAAATTTTGCCCTGACTTTTAGAACTTTATGGGTGCAAGCTCCCCTTTTGGGAGCCACTAAAGGGATCTTTTTCTGCTGCCTCCATTAATGTCTTATTATTATTTTTTTTTGCTTAACAGTTTAAAAGCTTGTCTACCAAGTCTCCCTGACCAGATCAATTTTAATGTTGTGCCAATAAGTGTGTCATAAATTACACACTTAAGGCACAAAGCGGGGGATTGATGAAAGTTAGCCCAGAAGGAAATATTAAAAAGGGCAGAAAAATATATTTTTCTTCAAAAGGACTTTTTAAAACCAAACCTGGCCCCAAATCTATCTCTCTGCCCCAAGCAAGAGCTAGGCCCATACAAATGCAAATGTAAAACCATCAGAAAGTTGGAGCCAGAGCAATCAAGAAGACAAAAGAAGATCTGCATACCCCACCCAAACTCTAGGAGTCAGCCCCATCACCTGGGAAGCAGGATATGATAACAGAATTAAACCACAGATATTAAGGCCTAGACAAACACTCAGAAACAGTCTCAAGGTTCATGCCACAGGAACAGGAAACTATTCCAAACAAAAGGCTAGGGGGGGTATAAAACCTACTGCCCATGTGCTCAATCTTTCTCTGTGCCCTTCGCTCTCCTTCTCTCTCCTCTGCACTTTCCTGAAGAACCATCTTTCTGCAATAAACTGTAATCTTCTTCCCAAAGCAGTCACCATGTTTGCTTATTTATTCCCGGCTTGGATGAACCAGGATGAAGACTTTACTTCTAACACAGCATAAGCCCAAAGAAGCTACAGTCAAATCAGACCCTGATGAAACTTGAACTAATTTGTATAACCATGATTTACTGATTTGTTGGACTGAACTTGCTAAATAATAAACTGCATTCAATTAAGCAGCAGAGAATATAATAAATAACCAAATGTATAACCTGAAGAAATCGTGATCTTGAATCCTGCAAATAAATGTGTGAATCCTTCACACATCTGAAGTTAAATCTTCAAAGCCCCACATTATGGCTTAGGCAAGTATGAACCCAGCCATTCATAAACTATCATAGAATCTCCTTAAGCTGCATTTAGTTTTAGCAGAACTCTGCATCTGTATGTATCTCCGTATCTCCCTTGATAATCAAAGCAGTAAAAGAAGAGAAAGAAAAAGAAAGAAAGAAAGAAAGAAAGAAAGAAAGAAAGAAAGAAAGAAAGAAAGAAAGAAAGAAAGAAAGAAAGAAAGAAAAAGCTGTGGAACAGAGGTATCCAGTCTTACTGGCATCCAACAAAGCTGGATTCTCACAGACTCATTTGTTTAATTTATTGCAAGGGGGAAAGAGTTGGGTTGCCTGTCTTGGAACCCTGCTATGTGACTTTTGCCTTTATTTATTTATCAATGAGTATCTTAAGAAAGGGCCTCCTTGATGCTTTTTGGATGAGTAACAATCAACCTTGCCATTATAATGCCTAAAAGTGTCAGATAATTATCAGCATTTAGCTAGATAGCTATGTATTTTTATATAAAACTTATATAGCACTTCTTGGTAGCACGTCAAATCAGTCTACCATAGAACAGCAATAAAATACTTACATGCTTTCAACACTCCTACTGGGAAAGCCTGCACAAAGAGATGAATTTTCATTGGATGCTTAAAAGATGTTACAAAAGATGCCTTCCAAATTTCAGGGGTGAGAGTACCGTAATTCAGAGTGCAGACATTACCATAAAAAAGGTATTTTGTGGCTTTTGACCACATAGTAGGATTTCTCCTGCTTTTCTTGGTGAGGAACCAGATATATAATGGCAAAGCAGATCTAACAGCTGTCCTTATCCCAAATTGTTTAAGGTTTTATACAGGGCTTTTTTTCTCATAGAACGCCCAGAACGGAGTTCCAGCACCTTTTTTGGATGGAACCTTGTAGAGTAGGCAAGGCGGGTTGTATGATGTGTGTGAGTTCCGGCACCTTTTTTTTTTTTTTAGAAAAAAAGCACTGGTTTTATATATTGTAACCCAAACCTCCTACCCAATTTGCAACCAATGCAGTTGTTTCAACAATAGTGTAACATGTGCATGGCCAAGTCCTGCCCACAGCAAGCTGGCTATCACTTTCTGCTGCACCTTCTGATGCAAGTTCAAGAATAGCCTCACAGAGAGTGATTTTTTAAAATATAAATGTACATGAACAACTAAGAATTGGTAGATTTACCATACCAGCTGAAGCTGGCAATAAACTGATTTTTGCAGAGCAGAAATAATATGCCTACCAAAATATTTTGGGAAAAGTCCTGTTCCACTACAAAGTACATTTCCAGAGGGTAGAAACACTAAAAATAATGGTCAGAATTATATATGGCTCTTGCATCATTCAAAGGATTTCCAATCCCATTGTGAGATACATGTGGCATACACCGTATTTATTTTATTCATTCAAGGGGTTGATATTGTAGCCTAGATCTATCACTTCTTGTGTTCCCCTTTCTTTATCCCTGATGTATATCTTAAAGAAATAAGATTGTATCTCGCTTTTCTCTGCTACAGGCAGTATACATGGTTGTCTCTATCCAGCATTTTACCATCATGATGATATAATGAAGTAGATTAGACTCAGAGTTACTGGCTCAAGATCACCTATGGCTGCGTATGGTCTTGAAATTGTATCTTCTCTAGACTACTTGAATGCTCTAATAACTATATATAATGCTTTCTCAAGAAATACAGATCAAAGATGGAGATGTCTCTATGTAAATGAATGCATCCTTCCTCCTCCTCCTCCTCCTCCTTCTTCTTTGAATTTAGAAATGAAAATATCAGCCTCATTTAAGACCTAATGCAGTTCTTCAAGGAGGTCAATGTTCCTGTGGCACACTTAATTATAATCTCTGAAGATTTTAATCAATATAGCATAAAACCTAACATACATGCTCTTGTTGTTCCTATTACTGTTTATTACTAAGAACAATAGTTATGTTCCTAGAAATAATTAATTTTAGCATATGAATCAGCTGTGAATTTTTGATGGATCCATTGCAGGCTATAGTAGTAATTTTTTAATGACTGCTATAGTGGCACTTTTCTTTAACTCAGAAATCTTGCAATAATTTTAAAAATTCTAGCCATAGAAATCAACAGTGATTTTTAACTCCCAAAAGAAGAGAAATGCAAAGTTAGATTAAAACAGCTATAAATATTCTTGCCCTGAGTTTCACACTGATCTGACGAGGACAAATGAAATGGATATTTTTGCCCTCAAATGAAATATCAATAATTCTGATTACCTCCACTCATCATTAGTCTTCTTTTGAGTACAGTAATTCCCATCTTCTCACAAATACATTCAGAGGAGTTATTCCTTTTCCTGTGGTTAGATGCTGTTGTTGGAACGGGGGGGGGGGGTGTAACCACCAAACCAACTCACGTTACAATGTATTCAGGCATTAACGCTGACTGAACTTGTAGCTAAACCACAATATAGACAGGATGTGGGGACAGCATTTTTAATACCAATGTACTTTCTTCCTGAGTGAAGAATGAAAGAAAAACACATTATCACAAACATTGGATAAATGCAGAAAGTTAATAGAGGTCACTATTCCAATGAAGAATTGAGAAGTATCTTTGTTAATTACCATGAAGCCCCCCCCCCCATCCTTTTGAAAATCTGCTATAGTGGGTCGAGGGATCCTTAGATGGATGGATGGGGGCTTCTAGGCAAGAGAAAAAGATGAAAACTTACTTTCTCTTGCGAGCAGATATTACAGGTAATCCTCGACTTATGAGCACAATCGAGCCTCAAATTTCTGTTGTTAAGCAAGACAATTGTTAAGTGAGTTTTGGCCCATTTTATGACTTTGCTTGCCACCGTTGTTAGGTTAATAACATGGCTGTGAAGTGAATCTGGCTTCCCCATTGAATTTGCTTCTCAGAAGGTCACAGAATGTGAATACATGATCCCAGGACACTGTAACCATCATAAATATGAGTCAGTTGCCAAGCATCCGAATTTTGATCACGTGACCTTTGGGATGCTGCAACTGTCATAAGTGTGAAAAATGATCATAAGTCACTTTTTTTCAGTGCTGTTGTAACTTCAAACCATCACTAAACAAATGGCTGTAAGTTGAGGACAACCTTATGTGGGAGTGCTACTACTGGCAGATACCAAATTTAAAAGGGTGATTGCATCCTTTTATATCTTGGAATCATTAAAAAATATATAACAGTTCACTGCCCTGCACACTGACATTTTCATTTGTTTGGGGGCCTTAAGTCCAGGATCTTGGATGCACTGATAAAAAAAAAAATAGATTCTCTATTTCTGACATTCTGAGATTATAGTATAGCATCCATTGCTGACCACATCTTTTGTTGATAGTAACAGCTATTGTATGCCAAAATTGGATAAAAAATAGACTCAAGAACAAACACACGAATGTGCACACACACACACACACACACACACACATACACACACCCCTAAACTAAGCCTGGAGATTTCTGATAAATCGACACCCACATGAGTTACACTCTGTGTTTCAGCATTGGTACTGGTTCTCCCAGACAGTTAATCAAAAACTGGTCCCTTTGTATATGTTTTTTTCTTTCTACTCCCTAGCTCTTTATCATAGCCCATAATATATTCCTGTCAAGCTAACACAGCAGCCGATAGTTGGTCTCTTTGAAATGTTATTTTGCTTCCAAGGAACTGGCAGCATTCCCTGCTTAATTTTCATCCTGATTCTATTGATGCCCTTACACGAACCTTTCAGCATATCCTTGTTTCTGCCATTATTTTTCCAAAGGAACAACTTAGTATCTCCACATCAACATATGTCCATATTCTAGTTATTGTCTGTTCCCAGATCCTAAGAAAAAAATGGCTTAAATTTCCTATGGTAGTTTTTCCAGACAAAAAAAAAGCCTATTAAATGCTTTCCTTTTTTTCTCAGACCTAAGCCATATCAGAATTACTGACAGCAGCTGAAAACTGGCATTTCCATTGTTCAGTGTTCCAAATAAATATTAATCTGTGTCCCTTAGAGAAGCCAAAGCTGTCACCAGGACAAGCAAAGCTGCTGTCACAGGCAGCTGATTCTGGAAGTCATAAAACAGCATTCAGTTATTAGTTATTTCTCTCCCCTTTTTTGTCATTCTTATTATGTTTACTTCAAGAAAAAGATATGGCTGGATTTTCTCTCTTGGGTGCCAAAAGGATGGGTCTAAAACCAGTCTACGATACTAGACTCCTAAAATCTAGGTGCAAATTTCTGTTCTTTCTTAGGCAATAAAATATCTTGAATTAGCATGTTTAGAAATTTAAAATCTGATATCCCAGATAAACTAGATAACCAGTGAAGCCCAACCCTACCACTGCACAAAAAGAGACACAAGGATTGGTATTAATAATGTGCCAAATAACAAAGCTAATTTTCTTATGCAGACCTAAATTATCTTGTTAGTTTAAGGTGCAGTAGAACCTTACTGAATATGATTCAACTGCTAGCCCAACATGCTTCTAAACATAGTATAGAACAGTGGTTCTCAACCTGTGGTCCACAAACCCTGTAGGGAGCCACAATGTCATCACAGGGGGTCCATGAATGCTTGAAGAAATGTTATGATTTAAATCCTGATTTAAATCTTGGGGGTCTATGGCCATGGTCCTTGACCACAAAAGATATTTAAAGGGGGGCCGTGGTGAAGAAAAGGTTGAGAACTACTGGTATAGGGGATTGGACCAGGCCATCATCATTCATCTTAGGCCTGTGGTGGCGAGCCTGTGGCATGGGTGCCAGAGGCGGCACTCAGAGTCCTCTCTGTGGGCATATGTGCCGTCACCCCAGTCCTAGGCCTTCAACTGGGTTTTATACAATCTTTTCACTTTAGGCCTCCATCACCGTGTGCAAAAAAAAAAAGGTTCAATCAATCAATCAATTTCAATTTCTCATGGGGAAAAAAAGATCTCGCAAAGTTAGAATTGATTGATTGAACTTTTTAGTCCCACCCAGTCTGCCATTACCACCGCAACCACACCCACCCAATGGGCCACACCCACCCAATGGGCCACGCCTACCCAGCACCTGACGATACATAAGTGGGTTTTAGGTTGCAGTTTGGGCACAGTCTCTAAAAGGTTCGCCATCACTGTCTTAGGCAGTGAGATGTGTCCAGCAGGCCTAGAATCAGAGTTGTATCAGAGGTGGCGCAGCAGTTAGAGTGCAGTACTGCAGGCCACTTTAGCTGACTGTGTTCAGCAGGTCAGCGGTTCAAATCTCACCGGCTCAAGGTTGACTCAGCCTTCCATCCTCCCGAGGTAGGTAAAATGAGGACCCAGATTGTTGGGGGCAATGTAAATATATATACATTGCTTACTGGTGTACACCGCTTAGAGAGTGCTTGCATTTAAAGCGGTATATAAGTCTCATAAATAAATAAATAAATAAAATAAATTATCATAAATTAGTTGCAAAAGGGTTTGAACGTTTTAATGTTTGTGCTGTGTCCCACATGTTCAACACTGAAACGCCATGGAAGAATTACTAGGGCACTGCGAAGATACACACAATATAAGATGTGAGAGTAATTTGCGCACAAAGTAAACCCAACTCCAAGAGACCCACTCATTTTTCTTGTACGTATAGTAATTGATTTTAACATGCTATTTTTTTCATACATGTCACAGCTGTTTTTTCACTCGTTAAACAAAAGACCAGAGAAAACAGCCCTAATGAAATAAAGCTCTTCTCTATCTGTTTAGCATTATCTGTGCCAGAGTACAGAATCTTTCACGATAGAATCCTGCCTGATTAAATCTAGAACTTATTCCACGCAAACAAAAAGATGCTCTGTCTTGCAGTGAGGAGCAGTTCAAGAGAACAGCAAGAATCTGGGGGAATGTCTAGCAGTTGAGCAGATAAATAGGGAAAAAATGATAAACTATTTTTACTGCAGAGAAAAGCAACAAAGATTATTAGGGGACTGGAGGCTAAAACATATAAAGAATGGTGGCTGGAATTGGGTATGTCTAGTTTAATGAAAAGAAGGACTAGGGTTGACATGATAGCAGTGTTCCAATATCTATGGGGTTGCCACAAAGAAGAGGGAATCAAGCTATTCTCCAAAGCACCTGAAGGCAGGACAAGAAGCAACAGATGGAAACTAATCAAAGAGAGAAGCAACCTAGAACTAAGGAGAAATTTCCTGACCACTAGAACAATTAATCAGTGGAACAACCTGCCTCCAGAAGTTGTGAATGTTCCAACACTGGAAGTTTTTAAGAAGAGATTGGACAACCGTTTGTCTGTAATGGTTTGTCCTGCCTGAGCAGGGGGTTGGACTAGAAGACCTCCAAGGTTCCTTCCAATTCTGTTATTCTATTCTATTCTGTTCTGCTCTGCTCTGCTCTGCTCTACTCTACTCTACTCTACTCTACTCTAATTCTATTCTATTCCATTCCATTTCATGCTATTCTATTCTATTCTATTCTATTCTATTCTTTGTTTTTCAAAAAATATCTTTCTACTTGTGGTGAAAATGTTCCTGGGTTGAAAGCATGCACACAGTTCAAGTTCTGAAAAGGTGCTTGATATCAGACATGGAATAAATCAGCAAAAGCAAACTGATGCTTAATACAGGTAAGGTGTCAATCAGTTAAAAGCAGATCAAGGAACTGTGGGTACCATGTTAAAAGAAAGGCTAAAACTAATACAAAACTAATATATCCATACCAACGTCCTCTAGATTCTTTCAGCTAAGCAATGTCTCTCTACATAACAGAAGGAACTTAAATATCTTCATAAGAATGTTTTTTACAATGCAGGAAAGTATACTAATTTCTAAGGTGTCAAATGCCAAACAATCTCGGCACCAACCTCTATCCTAAGAGAGAAGGGAAAGCCTGATGCAAGAAATAAAAGAAATCAAAATTTACAAATACATGCATACAACAATAATTACCTCAGCCCTTAATAATTTTACTATAATCACCTTTAGCCTACATTTCCCTAAAAAGAACAAGCAAATATTGAAATAAATCTGCAGAACCATTGCATTCCTCTCCTTTTAATGGAGATATAAATAGTGGGCCATCTTTCTGGCTCATCTACCCTAGCCCTAGTACAGATCTATAATTCTACTTTATTTGTAGGACCTGGCACTGAAATCAACATCATTTGATTCCTAGTATCAGAATATCAAACACAGGGGTTACACTGAAAAACATCTCAGGATTAGCTGCCTATCTCCACAAAGTTAATTTTTTATCCTATTTATTCTGCTCTCATGGAAGCAATAGACTGAAAAGGAAATAGAGTCAAAAATGAAAATAATTCAAATTGCACATCTCGTTATTAGTTCTCAGTTTAACACGCAATGCTTTTAAAAGCATCTGCAAAGTTACACTTACAAGTTGTGAAACAAGTATTAGGAGGCTAAAAAAATAGATCTTGTGTTATTCAGTTCTATAAATAAAAAAACTCAAATAAAGTAACTGAACATTTGCAGATAGGAAAGATGAGTTCTGGCATTAGATGAGATCTCACGGTATTATCTTTTCATTTCTTTCTCCATCTCATCATTGTATGGTTATTTTCACTGCTGAGCTCTTCTTAAACAAGATCATTTTTCTACACTTCAGTCTTACAATCTTGTAATATACACAGATAATGTATACCAGGCAGCAGGTAAAGAGCATGGCGTGCTTGTGTACATTCCCAAATTCAATTCTTGGCATTTCTTGACAGGGTTGGAAATTTTTAGTCCAAACCTACCAAAGTGCCACTGCTAATCAGTATCAATTAAACTAAATATACCAAAATTCTGGTTCAGTGTGGCAGCTTCCACATGTGTTAAAAGCTAATATTTGTGTACAAACATTCTTCTCCCTTGCACATTGATGCTTAGAAGGTCTGCACAAAGCTTTGGTGGAGACATTCATTTCAAAGAAGATTTGATCAAGTCTTTGAATCTAATCCGAGTTCTGAATTGGAGTTCTAAAGCAATTCAATACTTCATACTGAATCAGGTGGCTTAGTACTGCTTTAGAAAAAGTGGGGGATGATCCAAAAATGTAATGAACTTCTGCCTAAGTTCAGGTACATTTTTATTAAATTCAACCAGATTTTCCAATTAAACAGGATCACAAATCTGATTTGGATGATAAATCCAGATGAATCACAAATCCAAATGATGTATCTCATAAGTCTGTCTTGTATTTTTTTTCCCCAGAAAAACAACAAGACCCTGCCAAATCATTGCAAAGCTATTAATGAATTCATCACCACTTTTGCTTTATAAAACTAATTCCCAAATGCTTTTCAATAATGACTGGAAACATTGGTTCTTCCACATTTGAAGCCTATTTTATTTCCCTTCAGCACAGGCATCGTCAAAAAATTACAGTCTGTCTATTGAGGGATGCTTTTCTTTTTTTAAAAAAAGAGGACTAATACAAAGAATTCTGAGATATACGTTAATTGGTTTTGGGGAAAACGTTGCTTTGATTCACAAAACTTTAATTCTGGAAAATGAGTATTGACCTCCTTAATTCTTTGGTTCAAAATTTTATTAATTTTAACAAAGATAAAATACAAAAGTATAAAAGCAGATGAAGGTAAAATAGGGGAGGAAAGGGGATAGAGAGAAAAGTGCAGGGTAGAGGCGAAAAGGGGGGGGGGAAGCATTGACTTCCAATTCCTTTTGGTGCAGTGGAATAAGATAATAACATGAAACATCACTTTTTTACTTTTATATAATAGCGTATACTAGCCATTTCTATAACACCAAGCCTATCTAATCAACAAAACCCAACATCAAAGTTTCATTTTTTTCAAGCACAAAGTCCAAAAGCAATTTCCAAGCTGAAACAAAATTGTGTTCTTTTCTTTAATCAAAGCATTCCATTTAGCCATCTCTGCTAACTCCATTAACTTTTGCAGCCCTACTTAATTCTTTCAGGATAGAGTGTGTAGGAGAGGGAGGGAGGGAGGGAGGGAGGGAGAGAGAGAGAGAGAGAGAGAGAGAGAGAGAGAGAGAGAGAGAGGGAGAGAGAGAGAGGCACCTCAAATTGGTAAGTAGTCTAGTAACAATTTCCAAAACAATCCACAGGCACAGTCTGTTCCTCCTTAACAAAAACAGATAATCTTCCTTCCCCCAATATTGAAAAACCATTAGAAAAAAGAGCACATTACTAAAGCTCTTCCCACTCCAATTTGGCTGATGGTTAGGTTTCTCCCTTGAAAATAAAGTGCTCACCAGAATTCTTGTGTATTACTTTAATCTCCTCCTTAATAAATCTTACTAACTAGCTGGACTGGTAGTGGTATATTTTTTTCAACTGTCCCAATGGGGCAGACTCCCTAAGATCAATAAAATATTTTAAGAGGCAGGATGGGCTTTATTTCATACATTGTTCTGCCTTCCTTTCCCTTCAAGGAATGTGCACAACAGCTAATGAGCCATCCCTGCTGCTCCAACATTTGCTGCTTGAGAAGACTGCTTTGCTCTGCTTAATGACAGACCAGTCCCGATTCTCATTGTCGGGAGGGTTGTGCACCTCTGAGGCATTATGGGGAGCTTAACAAGTATAGTTCTGGGATCACCGCTGAAGTTCACGGCAGTGCAGCTGGCAGAATCACAAGGTTGCCTACTAGTTTATTTTGACAGTAAACACAGACAGATATGGCGAAGACTACAATGAGCAGCATTAAGAAGCCCCTAGATAATTGCATACTTCTGCATCACAATATCTGCTCTTTCACGCTCCTCCAAGAAGCTTCATTATCCCAGTATTATTCTGCCCAAAGAAAATAATTTCCTGAAGATGACCTTTTTATAGGCAGTATCCATAGCAACCTATTCCTCCCTTGTTAGGGTGTGAGATGGCTTGCACACAGGGGAAAAAAAAGTGGTACAAGGGGATGTTGAGAGCTGATGTTTTGGCTTCCTCACCAATCCCAGCCGCATCAGAAAAGCTCGCAATCTGCACAGAACAAAAGAAACGTGCACTTTTTTCTCTGGCTAATTAAGATCACATGTAATTGACTTGATGTTCATAGGACTGTTGAACCTTAAGTGTTGCTGTTCTGTTCTATGTCCCACTACTTCAGTTTAAAGAGAAGATTTGTGGCATTATGCAAAAAAAAAAAAAACCCAGCTTCATTGTTTAAGCTATAAGGTGGGTATTTTAAGGGGAAAAGAGGATGTATAAAAATTAAAAAATATGTATCCCCAAGTTCAATGGATCTGATAGTACATTTCAGACTTCGCAAGGGTTTGCAAATTTTGGGGGAGGAGGGTTAGATATTTTTTATTGATTTTTAAATATATATATAAAAGAAATATAATTTCAGAGAGGAAAAAAATAAAGACAGAATAGAAAGTATGAGAGATAAACAGGGGAAAGGAGAAAGAGAAAAAATAAGAAAAAGAGAAAATGAACATTTTCCAAACTTCATCATAATAAGTAAAAACAGATTTAATTTCTTTTTTTAGAACATTTATTTTTAAAAATTATTTTATACATTATATATTTTTGGTTTTATCCATAGTTTTATTCATTGTTATCCTCAGAGTTGCCTTTGGTGAGATGGGCAGCTATATAAATTTGATTAATAAATAAATAAATTCTTCACCCACTGCAAGTATCTCTTCTTTCCCTTATCATATACAAATCCATAAATCATTAATATTTCAGTGTTGATGTCAATAAAATTTATAAGGATTCCCAGAACTTTATAGAAACAGTTTAACTTTGGTCAAAGAAAGCAACTTTGTGCTTTTTCCTTTTGCTTCTAACAATCTTGATCTTTAGTTTATTCAGATGTTGTCATAGAATTTGGTCTGTATTTAATTTTAATTTTATTTTTATTTTAATTCATTACAGATCAATATTTAAATCATGCATTTTAATTGATTATTAAATTGTACATTAAATTGTACATAACAACTGAATCTTGATCAGAACTGCGCAATCTAAAAGATAACTGAATTACTGTTCCTATACTTATCTAAGATGTTTGCAATATTTTTTGGAATGTTGAAATATATAATTATTTTTTAAAAATCCTTTTCTAGAGGTCTTTGAAAATAAACCATGTATAAATAAACTTTGTTTCGAACATGCCAAATAAATTTCATTTAACAAAATGAAATTCAATGGTGAAGATGGCAAGAAAAACCAAATGCACAGATATAGTTTAGGAGATACCTTGCTCAATAGTAGTAACTGTGACAGGGATCTCCGAGTTTTAGTGGACAATCACTTAAATATGAGCCAACAACTGCCAAAAAAGCCAACAGAGTGCTAGGCTGCATTAACAGAGGGATAGAATCAAGATCACATGAAGTGTTAATATCACTTTACAATGCCTTGGTAAGGCCACACTTGGAATATTGCATCCAGTTTTGGTCACCACGATGTAAAAAAGATGCTGAGACTCTAGAAAGAGTACAGAGAAGAGCAACAAAGATGATTAGGGGACTGCAGGCTAAAACTTACAAGGAACGGTTGCTGGAATTAGGTATATCTAGTTTAATGAAGAGAAGGACTAGGGGAGACAGGATAGCAGTGTTCCAATATCTCAGGGGTTGCCACAAAGAAGAGGGAGTCAAGCTATTCTCCAAAGCACCTGAAGGCAGGACAAGAAGCAATGGATGGAAACTAACCAAAGAGAGAAGCAATGTAGAACTAAGGAGAAACTTCCTGACAGTTAGAACAATTGATCAGTGGAACAACCTGCCTCCAGAAGCTGTGAATGCTCCAACACTGGATGTCTTTAAGAAAAGATTAGACAGCCATTTGTTTGAAATGGTATAGGGTTTCCTGCCTGAGCAGGGGATTGGACTAGATGACCTCCAAGGTCCCTTCCAACTTTATTATTATTATTATTATGGATCATCGCACAGTCAGCCAGATGTTCAGACTGGATTTGGCATTTTGTCTACCTATCGAGTCCTTACCCAGGACATGGGATAAGCAGATGTGGATGTTTGATGGTATTACAGATATCGTCGCAGGATGGAAGCAGTTCCTAGTAAGGCCGCCTTTTGCAAATGACTAATAGAGAATGTGTCAATGCCAATGGTGTTCAAGTGGTGCGCCAGTTGTTTTGGGATTGCACCCAAGGAGCCTATTACTATTGGTACTACCCTTGCTTGCTTTTGCCACAGTCTTTCTATTTCTATTTGTAGGTCTTTGTGTTTTGTTATCTTCTCCAGCTCTTTCTCTTCTATTCTGCTGTCTCCAGGCACTGCCACATCCACTCTCCAGACTTTTTTGTCTTTCTTATCAACAATTGTTAAGTCTGGGGTGTTATGTTGCAGGTGCTTGTCTGTTTGAATTCTGAAGTCCCAAAGCAGTTTAATTTTATCATTTTCTATGACTTTCTCTGTTTTATGATCTCACCAGTTTTTGCTTTATTATTATTATTATTATTATTATTATTATTATTATTATTATTATTATTAAAAGACACAATCCTGCACAGCTAATGAAAAGAATGTCTTTACACATCATATAAAAATGCAAACTCAGAACATTTTACTATATCTTATTCAAAGATTTTCTAAAGCAAATTGCATTGTGAGTAATCGTATAATATGAATATAAGACAAAAACATACATATATTAGTACAACATTATCCCTCCACAGCACCACCAAAAGATCAGTGACGGGATCCTTACAAACCATGAGTTAGTCTAGTAAGTGAAACAAGGTTAGCGTGTTTAAAAAGGCAGAGCAGATGAAATTCTTCAAACCTTACTCATATGTTCTTGTTCAGAGGAATTCTATACCGTATGGCTCATTTTCATCTGATTTTGCTCATAAATGGACAGAATTAAAGAAAAGCTACCGTAGCGAGGCACTTTTTCTGAAGTTTCACAATGATGATATCTGGAAGGAAAAGTATCAAACTGATTGGTGAATAGGTGACAAAGAGTGAAGAAAACCTTTAAAAGGATGAGGCAAGGAGAGAAAATCTTTTGTTTCCTTGCACATCTTTCCAGAGTTCACTTCCTTTTCCTTCCTCAGGGCACAGAAATATTATGATATTTCCAGCTTGAAAACAAGCTGTGCGTACAATCACAGCAGGACAGTTTGAGGCATAAGGCAATGCAAAAGATATGGAATCAGGTTGATTACATCCCCTGGTAGTCATGACAGAAGAGATAAGAACAAAACAGGGGTCCCTAAGGAATTCTGTCTTTTCTAATTAAAAAAAGGACATCAAAATAGTCTTCTTTTCTGTAAGCTTTTCAACAACTTATTTTTTCCTTGTCTTCTTTAACAATCTTAAAATGTTTTCTTCCTCAGTCCCTGGTGAAGACGTTTTAGTCCATGCAGCTAGAAGAAAGAGTGAGACTCCTAAATTGCTTCCTTTTGCCATTATAGACCAGGCACAGATCTCTGTTAGTTCTCCAAATGTTGCTGGCCCTCTAGCTTTTATTAAATTATAATTAACAACAACTAGTTACAAAGGCAGACACAAGATGGTCAATGATGTCAAAATGGCTAGTGTGACCAGTGATCAAAGCTCTGACCATTTTTGTAGACTAGAATAGAATAGAATAGAATAGAATAGAATAGAATAGAACAGAACAGAGTAGAGTAGAGTAGAGTAGAATAGAATAGAATAGAATAGAATAGAATAGAATAGAATAGAATAGAATAGAATAGAATAGAATAGAATAGAATAGAATAGAAGTCTTCTAGTCCAGCCCTCTTCTCTCTTAGGATAGAGGTTGGTGCTAAGATTGTTTGGCATTAAACACCTTAGAAATTAGTATACTTTCACTCATTGTAAAGAACATTCTTATGAAGATATTTAAGTTCCTTCTGTTATTTAGAGTAGGGGTCCCTGACCCCAGGTCTGTGGACCAGTACTGGGCCGTGGCATGCCAGCAACCGGGCCACACAAACAAGCAAAGCCCCAATCCACGAGATGGAGGCAGCACACAAAACCACACACCCTCCAGTCCATGGAAAACCTCTCTCCACGGAACTGGTCCCTGGTCCCCAAAAGGTTGGGGACCTCTGATCTAGAGAGACCTTGCTTAGCTGAAAGAATCTAGAGGAAGTTGGTATGGATATATTAGTTTTGTATTAGTTTTAGCCTTTCTTTTAACATGGTATCCACAGTTCCTTGGTCTGCTTTTAACTGACTGACATCTTAATGTGTATTAAGGCATCAGGTTGCTTTTGCTAACTTATTCCATGTCTGATATAAAGCATCCTTTCAGAACGAACTTTGTGCATGCTTTCAACCCAGGAACATTTTCACCATAAGTAGAAAGATATTTTCTGAAAAAGAATAGAACAGAGTAGAGTAGAGTAGAATAGAACAGAACAGAACAGAACAGAACAGAACAGAACAGAACAGAACAGAATAGAATAGAATAGAATAGAATAGAATAGAATAGAAATCTTTATTGGCCAAGTGTGACTGGAACACACAAAGAATTTGTCTCTGATGTATAAGCTCTCAGTGTTATGTCTGTGATGCATTTTAAAGCTCATTTAAAAGAGGAGGAACTTCAGTTGGTGGATCACTTCTACATTTTAGCATCATTCAACACCTTCCACAGATATCTCTGATCCTTTACCACTGGGAAATGTAATTCAGCCACATCTAACATAAGATACTATATAATCCTACATACTATATCAGTTGATATTCCCATCTTTTAAAAATCTTGGGATGGCTTTAAAGGATACACTGGTTGTTGATTCTGCTTTTTAAAAGAAGGAATATTTGCGTTCGACAATAGAAGTCATTCAATCCATCATATTAAATTAAACAATATGAGAGAAAGACTAGATGTATTAAAAAATTCTTGATTAATTATTTTTGCTGCAAATATAAGCACTATGCAAACTCCCACAATCAAGCCCTAAGGTTGAACGTGGCATTCTCCACCCATTTCCAGTGGATAATATTATGCAATAGCCTTTTATTTTCAGTTGCTTGGTCCAGTCTAGTCATAAATAAACAGTTTGTCATCCATTCATTTATGTATTACTGAAGCCTGATTCAATTAAAGCAGAGATGTTTCCCGCTAATAGATCTGCCCTTCTGGGTTTTAGATCCTTCATCAGTTTCAACACTGAGGTTGGTGAAAACTGAAGAGGAGGAACAGTGGCTGGTGCTGACCTTCACAGCCACCTTCCTTGCGATTCTACTCCTAGGTGTGAATGCATTAAGTTGGGGGACAGGATAATCCTATTGGTGTATAGACCTCCCTGTTATCTAACAGGAACTTTCCTTAAACTATTTGATTTGGCCTCAAGACTGATGTTAGACTTCCTTTTCTTTTTGATATTGGATGACTTCAGCTTCTATGTACTTGCTTACTTGGTGACAATGAACTTTTCCAAGTATATTCAATTTTGAAACATCTATTTCAGTTCAGCCTGTACTGTGTTGCAACAAATCTGTCCCATAAAATTTCTATTTTTATATTTCTTTTCCAAGACTTATTGGCCTGAACATGAAGAATATATATATATATATTATTTTAGAAAGACCACTAGAGCAAAATTAGGCACTACAAAATAATCAAATAGAAGAAGTTAATTGTTTATATATTTACTTACTTACTCACTCACTCACTCACTCACTCACTCACTCACTCACTTACTTACTTTTTAATTTGACTTTCCTTTTCAAAACTTTATTTTAGACCACATAATGAAATTCCTCACAGGATTTTTTTTTTTTCACTGCAAAAAAAATATATAATACCAGCTGGGATATAGTTTGTCAAAGTCATGAAAGGACATTCAGGATTCAGTGGTTTTTGTTTTCTCCTGTTTTTTTATAACACTGTTGCTAAGCATTTGAGAACCAGGGATATTTGATACATCTCAGTAACATTAGTTAATTGAATCAGTAATATGGAATTTTTAATCCCATGCAGCTGATGCTTGCAGCAGTTGAATTTCAGTAGGAGAGACAATGTTTACAAACTTTAGCTAGCCTGCCCTTTACTACAGCTGAGATGGCTGATGGGTCAATCCTTTCAAGCCCAGGAAAATCAGGAGATTCAGGCAGTTGAAATAAGTATAAAGATTTATTGCAAGCTTAAGCTGTCTATAAGAATCTGAACTATTAGAGGTCAAAGGAAATTAGTGGGAGTTAAGAAGGAATTCTTGTGGGTGTGCAGAGACTCATGACTGATTATACGTTTGATCCCTCCCTCAGGGTCAGCCTGGTCATCTCCTACAAATCCCTCACTTCTTTTTTTCTCAAGTACACATTCTGCTTTCACAAAAATTTGTGAATTTTTAAAATCTATATTAAAAGGCCTAGGCTTTCTGCCGACTTTTGTTCAGATGAAACAGGTGTGTGTGTGTGTGTGTGTGTGTGTGTGTGTGTGTGTGTGTTTGTTTCTGTGTCTGTGTGTGTCTGTATCTGTGTATATTATACATAACACAACACCGTAAGATCTGTTATTTGGGAGAATTTTTGAAAGGCTTTCCCTACATTTACTATTATAATATATGAAATATATACAGTATGCTTTCTGTCCAACACTGTGACAGGTTTTCAGCCTAGCCTTGCTATTGTTATCATTACAATTACTTATCAAGGTTGTTAATATTGACACACACTCTCTCTTGTTCTGCAATCAAATCTGAGATCAGTCCAACTTTTCTCAGATTTGAGTTACATTATCCATAATCGGTGCATTTCTTAAAGCAATGGCTTCTGGTTTTCAGGTTTGCACAAAACTGCAAAAGAAATTGGGCTACTTTAATGAGTAGCAGAAAGGTGCTGCTTGTCTTTTTATACAGACTGGGTTTTTTCCTCAGTACTGAAGTGTGCACATCCCTGTTGCTTATTAGCTGTGAAGCTAATACCATAAAGCAAAAAAAAAAAAAAAGAGTAATATTTGTCACAGAAAAAGATGCACAGAGCTGATGCACTCATTTGCTGGTTAGCTATAAAGCAAGTTATAGTCTGACTCATCTAGAGAGAACCAATTTGAAAAACCTGCATTAGAAATATTTTTAGAATTTAATTCATAATCCCTTCAGTAATTGGAGATTACTTTAAAAGAGAGTAAAATATGCCAGAATTAACGCATACATCCTATTACATCAGTAAAAATAAGTGACAGTATAGAAATCTAGTTTTCTTGAACAGGAATAGCAGTTGTGAGTACAAAGACATGATCTGCATTAAACCTTCAAGAGAAGTAAATTTGTGTAGTTCAGCAATTTCATGCTGGAGAGTTCTTTTAAAGATATTTAGTTGAAGAATGTCATTTTGCATGGTAGTAGCAAAATCTCTTGAGAGATCACAATGATCGCTCCTAGTTTTGAAAATTCTCATTAATGGGAAATATTTCTTCTTCATTTTGTGCAGAGTGAGTTGTTTTGCCTCAGCATGAGACTGCAGGTAGTCACTGCTAGGCCCGTATCATATTGGAAAACAAGCAAATGAATAAACTTCTGAGAATCAGCATTTCCTCAAATAATATGTTTTGTATCTATTTCAGCTCCCCTGTTTAAGATCGTGTGTGTGTTTGTTTACAAATAGTAGCATTTCATACGCCTGAAAAGGCAGCTTATTCATGCTGCAATAAATCTGTATGGTGCCTTTGGAAACTGCTACACATTTTATAATATTAATGCTTTCAAATTCACATTGCAAAGTAACAAGAGATATACATCCATTGACAAAACTGCATCTAAGGCAGGGGTCCCCAACATCCAATCTGTGGCCTGGTACCGGGCCACGGCATGTCAGCAACTGGTCCACACAAACAAGCAAAGCCCTGTCCATGAGATGCAAGCAGCACACAAAATCACGCATCCTCCAGTCCACAGAAAAACCTCTCTCCACGGAACTGGTCCCTGGTGCCGAAAAGATTGGGGACCTGTGATTTTAGGCATACAATTGGGTCCATCTAGAGCAGCTGTGGAAACTGGAAATAGTCCTATTCTCTATATCTTAAAAGGTTAAATCATGGCAACTGGACCAAGGTTAAAAGGTTAAAAGATTACCCTTTTAAACCTTTTAAGATACTTTTGGTCTGGATGATTGAATCTTCATTTACATGTTGCTTTTCATTTTGGGGAGAAACTCCTGCCGTCTGTATGGCAAGAGTTGGTTCTTTCCAATGACTCCCTGACTCTCAGCCTATCCAAATTCTCATTTTGACTGGAGAAGTTACTTGGATGGGTATTGAAGCATCTCCGTTTCAATAAACTTTGGTCCAGTTGCCATGATTTAACATTTTAAGAAACTTTTGGCCTGGATGATTGAGTCTTCATTTACCTGCCCTACTCTCTGGTAACAGCCACTGAAATCTGTAACAATCCCTTGAGGAAGAAGATAAAATGTTACCATGCTGAGCCTTCCATCTGATAAAACAGCCCCATGCACAATACAGGCAGTTCTCAACTTACAACTGTTCATTTAGTGACGGTTTCAAGTTACAACAGCATTGGAAAAAAAACAACTTATGATCATTTTTCACTCTTACAACTGTTGCAGCAGCCCAAAGGTCACCTGATCGAAATTCCAATGCTTGGCAACTGACTCATATTTATGACAGTTGCAGTGTCCCAGGATCATGTAATCACTTTTTTGACCTTCTGAGAAGCAAAGTCAATGGGGAAGCCAAACTCACTTAACAGCCGTGTTCTTAACCTAACAAATGCAGCAATTCACTTAGCAACCATGGCAAGCAAAGTCCCAAAATGGGACAAAACTCACTTAACAGCTGTCTTGCTTAACAACAAAAATTTGGGGCTCAATTGTGGTTGTCAGTTGAGGATTAGCTGTAATTTCTGCTCACAATGGAAAGTAAATTTTCGTCTTTTTCTCTTGCCTAGAAGCCCCATCTAAGGTGAACTGCGAGTCGTGTGCCGGTACTAGGAGAGCCACGAGCTGCATGCTGCTGTTAGGAGAGCCACAAGCCACACACCAGCGCTAGGAGAGCCACACACCAGCGCTAGGAGAGCCATGCACCAGCACTAGGAGAGCCGCACACTGGTGCTAGCTGCCCCATTTGTGGAGTGTACATTCTCACGGCCTCCTTTATGTGCATGCAGCCACATGTGTGTGCACATACACGCATAAAGGTGCCTGTCCCTCCCTGTCCCACCATGCTGCCAACCCAGAAAGGTTGGCGATCCCTGGTTTAAAGGACTACAGGCAAGAGTATTATGGTCTCTCCACCATAAAAATAGCCAGATAATCTGCAGCAAGTGTCTTTTTTAAGACCTACCCATCAGAAAACTAAAATAATACATTAAGTTTGTCAGAAATATCTGGCGGACTCTTTCTTGCACTGCCTTCTTTAGATTAAAATTATATATTATTGGCTCTAGCATCAGCAAGCCAAGTCATGCTGCTCTCTTAGTTTAAAGTTGTTCATCTCTTTCCAGACTTTTCATTTGGCAGCTTTATTACCAACATGGCCTGGGATGCAATGTAAAGTAATAAAATTTGATAGTTCCAATAAAGAAAGAGAAATAAAATGAAAATAAATGAAGACTGTACGCTGCAGGTGATGAATGGCTTGTAAACCACACCAGGGTACAGTACTATTTCCATGTAAATGTGAAATCTAACATCCAGCAAGTCGGTAGCAAGAACCATTCCACTAAAACCTCAAAAAAAAAGCAATTTTTCCTTGCATCTCACCGAATAAAAGAAAAAAAAACCCTATGGATACAATTAAGCAAGTTTAATATTTTCAGCCTTCTCATTCATTTAAAATTGATTAAACTGTAGCTGCACAAAAATAAATTTATTTTGAATTGTTGAGTTTTTAGTTATGCAATTAAACAACAAAGAAACATAAAACTTTTTGAGCACTTAAACCAGAAACTGGATTAGGCTATCCTCTACGGTCCCTGACTTTTCCAGTTCTGTGGACCAGAGGTGGCAGCAAAGATGGAGGGGAGGGCATGGTTTCGCACACACGCATTCGCCTACCATTGGGGTAGCCTGGTTCCCAACAGGCCGTGAACCAGCACCAGGCCATGGACTGGGGATTGGGCATTCCTGCTCTAGCTTATTTCAGAGCATAAAGGAGATAAAGGAGAAGCAGATTTTCGCAGCCTCTTCTTTCTTGAATATCATATGATGAACTTGCTAGGATTATTATTCTGTGCTAGACCATTTTATTTGTTTATTTATTTATCCCACCTTTATAAGTAACTCAAGGTGGTATTAATATATATATAATACTCCTTCTTCCTCCTGTTTTCCTCACAACGACGACAACCTTGTGAGATGAGTGGAACTGAGAGATAGGGACTGACCCAGTTGACTTTCGTGCCTAAGGCTGAACTAGAACACACAATCTCCTAGTTTCGAGGCCAGCAACTTAACACACTACACCAAGTTTACTACTACTGAAAGTGTTTTGTTTCCCATCTCCCATCAAATCCTAAATTCACAGGCAGAATATTGTACGTGTCCATGTTTAGGAGCAACATGGGAAAGGTGAATGGAACCTCTTTTGTCTCTTGGGAGCCTTTGATAAGATTCTTTGCTAACAGAGCAATAAATGACAAGCCCAAAAGACTGACAAACATATGGCATCAATCTCAAAGCGAGCCATTCCTCAATTCAAAGCATTTGGGACCTCACATTAAAAGGCTGTTAAATTGGGGAAGTTTATGTTGCAGATTTCATTTTCCACTTCCTCCAAATATTTGCTAATAATAATAAATTTAGTGAATGTGCAAAGTACTAATAGTGCCAAGTGTGCACTTGGTGCCACACAGGTAGTGCTTGTTTAACAATGCTAATTGGGACAAAAAAAAACAACAACCCCTCCATTGTTAAGCAATGTGGTCAAGACAATAAACAATGTGACATTGCACTTAATGGTGGCACTTGCAACAATCTCAGTTGCCATCATTAAACAAGGACCATGCTAGTCATTAAGTGAAAAGCTCCCATGGTTGTGACTTCTGATTTCCTGCTGGCTTCCCACTGTCTTTGTTTGTGGGAGGTTATCAGAGAAGGCCGCAAATCATGCTCATGTGACTGCAGGGTGCTACAACAACTGTAAGTACAAGATCCAGTTGTAACTTCCATTCATTCAGGGTCATCATATGTTTAAATGGTCACTGAATGGTTTTTTGTTAAAGAAGAATCATTTGTATCAAAGGATGCAAAAAAAGCACTTGGACAAACTGGATGGAGAGACTCTCAACACATCAATTATAAAAAAATTGCATTACTTAGAGCAGTATGTGTATTACAGTGGCATCTTTGGCTAGATGCTTGGGAAGGATTCAAAAATAAGAAATACCAAATCCATTTAGAACTATCTGATAGCGTGTGTTGCTGTTGTTATCATACTTTGATTTTCACTAGAGATCAAGACAGCTTACCTGATGATCTTCCCTAATTTCTGACCACCATCATTTATTTATAAGATAGGTTGGACTAAGAAGGAGGGACTGATCCAAACTCATCAAGTAAATATTATGTTTTACTGGGCTCTTGAACCCATATTGCCCTAGTCCAAGATGGCACCTTAGCATTTGAAGTCCCCAGGGGTCTTTTACAGCTTATTATATTTGTTTGGGAGCTTTTCAGGGGACAAAAGTATGCTCCTCTTAGTCTGTTATTACACAGGTAGATTCAGAAACTAAGCGCAGTTTTACACAAAATGTCATATTTTTTTCCTCCTAAGTTGTTGCAGTGTTATTCCTGATCACCAGATGGCACTAATATGGAGTCTAGAAAGTCTGTTTTTTGTCAACGAAATTGGATGGATGGATGGATGGATGGATGGATGGATGGATGGATGGATGGATAGATGGACATCAGACAAATGCACAAACAGACTGAAAGACCAATGCTATGCTCTTGCATATACAGCTACTGGGAAAACATCCAGAGGTTTCCGTTAAATTACTGTATCAGAAGGATGCAACTATGGTAAAGAAAGCTTATGTGTAAACTACATTTAGTGCTCTAATTACACACTTCCCAGGAGCAGAAGGCCTTTCTCTCAATCACTCAGATTCTAGTCACCTCTCCTATGGACCACTGTGGGGAAATTTCAGTAATTCTTATCTTGTTCAATTTTAGATAAAAATTGGTTTTTTAAGCAGGTCTTAGGCCTCCTGTAATGTGAAGCTTCATCTAAAATTTAATCAGTTTATTGATCCTCAAAATAAAATTGAGGGTTCTATGGATCATGTTGTGATATTACTAATAATTTATCTGATTTAAGGTGAGGCATGTAATCACTCACAACCAGTTTACAATTAGCCTACAAATCCAATAAATAAATAACTCTTCCCAAAGTTTTAAAGCAAATTACGTGATAACAGATTTAAGCAAACTCAACACATCCTAACATGACAAAGATAATGGACTGTTGAGAGAATATAAAAATCCCTTCTACACTTCAAGCAGTTACATATAAATTACTCAGTGGCAAAAAACATTACAATATACACTTCCTGAAATATCAGATCATAGCTTAAAAATATTTCCCTCTGGCAAAAATATAAAAGAAAAAGTTTGTTGTTTTAATTTGATTATGGAATGAGGCAACCTCAAAGCAAGCAAAGTCATTTTGCCTCCTAGAACTGTGTATAAATCTAATAAATAAATAATTACGTAGCTCATAAGATGATGCAGGTTTACTCCAAATTCAAAGCCAACTTTGCTGTAAAGTTGCACAAAGCATTCTTGAACTTATTCAGAGAACATAAACACAACACAGTTAGAATAATGTGATGAAGTGACTAAGCTCACAAAACTATTTTAATAAATGTTTTCAGTAAAATGTGTTAGTCTGAAAAGATGCTTCTAAACTCCCTTTTTTCAAATTAAAAATTAATCTTAGTATTAGCTGAAAGATTAACAATCCTTTCTGGTACTTCTGAAACAGATTTCTTTGAGTATCAGCTTTCCCTTGGATCTCTGTAGATTCCTTCAGTTATTTCTGCTGGAGTTTCACTTCTCAGCTTTAATTTCCAGCTTCTGCCTTTGTTTGACAAAAACAAACATAGGAAAGAAAGAATTTTGGAGTAATTTCCTTCCATAACATATGCTTCTTCAGTCATGTCTCAAACGGGAATATCCTGCTTGAAGTATGTATTGAAATTCAGATGCTTCTTGGTTAATGAATGTGAAGCAAGGATTTGTCTGCCCATTCATTATGTATGTCTGGGAGATATACTGAGGAGCTTCATGGTGGTTATGTTTCTAGCTGACAGACTTTTTTTTTTCCTTGACGCATATGAGGATCTCTTTTTAGAGGAAATGTGGCTACCTCCTCAAAAACCAAACAAAAAATATTAAAAGAGGCAAACCAATTATGTTTAAGAAAGATTGTCCTTGTCAAGGAAGAATTATGACTGCCCCTTCACAAACAAAATAAAAGTAATAAAAAAAACCCTCTAATGTTGAAGAAAGAATTGTTTAGTCAAAGCTCCTGGTGATTTGCTGTTCAGGAGCAATGTAATCAGTTGTCTTAACTATTTATGATCCAGATATAGAGCAACTGTATTTTTACTTAATATTGCAAGGCAATATTAAAAAAAGAGAATCAAAATATTTTTATACCTATTCCCTAGGGATGATTTATTCAAAGCATATGCCTTCCAACTCTATCATTTCTTGGGATCACTTTAGTTTTTTTAAAAGATTTTTTTAAATCTCACCAGTATTGTTTTTATAAACAATTCAAGGTAATGAACACATCTAATATTCCTTCCTCCTCTTGTTTTCCCCACAACTCTGTGAAGTGAGTTGGACTGAGAAAGAGTAACTGATCCAAGTCACCCAGTTAGCTTTTATGCCAAATGCAGGCACTCATTCTATCCTAGTTTTCTCCTGGCCTTAATTACTAGACCAGTGATGGCAAACCTATGGCATGCATGCCAGAGGCGGCACTCAGAGCCCTCTCTGTGGGCACACCTGTCGCCGCCAGCTCGCGCAGGTCCATTAGGCCTCTGTTGGCACCCAGAGCGGCAGCCCCACCCAGCATAAATTAGGCGAAGCAGGTGGCTAGCAAACTCGAGTCGAGGTGGGAGAGCACACCCCCATGCATTCGCTGGCCTCTGTGTGCGGGGGCTGATGGTGTCAGGCAACAGCTGCCCTCCCTCACCTTGTCCCACAACAATGGCACCCGCGCCCTATCCCCTGCCTCACCCCACAGGACGAACCTCCTACCCCTGCCCCACCCACTAGAGACCCCCTGGATCTCCCCCAATCCTGCCCAGCTCCCACAGGCCTCCCCATGAGCAACATCAAGGTGGCCGCACCCACCCTGGCCACACACCCCATGCCCTCCCTGAGGGCACCACAATGCTGATGTGGCCCTGGCACTTTGTGATAAATAAGTGGGTTTTGGGTTGCGGTTTGGGCACTCAGTCTCTAAAAGTTTCGTCATCACTGTACTAGACCAAACTGGCTCTTTAAAAAAAAAAAAAAGCTCAAAATCTATTACTGGTGTTAAGCTTCCATTATTGTTTGTGCAGCCCCTCTCTTTTTAATAGGTCAGTTTTGTTATAGATAAGTTCCCAGTGTCCAAAGAGGAATCTGAATACATTATATTTCTTCTATCAGGATAGTGCTGAAACTACTTCCTCATTTTCACAATGAAATCTCTCAGTTTTGCATGTCCAGATGGTCATCTATATGGAACAAGGTGCATTTCAGAACAGGCTACTCTGAAGGTGCTAGTACACTAACGGTTACATTATCTATTGATGTGTTAACCCATAAAAGTAAACAATATTTGTAAAACTGACAATTGTATGCAATAGGAACCCATATTAATTTGATTTTTTTTAGGCTCTCAATCTTATGCTCATGATTCATGTCTATTCCAGAAGAATTGAATTCAGTGTAAAAACTAATAATTCTGATAATCACTTTTACCTAATTATGTTCTATATGACAAGACCTTTATACATCAGCCCATGTCTAATCCTATCGGCAAGGATTCTAACTACTTTTAAATAATGCATGAGAGTGAATCATCTACTAAGTTATGAATGCATAAAATATAAAGGGAATTCCTCAAAATACAAAACATCCCTAATGCACCTGATTATAATAAGAAGAGGAGGGAAATTCATGCAGAAATATGTGCAGAGCCTACCACTTCCCACTCTACAATTGCTGAGTTATTTTTCACTATTCTGATATTAATATTCTGCTACAGTACAAAGATATAGGCACAGTTTGACTTTTTATAAGAAGCAGACTAAAACTTTGAGCTGTCTCCTTATTATCTTTATTATCTTCTGTCTGAGGTGACAATCTCACTCTGCCTGCTTCAAGAATTAGTCCGGCTTCCATTTCCAACTTAATATTCAATGCTGGAATGGTTATGCCTTTCTCAAGTTTATACTGAAAATTGTTTAGAGGGTTTTTGTTTTTAAGTGATTTTCTTCCCTTGAAATCATTTCTGCTTGCAGACTCAAATCTCTAATACTGTAGTGGAAGAGCTCAGTCATCATTAAAAAAACATACAAGTGTATGATCATTTTTTCTTTACAGTAGTAATAAAAGCATCCACTATGAATTTGATATAATTCCACTCTTAGGATACATCAGTTTGTTTGTCCTTTTCTGCCACTTAGTAAATGGTTATAAATATGGATGGTTAACATTAAGACAGGCTTTTCTGTTCCTTGAGGTTTTTTTTATGTGTTAATTATTATAGAAATTTATCAAACTCTAAGGCTACTATCTGATAACAAATATCCCTCTTCCTTTGTGATTTGCCTAATGCACCCACACCCAACTGGAGTCCTGAAGATGTGCTGGTTTTTTATTTATTCATTGATTTATTTCTTTTTTTAAAAAAAAAATCTATAATATATTTAAAATAATGACAAAGAAACAGAAAAAAACCCCACAAAGATAAAAGCTCTTGGTAACTTTCCTAAACAGCAACAGATGGTCTGAGCCCAGGTCAAACAAGAGAATTCTAGCCTGGTTAAGTATTTCCTTACTTTAAGGCAGTGGTTCTCAACCTTTTTAATGCTGCGACCCCAACCGGTCGTAAGTCGAAGACTACCCAACTGGTCATAAGTCGAGGACTACCCAACCGATTGTAAGTCGAGGACTTCCCCTGCCCAGGAGCACCATGCATGCGTGATGCCACCCCCTGCGCTATCCGAGGCGTAGCTGGCAAGCGGCAGAGACGGCACAGGCCAACCACCAGCTGGGCCACCAGCTGGGCCAGCCCAAGGGAGGTAAGGCACCCGCTGGGCCCCATGCGCGCCAGCAACCCTCCCTGCGCCCGCCGGCCTCCCACCTCCCACCCCTGGCCCTCTTTTACTTACATTTTTAGTAGTTGCTCAGCAGGGAGGGGTGGAAACTTCCAGACAGCTTGCCTTTGCTGCAGACAACTTGCAGCACCGTTTGCAGAATGGGACTTTTGGTGGGCTCAGCAGGGCAGAGACAGCCTGGACAATTCCTATTGGCTTTTGAAAGCCAATAGAATAAAAGGGTGTAACACAGCTAAGGAAAAGAGGAAAAAAATGGTGGACTGCGTTGTTTGGCGACCCCCGTGAAATGGTCGTTCGACCCCAAATGGGGTCCCGACCCACCGGTTGAGAACCACTGCTTTAAGGACAGATTAAACCTCCCTTCTTAATTTCCCATGAATTTTTCCAGCAATATTTTCCCTCAAAGATAAAACTAATCTAAAATACACAAAAAAGTACATAAAGTTTCAGGCCCAGAACTGGATTATACTTTTCAGAGAAAAATAATTGCATTCTGCTTTAGATGTTAGCAAACAGAGTACAAATTAGTTTTAGCTCGCTTTAAATGCAGACCTAGGTCAGATTCAGATAGCCAATTTAACGTGCTTTCCTCCAGTCTGGGAGGCAACAAAAAAAGCATAATTTGCTGTATCTACATTAACAGGTAATATCCTAACAGTTTAATGCAAGGTAAGTTGAGGTACAGTAATTGGAGAATTTCCTTGCTAATGGGAAGACCATTAATCATTTCTGACTTTGGATGGAGGGGTGAGACGGAAGTTTTGACATGTGGCTAGTTTAGCCATCTCTCAGAAATATAAATATAAATACTTTCCTAGCACTCTGTGAGAGCAGTTCACATCAGAGAGAGCAGTTCTGTCTACCGCTTTAACAATAGCAGATAAACAAAAACTTTGGTGCTGACGCTACCCCTCTCCTGATGTCATATCAGTCCAACAGTACAAACCAAAATGGAAGGAAATTAGAAAGAATGAAAGAAGGAGATAGCAACTGAACACAATCAATAGAAGCCGAGTAGATTCCAAACCACTCTACATCACTACTACAGTTACACCAAAGCATCACACATTAAGCATAAAGTAAAGTTTCTGTCCAGACAAGATGAAAAATACTACACTACTTTTGTAGCAGATGAGACAAATTCAGTTAGCTCCTAGGCGTGAGTAAGAGGAAGGCTGCATCTTATTAGTGAGTCATCTCTGAGCCAAAGTAGAGGAAAGTGTGGATGAGTCTTCAGTTAGTTTCTCCAGTGTCCCTCTTGTTAACTAAGGATCTGTTGAAGACTAATGACCGATGGCTATGAAAGCTGCCCTAATAGAGTTTTTTTCTAGCCACAATTAAGTGATTTAAATAGTGATAAATGTCCACTACTGACTTTGGGTGTCTTCATGGCAAGATTACCCGAAGCAAATATTTGCTATTGTTTCTCTTTTTCTTCCTTTTTTTAATGTTAAAGGCTACTCTATTGCAAACCACCATGTGAAATGTTTCCTGTGCTTCTGTTAGTATGAACAATATTTTTCATTAAGACATCTTCTGACATTTGATGATTCATTTAAAGTACTTGATTATGCACATTTTTATGAGCTTAGTCATGCAGCATAGTTTGGGAGAAAAGAAAAAAAATGACTGAATGAATAGTTTATTTTTTTTATTAAATTTTTTTGCAATTTTACAATAAAATCCCTCTCCCACTGCCTCCCTATCCTCCCAGAAACCCTCCCCCCGTCTTCCCAGAGCTGAATACAGGGTTAACTAGAACTAAAAAATATAAAACATTTAAACTTAAATAAACCTCAAACAAATATTACATTAAAAAAAACAAATTTTTAAGTACTTTAAGTCCAATATATATATATAATAAAAAATACTTGTTATCTTAAACTTTAAACATAAATTATTCAAAAGCTAAGTAATATCTTTTAATATCATACTTATACTGTATAAAGTTTATCCATTTTTTCCACACCAAGAGATATTTCTCTTACGATTGATCTTTCAAATAAGCCGAAATTTTTGCCATTTCAGATAAGTAAGAAACTTTAAAAAACCATTCCTCCAAAGTAGGAAAAAAATCCTTCTTCCAATATTGTCCTATCAACAACCTTGCTGCTGTGATTAAATTTAACATTAAAATAATTTCTTTATCATCACAATCAACAATAATACCTAACAAAAACAATTGTGGTAAATGAATAGTTTATGTCATTCTTTAGCAATAGTGTTTTTAAAGCATTCTTAAAATATATTTTAAGAATACATATTTAGGATTCTTATTTCTGACATCTCTGGAATTTGAATAATCATGAATTGACCTGCATTAAAGAACAGACTATTTTTTAATCATATTGTCATTTAGATATGATTTAAAAGATTTTTTTAAAAAAATCAATGGTTAGGATGAAGTCAAGAGAAAAGCATTGATTTGATTCTGGGAGGAGTCAATGGCAGCTTATTGACTGGATCTGAAATCCTGTCCTTATGTACTTACCTTCTAGAAACCGCTTCTAACATTTGACTGAGGTGGGATAGAAATATTAGGACCATGTTTCGTATTGATATGTATCTCATACCAGTTGTTCTACAACTATCAAGGTTGACTCAGCCTTCCATCCTTCCGAGGTCGGTAAAATGAGGATTGTTGGGGGCAGTATGCTGACTCTGTAAACCACTTAGAGAGGGCTGTAAAGCACTGTATATACGTCTAAGTGCTGCTGCTATTGCTATCATGCATGTTTCTAAAATGTCAAAGAAATGCCATTATTCTGCATGATGAGAAGAGCTTTCTTCTCAGCTGAACTTCCTCCATCAGCCATCTTATATAGTGATCCAGATGAAATGCTTCACTAAGATACCACTAAGTAGCAAGTGAGAAGAGTTTGGTGCTTGTATTAGCAAACTCCATCATAGAGCAGAGATAATGCCAAAGAAAATCAAGCAACATCAAATATACCTGATCAAGTATAGTTATATCATTGCTGCTATTATTTTCACATCATCTCATCCTAATCAGCCAGAGAAGGACTGTATCAGTTCTCATTCCAAAAATAATATGGGAAGAAGCATGGGAACCAAATGAAAAACAGTACCAAACCTCTGCCAATTCATGGGAAATGGGAGTATATCGTAAATGGGACACAGTGTTTTTGTACCTCAGTTTAAGAGCATTCAAAATCAAATTTCTTGCTAAATTTGCAGCACTTGTGATAAAACTAAATACTGCAAGACTTGGGACTAGACTATTTGAATGATCATGTTCTCCCACTGGAAGCTACATAAACTTTAAGGCATGGGTGTCCAGCCTTGATAACTTTAAGGCCTGTGGACTTCAATTCCCAGAATTCCCCAGCCAAGGCTGGACACCCCTGCTTTAAGTTTTTCTAAAAATGCCCTTCTCCTTGTTCAGCTCCAACATGATTGTTGTGGAAGGGGCCTTCTCAGTTCTATAACTTCCTGACAAAGTAGACATGACTATCTGCATCCTCAATGACTTTCTACCTTTTTTTTTCTCCTTTTGGCTTTTGGCTAAAATGGACATTAACCAGTAATTGCTATTTATTGCTTTTTTATGATGTACTTTAAATTGATACGCTTTTTTATTTTATTGTTGCTAGCTGTCTCAAGTGCTCCTTATGGTGGGAAAGGGGAAGATAATCTTCAAAAGTAAATGAGAAATGAAATAAAATCATCTTTATTACAGTCACTGACCCGTCCTAAATAAGAATTTAAGATAGCAAAACGAACATAGAGATCAAAGTGGCAAATCCATATCAAGTTCAGGGACTAACTCAGTGTCGATCCAATTTCTCTTGAAGGACTATTTGGTGGTCTCTACAAGCTGCAAGCAAAAGAGAAAATTGCTTGCTGTTGGCCACAAATGAACTATCATCCAAATAACTGAAGAATGGTTTTCTAGGTGGCTGATTTCTAATGAAAGGCACCACACGTATCCAGAAAGCAACAACATTAAATTAGAAAGATTCATTGTAAATAACTACAGCAGGTAAATCCTCGTCATTACCAGTACTAACTCTGAATGATATTTGTTGTTATTTTTATTAGTAGGGACTCTTGGATGTATCCTCGGAGTTCAGAAATCTCTTTTAATTATACCCATATCTTGATTTTATTTACTTTAATTGCCAGTCTTAGAAAGCTTTAAATCTTTGAAATCTGCTGCTTCACAACCAAAATATACCAGGATGGGGAATGCTAAAATTTTAAATCACTAAACAAAACATTGCATATTTCATTAGTATTGGGATGTAAATATAATGGACTAAAATGTATATGTGAAATAAAAATTTTACCAAATCAGAAGGCTGGTAAGAGTTTTCCTTCTAATGCACATCAAAATAACTATTTACAGTGGATTTTTCTCTATTCAAAAACTCTTCAGAGTTTCCATTCTTTCCATTCCCCACCATCCAGTCAGAGCTGAAAAGTCTTCTTGGATGAGAAGCTAAAAGTCTTCAAAGAAAAAAAAAGGTCCAGTTGCCTCCTGAAAAAGCATCTTTGAGATCTTAAGTTCAGAGCGACATTATCTCTGCAGGAGTATTCTTATTAGGATCACCACCCAAGTCTTGTACACAAGTAGTTTTACTTGCATTAGGAGGGGAAACTTCAAAGGAAGTAATAAGAATTTAAACAAGATAATAATCACAAGTTAGGAAACAGTTTTTCATGAAATAGAGAAATAAAACATACAAGACACACAATCATGTCATTATGATACAGATACAGATACACACACACAGACACACACACACACACACACACACACACACACACACCGGGGCAATTTATCATCTCAGCACTTATACATATTTAAAACTTTTGGAATGTAAGATAGGAACTCCATTATCCAGGTTATAAATTTTACTAAGGAGAAATTAATTCAAATTTTGGAAAACAGCATGAGAGAGGACGTTTAGAAAAGCCATGTGAAAGATCATTACTTTGTTAATAACTGTCATGTGGCAGTGACAAAAATCATGAATTCGAGATGATGAAAAACACTAGCAGAAATTCTTACTTTTCAATATATAGACTTTATTCTCATTCTATCTATGTTTTGATTGGCATCAAGATGAAAATGGCCAAATAAGAAATATTTAAATTGAATAAACTGCCAAGAAGCACTTATAGACAAATCAGACACTCTTTTAAATTCTACAAATATTTTAGAAACAGTTTCACCAAATATGTTGTGAAGTGCCCAGTTTATCCAAAATACAGATTGATCAGCTATGTTTAAACTGATATTGTCCTGAATTATAAGCTTTTCATAAGTAAAATTAACAAAACTATGTATGTGACTTAAGATTGGAACAATTGTAATCAATAGACACATTTCTCCAAAATAAATTCTTCGTGCAATTTAAGTAGTGACCATATAAACTCTGTTGGTGCAAAAATGTGACAAAAATGTTATGGTAATTATTAAAAATTACAATAAGAACTAGCACAAATTTTAAAAAAGAAAGAAAAAGAAAATAGAAAAAATAAGAAAAAGAAAATAAATATATAAATAAGTTATTCCTCCATCACTCACATATAAAGAATTTTCATAATTTATCATCATTATCATCAAATTAAAAAAAATGATCTCCTACTTATAAACAAATCCATAAAATCCGATCATTTCAGTCCTGGTGTCAGAAAAAGGCCATTAAAGGTTACCAAGGATAACAACATAATCTATTTTATCCTTGATCAAATAAACTAACTTTATATTCCATCCTTTTACTTCTAACAATCTTGATCTGTGGCTCTTCAAATAATGTCCAAGAGCTTGATTTCACTTTTTTTTTTTCCTTGTGCCATCTCCAAAATTCTTCAAAGCTTTAAAAAGCTTCTTTTGTAAATTCAGTGTAGGAACATTATCCAGATCACTCTCTTGGTTTATTCTTTTTTACTTATTAAGATATCAGCTGGCTTCTTTTTGCAGTAAGAAACAATATTTTGGACATTGGAAGAACTTTTATAAAAAGTTCAACAATGTTCTGAAACTGAATAACTATAAACTATTAGCAATTGTAAAGGGTGCACCTGCTGTTGTTTATACCCACTAACATAAATTGTTATTTAGACAATCTATAGCTTTGGAAGAACAACGTGCTCTTACTTTTTTTTACAACTGGTGCAGGGAAATTATGTTTCATCGTAATCTGCATTTACCTGCAAGGCATCTGCATGCTGCCTGTAGAATCCCCTTTCCCCCACAAAGTGCTCTCAGTTCAAAAGCATCTTCATTTGTGTAGCAGAAGTCAGGAACTATTTGGGTCTCAGGATTTTCTTCATGGAGAAATTTGTTCTTTCCAGTTAAGGAAAGTAGCTGTGGCAGGTTGAAACTACGGGGTGGATTTTCCTCCCTGAACCCTGAACCTCTGCCTCAATATCATTTAAATCACATGGGATGGAGAGAATAGAATCGAGTTCTGCAGCTTAAACCAGTTATCCATGTCTGTTTAGCACTGAGATTGCTAGACTGTGTGTGCATTCAGGGAAGATATTTAACTATGTCAATGACTGCACTTGTAGTTTGGGGAGAAGAATGCCCCAGATTAGTTGTTAATTAACCTATGTCCATGATTTAAATGTCCTCCAAATTTACAAGATGTTTTTTAAAAACCTTCCATAGATACAGGAGCCTGGAGTGACTACAGCTATGGAGCTGCTCCAATTCTAGATCTGTTTTGCTTCTCATGGAAACCCTAAGTTGGTAGGAAAGTAAAACTGGGAGACAAAGGTTAAGGAAAGCAAGCCTTTTTTTCTTATCAATATTAGCTCCAACCTTTATTAGACCTTCAGTGCTTTTAAAAAAAACACTGTTTAAAGGTGGGAGGTGGGACACAAGAAATAACAGTTTACCAACCCTCATAATAACGGTCATTTTGGAGAACAGGAAGTTCTCCAAAATGGCCACTCTGAAACAACCCATGGCTGTCTTAATTTTCAGGTTGGCTGGCACCATATTATCTGGTAAGTAACTGAACTGCAATTTGTGCCAGTCACAGCTAGGCATGTTGTGAGAACACACTTGGTAAGTAAAAAGACATCTGGTTCTGTATTTCCTTCACCATAAACATGGAATCCTTTTCCCCAGGAAGTGTGGTAGGTATCTGTGCTGCTGATAAGCCATCTGTTCCATTGAGCCTTTATAAATGGTTAATAGTCCAGTATAAGCATCTATCTGTAGGCCTTTAGCTCAGCCTCTCTTACTGGTTTTTCTAAGATATTCAGATTGGTGCTAATAAACCAAGTTTGTGACAGGATGGATGTCAAATTGCTGTTTTTAATAGTGAACAGCCTCAAGTGAAGGCACACAAGTGAACTTTCCAGCTCTAATCTAAATCAGCCTAAATCATATTTGAACTAATTCGTAGTAAGGTCTTCAGTGATTTTTCCTCAGATGGTTTCCTTGAGATCACACATAAAGCATGTGACATATCAGTATATCTAAGGAGTGGTGTTAACCTTTGCACAATCGCTTGAAATAAATAAAGTGACATGAAAGCACATACATGCCTTGTCATGGATGTGAAGGCTGAGTTTTGATTATCCATTGTGCCCGGATTGAAATACAGTACATATATCTTCACTTATGTTCTGAGAGAGTTCCTTAAATAACACTCCACTGTGTGGATTCCATATCTGGTCTTATTTTTCCCCATATATTTTGCTCTTTGAAGCAAAGAGAAGATGGTGCCCATCCCATGCTACACATAGAAGCTGAATTGTCCAATAGCTGAACATTTCTGGAGGGAATGTTAAATGAAGATGGAGAGCAGGCCATCATCAGACATAGCTCAGTCCTCCAATAGTTCACTATTCCTCTTTGCTTTCCTCTACTAGGGGTCCCTCAGTGTCCCATCTCCCTCTACTTAAAAGCAAGACAAGTCCAGATTCCAATTTTAATTATCATATTACAGTAGCAACACTGGAGTGGAGGGGAAAACAAGCAAACCTTTTAAGTAAATCTAGCTAAAGAAAAGCTGAGTAAAATTATCATTATAGAAAGAGGATGTAACTAAAATATTCTCTTTTGTCAATTGTATAAAATGGAAGATATAGGCTGTAAAAACCAATTCACTGCCTAAATAAAAGGAGCACCAACCCAGATAGACCCAGGCTGCTTCTGCATTTTCACTCTCCAAAACTGGCAATTGAACGAGCAGAGCCGTAGTTGCCATGGAAACAATTCTAATGGATGCTTCTTGAGATATATCGTGAAAAACTGTAGAAAATCAGTAGGCATGGAATCCATCATGAAAAGTTATTAAACAGATACCCTGAATTTTGGTCTTGAAGTGTTTATCTAAGGAAAAAAATCCTTTCATTCTTGCCCCTGACAATTCTTATGTATGGCATTTGTTAATCCTTGTGTATGCCAGGTTCATGATTTCAAGCACTGTCCACTATTTTTAAAATTATTTCATTGTCTTCTTCTGCTCTCCTAGAAAAATGTTAACTTTTGTGCTATGCTAGAAGAATTTATAAGCAAGAAGTCCTGTACTGTGTAACTTCTTGAGTCTTTATATCAAGGATGAGTGCCGTGCTGTTGTTTTGGACTTCAGTTGTCCAAATTAATGATTAATAATCATGCTGATTGGGGCCAATGGGAACTGTAGTCTAAAACATCTGGTCAGCCCTAGTTTGCCAATATTCTCTATTGTCAAGCACTATGCAAAAGCAAACAATCCTTTTTTTTTCTCCTGTTTTGTCATTGAAATAATCTAAGAAATGATATTCAGGGATCCCATGCCAATATTAAATATTGTTCCTGTTTTACAGATGAGAAATCAGAAATTGTGACATACTTAGTTTTATTCACTCATTTAGCTGCAAATTGAAATGTGAACATACGTGCTTAGATAGATAACAGAGGTTCAATACTCTAATCCTCTTATGTAACAGTCAAACATCTGGCAAGGAAGAATGCATGTATATTGGCTTGCAGTAACCATTGCTTCAGGTCAAGTCTGTGCTGTTCTATGCATGTAGCAGAATGTGCTGGAAAAAGAGGAGAGAAAGATTAACTGCTCTGTAGCTTTTTCATATGCATGACTTCATGTCTCACTTGATTACTCAGATTCATGCAGGGGATGAGACATGAAGTCATGAATATGTAAAATTGATGAAATGTTTTGGAAGTGTATAAATATCACCTTTTCCTAGCAATTATTCCCAAGCAAACTTGATTAAAGCTGTAGCTCAGGCTTGTCATTTGTACAGGAACGCATGGACAAATGACTAGAGTGAGTTCCCAAGGTTTGATTTGTTGCTTGAAGTTCCAGGAAGGTAGAAACAAGCATGATTATCAAACCTTTGATTTATGGTACACCAGTATTGTGCAAATCTGAACAACCGCATTAAATATACTGAATGCAATTATCTCTGCTTAATAACAATGACAAACCTACCCAAATTTATAATAATGGACTAATTGGTCATTTATGCTCTGGATTAAATGATCAATAGATCAATCTTTTGCATATTTATTTAGTTCAATATAATTTCAAGAATACAAGGGTTGTAGCCTTCACTGTCTTTACACCACTGTTTCCTAATATAATTTAGAAAAACATGCTCTACTGCAGTAAACTCTAATCATGAATGCTTATATAAGCATAATTGTCTAAAATAATGGTGACCAATGGATCTTCAAAAGCACTGGAAGAAGATGTCTACCTGATTGATGTCAGTTGTTCCAGATCCAGAGAATGCTTCCTTACAAAGACTGTGCTTACTGGATTGGGGCAAAAATGTAAAATCCAAGCAGGAATTCATATTGTTGTCTTGAAATAATTGCCATTTTGTTCCCTTTGTGAGCTTCATGAGCATTGCTTTTAAAATACTTTTAGATTCATGCACATTTGTGCATTAAAAGATTAGATCTGGGCATTAAAATAAATACAAGCACCAATTCATTGCTCACTTTAATCCTTTTGACAAAAGACACAATTACAGTGAAAACTTGATTTTTCCAGGCTTCTCTTGCAACAAAGTAATACTAATTTGATTTGTGATGTAAGTCCAGGGCTTCCTCTCTGTTGTCTGTAATAATTCCGAACAATTCTGCCTCATCTCTTACATGACAGGAGTTTGGATACTTAAAGATAGCCATCATGTCTCTTCTACTTCCCCAGCCCTCCAACCATTCCTTGTAAGATCTAAGTCCTATGTCAACTTGGTTAGTTCTCCTTAGTTCTCCTCTGAACATAATTCAGTTTATTAATGTCCTTCATAAAATGTGATGGCTGAACTAAACCCAATATTTTAGGTGTGATCTGAGGAACAATGACTAATTTGTCTTTGACTCTATACTTCTGTTGATGCAGCCTATGGCAGCATTTGCTTTACTTGTAGCTGCATCACACAATTGCCACGTATTCAGTTTGTGATCTATCCACTCTTTCCATAGTCTCACTCTTTATGCTTTTCATTTTTCCTGTCTGAATGAAGGAAAGCATTGCTTTTGTTTCTGCTGAAATTCAATCTTTTGCTTTCTGCCTATTGTTCTATTTTAATATACCTGCTACCTCGCCATCACCGCCCATTGCTCTGTATCCATCTAATGGAAGCCTGCATTTTGTCATCTTCTATAGTAAGGAAGGGACGCAATGGCCTAACAGTTAAAATACTGGGCTGTCAACCTGAAGGTTGGCAGTTTGAGACCCAAGTACCCTGTGATGGGATGAACGCCTGTTTTTGCCCCAACTCCTATCAACCTAGCAGTTTGAAAACATGCAAATGCAAGTAGATAAATAGGTACCACTTTGGTGAGAAGCATTTGGTGCACCTCAGCATATAGTCATGCTGGTTGCATGACCATGGAAGCATCTTCAGACAATGATGGCTCCCTCAGATGAGAAACAGAGATGAGCACCATCCCCTAAAATCGGACATGGCTGGACAGGGAAACCTTTACTTTTACCTTTTTTATAGTAGAGAAACTTGGTTGAATGTTTTGTACCTCAAAAAGAACAGCTTTCCACATCTATACCAGATGAGCTGGACTACAAGAACCAACTCACTAACCACTACAGCTAATATCCATCAAGAAAGTTGTGGCCCAAAATGTCTAAAGAACACTATGACAAGAATGCTCTAAAGGGAAACTTATGCACATTGATGTGACATTTTATCACTCATAAAACTCACTGTAGTCTTGCTATTAAGCAAAATGTCCTTGTTCATTTAGAACTTCCAATAAAATAATTTTCCTCCAGAGAATAAATTGACATTTTAAATTAAAAACATTTCCATTAACAAGACTATAAATCTTTCCAATTAACTATTTTGTTTTTCACCAGAATAACAGTTTATATTTACTTGGGCAATCCTTATTCAAGGAGGATGGGAAGAGAGATAATGAAACCTTTAGACTTTTTTCCCTCAAATACTTATATGAAAAAACATATCTTTCAGAGATTAAACAATAGTTGATCTTTCCCAATCGGCCACACTGGAGTTTAGTTGTGATTATGCTATTTAACAAAAACTCTGAATAGTCGTGTTTCATGCTTCAGTGGTTAAAGATACTTGCCTTTTTTTTTTTTAGGGAGGGATAGAAAAGTAAGATAAAATTCCTAATAGTACCAGAAAGGAACCATCTAAAGAAGCTTTTAATATATCCTTGTTAGATGCTTTTGTAAAGCAGAAGAGAGTTTTATCTTAGGATGAAAAGTAAAGAATCTTTTTGTGCTAGGTTATATTGTGATGTTGGGGTCTTGGCTTTCTATTCTTTCTTTTGGCAGCAGAACCTGGTCCTAGTGAAATCAAAAAAATCTCCAGGAAATCCATGGGAAGTAAAATTAAAGGTTACAAAAGATAGATTTGATAACCCTAGAAAAAAGATCACCATTTATATGGTGCACTTACAAAGTGGAATGAGCAGCACAACTCAGTGATGTTACACTTGCTTTGATATCACATTTGCTCCAGATTGAGTCCCGAAGATAAGTCTGTAGTAGAAATATCAGACACCTCAGGAGATCAGATATGATCTACAAATCCAGATCACACAAATATAGCGTTTGGTGCCATGAGATTTATCACTTAAGTAGATTTTATGGGAGCAGAGGGATAATTTACCAATTATTGCATTTACCAATAATTATTGCCAACAATGGCTAGGTAAATCCTTCCTTTCTAGAAGCAATTAATAGTAGTGAAAAGTGGGCACTACAGAATTTAGACATAGCATGAAAAAACCGTAACATTGGTTCTGTCAAAAACCAGTTATGTGGAAGTTTTATTTCATACACTATGGATCTTATAGGATCCATATTGTTGAAAGAAAATCTTCATCAGGGTCCAGTCCAAGCTGGAAATAAACAAAATAGAGACTGCTTTAGAAAGAACGTTGTGGTTTATTAAAGAGCAGAGCTAGACAGAAAGATGGCTCTGGGAAAGCTGACCACATCTTGCTGGGAGTGGTGGGTTTTAATACCTTATTGGGCTTTTGAGGTTGTTTCCTGTTCCTGTTTGAGGCTTTGTATTCCTGTGTCATGTACTTTGACCTAAGTCTGAGTGTGCCTTTTTGGTATTGGTGGGTTAATCCTATTATGTCCCCAAAGATTATGTCTTTTAGAATTTGGGGGTATGTAGATTTTAGAGGTTTTTGTCTTCCTAATCTATAGGTTCTAGCTTCCTGGCCCCAATCTTCCTGAATGAATTATTGAATTTGCATTTCTAAAAGCTGCCCTCTGCCTAGTTTCTGCCTGGGTCTATTAAGAAAACTGGGCTTGCTTTTCTGCCTTTTAAGATCTTCTCCATTATTCCTTTGGATAAATATATTCTGCCTTTTTAATATTTCCCAAAATATTTCTTTCTCTGGATTTTTCCCACAATACCATTAGCAAGGCCTTCAAGGGCAAGGGACTTCCAGTTGTGAGATATATTCTGGTTGGCTACACATTTGAAGAAAATGTGTCTGAAGCCTCTGAGGGATGATCAAGAGTGTCAAAATGGCAGGCAAAACAAGGCAATTAAAGCCTTGCCTTTTTTAAAACTTGAGTCATATACTTGTCAAAAGGAAAAGCTGTATCAATTGCCCAAATGAACCTGTCATTTTGACAATATTTGCTGCCTCTGCTTATGCACCTGTTCCTGAGAACAGTTTGAGCTTCGAGTTTTATAGACAATGGTATAAGCTTGCAGCAAGCATTTTGCCTCAGTTATCCTTCAGCTTTTGGACTGCAGAAACTGCTTGTTCTAATTCATCTTTTCAGTGGTCTGATGGCTGGAGTTTACTTGACTCAGTGCCCCTATTGCTACTTGGAAAAAAGCAACACAACTAAAGAGAGGCTTTGCAAAATTCTTCTGAATGCAAAAACTTGCCACTATGAACAGAATGTTATATGAAATGGTGGGCCTCAAACAAGCAACATACCATTATTTCTATTTTCTATCAAGTCAGGAGAAGCATGTATATTAATTGAATCAGTAAGATCATTTTCAGTAACCACAAGGATCCATTTTACCACCAAGAGGCAGACTTATTGCAGATTTGATAACAATGAGTGGAATAGAGAACGGTATATTTCACAAAATGCATTCTTCTGTTGCATAGCAAGTTCTAGCATTCTGAATACCCTGAAGTAGCTATCTAATACTTGCTTACAACCATCCTGTATATAATTTCATTGGTATTGCCATGAAGAGCCAAAATTCATCTTTTTGGAGCTGACAAGCATTATTCTGAGATACAAAGAATTTTAGGATCAGGTTTCTGGGACAATTGTATAATTTGAATGCATTTAAAATGTTATGCTGAACTCCAAGTTAAGTAAGTTAAGTAAGAGTTAAGATATTCATAAAGAATTGCACTAAATGGTTCCTGATTTTGATTACACAAATCACCATCATCGTTTTGGACATGTCTGCTTAGAAATATCTGGAATTTTATTCTTGTCATTTTTATCATTTCTCCTCAGCATGCACAGCACTGTTAATTTTAGGTGAGATTTTAAAGACATTCCATTTTTACCACTCCTTCAAGAAAACTCCATGAATTCATGAGCAATAATTCTAGAACCCACTTTTGACCCCAGGTATTGAAAGCCTGATAGATAATTAGCTCTCCTAATCCAATTATGTTGAAAAATTTAATTATCAGTTCCCAGCAGTGTACAAATTAGATCATTATAGGAATTCAAGGCTTCTTGGATCTTTTTTTTTTCTGCAGCTATAGAACTGTCCTTTTTAAATGGAGCTAATGTCTATCTGTGGATAACGGGACAACCTCATAGCAGGAAAAGGCTGGCTGTTAGCACAAAGGTCAGCCAACACTGTTCTATCATTTAATCTGTACTACATTTGTTGCAAACCTATGTTCTGATGTATTACTGAGCTGAGATGCCACATGATTATGTATAGTTGTGTGTGCATGTGTGCCCTTAAGTCAGTAGTGATTCCTGGCAGCAAGCTAGACAAGACTCTGAAGTTTTCTTGTCAAGGTTTTTCTTCCTAGGGCTGAGAGTGAGTGAATGGCCCAAAGACATCTAGACTGGCAGGACTAGAACTCATGGTTTCACAATTTGTATAGCCTGATGCCTTAACCACTATAGCAAACTGGCTCTCTGTGTATAGTTAGCTATTTTGTTTTTCTAAATGCTTCTTCCATATGATTATTGCTACCATTTTGATAGAGTATAATTTTAAGCACAAAAGGGGCTTGTTATGTAAAATGGTACACATAGCATTTATGTGCCTACATATACATATACATATACATACACTGTGTGTGTGTGTGTGTGTGTGTGTGTGTGTGTGTGTGTGTATCTTAGTACATTCAAAAAATGGCTCAGAAGAAGAATTTCAAACCTTGAGTAAGTACACATCTTCTCTTTTATACAATACAGGTCCCCCTCAATTTACAATCATACATTTAGCAACTGTTTGAAGTTACAACGATATTGAAAAAAGTGACTTACGGTCAGTTCTCATGCTTGTGACCATTGCAGCATCCCTATAGTCTTGTGATCAAACTTTGAGTACTCAGCATATACTTATGAAAATTGCATCATCTTGAGGTTATGAGATCACCATTTGTGGCATCCCCAGCTGGCTTCCAATAAGCAAAATCAATGGGGGAAGCGGGATTCACTTAAGGCAGAGGTGTCAAACTCGCAACGTCACATGACGCACCGCAACGTATCGCAACTTTTTTTCATTATCAGCAATGGGGTGGGCACAGTTTCGCCATGACGCATCCGACCCGCGGGCCAACAGTTTGACACCCCTGGCTTAAGGTATGATTTGCTTAACAACTGCAGTGACTCACTTAAAAACTATGGGGGAAAAAAGGTCATAAAATTGGGTGCAACTCATTTAAAGCTGTCTTGCTTAGCAATGGAAATTCTGATCCTAACTGTGGTCATAATTTGAGATCTACCTGTAAAGTTTTGGCATGAGCCAGAAAAAGAGATACCGCTGGGTCAAGAAACTCTATCCCCCCTGATGCCAAGTAGTGGCTTCTTTAAATAAGATTAAAGTTCAGTTTATTTACAGAATAACTCTATGCATAACAGAAATAAGTCTCATTCAGTTCTAGCTAAGCTGCTTTGGTTCTGGATTTTTTTAAAAAATTGCAACCAAGCGATGACAATGTGAATTGAATATAAGAGCATTTACTCTTACATAAACAGGCCTGGGATTTAACTTTATTTTTAAGTTTGCATCCAAACCATTTCTGTGTGTGTGTGTGTGTGTGTGTGTCATTTTTAGGGCTTAGAATTGAACAGTTGTCTGAGAAACATTTTCTAAAGTAAAAGATTTCTTACTTTTAGCCCTCCCTCCTCTCTCCTCCATCCCAATATAATTACAAAGTAATTTTATATACATGCTCGTATGTATTTTTAATAAAACCTTTTCTTTTTAAAATGTCAGCATTTTGTTAATCATTAAGAATAAACCCTAGCTGAAATTGCTACATGGAACTATTTAGGTGCATGTTATGCTTTGTTGAAAAAGCTAGAATTGGCTAACGTTGCACAATCTCTAAGGGTTAACAAATCCATTTAGTTTCTCAAAAGCACAAATGTTAAAGCAGCACAAGGAAGAATATTTACTTTGCTGTAAACATTACTTAGCGTAGCATTACCGATTTCCAAGTTAATATACTATATAAATCCTGGGCTATGAAATTTTGAATTGCCTCTGCCAGTCTTTCCAAAAAAATGGTTTTGAACTTTTGCTACTTAGATCAATATGCAGTTTCTGAGATGATACTTTTTGAAGAGTTGGTGAACAGTACTGCGTACATTTTGATTCACTAGACAAGAAACTGAAGGATGAAAATAAATGCCTTAGACATTTTGGCCTAGAAAAAAAAAAAGCAATGTTCATTTTATTTTGGGCCTGGATGAGTCAGCAACTGGAAAATAGGTCCCAGTTATAACTGCTGGGATGCAGGCAAAAACGTACATCACGAAGCAAAGTTGAAGGATTAGCAGGCCGGAGAAGAAAAAAACTAACTCCACTTAAGAAATTACCAACAAGGAAGGAAATTTAAAAAGTCAAGGACTTTTTTTAAAAAAAAAATACAGATAGTCCACAACTTACGACCACAATTGTGCCCAACATTTTTGTTGCTGAGATATTTATTGAGTAAATTTTGCCCCATTTTAATATCTTTCTTGTTCTCGGTTGTTAAGTGAATCACTGCAGTTGTTAAATTAGTAACATGGTTGTTAAGTGAATCTGACTTTCCCATTGACTTTGCTTGTCAGAAGGTCTCAAAAGATGATCACATGACCTGGGACACTGCAACAACCATCATAAATGTGACTTGGAAATTGATAATTTCTTTGTCTATTGACACTTTTATCAATTTTGCAGTGCTATTTTCCAAAAAAACCCTAGTATATAAATTACATGGTTAAAATAAAACTTTTTTTAAAGATATCATTGTTCTGTCCTTACTACACATTACTAGCTTGACATGCAGCTAAACCCACCTATCCTCCTGTTGGAAGAAAAGTCTTCATCATGGTTCAGTCCAAGTCAGGAATAAACAACATGGTGACTGCTTTAGAAAGAAGGTTATTGAAGAGGAGAGCCAGACAGAAGGATGGCTCTGGCAGAAAAAAGAGGGGGGAAAAAAGGCTGAGCACATGTGGGGAATGGGTTTTTATACTGTCTGGAGCCTTTTGTTTGGAGTTGCTTCCTGTGCCATGAACTTTGACCTGAGTCTGAGTGTGCCCTTTGGTATCTCTGTGTTAATCCTATTATGTCCTGTCTTAGAGTTTGGGTGGGGTATGTAGATTTTAGGTGTTTTTGTCTTCTTGATCTTCTAGCTGGGGCTTCCATCTGCAATTCTACAGAGCTGGTTTCTGCTTGGGGGAGGGAGACCTGGGGCTATTAAGAAAAACTGGGCATGCTTTTCTGCTCTTTAAGATCCTTTGAGGAAATATATTTTTCTGCCCTTTTAATATTTCCTTCTCTGGGGGACTGACTTCCCACACTCCAATAAAACAGACAGCATGCATAGATCTGAATGCTTTATTAAAGAAACAGGATGAGTGAAACCGGGAAAAAATAGAAATATATATAATAAAAATCCAAATACAAAATAAGCGGTATTGAGTTTCTGGTGAACATAACAATTAACAAATATAGATAAATTTAAATCTCCATAGCGATACTGTGTGTATAGGATGTGGGTTTTGTCCTCAGATGACCATGTGCCACAGATTAGGCTGGATTCTTCCTGGTGTTTCTACTTCCCTCCAAATGCTAAAGGAAATGGAGTCTGGCTTCCCAGCGTGCACTTGTTCTGGGAGTGAGGGTTCATCATTGGTGGGATTGAAATACCTTAACATCTGGTTCTCTGCGTGGATGCAGGCCTGGATCTCCGAGGTCTAGAATGGACTTCTGGAAGTGACATCAACGCACTTCCTATGGGTTATTCTAGGCCTGGGAGGCCTCCTCCAGGCCTCCAAGGCCTAGAACAAACTTCCGGAAGTGACATCAACTCATTACCAGCAGGCCATTCTAGGCCTCAGAGGCCTCCACCACCTAGAATGGATTTCCCGAAGTGACATCAATGCACTTCCTGTGGGCTGTTCTAGGCCTGGGAGGCCTCCTTCAGGCCTCCGAGGCCTAGAATGGACTTCCAGAAGTAGCATGGGTTCAGCCAGTTCTCCAAACTCAACAAAATTTAGCTACCAGTTCAACTGAACCGGTGCGAACTGGCTGAATCCCACCACTGGGTTTCATGGGTAAAGGAGTTGGGTTAGCTTCAAAACAATAGATTGGTATTTGCTTCCCAGGCCACTAGATGGGGCTAGAGAGCAACAACAATATATACTGTATATAGAAATTACCGGTATATTCTGGGGCATGACAATAATGATAGTCCATACTGAAGTTTTTGAATTCAGAGTGATCACTAAATGATTGTCTGGGTTTTACACATCATTAGATTTTGTGAAAGTTGTCAAGAGTTCAGTGCTTGGAAATATACCTTATGTTGAATATTTGTCCTTTGTAGAACTGGCATTTACCAGATCCATAAAGCCACATTAAACCTTGGCCTCCTACCAAGAGCTTACTAAAACAATCACTAATTAGGGGTTATTTCAGGATTTTCTATCTACAAGAACAAACAGTTCTGCAACCTGCTAGCTATACTCTAACTGTACCAACAGTAATAGATTACACTACGATTTATATTCTCTTTAGTCCTTTTTGCTGGATCTTTCTGAATGTCCTTTCCTAGAAGTACTTCTTGAGTTATCACCGGGAATGAAATGCCCTTTTTCTTTTCACTTGCCATTTTCTCTGGGTGTCCCTGAATTCCTGCCAGGCAACTTTAAGACAAAACACATGGCTTCGTTGTGAGGAGAAAAAAGAGAAAATTTTGGTTCCTTTGGTGTATTACTCACAATATTTTAAAAGTATGCCCCGTGATAACCTAGGACAGACTTAAGGAATATGGTTTATATCTTCCAAGAACTCCCTGTTAGCAATACATGTGGTAGCTCTTCCCTGCAGTTTATTTTCATAATAGCCCTGTGAGGTTTGTCAAAATAAGTAATTGTAATAAGCCTAAAACTGCATACCGTACACTGTAATTTTGAATTTGGATTTTTTCCAAGTCATCTGACACTCGGATAGCACACTACTTTCCTAATTTTTTCATGGACAGTTGATTGGTATGTGCACAACTGCAGAAGAACATTTGATTTGATTCACACATAACGCTAACTGTGAATCATTGTTTAAAAAGCAAAGTGGCTAATTGTATTAATTAGGCACTTTATTGATCCATAATTCAGTTGGTTTAGTTTAAAGTTAGTATAATGTCTAAACTGAACTATCATGATTTATTTCACAAGCCTAGATAAAGCAGAGCTTAGAACGATGGGAATATGGTGTATATTGGGCACTTCATAGTTGTTACCATACAGTTTATATAAAGTAGGGTGATGCTTCAGTAGTGCTTTGGTGATACCAATTGTATTTTAGTATCCTATAACCAAAGAATAAATTACAGTATTAAGGAACAAATCACATTTTTAAATATGTACTGTGTGCATGGTGCACTGAGATTGTATATTTCTTTGACAGTATCTCAAAGAAGAGGTGTCATCTAAGTGAATGGGACCAGCAAATAAATGAATATTGTTATGTTCAATATGTTATGTTTAATTCAATGACAGTTACCAAAATTATCAAATTATATTGGCTAACTTACACAAACACCAACCTTCCTGGGTGTTTTGCACTCAGTTCAACCCAAATGAATGTATAGGTGGTCCTTGACTTACAACCATTCATTTAGTGACCATTAGAAGTTACAATGGCACTGAAAAAAGTGACTTGTGATCAGTTTTCACACTTCCAACGTTACAGCATTCCCCCATGATCATGTGAACAACATTCAGATGCTTGGCAACTGGTTCTTATTTATAACCGTTGCAGTGTCCTGGTGTCATGTGATCACCTTTTGTGTTCTTCTGACAAGCAAAGTCAATGGGGAAGCCAGATTTTTTTTTTTTTGCAACTTAACAACTGCACTGAATCATTTAACAAGTATCAGAAGAAAGTTTATAAAGTGGGGCAAAGCTCACTTAACATCTGTCTCACTTAGCAATAGAAAATTTGGGTTCAGTTGTGTCCAAAAGTCCAGGGCCACCTGTATAACAATCAGAGGATGGGATTCAAAAGTTCCTCTGCTAACATTATATGTATATTGTTCTGCCTTCTGTCAGTGGAAGGATGAGAGCAGGAACAAGAATAAAAAGGGATCTGTATGTAGAGGTTTCTTCGTGTACAGATGCTGGAGCACAAAAAAAAACATTACTCATTTGACCAGAGTGTTCCTGAATATCGGTCATCAAAAGCGCATGATCTTCAATCTGCCTGAGGCAGTACAATAAAAATTCACAGAGCAGCTCCTTCATTATAGTTTCACACTCTAAAATTACAACGTAGTGTTGCCAGTATGAGTAAGCTTTAAAAGGCAGGAGGTTGGAAAATAACCTGTGAAACCATTAAGTTCCTTCCTGAAAACTCTGAACAAGTTGAAGCCCACCACATTTTAGGTTGTATATTGATAGTTCCAGCACAGCCCCATTTCTAAGTAACCATACAAGTTTTGAATCCATTTACATTGCCCTGACAGAAGGAACAAAGTGAATACAGATACTTCTCATTTAGCAACCACAATTGGGACTAGTAACCTGGTTGTTAACCAAAGCAGTCACATGTGAAGCTGCAACTGTGCTTACAATCTTGCTTCAGCTTACTTTTGTTTTGCAAACCTGCAAAAGTGGTAAATGCAAGGATTAGTTGCAAAGTTATTTTTTAATCCCTGTTGTAATTGTGAATGGTCAATCTACAAAGCAATTGCTAAATGAGGACTCCCTGTGCAAAATAAATTACAATAGGACAATAATATAGAACAGATTCTCTATATTATAGATTCTTCACATATCTATTTTGGTGCTAAAGTATTAAATGTCAACATATCTGCCTCGAAAATACTCTAAAATTGTGAGGATTCCTCCAATTTTAAAGCTGCATTACCACCAGGAATTCAACAGCTGAAGTTTTTCCTCAACATAAAAGGTTTTGCCAATAAAGGTTTCACCTGTTAAATTTCTTCTGTTTTTTTTTTGTTTTTGTTTTTGTTTTGTTCTGTTTTTTTGCTCTATAACTAAAAGTAAGGGTAACGCCTGAGAGGAAATGGAATATTAAAGATGAGTATGTTGTGGGTTACAAGAAAGAATTATAGGAGCAGAAAATATCCCTTGAAAATTAAAGGATCAGTCCCACTCCCAGAAAAATAGTTCCACCTTTGTCACAAAGACACATGATCACCTTGGGCCAGTCACTCTCCCTCAGCCCTAGGAAAAAGGCAATGGTAAACTATTTTGAAAAACCTTGCCAAGAATACTGCAGGGATTAGTCCACACAGCTGCCAGGAACCAACATTGACTCAAAGGTACAAAATAAATGAAGTTACTTTGATACATAGGACAGTGAAATATAAATGCTCAAATAAGTGAAAGATAGGCCCGGCCGGCTGGAATACCACGAAAATGCAATCTCAATAATTTCAAGCATCACCTTGGAAATATTAAAAATCCCCTGTCACTGCTGAAAGTATACTGGCTCATCTGTATTCCCTTAGTATGCAGATCTGGAAGAAAATAATCTTATGCATTCATGCTTAACTGGACATTCTCTGTCTACTCTGTACCTTATTTCATGTTCTTAACTTTCCATACTGCTTCCCAACAGGACATCAGCCGCAATCATCTGAATACTTTATCACATTTTAATTAACCTCATGAGTATTTTGACTAGAGACAAAATGAAACTCTGGACATAGCTCATTTAGCATCACACTACAGTTACTGATGCATCAGCGCTACAATCTTTGACTATAATATGTGAACTCAGCTATTGTCATTAAAGAGGCAAGAAAAAAGTCTACTTCGGATATTTCAATGTGGCTAATCCACTGAAACAGATTCCCAATCGGTTTAAAATTAAAGTCACTAACATTAAGTTTGCCTAGAAGTCCCATTGAGTTTGAGGGATATTTTTTTGCCATATGCACAAATATGGCATCAGTGACATCAAAAGGATTTATTTTTTAAATAGGCATAAATGTATGGGATTTATGTATTAGAAAAGACTATATTCCTGGAGGTTATTAATTACTATAAATTTGGAGATGTCCTGAAGTTCCTCTATGAGAAGAGATTTACAGGGCTTTTATTGGAACAAAAAAAAAACCCCTCAGATCCAGGATCCTATATATGAACATCCTTAGTGTTTGGATACTTAAATAAAGCAAAGTAAGAGGCCTTTGATTTTACTCTTTTTACTGTTTTATTAAACCAATAGTCTGAGATTCTAGCTCCATTTACCTAATACTGCCAGTGTGAGAGCTAGTTTGGTCTAGTACAGTGGTTCTCAACCTTTTTAATGCCGCGACCCCCAACCGGTCGTAAGTTGAGGACTACTCAACCGGTCGTAAGTTGAGGACTACTCAACTGGTGCAGCACCGTTTGCAGAATGGGACTTTTGGTGGGCTCAGCAGGGCAGAAACAACCTGGACAATTCCTATTGGCTTTTGAAAGCCAATAGAATTAGACTCTATTCAAGAGAGTCTATTCTATTGGCTTTCAAAAGCCAATAGAATAAAAGGGAGTAGCACAGCTAAGGAAAAGGGGGAAAAATGGCGGACTGTGTTGTTTGGTGACCCCCATGAAATGGTCGTTCGACCCCAAATGGGGTCCCGACCCACAGGTTGAGAACCACTGGTCTAGTAGATAAGGCACCAGATTAGAAAGCAGGAGACTATGAATTCAAGTCCTGCCTTAGCCATGGAAGCCAGCCGGATGACTTTGGGCAAGTCATTCTCTCTTAGCCCAATCCACCTCACAGGAGAAAATAGAAGGAGGGAGACATATTGGATATCCCTTCAGTTATTTGTAAAATACATAAATAAATGATGATTGATAAACCTCTACCCATGAAGCAGCCTAATCCCCATTTAATATTACCCCAATATTTATTCTCTTTTTAACTTAATGATGCAAATTTGATCTCTGCTAATGCATGTTTCTTCTTGCTCTTTTTCTTGGCCATTTAAAGTGTTGTAATATTGATCGAGGACACTGTAATTTTTATGCTTTTAGCATAATTTAAGGTTTCTAATATTATTTTGAATTCTTCTATGATAGGTAAGAGATTGTTATTTATTTTTTTTAAAACTTCCTAGTAATAAATACACATAGTAAGCATATAGCTACAGAATGATTGTAAGAGAAGAGCAGGCAGAGCTGGGAGGTGGAGTTAAATGTGCTATTAGCTTAGAGTCCTTACATTACCACAAACGATCCAAGTCCAACCCATTTTGAATTAATCGATTCTTACCTAGCAGAATTTTAATTGACTAGATTGTTGTAGATAGGCATGAATAATTTTTTTGTGCTGAAACTTAATGTATGGTCCTGATCCTTTGCACCTGACAATGACTTAATTACTGAACAAAGAATACTCAGAAACCCAGGCCTTTATAGAGGGAAGAGCATGCTCATTTTATCAGATGTTTACATGTACATTTACACAGATGTTTGAATTTCTCTCATCACAAAATATATACACTTCTAATTCAGCTTTCCCAACCAGTCCTCTCTCTCTAGATCTATTGGAATACAGTTTCCATCATGTCACATGTCAGTGTGACATGATTTGTAATCCAACACATAAATAAGGGGTTTGGAAAAAAGACTGGTTTAAATAGATTAGCTACAAGAAGTCTCTGTATATTAAAGTTGTTGATCAAAAGTGTCTGGGTCCTTTGGTGAACACCTGATGTAATTCAAAACTGCCAAATCCTAAAAGTTTATCATGTCATTTGAATAGAATCTTACCAAGTAGATTTTTACAAGGAAAACTGGGTATTGCAATAGTAAGATAGTGGTAAGGAAGCCAGATTAAGACTAGAAGGACTATGGTTTGAATCCCCATCCATCCTCTCACTCACAGAGTGTTTTGGAAACAGTACTTCTTTATCAGTCTTACTGATTTGTGAGAATATAATTATTGTGAAAATATAATTAATTGAGGGACAAGAATCATACAATCATCCTGAATTCCTTGGGGAAGGAAACACATTAAAAAACATATAAACAATGAAGTTTGACTAAGGCTAAGGCATGGCAACTCTGAGTGCAAAAATCCATGTGACCACTATATGGCAACAGGAAGAGAGAAAAAACTTTGATCATCCATAGTGTTCCTGTCCTGATACAGTATTCCTAACAGCCCCATATCAAAAAGGGGGATAATTATATGATGTTACTAAAAAAAAAAAAAACCTGAAGCAGTGTCACAAATTCCAATCAGCTCAGAAACTTTAACATGGTAGTATCAGATCTTTATAGCACTTAAATGAATGAAATTAATTTGTATCTCTGGATTTCATGGGTGAACATCTAAAAAGCAAACTGGAATGCAATTTTATCCAGACGTTAATATGCTTTTCTCTGCCCAAAGAAATCTGGTATATTGCATGCTTAAACTGACAAATGAAGCTTTGGCCATCTCAAATCGTGATCCCATTTTATAAGCAAGTGAATATCTTATAAAGAACAAAATAGAAGTCTTGACCAATTTCAGGTCAGAAAGGAATGCCTGCACAGATGTGTTTTAAAAAATATTAACATACAACTCAATCATCTGTCTATCCCAGATCCCCGGGAAGTACTCAACAGGTAGACAAAAATGCCAAATCCAGTCTGAACATCTGGCTGACTATGAGACAAACCACCATAATAAATTATTAAATATTTTTTGAAGTTGGAAACCAGCCAAGAGGCAACTGTGGACGGTTGGATGAAAAGAAAAAGGAAAGCAAACTAAAACTGGCTAAGGATGTGGAGAAACTGAATGAAGACACTCCAGATTGCATTAAAAAGCAAATTAATTCACTCAAATATGAAATGAATGATCTTCAAAGATCCTAACAGTGATCTCTACATCAAAGGATTGGAAAGTAGCCAATGTAATAGCCATTTTTTTTAAAAAAAAAATGTATTAGGGACAAATGCAGGAAATTACAGTCTAATCAGTTTATTGTATGTGCTGGAGAACTTAGCGCTAAACAAATCAAGTATTCTCCTTCTAAACAAATTTGGTTCCTAAAAAGTCAAATCCGATCTCACCAATGCATTAGGGTGTTTTGAGAGTTATCACATGGGTAAAGGAGCCAGCAAATTTTGGCAGGGTTCACTGATCACACTGTCACTGTGCAATTTGGGGGCTTTGGCTTAATATAATATGTAATCCCAGCCAATAATGACTCATTTGTTAAATCATTATTGAGCCAAACCTTGTAATAATAGGGATTAAATAAATGTTGCTACTTTATTAAAGTCTACTGGTTAATTCAGTTGCATATTAACGTTTAGGTACCTCTAGTCAAATTTTAATGAAACTATAAGCAAATAGAAGTTAACAGAGCCCCTAAATGGTAAAAAGTTAAATTGGATGCTTTTCTGCAAATGTGGATGATTATTTACTATACAGGTGCAGTTTACAGTTGCAAAATAACAAAACAGTAAGGCGAATGCAAAAGTTTGGACTTCTTTCCAGCCACTACTTTGTAACACTTCCTTTGGCAGAAATAGCAGTTCCCAAATGATTTCTGCAGACAGCTAAGAAGTTTTTCTAATTTGCTTTGGAATGTTTTTCCCCACTCTTCCTTAAAGAATTCTTTTATTTCAGAAATATTATTAAGTCTTCTTGTATGTACATGTCTGAGATCACCCTATTATTCATATGTTGTTATGAATAATATTCTGGTGATTGCAAAGGCCATTCCAAAACATTTATCTTTTTTTTCCCTGTAATTGGTCACTGACACAACGAACATGAATTTGGGCAAACTGCAGGAGACAGTGGAGGACAGGGGGCCTAGTGTGCTATGGTCCATGGGGTCATAAAGAGTCGGACATGACTTAGCAACTGAACGACAGTACAATTCTCATATGATGCCATCCAAAAGATAGCATATAATTGCATTCCTTCTTCTTTTGTTGCTTGGGTGCAAGCATTGTAGAGCATGAAGGCCACAGAACTGGTCATGGGAACATATCAATATACCAATTTGGTTTTATTTTAAACTTTTGGGGAGGAATAAAATGCTCTGAACTAATAACCTTCTTCAGACGTATAGGCAGAAAAGCCCTACAGTTCCTTTCAAGCCAAAGGTAACATCGTAAGATCTAAAAGTAGAATAGTTCTCATGCACAAAATTGATTCTGAAATTGTTTATTGGCAGTGCTATGAATGTGTATAAAAGGGAAAGACATTTCAGAATGAAAAACCTAGAGAAATAAAACATAGCCAAAATCTTATTCCAGCCACGTAACAAAACCCAGAACACATTTTTTAATTGTTTTCAGATAGGAACACTCTAACATGCAGGTGTCAAACTGCCGGGCCACAAGCCGGATGCAGCATAGCAAAACCGCACCCACCCCATTGCCGGCAATAGCAAAAAAGTTGTGATACGTCGCAACACGTCACGTGACATTGCAAGTTTGACACCCCTGCTCTAACAAATACTTTTGGTATTAAAACAGCCTCTTTTTGATGTTGTTCTCTATGCCTGGAGTACTGTTGCTGCATAAAACATAATACTGAAAGCCTGTGTTTTACATGTTCATTATTGAGTTCCAAATAGGATGAAGTAGGTTGCACCTATAAGACACTTTTTCCTAATCATTATTATGACTTTCTCTTAAAATCCTGCAGTTATAATTTAGTGAATGTGTAGAATTCATATTTGTATACCCATTTTTGTCAACTGTCCTTCAGATTCCCTAAGATAGCAGGAAAAGTAGCTATCTCTAAACCATTGGAATAATTATTCCAGAGAATAACAGAACAGCAGCTGAGATGAACAGAAAAGAGCAGGTGCAAAGGCCAAGGAGCCTCAGAAGCCCACTTCTGAACTACTCCTGGGTAGCCCCAGAAGATGCACATCAGAGCTAATATCTTCTCTTTCTATACGAAGGGCAGATGTCACAAAGCAACCTCTTCTTGCAGGCCTTTGAAAAAAAAGGGCAGGTTAGGAGATGTGCAAATATTTACTCCAGTCTCCAAATAGTTGTTTATCCCTCAGGATGAATGGGTCACCTATGGGAAGAGGGCAAAAGGACCATCCACTTTCCCTTCATGCCCCTCCCCCACTTCCCTTTGAATGGCAACAAGGAAAAATTATAAGAAATAACTAGGTTACGCTTGAACGCACTTTTCCTTCAGGAGGTTGTATCTCCCCACTTTCCTTTGTATTGGATAGTGCAGCTGGGAACATTGGACCCAGTTGGATTGCACTGAGTCAGTGAGAAAGTAAAAGCTGCTTTCTCCAGTGTCTTTGTTTTGGAATGCACTGGGCTCTTTGTACCACTTACATTATTGGATACTTGGAGAGAGGAAGCAAATGAGCTATCTCTTAGTTCTACCCAATTGCACTTTTACACTGTGAATCGTAGTAATGTGGGTGAGGCCAGGGTGCCACATGGCTCCAAGATGGCTTCAGTTGTACAACAGACTAAGCCACTAGTAGTTACATAACCTTGCTTTATTAAATATCCCAGTTGTGTGGGTTAGCACCAGACAATGAACTAGAAATTAGCCGACCAAACTGAGCTTGCTAGAGCTTTCAGTCGGTTCCTAGTTGAGTAGCAGCAGTTTACTGCTACCATTGGAGGAGCCGAAAGAGACTTTCTGGACTGTAGGCAAGGTTGGCTCATGTGTCTTTCCACATCTACAATTCTGGTGAGATGCGTATGCATGGCAGAAAGAAAAAGGAGTGCGCGATGGTCCTGCCCACTGAAGCTTTGGCCCCAATGCATTTTCCATCATCTTTTCCTTGAGCCAGAAGGAACCCCACCATGCCTGACAGTGAGAACAATTAATCAGTGGAACAGCTTGCCTTCAGAAGTTGCGGGGGGGGGGGCTCAATCACTGAAGGTTTTTTTTAAGAAGAGACTGGACAGCCACCTGTCTGAAAAGGTATGGGGTCTTCTGCTTTTGCAGGAGGTTGGACTGGAAGACCTCCAAGTCCCTTTCAACTCTATTATTCTGTTATACTCCTTAAGTTAATAGCATGTATGACCCACTACTTCTGTGCTGCCTCTGACAGGGGCGATATTTTGTTGGCTGTGAGGACCTGGGCTGATGAGATCAATGGAGGCAGAGTGACCAAGATGCATAAAGCCAAACGCTGGAGAGAACAGCTCATGATCTGTCAGCCATGTACCCTAAAAAGAGCTAAGAATGGGCGCTAAGACGACGGAACGCCTTGGTCTCGCCCATTAAGCGAGGCCTGCGGAACGAGCGAGAGCCACTGAGGCCGGCCGAGCGGTCTTCGGAAAGGGCGGCAGCGGCGGCAGCGACAGCTCCTCCTCCTCCTCCTCCTGCAGAGCCTAACGGCGGCGTGACTCAATGCGCAGGCACCGGGGTGTAAATAATACGTGGCTTCTGAGGCTGGAGCAGCTCAGAAGAGAGATGGCAACCGAGCGAGAGATCTGCAGCTAACCCGGCTGCATTTGCTCGCCCGGTAGGAAAGACGGAGGAAGAAGAGGCGGATCAGGTAACCAGTCGCTTTGTACACTGCAGTCCGCTCACACCCGGGCTCCGATTGATGGTTTTTGCGTCGTGCCATTTCCTGATCCGTGCCTCTGAAGCAAGCCGGGCTACAGGAGAACCGGGAGAGGGAGAAATGATCTCTGCTATGCAAAGTGCGGACTCGAGTTTGCGCGGGCAACTCCATCCTGCAGTTTTAGAAAAAGTAGCGAGGGGAAAGAGACAAAATGCAAAAGAAAAAAGAGCAGTAATAATGAATGCATGGCCATTTTTTAAAAGAAAAAAGAAAGACAGTTGTTTGCAGTCCGGGTGGGATTTGGGGGGGGGGCGGTTCTAGGGCGCTATACTGTCTTTGTTTGAGTGGTATTTTATTTTTCAGACTGGCCTCCCAGTTTTTAAAAAAATATAATCAGGTCGGCCGGGGGTGGGGGAGAGAGAATGGACTAAATGGAAGTGAAGGGTTTAGAAGGCGAACCGTTCGTTTGGAGCGTCGAAGAGCCAGACTCTTCAAAGGTTTTATGGAAGCAAATATCAGAGAGAGGAACAGAAGTTTGACGTTGAAGAATAAATGAGAGCCTAGGTCACTGAAACCATTTGCAGAGCTCGTTGCTGGCCTTTAGCACCTTGGACAGCTCCCACTTGGGAGCGACAGGACAGAATGAAGGACATGGCGGGAGACAAATTCACACTCTAAAAAAAGACAGCAAAAGCTACCAGCTGTGGATTTCTTTCCCAACTGCTTTTTTTCTTCCTTTCAGGAAGGCAATACTTCATTTATTTAGACCTCCCATGTCTACATTCATTTATTACAAATTCATTTAGCCCTCCCATGTCTTCTAAAACTATCAGGTTACTCCACCCCTTGAGTTTAGTGGAGGAGACTTAGAAGGAGAATATATTTTTGAAGACTGCCCATCAAATATCTGATCATACAGATAATAACCATTACTTTTGTTATTATTTACAAAAATGAAACTCACATCACATTTTTAAAATGGCTCCTGCATAAAATGTATTGGCTGTCATGTTAGGTTTTGTTTGATGTTATATTCATGTATTACAGCCTCTTGTAAACATTATTTTTATTTTGGTAGAGTAATGTGATGCATTGTATAATAACTTATGTCATACTGTTGGATAACACAATTTCTCTAGCAGGCTTTGTGATTTGTTCACAGGCAATTCAGTATGTGATTCTAAGCTTAAAAATAACCGTTTGGTGAATATGTGCTTTATGTGTCATTGGCTAAAAATAAGAAAGTGTTTTCTTGATCAAACTTTTGGGGAAATGTAACAGAAATTTTCTTTTTTTTCCAGCTATAAAATAATAGTTTTAGAAGCATTTCCCTTGTGATGATGATTGCTCTGTAGAACATGAAAACATAACTAGATTTCTATGTCCTTCTCAGTGACAATAACAGTGTCCTTTGGAAGTCCTTGCCTCTTTTTCATGCTGTGTATCTCATCTCCATTGCTAAAAAAAACATTTTTTAAAATATAAAAAAATATTTTTTGCAGTTCCTCTGACTATATACATTGCTTCTTTATATGGAAGGGGGCAGAAATGCAGAATCCATGAGCCTAATGGACATAGAATACTATTTGATAAAGAAATTAAAAATGTCTAAAGTTGTGTTATTAAGGTCATAGTTTTAGTCAAAGAAGTCATATAGCTTAAAGAATTTGTTTCAGCTTTTTTTAACTTAAAAAATGGAAACATGGCATAAAAGATCAGTATATAACGGTGATAATCAAGCAAAATTAATTATTAATTGTTCAGTATCAATATACGGAAAATATTATCTGTAACTTTTTTTCTCAGAAGATATATTAATCATAATCTGAGCACACATGAGTGTATGCATATAGATTGGTTTTACTTGAAAAATAAAACTGGGTATTTTAAATCAACTTGAATATGAATTATCAGTTGGAAATAAAAATGATACTTTGGAAAATAGGTGCATGCATATAAGCTCTCATCCCAAACTTATTAAAATTATATATATATATATAATTTTGCTTGCTTGAGTAGAGAATGAGATCATTTGCACTGAGGTTTTACTTAGACATTTTTTTCAATGAACTATTCTTTCTTGTTAGTGGTATTTGCACTAAAACACAGTTTTTCGATTTTTTTTCTTAATATAAAAAGTATTATAGATCAGAAAGAGCAGTGTGCATAACATTAAAAGAAGCTCTATTTTCTTTATTTGTCCATACATTGATTGTGACAAGTTTTATTAATTTTTCTCTTAGTTTATGTTTAAATTAAGAATTATTTCTAATTATTCATAAAAATGTCACAAATTGGGTTAGAAGAATTCATTTTAGTCTTTCTTCTTTCTCCAGCTCTGTCCTGTATACTGCATATAGTTGATTTATTCACAAATTTGATTATGCCTACAAAGTACCTCTGTAGTAAAATTATACTGGAAAATCATTCAAGACAGCTTTTACCATGGTAACTGAAGATGCTATAGGATTACCTAATATGAAACTACATGTCCTAAAAATCTGATTGCATTTTTGTCATTTCTTGGTGATCTTATTGATACTATTGTTTAACCATAGTTATAAATGTTTATACAAATTAAATTTAAAAATTGTTTTCCTTTGGAAAACTGTTTTTTCCTTTGGACAGGAAAATGATTTGTCATATTTTACCATTCAGGTTTATCTGTGAAAACAGGCATCTGTTGATACTTTCTTCCTCTGTAGTTATGGCAGCTTATTTTTCCTCTGCTTTGCTGATCAATTTACTTTCTTCCTCCAGCTAAAATTACTACTGTAATTTGTTGCTGGCTGTTCCTATTAGATTTGCTCAAGCACAAGACAAATAGCTGCCTTTATAAGATGATATTATGAAATGGATTCACTGAATATGAATATTTACAGTTGATTTGAGAGCTTACTTAAGAAATTCCTTTAACAGCTCCTTTTTTTTTCTAATCCACAGTGTATCATTTTCAGAGAAAATCCATATACCATTCTTGAATGCAATCACTCTTTTGCTGTGTTGCCTTTCCATTTTCTGCGATTGGCCTGTTCACACATGGAACGGGACACTATGGCTATATCACCTGCAGATGAACTTTGCACAGCTCCAAGCATTCTCTTCTCAGTTGAGAGAATTGCTTGAACTGCCAAGTTGATAGCAGAGAGCATTAAGTCCTTGATGTCAAGAGAGAAATGGATCCTCGGAAGAATCTGTCTCTATGAATCCCAGTTTGGCAGTCTATAACTTAAAACATTCTTTCTAACAAATTTTTAGAAAGGTTGTACCTTGGATTCAACATCATGGATGTACAGTATATAGTCTGAGAGCTAGATGCCTGCCTGAACCCTTAATGTTCCAGAAATCTTTCTGGGTATTCTCCCTAAAGCTATTAAAGGGTGGTTGTTTTTTAATAATGACACTTCACTAGTGGATTATTATCCCAAGAGGGTTCATCATGTACCATATTATTTTTTTCACTCCAGACAAAGATGTTTTTCCCCCTATGCATTTTATAGCCTGTACCAGAGTTCTCCAAATTTGACCACTTTAAGGCTTGTGGGCTTCAACTCACAAAATTTCTCAGCTAGCCATTCTGGCTGGGAGTTCTAAGAATTGAAGTCCACAAAAAGTTGCCACGTTTGGAGATCCCTAGGCCAGGGGTAGGCAACCTTGGCTCTTTTATGACTCGGCTTCAACTCCCAGAATTCCTGAGCCAGCATGGCTGGCTCAGGAATTCTGGGAGTTGAAGTCCACGAGTCATAAAAGAGCCAATGTTGCCTACCCCTGCCCTAGGCCTATCGATTTACAATTTTATAATGTTGGAAGAGCTTCTTTTACTCAATTTCCCTCCAGTGATTATTGCAAGTGTTGCGTTCATTGTCTATCATTTTAATTTTTAGTCTTATGTAATTCCGGTTATTAGATGAATTAAAATTAAAATACCTGTATGATTCCCCAATAAAATTAGTCAATATTTTATTTATTTATTTATTTGGATTTTTTTTTAAATCCATCCTTTATTATTTTTACAGTATACATACCTAATATCCCTTCCTCCTCCTATTTTTCCCACAACAATAATCCTGTGAAGTAAATTGGACTGAGAGAGAGTGACTGGTCCAAAGTCCCCCAGCAATGAATTATGAAGCATACCAAGTTGAACTTTGCTTATGTACATGAAATATCAATTGGACCAATAGATCACATCATAAATGGAATACATTCAACAGCTGGGGATCCATACATATCATGTGACAGTCCTCAGTAGATGGATGCTATTGCTTAGCCAAAATCAAATGGGAAATGAGTCTCCACGTCATTTTTAATAAGCAAGTTTTGTCAGAGAATACCTCACTGAATCTGTCATTGTTACATGAGCCATGAATTGCTTCCTTCCCAAAGTTACATACTGAATGGACTGGATTACACCCTATTGTTAAGGATGGATTATATTGCCAGTAGTGCATATAAATAATGCTATATGAGTTTGACTGCCTTTAAGAAATGTCCACCAGGAAAATATGGGACATTATTCAGGGGCCATGATCATTGATTGTGATTCAGAATGAATTAGATTGATAATGTGTGCAGTATTATAGAGAGGTATGTTATTGTTCTCATTGATATTTCTTTCTCATTGGTGGAGGGAGAAAAGGAAATCGAAGATTAGCAAGAGGTAGGATGCTACATTAGAATGATTGTGCGATCTTTTGAATTAACTGCTTTCTCTCCAATTAGAAAGTCTAGAGTCTAAAGAAATCCCAACTGTCCTGTAGACAGCAAAGACGATGTTACCGACAAAGCCGTAGTAGTGTGTGAACTTTGTCAGATTGAATAGCCTGTTGCTAAAGTGTGCACAAATGGGTTAAATACACAGCAAGGGTTTCATCAGCCTATGGATTGATAGCATTTGTTTGGTTTATTAATTGCTTTATCACATTTGCCAGAGCAGATTGCAGTGAGCCCAGTTGCCAGTGGAAAGGTTTTGATATATCACTACTTCAAATTAGTGCAAAAATAATCATCCTATGCCCTACTTACATTGACAAGTATAATGCTATGATAGCTAAATCAACTTTCAATGAACTGCAAATATCATTTCCTAAAAGGTAGCCAGGTTATCTGTTGTGATAAAAGCAGGGTCATAGGTCAGTACTTTAAATTTAACATCACTGAGATATTATCTTCTGCAGTGGATAATTGTGCAAATAATAAAGCTTATGCCATATGGTAATTTTTAAGATTAGTCTTTGTTATTATTAGCCTTATTAACCTATTAAAAGTATTTATAGGTCGACAGTACAATTATTAACAGTATTTAGAGGCCAACTTATTACAGAATGGGTGTCTCACAACAAGAAATAGTTGAATTATTTAAAATACAACAATAACACAGACAGTAAAAGTTAAGCACCAATGTGGTTGCTAAAACCAGCTAAAAAGTAAAGCAGAGAAACTGGTGTGGGAAATTTTAAAGGAAAATGCAGTTGTCAGGCAATTAATTCTCTTGCTCCCAAAATCATCATTCAGTCCAACCTTTTGTGAAGAACCAAGTACTATAAAGACAGAGGGCTTATGCATATTCAAAGGACTTGTTGGCTGTAATTCAATTGGGTAGAACTAAAGTTGGACAAACAATTGTATCTCTCTGTCCAAGTTTCTGGTTTAAGTTCAATATATTTCAGAATTCTTTACCAATGCAGTAATTTCTTCACATGTGATACAGCTTTTCTCATGATTATTGCTACTCCAAAAAAGAAGCCCCAAACATATTATTCCCCCCACAACTACAAGAGTTTGTCTCTACAATACTATGACTAAAGGTTCATAATTCCAATGCAAGAGTGATTCAGGTTGGCATGTCCATCAAATATATTATACATGCTCTTTTCTTGCCCTGATGCAACAAGCCATCCTCACAAATAACTCCACATACAATATTAGGCCATAAATTGCCCATTGAAAGGACAGTTCATGATAAAAGAAAGTAATGGAACATCAAAGCAAATATTTACCAATACTGTTTTTAAAAGACTTGAATAACTTTAACAACCAATGTTACAGACTTTGAAATTCTCTGGAGGTTCTAAATTCAAGCTATTGAAAAAAATGTTTGCACATTAAAAAAGGAATCCATCTGTTACAGCCGAAAAACACAATTTTATACAGAATTGCTGTCCTATGCTCGTTAAAAAAATATAACTCATAAGAGGTTGAAAAAATACAGTGCACATTTACCCCAAACCTTGATATAATCTGTAGAATTTGAGGATGGTTGTCATAGTGATGAAAATATCAGGATCTTTGCTAGGTTTTGTCATTTGAAACTGATTGCCTTCTGATTTTCATATAATTTAAATATGAAGGTTGATGTTCTTCCCCTTCAGAATTTATCTGAGCAGCAAATTGTTTTGCAGCAAATTGTTGTAATTGCCTAATTGAAAAGGGATGTGACATCTGAACTCATTATAAGAATAAACTTAAAAACAAGAGTATGAGACATTTTAATCAAAATGTTTCAAGGAGTTCTATAAAATGAAATCACATCCAGTTTTAGGTAGCAAGTACAGTGATTCACTTCAGATTCTGTTGATCTTCACACTTTTTTTTAACACTCTTCCGATTAAACTCATTTTCATGGTTCAGTGCTTGACTATATTCACAGCTCCATTAGACCTGCAATAATCTTAACCATATGACTTTTGGGTTTTGCCTGAAATCATATTTTAGTTATTTATAAATATGAATGGATTTAAAATTTAAGAGTCTTAGATGCTATATTTATTAACAATAAAGAATCTTATGGATCAAGCATATGACATGAGGAAAGTTTGCGAGCATTTTTCCTGCAAGTTGGTTTGGTATGCTAGTAAAGAAAAACTATAAATGATATAGACATTTTTTTCAGTGACTATAGAAACATGAAAAGCTTTCTTATATTGAAGAAATATAAGTCAGTAATGGTCAATATTGTCTGATTTACTAAGTGGGTCTAAGATATAGTTTTGTTTTGCTTAATGTGTGAACAAAAGTGAACTATACTGCTCTCTAAACCACAGCTTATAGCATGTTATGTTAACCCTGCCAATTTAACAAACTATATTTTATGGTTTTGGAAATTATGGTTAGGACAATATACCAAGCAAACTATGTCTGCTATTGGCTTACCTAAATGGTTTAGCTAATATTGATCACCTGCTCTAATCCCAGAGGACTCTGGGTGGTGTAAAGAAATGTAATAAAATAAAAAAATACATAATCATAAAACCCTAATAATACATGATAAAATGATAAAATAAAAAATAAAGATGAATGTCTCTACTCAGAATCCTTAGGCACTAGAATCTTGCTAAAACAATACCACCATTTAATTGATTGGTTTGAGGCTTTGATTGAGGCTGTACATATTTTATAGGAGAAGGCCTGTCATCCAACCATAATCCACAAACCTCATAAAGTGTTGATGGGGGAGTGGACTTTTAATAGGTCCTCTCTAAATTATTGACCCGGTCATCTAGAAAATAAGAGGTCTGAAAGAATCCATAAGCATGTGTTGGTGTTATTTTAAGAACCAGCTATTCTAATCTAAATATCTAACACTAAATATATTTCATTAGAAAATTTCTCTGGTGAGGTTTTTCAACTTTTTAGAAATCATGCTAATAATTGTCACAACCCAATTCTAGCTCTGTGGGATCCCAGTGTCCATTCTGTCTCGTTGCAGGTGGGAAGGATGAGTGCATATGCTGACATTTATGCATCAAAGCAAGGACATCAGGGTTCCACTGAAGGTGGTTACCAGCGCTATGGAGTTCGCTCTTACCTGCATCAGTTTTATGAAGACTGCACAGGATCCATTTGGGAGTACGATGATGATTTTCAGATCCAGAGATCACCCAACAAATGGAGCTCTACATTTTGGAAGGTACAGCTCCTACCTAATAATTGTCTTGCAGCAGATCTGTGGAGTGTTGACTCCAAAGACCTCACAACCCATCGGCACTAATGACTGATGAGTTTTTAGCTTTTCTATTATAACTTCATAGTTAATCATTTCAATGGAAAGATGGGATGTTTATTTAATAAATCAGTAAATACAAAATGTATTTATTCTCAGCTGTCCATTTCTTTTTATTTTGAAAGCAGAAAATTGGAATGCTTTGATGCAGCATGTTAGGCCAAATGGTAGATACAAGCTATGTAAATCTTCATCAAACTATTTTCTAAACCAGGGGTCTCCAACCCTCAGTCCATGGACCAGTACCAGTCTGCAGCATGCCAGCAACCGGTCCTCACAAACAAGCAAAGCCCTATCCGCGGGATGCAGGCAGCATATAAAACCATGCACTCTCCAGTTCACGGAAAAACCTCTCTCCATGTAACCGGTCCCTGGTGCCCAAAAGGTTGGGGACCTCTGTTCTAAACTATTCCCCCTTCAAGATACAGGAATCTATAACTCTGGAACATAAAAAAAATCAGATATTCAAAATGAATATTGGACCAAAAAGCACGCCTTTTTGCTTCAGAATAAATTGTCCCAAATTCCATTATTGGGATAGTAATAAAAGGAAAATACAGCATTCAAATTAGAAAATCAAATTATTAAATCAAAAGCTTATATATATATATATATATATATATATATATATATATATATATATATATATATATATATTCGAGTTTTCTCCCGCGTAAAATTGGAAGTGTCTTGGCGACGTTTCGACGAAGTCCCATTCGTCATCTTCAGGCTGGTGTTTTCAGCTTCGTGCTTTGAGCATTGCTCAACGTCGCCAAGACACTTCCAATTTTACGCGGGAGAAAACCCGAACAACCAAAGACCTACATACAAATACCCGCGAAAACCTCAGAAATTTATTTATTGGTGTGTTTTTTTGCTTATTATATATGTCTATGGTCAGTAGGATGATAAAGACCCTACTGATTTTCATGGGACTTAGGCACTGATAAAATTATGGTGTTTATAGACAGCTATCGCTGATCTCAAAACTCTCCAGATGTGATAAGACAGCAATTGCCAGCAAAAGCCCAAACTTTTCCACAAGAGAACAGATTCATCAGTCAACAGGATGAAAGCCTTAAGCAACTTAAGTTTCATAGAAGTGACTATAAATATCAGTGACACATTAGGTATGTTTAACATCTAAGACTATAGCCACAAAGCAAAAGCTATCAGAATAGAAAATTGCCTTGTTGATTTCTGAAATCTCTCTGTTTTTCAGGTTGGACTCATCTCGGGGACAATGTTTATGCTGACAGGGATCATAGTTCTTATAGTAGGGTTTCTAGTAACCCCCAAAATTGAAGCCCTTGGAGTAGAAGATTTTGTGGTAGTGGATACCCATGCTGTCCAATTTAACAGAGCCCTTGATGTGTGCAAGTTGGCAGGAGCAATATTATTTTGCATTGGAGGGACCACGATGGCAGCCTGTTTACTTATGTCTGCATTTGCAAAAAGCTATTCCAAAGAAGAAAAATACCTGCAACAGAAATTTAAAGAGAGAATAGCAAATATGAAAGCCCAAACATACCCAGTCACAAAAGCCCCAGCGCCTGGAGAATCCAAGATACCCGTTACATTGTCCAAAGTTCAAAATATCCAGCCATTATCTGAGACCTGATTCCTCTTCTCTCTATCCTAATACACCTTTCTTGTGAATTTGAAAAGGTTGCCTTGATTAGCACTTCAACCTGGGTTTGTAGTGCGGCAGTTCTGCACTCAGCAGAAAAAGAAGCAGGCAGGGAGGAAAAAAACCTATTTTGATAGGAACTACAGGAATGATAAGGAAGTGAAGATTTAGCCATCACTGGTTTCAGTAAAGCATTATCGTGTATGTTGTGAAGGGTTTGTTTTTTTAAAAAGTGAACAGAATCATTTAGGTTCTGGTTCATTCTTCTCCACTTATCTCTTCCTTGTTACATATTTTATTCCTTTTAAATAATGAATATGTCTGTCTGTTTAGTGTGAACAATTTAAATCGTATCCTGTTCAAAAAGAACTGTCAGAGTCCCACAAAAACGCTGTGTGTGTGTGTATCAGACAGTAGAAAGCAGGCAATTTCTGTTTCTATTAGACATGTTTATTCTCCTGGAGAGCAAGCAGAAGCACACCTTGTGCAAACATTAAAAAAAAGCCATCATATGCATGTGATTCTATTTTTTTTAATACCCAAAGCTTTCTATCCATTCTAAATTTAGAAATTTAAACCCCTTTATCTTTGGCCTTCAAAGCTTCTTCCTATTGCAATTGTGATTTTTCAGCTTGCCATTCTTTTGAGAAGGGAACACAATTTGCTTGTGTTTTGTATTTCAGAGAGGCTTAATACTGTTTTAAAGACATAGAAAACCTCACTCCCCAAACCAGAAAACTACAGTCACTTCCTCTTGCAGCCAGCTCTTTGCTTCACCATGCAAATTCATTCCCAGTAGCAAGTGGCAGTGCCATTTTTAAGTCAAAATACATAATATTGAAGGCCAGTTATTTTATCATATTTATCAAAAGCTCATCTTTTTAAAGAGATTACAATTTTTTAATCATTGAAACAAAGGCTGCATCAAACCGATTTCTTCTGGGGTCATTCTCAATCCCTCAGCCAACATATATCTTTATTTTTTTTTAACTCTTCGTTTCTATTAACATTCACCAAGGCTATAATGAAAGGTACCCAATATTTAGCATGATCAGTTGCAGGTCTGGCCTTGAGCCCTTATGAAGAAGAAAAAACAAGGCCTGGTTATGCTAGACAGGGTGCACAGGTTTACTAGAACAAGGTAAGGGCAATAAAAATCTCATCCCAGGCATTTGGATGTGTACATAGAGCTCTTATACTGTACATAGGCATATGGAAATTCTTCCTTTTAATGTCATGGTCATCAAAGACATACTACAACAGCATCAAATAATCAGAAGAGCAAGAACCAGAACTTTGTATCTCCCTCGACATCCAAAGCAGTAAAAGAGGGAGTAAAGAAGAAGAATGTCCCATACATACATACATACATACATACATACATATATACATACATACATACATACCTGCATACACAGAGAGAGAAAGCCAGAGCAAGATTGGCCTACTTCATTTGTGAACCACCATCAACATCCCTATTCGTGATTTGTTATTAATTTCAGCAGGACTGTTGTAGGAAAAATGCCAGAAAGTATCACATTTAGTTTGATGTCTGAGATATTCTTCCATCTTCCCTTGAATCTGTTTGATCTTGAGTTGAAGTACCAGATATTACATTTCTGATTAAGAAAGCAAGCTTTTCCTGAAGCAGAGAGCAGCTGTGAAAATGCTTACTCACTGTTTTACCTTGTTATTAAAAATATAAATCATACCTGTCTCAAGAGACAGTTACTGTCAACCCTTTAATCAATGGAACTAAAAAAATAACCTATGTAAAAATGTGAACTTTGTATTATTTGACAACATGTGTTCCCCTACAATTCCGTATATTTTTTCCAATGGACTAATAAAATTATTGAGAACTAGCTTCCTTGATGTGGGATTTCTTTCTTTATTTATTTAGTTAGTTAATTAGTTATAGCTATTAAATGTTCACAGTGTCATCTAGGAGTTACTGATTGGGTTCACACCTTGTATGTTTAGCCTTAGTTTATTAAGCAAATTACCGTTGTTTGGGTTCACAAAACACATTAAGCTATACATTAAATAAACAATGCTATGATTTAGAGTAATTTGTCAACTTTATTTTATGGAAGTTGGGGAAAGGAAACACACAGTTTTACAGCGATATCTCAGAAGCAGCTTTGGAAAAAAGGCAACTGGACTTCAATTCTACAATAAAATTGAAGTAGCTTGTTGGATGAGAAGCAAAAAGTTTTCAAAGAAAAAAAAACAAGAAAATCCAGTTGCCTTTTAGAAAAAGCACCTTTGGGACAGCCATGACCTGGCTGCAAAGTTTAACCTAAGAAACCTTTAAGAAGGTTGTTGTTGTTGTTGTTGTTGTTTGCAAAACAGCTAGACAAATACACACAGCATATACTGAAAACACAAGCCTGAGGGATTTTGTTATTTTAGGAACTGCCATAGCTTAGACCAGTGATGGCGAACCTTTTAGAGACCGAGTGCCCAAACTGCAACCCAAACCCACTTATGCATCGTCGGGTGCCAGGTGGATGTGGCCCATTGGGTGGGCGTGGCTGCGGTGGTAATGGCAGACAGGGTGGGACTAAAAAGTTCAATCAATCAATTCCAACTTTGCAAGATTTTTTTTTCCCCACGAGAAGCTGAAATTGACTGATTGAACCTTTTTTTGGGGGGGCACACAGCGGCGGAGACCTAAAGTGAAAGGGTTTTATAAAACCCAGCTGAAGGCCTAAGACTGGGGCGACGGCATGCGTGCCCACAGAGAGGGCTCTGAGTGCCACCTCTGGCACCCGTGCCATAGGTTCGCCACCACTGGCTTAGACATTAAACCCTAACCACAGATTTTGTACTCTATCATCAATTAGTTGAAAGGAGCACTTCATGGAACTTCATTAGTCCGAGGTAGACAGACAATAAGCACAATTATGACACTAACTCTATCTTTACTGTAGGGTTACATGAACAGACTCTTGCAAGACAGTATTTTTTCCTTCCCCTCCTTTTATTTTCTGAAAAACTAGGGAGGGTTCCTTCTGAAATGCTTCCTATGCTCCCTCCTTCTCCCTGTGGACTGAGATTCCTTTTACAGGATAGTTGTTCAATCTGTGGCTCTTCTCTTTGCCAAGGTCATTCCCAAATAACAGAATAGCAGAGTTGAAAGGGACCTTGGAGGTCTTCTAGTCCAACCCCCTGCTAAAATCAGGAAACTCTACACCGTTTCAGACAAATGGTAGTCCAAACTCTTAAAAACCTCCAATGTTGGAGCATTCACAACTTTTTGGGGCAAACCATTCCACTGATTAATTGGTCTAACTGTCAGGAAATTTTCCCTTAGTTCCTGTTGGTTCTCTCCTTGATTAGTTTGCATCAGCAGTAGTGATGACAATCGCACAGCCCACTTCAAAATATTTTAGAGGGACTGGCAAATGGAAAGGTATCATGGGAAAATGCCCTCAGCTACAAATGTCATGGAAAATGTTAAGCACCCCACTGCCCCACAACATCCTTTTCTGCATTAAAAAAGTTAATCATAGCAGTCAATCTTATGGGAGAGATTGCAGCTATTATTAAAACAAGGTATCTGAAATGTGTCAAAAAAAATAACTGGGTAAGAATTTCGGTAATTCTTGAAATGCCTCAAGAAATAATTTAGTAATTCCTCATGAAGTAATTCTATAAAATGATCCTATCAGTCTTTTCTTAGGATGTACTTTACAGCTATTGTAGCAAACCTTAACTGTAAGACTGATCTTGCTCTTTTCATGGATGTCTTATGCACTGTAATTTTCCCTCACTTCTGTCAAGAAGGCAACATAAGGGCAATAGCAAGATAGGGCTCTGTGGCCTTTCCAGTGGAATTTTAATTAAAGATTGGGAAGAACAGAAATGTGACATTTTGAGTCTCCCGGTAACAATTCCATGAAGGACATTCATAGTGACATCTGAGATAGTCACCACATTTCTCTCAATTACATCTCGATAGCATATAGTGCCTTGAAGTTAGATTTAAAAAATAATTTACATGAATTTCTAGGGGAGAAAACCCCTAAAGCTGTCAAGAAGAGAATTGTTCAGAAAAGGGCAGATGCATTATCAAACAGCAATGTTGACAAGAATGAAAAGCCCTCTAGAATTTCAATGTTTTGGCATATTTGGTCAATACAAATTCTTAAAACTTGGGCAATCAGCTTTTGACCTTCTTCAATGTCCATAGTTGTGGGAGCAAGCATAAACCACTTTTATAGATACTTAAGGGACAAAGCTGGCTTTTGGTCACTAGGACTAAATTATTAAGTTTTTTTTTTAAAAAATAACCTATTTTAACTTGTTTCAGTAACATAGTTTCAGAAGCAAAGCATTTTCTCATATTGTTATTACTTTCCTCCCCAACAGGAAAATGTTTCACCCTTAATTAGATTACACAGAAATAAAAATAGTAATGTTAGAATTTTACCCCCATAATAGCATTTATCTTGATTCTTTCTATCAAAGGACGAATACAATATTTTGCACTAAAGTCCTTTCCTAGAGAGCTTTGCAAGTCAACTTACATCTGATCTCATCATTATGACTGCAGATGCAGAAATAATAAAAAAGAAACAACTTGAGGGGAAAGCTTGAATATTGTTGACCCACACAATAAGAGGCAAATAACCTTGAGCATAACAAGATGGCAAGCAAGAAAATGCTGCTACCTCTTAAGGGCAACCTGGCTGAATCACAATCCATATTACCATATAATATAAATTCCCCTTGTTGCGCTGTAGCATTCAACCAATCCTCTCAGTTCTCTACCAAACAACTCCAACCATTGTTTCTGGATTTTGAAATCCAACAAACACATAGAGCAGAAGACAAATAGCTTGTTCAATTTATGCTGAGCTCTGATTTATAGTAGCATAGCTTGATTAGCAATCACTGCTTTTTACTTCATATTGATGAATGCATTCTCAGTTTAGGCCATTTCTTTCATTTGCTGATGATGAGCCTCTTCTCCTTGTTTTGTTTTGTTTTTTAATATAATTATTCCCATAGCATGAGCTGAAGGATGGGAACATCTCTTCTCTCTTCTTCAGTGGCAATGTGGCAATAGAAAAGTTTCCATTATGATTTTGTGCAGTAGCTCCAAGTTGGTTTTGATAGCATCACAAACATTATTTGGTAGCCTGATGCATTTCATCTTTATAGTATTTTGTAAAAAAAAAAAAAAAGAGGAGGGGAACATAAAAATTTGGTTGCCATTTTCTTAATTATCATAACTTATTTTTTGTAATAGCATCTGTAAATATATGGGTAGTCCTTATTTAGTGACTGCCTTGTTTAGAGACTCTTCACAGTTACTATGGTGTGAGAAAATAACTCACATTTTTTACTTTTACAAGTCTGTAAATCAAAGGGAAGCTGAAATAAGTTCATAAACATAATTGCAGCTTCACTTAGGGACTGCTTAATGACTAAGTTCCTGGTCCCAATGATGATCACTAAACAAGGACTACCTATGGCATATTAAACAGCATCATAAGTCAAAGCCCAAAAATATATCCCTGTTTATAAATTAAAAGCTGAACTAAACAAAATCGATAATATTGCATTGTTAAATTGTTCCATTTGTGTGATCCATTCATAAAGGCATTTGTTATTTAACAGATTTGCTATCCTGTTTCCAAAAGGCATTAGATATATTTGCGTTGAGAGAATTTATTGGTAAATTGAGAGAAACGCATAAAAATAAGAATAGGCAAATAGATTAAAACATCATTTAAACCAGATGCAGTAAATACTAAATTCAAATGTATGGCCAAAATAAAAGAAAGAAGTTAGGCCCAAAATGTCATAAGCAAGCCATAGAAAAAACTGACCTCAGCAATTGGCAGATGGCGAAGAAGGACTTCAACTGTCTGACAAGCTCCTTTTAGGAAAATTCATTCTTAGACAACAGAAATAGGGCAGAGTTTGCCAACAAATCTTGCTGCCTGAGGTTGTATTTCCCTCAAGGCAAAGAACGTATTAATCAAGCCAGCTAATTCATTGCAACATCTGAATCCTTTGTCCAAGGGATATTTATCTATCCTGATATAGTACTAATGGTACAATTTTAATTTATTAATAATTTGTTCTCCTTCATGGCACACTAACTATGATAGGACCAGTCCAGTATGATAGAACTAACTATGACAGAACCAGCATCCAGTATGGATACAATTGATAGAATTACTAGGAAGGTAGTTCAACCCTGTGACTTCTTAGTCTCCTTTAGACCATCTTTTACAGTGGTTTTCTTCCCAGCTTGACTTACATGAATTATCAACACCCTACTGAGAAGAAAGAGCCTTAAGTAATGTCTCATAGTGAGATAAAAGAGACGGAGACAGAAAGGCTACCTTAGCTCTTCTTGTCTACATACGCATGACTTACATATCACTGGGAGACAGATGTGAATGTGGATAGTGACCCCATTAGCCAGAGGGTCTCTTAACATCAGCACTCTAGTTGATGGGAAATGGAAGGGACAAGAGCAGGCCTTCCTGTCACTTGGGTTAACAATCTGAAAACAGTCACCCAGTATCACATAATATTAGCTGACTCCAGGCAGGAGGTCTTAGCATGGGCAGACACCGTGCGGTATGTTTTCTATCTCTGTATATTGTTCAAAAGTTAAAGAGTCACATTAATTATTATCCTGGGACACATATATTCGCCTTCATTCATGAGGTAAATGTAAGTAACACAATCAATGTTACTATTAGCCACAGTAAGTTAGACATTTCAGACAGCCTATGCTGGGTGATGAAGAACAGAATTCTAATAAAGGAGTATATTTGTTGCTCAGGATTGAAATGAGGGGTCCTTGGTGCTCTCTGAGCTTGGTTGTTTTCTTGCAGACTTTTCATTACCCAAACTAGGTAACATCATCACTTCAAGAATAGAGCTGTGAGGGGCTGCTGTGCATCACTCATACATGAGGGTTTGGGCGGGGTTTGCCCTCCTGTGCACTGAAGATGTTGTCCTATTGTCACAGCTGATGTATCATTCAGTTACCAGTTTGAATTGGAAACAGAATAATATCTTGGACTGGTTAGGATTTATTTAGCAATAAAATAAAATACGATCAATGACCATCAGGTTAAAAAAGGGAATTAAAAGACAATACAGGTAGACAATACATTTCTGTTGTCAAGTAAGACCTTTGTTAAGCGAATTTTGGCCCATTTTAGACCTTTCTTGCCACAGTTGAATCACTGCATTTTGATAAGATAGTAACCCAGTTGTTAACTGAATCTGGCTTCCCCATTGACTTTGCTTGTCAGAAGGTTGCAAAAGGGGATCGCATGACTTTGGGACCCTGCAATGGTCATAAATATGAACCAGTTGCCAAGCATCTGAATTTTGGTAACAGGATGGTTATGGGTAATAAAAAATATGTCACTTTTTTCAGTGCCGTTGTAACTTTGGACGGACACTAAACGAACTATTGTAAGTCAAGGACTACCTGTAAAGTGCAACGAAACTACAATACAGGTAAAGACTAAAACAGAAGAAAAGCCTAAAAAAAAGAAAAGGATAGATAAGAACTTAACCAGTTTTTGTAAGTGAGTTTTGATACTGCCAGAGGTTTGTATACAACCTCTACCTGTGAATGAGATATCAGTTTTATGAATGAGGGATGTTATGAAGGTAGAATGAATGGTGTTATAGAAGACATGAAAAAGGGCAAGGTTTTCAGGTTTATATAAAATCACAAGATCAGAGCCTCTCTACAAGGATTTTCTGGCATCTATTCTCCAATATCATTATAGGGAATATGTTGAAATGGACGAGGCAAGATGTTCTGTGATGTGAAACAGATGTAAGACGGAATAAATGCTTAACAGGAGCAAGTGGGTCAGGTGTGGCACTTGCCTGTAAGAATTGCCCATAATCTTTAAGTCCATCTGCCTTGCTGTATCATAAACATACTGCTGAATTTCTGCACTGGGTTTTCTCTAAACTTAAAAACAACAGAAGCTGGGAGGACAGAGACCACAGAAACACAGAAAAACAAGTTGTTCAAAAGAGTTATCTTCTGTTATGAAGCAGAGTTGTCAAAATTAAGAGGGTCAGTGAACAGTTAGTAAACTTTTAAGAACTATGACAGGTAACAAATGAGTATTCTTTCCTCAAGGAGAACCATTCCTGATATCACACAAACCAGAGCATTTAAGTCACAACATGGGATCTGAAAGCAGTGCACAAAAACTTGGGAGTGGACAATCTCTAGGCATTTAAAGGTACTATAGATGCAGACTTGCAAACTGTAAAGCATCTGCAAACTAGGTTTGACTTTAAACAGTATCCTTATTGCCCCTAGAGTGAGGAAAAAACCAGCCGAATATTGCCTTGGTGCTGTTATTAGCTTCGTCAGAGACAACTTTGTTTCTACCAGGCTCCAGAGGCCTGGAATACAACACCAAGATAATGAAAGGCAGGAACTTATTGTTATCACCGTGTCATCAATCTTTTCAGCATCTAAGTCCCCTTGAGAATATCTTGATTTGGGGTTTTAGGGTAGTTAATTGTGAGCTTTTTCTCCCTACAAAAGTCCACCAAGACCCAGACTTCTAAGGGTAACCTGAGGAAGTGAAAAGATGGCAGCATTGTCTGCATAAAGCAGCAGAGCAAGATGTCCGTCTTTGAATTTGCAGGTGGAGGAGGAGATGAAATTCTCTTTTAGTTAGGGCTGCTATTATAGAATTTAGACACTGCAGTTGTTGAAGGGGAGCCAAGGTCCAGCTCTGTTTCACCCTTCACTTATTGGGATAGCTGCAATGAAGGGCATTCAGAAACTTCAAATGATGCAGAACGCAGTGACCTGTATACTTAAGGCCCAGTTTCCTTACTGTCAGGTAAAACCATTGTTTTGGTAACTGCATAAGATAACAGTTTGTTTCTGAATATAGTTCAATGTATTATTTATATAAAGGCCCAAATGTCTCAGGCATCTGGGTATCTATGAAACTACTTTCTGTCTTCCCAGCCCTACTGAAAAATATGGCAGAAGGGAACCCAAAGACAGGAACTCCAAGTGGAGCTCTCCTTCTATGGAATAGCTTGCCTTTTAGAAAACTATCAAAAACATGATTGTTCCAGAAGACCTTTGGGACTGACAGGAATAATTAATGGCAAATACCTTGATTTATAATTATATTATTAATGTAATTTTGATATTATTGTTATCTATTGTTGCATTGGCTTGTTGCTGTTATTCTTTGTGAACCACCAATTTTAATATTGAGGTGGTTTAAAGGTTTTATAAATAAATAAAGCAAGCAAACAAAAATGAATACAGCGGTAAGTAGGTATCTGTAGATGGTTGTTATTCCACAAAAAAAGTAGTATTTAATAAGCTAATCTAGTGAAAGGTTCGCCTTGTTTCTTGTAGCAAATATTTTTACTTTATTATTTAACTGATTATACCATTTTGCGGGACAAAAATGATTGCTTTTACTAAATCTTTCTTTTCAATTAATCATCACATTTGAAATTCCTCTGGGAAAGGAAACTACCAGAGATACTAGAAAAAGGCATCAACTAGAATCAGGGCATATAATTTTATTTTTAATGCTTTCATTAAACATGTTTGACAAATCTTACAATATAGTATTTATTTATATATATGTGTGTATGCTTCCAAAAGTATATTTTCTTTAAAATATATTTTAAAAAATATTGATGTTTTAATAAGCTGCATCCATTTATTCATCTTATGTACAAACAACCAAACCAGTTTCAAAATTAGTACCAAAATAAATCCAGAATCTGACAGGAAAAGAATTATTTTCAAAGGTCAATTAACCATATTTGAAACATCAGTATATAATGAAAAAATGTGTTTGGTGGCCACAAAACAATCTCTATTACTTCTATCACTGAAAACGGAGGGTTGAGGATTTACAGACAGCATTTATTCAGTGTCACATCAGTTTAGAGATAAATTAATTTCTAGGAACACTCATTGAACTGGAAGGGACACATTTTGAATTGAGTTACATTCTTTCTGACTAAAATGACATTAGCTAACTATGCTGTGTGCATAGTTAGCTAATGTCAATGGCTAACTATAGCATAAATATGGATACTGCTATTAGAATAGGCAAGATAGCAAGATTCAGACTAGTTGTCTGTAGGTCAGTCTCAGGATTACATATTAAAGCATGTTCAGATATTCATATATAACAATAACAACAAAGTATTAGCAACCCAAGATATTTTAAGCTGGGTCCAACTATTTATAAAAAAAACAAGCTAAACATATCAACTTAAAATAAAGATGCAACTTATATAATTAAAATGGCTTCAACAAGGGCTATTAGCAAAATTTAGAAGTAGTAGGTTACAATCTCACATAAAACAAACATATGACCCTAGTGAGCATTAATTCCCATGACAGTTTAATACTAACCCTCTTTCTGGAGTCTGTGAATCCAGCATAAATGGAGCTATATACAAACCATCAATATTTTTTCAGTATTTGAAAATATCAGTTTTTCATGAAATGAACTTTAAGCCAAAGGGAACATGATTTGCAAGTTGGAGTTAATTTTTGAAATAATGGGTTTTTAAAAAAATAATTACCAAGCCATAATATTGTGATTGGTTATGTGTCCTGGGTTTAAAAAAGTGGACATAAATGGTAAGTTTATATAGCAACTTGCCGTGATTATTCAGAATTGTTCCTTGTGGGAACAATTGGAGGAATCTTTTGACTTGGAGGAATCTTAAACTTAAACTAGCATAACATGCACAGAACAAAATAATGTTGGATGAACTTATGAATGTGTTTACTTGCATAAAAACAGTCTGGATCCAACCATCAACATTCACTATAATGTAACTGGATATAAGATATGTCAATTAATGTGCATGCAGTGGGATTTCTATAGTTAATTGACCTAATAAACATTCTCTGTCTTGTGACCACATTCTGTCAATTCAGCAATTCATTCCAGGCATGGTTTCAATCAATATATGATATATCTTATATAGGCAGTGGTTTCCCATTCCTTTCAGTGGGGAGAGAAGATACACATGTAAATATAAAATGAGTCTAATAGGAAAAGCCCTTAAATATAGCAGAGGTCGGTTAAAGTTATGGATCAAGTCTAATGTAGTCTTTACTACTGAAATTTCCTACCCACATTCACCTTATCACAAAGAGTCATACCTCTAACAGTAATATAAATTCTTTAAATACACTGCAGCTTATATAAATAGAGATTAAATCACCTTAAAAATGTTTAAAGTCTTTTAAAAAAACACAAAAATATGATTTAGCTCATTCACCTGTTTTTTTTTTAATCTCTTTCTTGTGAACTTACCTAGGGCTAATGTTTCAATATTTCATCTTCCATAATGACCCTATTCATTAATATATTACCTTAAATTTTGTATCCCATGTCAGCATTTACAATTTAAATTTCCTTTTAATAAACATCCCTTTAACGATGTATGTCTGAATACTATTTTCATGTCAAGCCTTAATGGGTAAAAAGTTCCATCATATTATTATATTATAAATTAATCAAATGCAGAAGATGATGCCCTTTGTTCCAAACATAAAATTCTTCATTTTCTGAGAACATACATCTTCTAAAATATCCCTATGCTACTGCTGCATAGTCACTGGTTTGTTCATTTTTCTCACTTTCTTGTGGACTGGTGATGGTGACTCTTGGAGCTGGGACTTTTTCATAATTGGAATCAACCTAGAAGAGAGAAAAAACACATTTGAATTTGACATATTTGTGTCATAAAGTAATATTTAGTGTGTATCTGTATTCATAGTGATAAAGAAGCTCTGAATTCTGCAAGTTGGAAGTCATCACTGAGCATGCCAATTGCTTTTGCTTATCAAAGTTCTAACCCTTCTCTATATGTATGGATTAGCTTAATTAGATCACAACAAACATAGTGTCTAGTGATAAAGCAACTAATCCACAATATATATATATATGGATGATCAGAAAAATAATTTTTCTTGCTAGTAAAAAATAATAGTAAAAATGAATAGGTTTGCATTCTTAGTTATCTTGCAGAAATAAAAGGAAATGGGACAACTGAGGATTAAGTTAATTATATGGTTAGAAAAAAACAAACTCATCCTATTTAACATAACTTCCTACAGATTATTCTGGGAAAATCCATCATGGTGACTAAGCAGCATCTGTTTTTGACTGGTATCAGACATTCTGAAAGATAAAGTATATGATGCTTCACAGATATCAATACTTTTGTGGATGTATGTTTCTGTGGTTTCACATAAAGCAAACACACTCAGTTTAGCAAATGCATTAAGTGCATTATTTGAAAGACAGTGTTATCAATTCTAGTGTAAAACTTTGATCAGAATGCATAGAGGTGTTTTGCAGATAATATCCAACATTCTTTTGTTACTGGATTCAGCATCCCTTATGAAAATACCAGTAGAATCATCCACAATGAGAACAGTTTCCCTAAAACTGCAATACCAAGGATAATGTAGATTGATTGCAGACTAACCTATTGCTATAGCAGACAAATGGAAGCATTTTCACACAGGTACATAAAAGACAAAGACATGTTACCTGGATTTGATCATCAATACCTTCTTTTGTTTCTTCTGGATGACTACTGGGATCCATTTCCTCACCATTTTCTTCATTTGTGTTACCATGCATGTGGTCATTAGACTCTTGTCCTGCTTGGTCAAGGTTCTGCCCTTGTAATTCATCTTCATAATGGTCATTCTGTTTCTCTTTGCCTTCCTCCTTTCCATTAATAGCCTCCCCATTTTCCCCATTCATTGTTGCATATTCTCTTTGGTTTAAAGCTTTATGTTCTGGTGCTTCATTTTCTTCCTCATCCACAGTTTCTGCTGGTCGCTGATGAATACAGGAAAAAAACTTTTAATTGAAATAATCCAGAGAGAATTATGAAAACAAAAAGTAAAAGCATTATAGTATACACATTGCAGGATATAGTATTAAACTGCCAAAATTGAATCTGGACTTCCAACATTAAGAAAAAAATCAGTCAAAAATGTCAACAAATAGTGGAATATAAAGAAAAGGGAAGTGAGAGGGTTTTTTAAAGAAGATTAAAGCAATCAAGGAAAACTTACAACCAGCACAAAAATGTTCAACAGTAATCATAGATGAATAAAAAAAACTTAAGAAATGTCAGAAGGACCTTACAGATCCTTTACCAACAGGGTGTTAAATAACATAAATATTTGCAGAGAAAGAATATATTCATAAATCAATTCCATTAGAACTGTGAAATGTGAAATGTCAGACAATAGGTCAAATCAATTATCAAGTAAAAGAAAACACCCACTGAATTGTTTAAAGTGGCAGAGGGCCAGTTAAAGTATTAGAAATTTTGTATCAACAAATATGAAACAAGACCCTGCGGCCTGGAGATTGGAAAACCTAAACATGTAAGAAAAAAAAGCAAATTATTTAATCGGCACTAATTCCTCATGTCACAAACATTTGCTTAAAAAATTTACAAAAAGAATATACCAAATTTACAAAATGAAATACCAAACAAACAGTGAAGTTTCAGGCCAAAAGTGGATAATGAATAAAACAAAATAAAAAGATATTATCTTTGTTTTGTCAGCTACACTAGTTTTCTGACTGTGTAGATCAGGGGGTGTCAAACTGCCAGCCCGCAGGCCAGATGCGTCAAGGCAAAACCGCACCCACCCCATTGCCGGCAATGGGAAAAAAAGTCACACTACATCGTGATACGTCACATGACGTTGCAAGTTTGACACCCCTGGTGTAGATCATGTTAGAATATATAATAGACTACAATACATCTGCTAGAACACCTATTTTTTGAAGAACTTTTACAAAGAACAATATAATATGTACAGTATAAAATGAATTTGGGAATACTGATTAGTTCAGAATAGGGAAAATATTGAAATAGACATATCTATTTAAAATATATAACAAACATACTATAAATATAGCAGAATTGGAAGATATGTCAGTTGAATCAAAACAGGAAGCAGGGACACGTTTTGAGATATACAGATGACATTACATTTTCAGCCAAAAGGAAATATATAGGAAAACTCATAAACAAACAGAAGATAAAATGTATATGTTTAGCGGGGGATTGATTTGGGTAACATACCCACTCCAATGATATGACTCTGTTCCTTAGCAAATATAACCATCTTTCAAAACAATAGTGGGCATTATTGCTATCTTATGTCCAGTTGCCCACCGATACTATAATAAATTGGTATCTGCATCCTGACTTTTTCAGTAGTGGCTAATGCATTCTTAACACTGAAATGATATGTAGAATGCCTTATTACTGATTTAAGAGGGAAAGCTCAGTTTTCAATTCTGCAAACTTGCTGTACCTTTTATGTAAAAAAAAAAAAAAAAACAAGTAATCAAATTTAAACTGTCCAAAGCTACCCAGAAGAAGGGCTAAATTACCTATGGAGACTGATAAATTGTAGGAGAAGAGCGGGCAGAGCTGCAGGACAGAGCTAAGCATGTCATCAACTTAAATAAATCTTCTATGCTGCAACTTAACATTAATTTAAGTGTAAAGGATCAGAAAAATCCATTAAGATGGAGCCAGATAAGAGTCAACAGAACTCGGGGGGGGGGGGGGAGCTAGGCATGGATCACTTGTGGGAATGTAATAACTCTAAGCTGATGTTGCACTTAACTCTGTCCCTCAGCTCTGCTTGCTCTTCTGCTACATAAATCTGCCAAAAGAAAAAAAAATCAGATTTCTTCTTCTAATGCTACATCAAAAAGTGGTTCTTTTAAAAGCTATATTTTGTCTTCTGCATTCCCTGCATTAAAGTTCCCAGAACTTCCTAGAACATCACATTAGTACACATCCAAAGCATGCAATATCAATGTGAAAGTGCAAACATTTAAATTGCTGGCATTTATCCAAACTTTTGAGATTACCTGGTCAACTGGGACCTCAGTTTGAGTGTCTTCATCTTCCTGGACTTCTGCTGCCCCTCGCATTTCAGATCGCTTTTTTCCAGCTTTGTAAACACCATCATCTGGAGTGGAAAGAAGCAGAGTCAATTTTGTGACACTGTGTGGTGAAATGATAGCACTGCATCTAAATGATATCTCACTGGTTATCTTTTTTGCATTATAACCATTGTTACTAACCATCATTACTAATGAAAAAGTTACTTGAAGCTGTTTCTTCTTCAAAATTGTTTTTTCCAAACATATACAGTATATAACATTTATGAAAATAACACACAGATAAGTATTAACAGTTTTATCGATATAAAGACTTACCTGTGGAGAAACTCCATATCTGTGTCACTTATACATATTAAAAATGACCCTTGAGGTTTTCCTTAGGTTTGCTTTATTTATGCAATCAATAAAGCCTCAGGAAGACAAAGTGGATAGAATAACATCACTGATGACACAAGCATTAATTTAGAGCCAGCCCAGGAATTCTGGGAGTTGAAGTCCACGAGTCATAAAAGAGCCAAGGTTGACTACCCCTGATTTAGAGAACTCAAAGAAGCACTTACTGTAAGGTCATCCTAGTGAAAAGATGTCCATTCAGAATGACTAAATGAATGAACAACTGGTAGCCCACTATAACCATCTGAATACAATAACTGCCAGCAAATCTACTGTTGAACTACTTGAAAACAATGTTTGGATTTACTAGAAATAAAAATGGTATTTCATTATGTAATTTATTAATTAAATTATCAATACTACATGTTCTCTGAAAAATAGAAAAGCTAGAAAAATATTTTAATATTGGTAAGCTTGAGTGAGAAGAAAATTATAACTGATCTAATATACATTTAGAAAGTAGAAGCAAAGATAAATATATTTTGAGCTCCTTAAAAGCTGATAAAATCCACCCCTTGTTTTTGAAACTGAACATGGACACAGGAGAGGCTTTTTTCAGTAGTTGTGTATAAATAGTTCTCTACTTATGATCATTCAAAGTTACAACAACCACAGAAGGGGTGCTATACAACCGTTAAAGTACGCCAACTGTCATAAATGGTTGCACCAGCCCTCATGCAGTCACATAACTGCAAATCAGGGGGTCAGCTTTATGACCAGTCACTGTTCTGCAGTCACATGGCTGTGGTTCATGGTTTTGGTCAGTTTCTGGCAAAAAAAAATGGTCATTCAAATGAGTGGGTTCAATTAATAACTGTTGTGTTTAATGACTGCCAAAAAAAAACCGGAATATTACTTTCAGTTACATGGTGCCTCAACTTATGACCATAATGACTTACAATGGGATTGTAACAAATCCAGTCCCAATTACGGTTGTAAGTTGAGGACTACTTGTACCGATTCTAGCACAAAGTGACTGCACAGCTCTCTTTAGGGAAATATTTGGCTACTGGGTGAAAAATTCAGTTAGGCCTCTGCACTATCGAGCTGAAGACATTTTTTTGGTGTTTTATTTAAGTGGCATGCTATGATGTCCCTGCTTATTTATTTGTTTTACTTTATTGTATCATATGTTTGATAATTTTTACTTTGCACCAAAGTATACTTTTAAAGCATTATTTCTCAAACAGCGCATCAAGATAATAGATGGGTGATCACCCGAAAGAGTTTTTTTCACATGTTCTTTCTGAGCAGGAAGTTGCATGTTGCTTTGCATTCAATAGCAAGTTGAATGCAAAATGGCCCATCAGCTTCAAGAACCCATATGGAACTTAAATACCATTTATGTTTTTTAACATATACCATTTTTCAAAGGAATAACACATGGAGGGCACAAAGTTTCTGTGTAAAGCTCTGAACATTGATCTGAAGCTCAGTCTACAAAGGAAATTACAACAAAGGGGAACAAAGTAGAAGTGAGATTACAACAAGGAGGAAATTGCAAGAATGGATAGAGAATGTTAGAAGCAGACAGCACAAGGCTGGAAAACAAAGAAAAACAGGTTATAACTGGCATCTTACTGTGGCTGCACTGGGAGAAAAGAGTGCAAAAAGCAAGTTACCGTCTAGCAGTTTTTTTCAAGCCCCACCTTTAATATCATTTTTCTCCTGTAACATTTTTCATTTATTCCTAGTGGCAGTTTTATCTTTATAATTTTTAAAGATCAATCACTGTTTAGCTGAATGCATGGACTAAAATCTAATTATTAAAAGTATATTTCTTAATCAGTTCTTACCCCAATTAAATCATTACTTTTATTCATAAGGTGGTGTTGCACAAATTCATTCTGTCGTTTTAGGGGGTCACAGTATTGCAAGGTTTAAAAACATCAATGAAAATAAGTATAGCTAAACATAAACTAAATTATAAAGCAATTAAGCAATACATGCCATCTATCAGCAATTCATACAGCTCATATAAGATGCTTCCAATGCAAAGTATGCTTTAATGGATACTATCATTCCCAAAATTCCCTGCCTGGCTATGGGAGATTGAAACTAAAGTTTTAAATCTGTGTGCTATGTTCATCTATCTTATGAATGGCATTGATGGATATTAAATTTTAAGTACGAAGACCAATGAACCAAATCATTACACATCACACACACAAAGTTATAATTGCCACTACTTTTTATAATATTAATAAATCTGAGGTGTTAATAGGCAGTGAGTCTGCTGAGAAAGACATTTGAAAATGAAGTATCTGTCTGCAGCAATGTTTCTCAATCTTGGCAATTTGAAGATATGTAGACTTAGGCTCCCAGAATTCCCCAACTAGCCATACAGTCCACATGTTTTCAAGTTGCCACGGCTGAGAAATACTGGTCTACACTAATTGATCATTCCCAATAATTTCATTCTTTAGAGGTAACTGTTTCTGCTTGCAGAGCCAAAATAGTTCTACACAGAAGGCAAACCCATGACATTTGGGTTCCTAACAGTTGAAAAGAAGTCAACAACCAATTTATGAAAAATGTTTAGAAAAGGAAATATGCAAACGTAGTGTCCTTTCAGAGATGCCAACTGCGGTTTGGGCATGATGGTTATTCCCTCATCTTCCAGAGCTCTCAACCCCCAATGAAGGGGTTGAGGAGCAACTGTTTGGATCACTTATAGGTAATCTCAAGTCTTCTCCTTGTCTGGAGAGGAATTATTGAACAGCCAGTCTACTAGCAGGCTCTTCAACCCACCACAATAATCAGTCTACCATTTCTTCCCCAGAAGTCCAATAATTTGTGAAAACACCGTGAATTCTTCTATCTACTGAAAAATATTTCTTCTTTTATGACACTCAGCTCCTGCATTCAGTTTGAAAGAAACTGATGTATTGTGATAAAAGGAAATATTAAATAACACATTAATTAGAGTTTCAAAGAATTAATAAGAAATCAATATACTTTAATTACATCTAGAAAATTAATGTTCCTTGCATAAGCTTATTTCTTAAGCAGGGCTAACAATAAAAAATGTATTGCACACAAATGATAAATAATACTTAGAACCATTTAATGAATTTCAAATTTGAAGTTCAGCATTAGGGAGAAAATAATCTTGGTAATAATAGCTTGTTTCCCCTGAATATTTTATGTAAATCAGGGACATTTACAAAAGCTTTAAGTTCAGTAAGTAAGCAGGAGAATTAATATAACTTCAAAAGAAAAAATCAGTGTAATTTACCACATGCTATCTTATTTTTTTTAAAGAACATATTTTTCATTAGCTCTAATAGATATTTAAAAGAAATAGAGAAAAGATTCTATCCTATTCTCTACAACAGAACACAAAGACACAAAGAGAGGTAGAGAAATTGTCATTGCTCTAAATATTTTTTTAAAAAAATATCCTATGAGAATTATACATTTATCACGAAAATGGGACAGTTTTCTATACAAAAAGCAGTTCAAGCCAAGTTATTTTGGGGTACAAAACTTCTTGCAAAAGAAGATGACACTTATTTAACAAAACGTATGTGAGATGAAAATGAAGGTATAACACATCCCACTGCTAATAGTAATAACAGGAAAATATGGGAACACTATTAGAACTTACATCACTTGCTAGTTAGTCCTTGCTTAACGATAGTATTTGGGATAGACAACCCTATCACTGAGCAACACTGTCATAAAGCATGATGCCATATGACTGTGCCATTGGACAGCAGTTGCAGCACTCCCCGGTGCTATCATTAGGTGACTCCTTCACGGTTGCAGTATTCCGCGGTCATGTGATTGCTGCTTGCAACATCTTTCCAGCTTCCCCATTGACTTTGCGTGTTGAAAGCTGGCAGCAAATATCACAAATGGTGATCATGTTGTTATGAAATGTTGCAAGCTCATTGCTAAGCACCCAAACTGCAATCATGTGACTGTGGAGATGCTATAACAGCTGTAACCACAAAGATCCATTGTTCAATAACTTCAGACATTGCTGAACAAGTGGTCCTTGAACAAGGACTACCTGTCCTGACAAAGGGTTCTATGCCACTTCTTCAATCATGATCTTGTTTGCAATGATGCCACTTTACCCTTGCTTGACAAGTGCTAAATGTACTAGTGGAAAGAAAAAAGTAATGACGTCACAGAATCTAGCATGCATATATAGCACAAAGCAAATTTAATATCCCTTCATGAAAAGCTCTATGAGGGTGGGTAGGATTATAACCACACTTCACCACAAACAGCCAGAACCAGATAGAAAGGAAACTTTGTCAATGTAATACTTTTATTAATCTGTTAATTTATGACATCTAGAGTCTAACTTTCTGCCAACAGGCTGAACTTAATACACTAAGCATAATTTTATAACAGCATCACTGAAACACCCACAAAAATGTACAAACATTTCTCTTGTGACATTCTTAATAGTAAGATGATCAAAATGGAGGTAAATTCTCATGCTAAAGAATCTATTTAGAAATATCTGAAATGAGCACCAAGTGGGAGGGACCCATATCTGCTAACAGTACAAGTACAAGAACAGAGCCATAGCTGAAAGAGTCACAACTTTTATTGAAAAATATTAATGACATACAATGCATTCATTCATGGAGGGCCCATGAAAAGATAGCCAAGTAACAGATGCAGATATTTCCATCATATATTTTTTTCTGACTATAACTGCACCTGTTACATTTCCATCTGTGAAAGGCCCAAGAGTCTCAGGACAAAGATAGCAACTTCAGAAAGGAACAGCTGCTAATCCCTTTTTTTTTTTTTTTTTTTTTTTTTTTTTTTCAATCTGTGGAAGTTCTTGTGGGAAATACTTAAGCTGCTGGGAGTGTTCGGTGGCTGCCATTGTCTGTGGAAAGACAAGAGAAATAGTGCTACATAATGCATAGTAGTTATAACAGAATTGTAAATGTATGATTATTGAACAAGTGACTGAAAAGGTATACTTATCTGAGTATTTTTTTTATTTCATCTCTCACAATCAAATTTCCCCACCCTTCCCAGGGATATAAACCTAGGTCATGTAATAATAAATATAATAAATTAATACTCACCCATCCATGGAGAATTGAACAAAACTTGATTTATGGTTTCTAATTTGTTCTGCAACCATGTGCCATGTGCCTTGGCTTTGCCTCTATAAGAAATAATGAGTTAGCAATGTTTGGCTCCATATCTATTTTTCAATAAGAAAAGAAACTGAGTTCCCCACCGTCTACCCCATACAGAGCTCTGAGCTTTTGTTAGAACAAGGTCTCTCAGACTGTACTCTCTAAAAAATGAGACAGCATACCACATATTCTGAAGGAGCACATAAAAACACACTGTAATCTTGCGTGTTGCTTTGTTCTACAAATCTCAGAGATCGTTTTGGGGCCATGATTTAGATTTAGAAGACCCAATTTAAAGCCAGAATTCCCCGGACTACAATGCTTCCTTGCTTACCTTTTATTTTTTCCTCGTTTCCCTGATTGTAGGAAAGAATGGAAGTTCCTTGTGTTTGATTCTGAAGTCTACAGGTAGGATACCTACAATAGTTCTGAAAAATCATATTATCAATCCAGTCTTTCTAGTTTGCTATTGACCTTAGTTGTTTACTTTAAGCCACGTATCACGAAGTTCTCATCACCAAGTTGTGCACTTGTACGTTCGCATTATGAGGAAAATAGAACTTAAATGATGCAAACCCCTGTCATTAAATGTTGATATATGAACTCTGTTTTCTTACTTCATTTATATAATCCAGTATAATCGACTATATTATGATTGATTAATAAAATGGTCAAAACTCTTTCCACTGTAGTAATGTAATTGAGTAGCATGACTCACTACTAATGAGCAGCAGTCTTGCTAATATCGATGAGTCTTCTTTATTTACGTTTCTTATCTCATTAACTGAATGGATTTGAATAAATAAAGCATACAAATTCAGAAATAGCAAATTGGGATTTTTGTGACAGCTACTTTTAATGTTCATTATTACATACTTACTTAATTATATTTGTAATGTGTCTGGCAACAAGGTGCAGGAATAAAACCAAGGTGACTGTGAGTTTTAATCCTCCCTTAGGTGTAGAAACTAGTTGGGTGGTTTGGGGCCAGTTACTCTCTCTCAGCCCTATTCATTTTACTGAGTTGTTCTTGATGTGAGAAAAAAGAAGCCTTTATTGAACAAAATAAAGACCATATATAAAACAAATCTATCAAATACAAAATAAATGGTACCCTAATTTTATGTACTTACCATTAACAGGAAAAATGTAAGATTTGGTTATAATGTTTGCATCTTCTTTTGATTTTGTAGGTTTTTTAAACTCTTGATTGTGTCCAATCTTTTCCTTTCTCTTTGGAGGTTGAGGAGAAGACAATGTATCTCCTGTGTCAGTAGATTTTGACTAATATGATAGAGGGAAAACAGATAATTTATTTGCGGAAACCTGAAAAAGTGTTATTAAATATAAACTTCAAATGTATGTGTATAAAGGTCCTTAATATAATCATTCCTAAATTGCAATTTTAACACCGTTGTACTTTAGATTTACTATGAAAAAGGCAACTTGTTAACAGCTACAGAAATTCCAAGCAAACAAAAAGGTCAAGCCTAATCCCTGTCTATGTGCTTCCTTGCCATGTCTCAAAATATATCTATGAGTGAATCTATAAAGGAAATACAATTTTTTTCTGATTGGATTAAACACAGTAAATCACGAAACCCGTATTATACTTGATACTTACACTCCCCTTTGACTTTCCAGATCCACCAATAGGTGGTAGCGACGATGCCTTTGAGCTACAAAAACAAATACATAAATGTTTATTTATTTGTACACTAAAACACCCAACTATTGCTAAAATGTATAGAAACAAAATTATGATGTGGTATATTTTGCTGTAGTTTCTGTAATAAATATTATAGCATATCCAAAAATGATGCGCAAAGTTGCAAGAATTCTCCTAATTTTTCTGAGGTGGGGTCCAGTTGGTGTTGGCTGGATGGAAAGATCAAGCCAGGAAGTCCTCCTATGGATGGTATTTCAGAGCCTGATGCTCTTGTCCTTCCTATTTAACATATATATCAGACCACAGGGTTAGGTCATATGTTGACCTAGGATCTGATATCATCAGTATGTTAATAAGTCCCAACTATATAGCTCAGTCCTGAATCAGTCAGCTGATTCTGATAAAATCTTGTCCCAATGTTTAGAGGTTGAATAGGTCTGGATAGGGAGGAACTGATTTTGGTTCAATTCTGATTAGATACAGTGGCTGTTTGGACCTCCTAAACCTGGAACAGTTTCATCTTTGTTCCTGAATGTGATTGTACTTCTTTCCTCAAGACCGGTATGCAACTGCCATGACTGAAAAGTCCTTTGACAAATCCATAGACCCTCAGAACTGATCATTTCATGACTGAACTATGAACTGAACTGAACACTACCTGCCCATATGACACATCTGCTCTTTGAGCTGCATTGTTTGCCAGTAAGCTTCCATGTATAATAACCCTCATAGAAAAGGACCTGTTTATCCATGGACTGCTTGTCTCTTATAGTTTCTATTTATCTCACACAATCTGACAGATTCGGCTTACTTTGGGTGTAATTGAGCAAACAACTTCACTTGGAAGCAGGAGTTTTCTATCATTATGCTTGTCCTCTGGAACACCATTCCCCCTGAGATTTGTTCATCTCTCTCTACTGGGTCCTATTTAAATGAGCCCTTAAAATCTGGCTCTGTTCCCAGACTCTGGGTTAAACTGGGTAATAGACCACTTGTATGATGTTCTGTTTTTTCTAAATTATTGTTGTTTTCTGGACTTTTGAAGTTTTTGTGATGTTTTATATATTGTTACTATAGATTTTACAAGCCATCTAGAGTTGTAATGTGTTGGGGCAACACTTATTTTCATAAATAAAAAATCTTATTAAATATTACAACATTTAACTATTTCACTAATTATAGTTATCTATGCACTGGTAGCATGAGAAACAAACAAGTATTATTAGTGCCTGCTTCTCTCTCTCTCTCTCTCTCTCTCTCTCTCTCTCTCTCTGTGTGTGTGCTTCTCTCTCTCTCTCTCTCTCTCTCTCTCTCTCTCTCTCTCTCTCTCTCTCTCTCTCTCTCTCTCTCGTTTGTGTATGTGTGTGTGTGTGCGCGCGCGCGCGTGTGTATGTGTAGGGAGGGGGAGAGGGAGAGAGAGAACCAGGTAAAATGCTGTTAGCCTAACTCAACCTCTGCAAAATGGCTGGAAACAGCATTCACAAGGAATTATTCATCCTATGTAATCTTATATAATCTGCAAAGGAATATTACACAAGCTTTTTTGTGTTATACCATGGCTTTAAAGGTTCAGCCTAAAAAATGTAGTTGTATGTAATCTCAAACATTGCCAGGTATAAATGCTTCCTTACTACATGAATTAGGCAATCAAGTGAACAAAGAGTATCAGTCACTATACCAGCTGTTCCTTCATATATCCATAGAAATCTAGAGTCAGCAGAATCTCAGTTGTGACCACTCTGGTGATATCTCTTTGTTGTTAAGGACTCAGAATTATTAATACTATGGTAATTAACCAGGTTAATATCAAGTACGAATACCAGAATTTTTGTTCACCAATAAAACAAGGGCAAAAACACATTTACATACCCATAAGATCTCTTCACCGTGGACTTGCTGAACAATAGTTCATTATATGGCAATTTCTTAAACTTATCTCTGCCAACTGCTACATAAAATTGTCCATTTTCCAAATCCAGCCCGCTTTCCACAGGTTTTCCATCTAAAGTGTAAAGCCTGTAAAAGAGACATAATAGTACCATAATAACCTTTTAGTAAATATGTTCTCTAACAGTTGAATTGTACTACCAACCAACAAACACCTAATAAATCTCATAACAGATTATGAACTTTATTTCAGAAAACAAATCTTGAGTCTCATCACAGGAAAAAATATAAACTATACATAAAGAAATTTGTATAAGAAAAGTTCTCATGAATGTGCTCTACTTTGTAGAAAACTGGCCTTATACATCTCCAAAGCCATGTTTACAAGGCTATGATCATCAGCAGTATTCACTAAAATTGTCTACTATTGCTCCATAGCAAAAATGAAAAGTAAATTTGTATTCTGCATACAGCCAGTATGAAAAGTTTGCTTGCCTCACAGAGCCAATAACAATGTCAAGAATAAACAACTTAGAATAATGTAGTAACATAACACAATCTAAAATCAAGCAAATGTCACAAAATTGCTGTAAAAGAACAGTAGCCAGGAACATTAAAAACACAAAATCATCTGTTATCGCTGTGAGTAATTAAGATATAAATACTATGGAGGAAAAAACTAAAGAATAAAAATATTTTTTCACAATTTCTTAAATCATTTCAATGTAATGATTGAGCAAATAAACTGGGGGGGGGGATTGGAAATAGAGGAACTGCCACCAACAAAATCCTAGCCCGAGTTGACACTAGGAGGACTTCTTCCCAAGATGCCATTTGCAAGAAACTATAACAGCAGAAGAAGCTTCTTGAATGAGAAACGAAACATCTTCAAAGAAAAACAAGGAAGTCCAGTTGTCTCTTGAAAAAGCACGTTTGGGACAACCATGACCTGGATGATTAAGAATCTCCATACCAGAGGTGTCAAACTCAATTTCATTGCGGTTGCCCTTGGGGGGCTGGATGGGTGTGGCCAGGGTGGGTGCAGCCTACTGGGTAGGCGTGGATGGAGTGGGTGTAGCCTACTGGGTGGGCGTGGCCAGCTCTACATCATTTGTATCAAGGGTGCCTGTGAGGGCCTGGGCAGGACTGGGACAGATCTGAGGGTCTCTGGCAGAAGGGGGTGGGACCAGGGCAAGTGCCAAGGCAAGGTCCACTGGAGGAGCCACACTATTCCTCTCAGGCCATGCAGGGGGGGCTGGATGGTGGTATGGGCTGCCCAGAGCCCTGGGCAGCAGAAGTCAAACACCCAGCCTGGCCCTCAAGCACCTGCAGCATCAAGCCCAGCCCCACTTCCCCAAGGGGGCGTGCAGCTGTACTTACCTCCTCCTCAAGGCTGCTGCGGCTGTGCTTGCTCTCCTTAGCCAGATTGCTCATGATGGGTACAAGGGCAAAGTGAGAGGGAGGCCCATTCCCTCTCCATGGGAGAGCCAAGGCAGCGGGGGCCGTTCCCTCACTGTTTCCAGGATGGCTTCGTGGGCCACATGAAACCACTTTGCGGGCCGCATCCGGCCCCCAGGCCTTTTGTTTGACACGTCTGCCATAGACTTTAGCTCTGATGCTCAGAATGTGATGCTCAAGTAGCAGCATACAGAGGAAGATGTTCTATTAAGTTGAAGGGGTCTAATTGTATATAGAAATTTAAATGTAGTAAGAAAAACACTGAATTTAACTTGGGAAGACACAGGAAACCTATGCACTTTAATCAAAACAAATAATACACGCTCCTCTGGTTTGCAAATCTTTTTCAAGGCCATTTCCACCTGGAGCAGTAATCAAATGGGTAACAGGAACCACAAAGAAGGGATACAGCTAATAATTATCTGCAGATAGAAATGAGCATTCCTGACTACCATGCTGACCAAAACATTCAAGGTAAGAATAGAAGCTTCCTTGAACTGCAGATCTGACCTTCAGCCTCTTGTTTGACAGGAAAAGTCCCTTCAGATTGGTTGAGACCTCTCCCAACCCCAAACCTCATACTACTCTAAATTTAGTTTCAATCTATTATCAGAGCCATTATCATAATTCATCCAGTTTGCAAAAGGTAGGAGGGGGGAGGGAGATGGGGATGAGGGGAAAAGTCTTCACATAACTGTCGCAGTTACTCCCACCTGTCCTAGTGTTAATTAAATGGCTCTCTATGTTTAAGAGGCAAAGGAATTCACCTATGCTTCAGACTTAATTGTTGTCATCTCTCTCTTCTGGATATAGGTTAAATAAAAGCAAGTTTCTACCTTCGTGTTTTTCTTGAGAAATGTTTTACTATAAATACATGAAATATATTCAGCATTTGATTATGTCAGGAACATATCGTCTAACAAAGATTCCTGCTGAATTCGTATCTCCAATATGAGGGCACTAGAGAGGATACCCTGGCCACTACAATTTTTAGGAGCACAACTGAGTACATGTTACTACTATCGTGCTCTAGCACAGGGGTGTCAAACTGCCGGCCTATGGGCCGGATGCATCATGCTGAAACCACGTCCACCCCATTGCCGGCAATGGAAAAAAAGTCACGATATGTTGTGACACGTCACGTGATGTTGCGAGTTTGACACCCCAGCTCTAGCAGGTCATTCATCAGAGTGACCAATGCCATATCTGTGCTATGATGCAGACCAAAACTAGATGTTAATAATCTGTCCAATGGAGAAGTATTTAAAACTATTCCTAGCTGTCTCTCAAATACATTGGCCAGGATAATAGATTTGAAACTGGCTTGAAGTTACTAATAAGCATTGGGGGTTTTTTTTCAAGTTGAAGCACCAGAAAACACGGCTTTTTACTGTACATAAAATACTAGTACTGTATACAGGCAGCCTTGATTTTAGCACTTTACTATTAATTAAATTGAGAGCAAGTTTGGTGCTGTGGTAAAGGCATCAGGCTAGAAAACTGGGAGAGTGCGAGTTCAAGTCCCACCTTAGGCATGAAGCCAACTGGGTGGCCTTGGGCCACTCGTTCTTTCTCAGCCCTAGAAAGCAGATAATGGAAAACCACTTCTGAAATCTTACCAGGAAAACTGCAGGGATTTGTCACCAGGAGTCAACACTGACTTGAAGACACCCCCACCACACACATACACATTCTCTCTCTCAACCTAAATTATAGCTAACAAAAAATACAGATTTAATAGAATGCCTATAGCAGTGGTTCTCAACCTTTCTAATGCCGCGACCCCATAATACAGTTCCCCATGTTGTGGTGACCCCCAGCCACTTATACATCACCAGGTGCCAGGGGCCTGGCCAAAGAAAAGGGGGGAAAAAATGGCGGACAGCCTTGTTTGGCGACCCCCGTGAAATGGTCGTTCGACCCCAAATGGAGTCCCGACCCACAGGTTGAGAACCACTGATCTATAGCTTGAGAAATAGATTCATATCTGCACCGCTAACAATAACCACTAGATGGGACATTAGGCCAGTTTATTTACCAAATTATTCAAAATGTTGATAAGGTAGTTCAAAATATACACTCAGTTATAAAGATACAAATCAAACCCTTAAAATTTTCTGCAGATGCAAGTATTTAAGGATCAAGCACAGTTTCAGGGTAAGTACACAGACTGGAGTTCTTCCACAGATCTCCATATTGGTCCTTGATATATTTAAATTTTTCCATATGCTTCTCAGATTGAAAAATGTTTTAGCTTTTCAAAAACATAAAATAAAGCTAAAACTAAAAGCAACATAAATTGCTAGATTTATATGGATTACCTAGTAGCAGATTTGTTAAATGGAACACAAATATTAAATATTTGAGCTTTCCATAATTCTCATAACCTTATTCAGCTATTATGTACTTAGCAGAACAACATTTTGACATTCAAAACAAATATTCATCGTAGAGGGTCTCAGATATATAATGGTGCTTGCTGACTGAAATTCACCATGATATTCTAAAACAAAAATATGTTGTATGGACAGAATTTATCATATACACAGTACCTCATTTAAAAAAAAATTTTTTTTTAGCTAATTTTCCAGTGCTGTGATTCTAACATACCAATGATGTAGAATTAGTCTTCCATGAACTAAAGCTGTGCAGCAGAACTGTTTAAGATGGGGATTATCACTGGTTTTCAAAATTCATGAAAAAGATAATGACATGAGCCTTAATGTGCTTCTATGTACAGCTTTTATTGTCCAATTCGTCTAAGCTATTCACAGAATGTCATTTGGAGAGGGAAAGCCAAGTATAATTGTATTGTATCTTTCCCTACTATTGTTTCTATCCTTTTTTTAATGAGTTAAAAAAAACCATTAAGGAAAGCCAGAAGAGGTGAAAGATATGCTTGACAGATAGCTCTAGGACAGTGGTTCTCAACCTGTGGGTCGGGACCCCATTTGGGGTCGAACGACCATTTCACGGGGGTCGCCAAACAAGGCTGTCCGCCATTTTTCCCCCCTTTTCTTTGGCCAAGCCCCTGGCACCCGGTGATGTATAAGTGGTTGGGGGTCACCACAACATGGGGAACTATATTATGGGGTCACGGCATTAGAAAGGTTGAGAACCACTGCTCTAGGACTCTGTATTTAGAAAAAAACAAAGAGTTTTGGCATTACTGTATGTGTCTCTGATAGCCACTATTTTGACACCCAGTTCCTAGACCACTGGCAAATGACATTTTTGTAATCAGAGATCACTTTTTAAAAAATCTGTTTTATTTTAGTCTTCTATGGTCACAATGATAGTGATACAATTATGTTGACTGACAGGTCAGAATAGAAATGTCTGTCCTTTTCAGTGGTGGGATTCAGCCAGTTCGCACCATTTCAGCAGAACCGGTAGCTAATTTTTTGTTGCCCAAGCCCAGAATGGACTTCCGGAAGCGGCATCCACACAAAGAACCGACTGTTCATATATTTGAATCTCACCAATGGTCCTTTTTATTGCTTTTGTATTATTTTAGCATTTGGTTTAAGAAAAAAATGCACTATCAAAAGCTTAGTGCACCCATTATCTTTTAAAATTGAAAAAATCCATGCCAAAAATTGACAATTCTATTAGATTTCAGCAAACTGAATCTGGAGGGCTTGACAAGCAACATAGAGATTATGGGCTGCAAATCAACCATCCCTTTTTTAGCACCATGCTCCTGTTTTCCTACACTGCCTCGTCTGACACCCTAGCTCGTGTAATTTTTATTTGCCAATAAAATAAGTGGATTTCCGTCTTCATTTTCAAATCTAATATATTTCAATTAGATGGGCTCAATTATTTGTGCTACTATAGATTGGGATTAACAGCAATTAATTTTCTGTTATTATCTTTAGCTTAAGGAGTTGTTAAAAATGACTGTGAATTGGGGATTTGTTTTCATATACAAGGAATAATATCACTAATCCTATAAATGAAGTGCATAACTGAGAGAGGAAAAGAAACAGTATTGTTGCTGTGCTGTGCTGAAAAATTAATTGCCCATTCATTTAACACAGAGTTTTGTCTTTATCAGAATTAACGGTCTTTACTGGAATTTTGACTAATGGAGTTACCATAAATCACAGTAACTAACCTGTTAATTATTAAACAGTAATGAATTTTAGTAGCTTTAGTGTGCTCTCTTAAGATATCAAATACAAAAACTTGATTTATAGAAAACTAAGAAAACCAAATAAATAAGCACAATGCACTGTTGAAATATCTCTTAGCTACACACTACTAAAACTCTTATGTCTGAAACCTTTAACTGGGCAAAATGGTGCAGCATAGGACACAATTTTATCAACCAAGGTACTTCAAATGGGCTAACTTGCAGAATGCTAGGACCCATTACTCCCATGAAAATGAAATTTTGAAAAAATTCTTGCCATTTCATGTGTGTTCAGCACCTCTGCCAGGCTGCCATAGTCACGTGATCCTCATTTACAATGTTCCCGACAGCTTCTCACAAGTCAGTGGCACTGAATGAGAGCTACTAATGACAGATGCTCATAGCTGTGGCCATTGCAGCATCCCTGTGGTCATGCGATTGGAATTTGGGTGCTTGGCAACAAGCTTTGCAATTATAACATCACACATCCCGGAATCATGGGTTTGTCATTTGTGACAATTTCCCCACAAACAAAGGGAGTGATTTGGATTGAGTTAGCAATTCTAAAAAAAAAAAAAAAAAAACTGTAATTTGGAAATTTATGTCCTTCAGTTACTATCACTAAAAAAAGAATAATAGCAATAGAAGGCACTATCAATTTGGAACTTGTTTTTCATTCTTTGTGTTGAATAGTTGCTTAAGAGTAGCTTACCTAAGAATTGCTTAAAATGCAATAATCCTATACAGCACTTCCAAAACTAATATACCCTCCAAAGCAGTTTCTAAGATTAAAGATAAGTAACTGAGAATCACATCATAAATCTTGCAGAAATAAAGTAATTTAGCTCTCAAAATTGTAAAATACAAACGAAAAAGCAGAAAGACTGCAGTGTAGTAGAAAGCATTCACAAGGAAAAGCGATCATCAATATTGTCAATTATTAATTAAATGACATCACTTTAAGCTTTGTCAAATATAACTTGTTTGGCTAGAATGGAGAAGAGGATTATAACAGAGGGCTAAACTGTTCTTAACAAATGTTGGATAAATGTGTTCCCTCAGTTTACTCTATTCATGAGAAAAATGCTCAAACCCCCAAAAGACATATTTTATAATATTTGAGCTACTTCAAACAGAAAAAGCAGAAATACAGTAAAACAAACCAAAATAAATAGTTTGGGTAATAAGTTCCATCCCAAACATGATATGAAAAGAGGATGAGATAAACAGGATGTTAAAGAGACCTATTCTATGTGGTACTAAAAAAATGCCAAATGAATTGAGGTATCGTACTGATATAAATTTGGAAAATTTGTGTCCATTTCACAATCATTTTCTCAAACTAAAGGCTATACTGAATCCAGAGGTATAATCTATCTGATTTAGTCCAATTCCTACAAATTGCTCATAAGGTTTTTTTTTTCCTGAAAATGAAAGCATCATATAACGATGAGTATAAAAAAAACAATTATGGTAACATACTACTTTTATGCCCCAAACAAGTACCTGCACATTCTTATACTGCATACTCTTTGAACAGTTCTAATCATCTTTTCATGCCAAATATGATCATGAAGTGTCAGTTTCATGAGTTTCCCCACTACCTATGAGAGAAACCAGCTCCATATGAAAAGGTAGTTTGTACATTCCTGTTCCTACATTTTTAGTATTTGAAATGGAATGTGTTGTGTAGTGAATGAAACAAGAAAAGGCTATTTGTATCTAATATGGAGATGCAGTTCATAGGCTAACAGAAATCATATATTTTAATCTATTTTAAAGCACTTTCATGCTGAATCCGTTCATAGTGAAATGACATTACTCAAATTAGAGAGATTTGTCTGGTCTCTCACAAGCAATAGCCTATAAATATGAGCAGGGAAAGTCTAAGGCAACAGCAGAAACTATAAAAGTAGCTTCACAAATCTAATGTTTGGAGGAAGCGATATAAAAACTATAGAATGGAGAATAATCCTGGTTTGAAATCTCTGATATCTTAGAGTTTAGTAAGCTTTTTGTTGCTAAAGCATTGATTTTTAAATATAAGACAACAGACATTTTGCACTGAAGATCTAAAACTTAGGTTCTTGTATATTATCTCCAGCACCAATGAAACAGCTTTCTGATCAGCATCAGTTGATTCTATGCCTGATCATAACATCCACGAAAGCAATGAGTTTCTACTTGACTTTAGAAAAACTCAGTTCTAAAGTAGATGCTCAGAGAATAAGGAAAATCTCTTTTGACTATAACTAAGATTTTGACCCCTGCCCCTTTCAGCCATAAGGGGATAACATGTCAAATTATGGTCAAAACCAGTTATTGCTTAATTTAGATAATACCTTTACTGAATCAACACACATTTCTGAAAATAACAAAGAAACAATTAAAGCAAAGAAACTATTGACAGATATCTAAATAAAACATTTCCTTTCACTTTCTGGGCCTTTCTTTCTTATATAGATCTTAATAATATGCATGCTATCTGGATTTCTCCCTAACACCATAAATGTTGGTAATGCAAGAAGGGTGTAGGACAACTCGCCACAGCTATCTCATCATGGTTGACTTGCCCCGTCCAACTCACAGTGGGACAATTCACCACAGCCAATTCACCACAGGACAATTCAATGGGGGATAACTCAAGAGAGAGAGAGATGTGAATTGCAGCAGGCCTTGTCTTGCTTTAGATTTGAACCTTCTCAAGGCAGAAGACCTCAAGGCTGGGGTAAGCTGAAGTCTACTTAAGTTATCTCGTGTTGACTTGTCCCAACAGTGAGTAGGCCGGAACAAGTCGGCCGCCTTGAGTTGTCCCATTCCAATGTAAAGACGTACTTTCATAATATTATCTCTACCAAAACTTACTTCTGCAATATGTTTAGCATCAACCACTCCTTTGTAATCAGAAAATACTTAATGTCCCCAAAGCCTGTGGATTTTCTCTTGACAGCAACAACTGTCAAACAAATGAATACTGAAAATGCACATACAGAAGCTTCATGAACTTATTACTATCAAGTAACAAAGGTGACAAAGAATCTGTTGGAAATATAAAATTCTACAGCACATTCACATTAGAAGCTGTACCTGCTGAGTTGTAGTTCAAAGGAAGGCATCAGAAAGTACAATAGTATCTGTGATAGACAATTTTATCTTACCTATGTACAGCTCCACTTCTGAGTGTAACTTTTTCAGTAACCATTTCAAGAACCCGATCCCACTGATTTAGTGCTTTTCTTGGGATGAAAAGACGCACTGCTGGGCTTACAAGATCACCATTAGCAACCAGGCTAAAAAAATTATAGAAAAATAACAATTAGCTGAATATTCAGCAATAAACATGCTTATTAGAAAACAAGCAATGCTGGCTTATATGTCAATTTTTTCAGACTTGGTCACACCACCAGTGGCCATCTAATGGTCATTTCACCAGGTGAAGGAAAGAAAAAAGCATTCTACTTACATCTTTATAACGTTAAGAACCGTCACATGAATAATCTTTATTTCTTTTTTATACTCTACGACCTTTTCCTTTTTTATTATGTTTTTTAGGCTGTAAGCTGCAGGGCAGGAACTCTTTTCATTGATCTGTACATTATACTGAGAGATTCTCCGGCTAAAATAAGAATATAAATGATTTAAATAAATACTTACAAGACAGTGCATGGCTCCTGAAGTGGTTTTCGAAAGCGTGCAGACACATTAATTCTGCTGTGGGTAACTGGCTTCACCTGAAAGACACCCCCACCCAGGAAAGTATTTATCCTACATTAATTTGTTTTAAAACTATTTTTAAAAAAACTTTTCCATCAGTACTTTAAAAGACTTTGCACATTATTAAACAATGATACAGTGCATGCCACTGTGTAATTATAGTTACCTTTTAGATATGCATTTGCAAGGTTTCTCTTTTGCTTTTCTCATCCAGACTTTGGTTTTTCTTGTTGCTACGTAATTGACTTGAGCTTCAGAAGTGAATTAATGCCATTATTAATATGCCAGGGGATGTTGTGGAATGAGCAATCACAGAAATGCTGCCCTCCCACTGTTGTCAGTTCTACTAATTTCTTAGCTGTTTTACATAGTTCTTGCTCAGTGGCTCGGAAAGACATCTCTCTCATTTGTCACTATGACCTAGTGCCAGTAACTGGGAAAGGTTATGTTTATCTTTAAAGTTTCTTATATTCAAAAATGTTGAAATATGGTATCTGTTGTAAATGCTGCTGAAGCTTGATTTGGATGCAATATGTATTAAACTATTAAACTGCAATGTGCTCTTTCAACACACCATGATTCCTGAGATTAATTCGTAAATTTTCTTTATACCTAAAATAAGAAATTGGAGTTACCAGATACGGAACTCACCAAGATTTGAAAAGAAAACTTCCACCTATGCTTTCAGACTGTGTTTTATTTGAACCCAAGAACCAGTTTTACATTTTAAATACAAAGAATATGCTTCACTAACATTATGGAACTGTAACCATGACAAGCAGACAAAAATATAAGGAAATGGAAAAGATATTGCATGACAATGTTATTTTAGAACTCGATCAGGACACAGAACCAGAAGGAGTAAGAGAATCTATATGGAGGGAAGTGTGTAGTGGGGTGCCCCAGGGCTCTGTTCTGGGCCCAGTACTCTTCAACATCTTCATCAACGATTTGGATGAACGGATAGATGGGGAACTCATCAAATTTGCAGACGACACCAAGCTGGCAGGAATAGCCAACACTCCAGAAGACAGGCTTAAGATACAGAAGGATCTGGACAGACTTGAACACTGGGCACTAACTCACAAAATGAAATTCAATGGTGAAAAAAGCAAGGTTCTACATTTAGGCAAGAAAACCAAATGCACAAGTACAGCATAGGTGGCACCATGCTCAATAGTAGTAACTGTGAGAGGGACCTCGGAGTCCTAGTAGACAATCACTTAAATATGAGCCAGCAGTGTGCTGCAGCTACCAAAAAGGCCAACACAGTGCTAGGCTGCATTAACAGAGGGATAGAATCAAGATCACGTGAAGTATTAATACCACTCTTCAATGCCTTGGTAAGGCCACACTTGGAATACTGCATCCAGTTTTGGTCACCACGATGCAAAAAAGATGTTGAGACTCTAGAAAGAGTACAGAGAAGAGCAACAAAGATGAGTAGGGGACTGGAGGCTAAAACATATAAGGCACGGTTGCGAGAATTGGGTATGTCTAGTTTAACGAAGAGAAGGACAAGGGGGGACATGATAGCAGTATTCCAATATCTCAGGGGCTGCCATAAAGAAGAGGGAATTAAGCTATTTTCCAAAGCACCTGAAGGCAGGACAAGAAGCAATGGGTGGAAACTAATCAAGGCGAGAAGCAACCTAGAACTAAGGAGAAACTTCCTGACAGTGAGAACAATTAATCAGTGGAACAGCCGTCCTCCAGAAGCAGTAAATGCTCCAACACTGGAAGTTTTTAAGAAGAGACTGGACAGCCATTTGTCCGAAATGGTGTAGGGTTTCCTGCCTGAGCAGGTGGTTGGACTAGATGACCTCCAAGGTCCCTTCCAACTTTACTACTATTACTAAACAAGATTTGTGTTTATGTTTGTACGTGTGTATGTGTACTTTTTTATACTATACATACACAGGCCCATTTTAAATATGTTATATTATATAGTATGATTAAATATAATGTTATAAGTTACCTAGATAAGTAGCAATGTCAGACTTTTCATACTGCATTCAAACTGACAAAAAGCAGAATACAGGTAGTCCTACTGAACATCCATTTGTTCACCAACCATTCAAAGTTCTGGCTGTTGCAGCGTGCCTATGGTCACATGAACAAAATTCAAGCCCACTCAGACCCACCTGCAATTATGACTACCCTTTGGCTGCCTGCCCTCCACTGAGGTCAACTTTCCTTACCACCCAGCCTTGCCCATCACCATTTATGCCCACCGCATAACACACAACTACTGTACTAGACAGGGACTTCTTTCATGATGGTGCAGCCGGGGTTTCTTCTGTGCTCTGCCCAGGATGTCCTTTGGCATTCCAGCATTCAGTATCTCTGTTCTCACCAGTGCCTTTTTTCATGCCAACAGCCTTAATGTTGAGGGCAGTTGTGGACAGCAGGCAGATGGAAGGCCAAACGGTCAGATAGTGGGGGAAATAGGGAGGTGAAGGGAGTTCAAGAGCAGGCAGCCCTTTACCTTACCAAGGCTCAGAGCTGGGAGAGACCAAGCCAGCTTGGATAAGGATGGATCCTACCTAACAACCAATGGGATTCAGTTAACAACATCAACAAGAATTTGCATCTTGCATTGTATGATTGCCACATTTATTTATTATTTATTTATGAGACTTATATACCGCTTTAAGTGCAAGCACTCTCTAAGCGGTGTACACCAGTAAGCAATGTATATATATATTTACATTGCCCCCAACAATCTGGGTCCTCATTTTACCTACCCCAGAAGGATGGAAGGCTGAGTCAACCTTGAGCCGGTGAGATTTGAACCGCTGACCTGCTGAACACAGTTAGCTAAAGTGGCCTGCAGTACTGCACTCTAACTGCTGCGCCACCTCAGCTCATCACACTTTATGGCCCCATGACTTAGTGGCAGAAATCTGTGTCCCAATTTCTATCATTAACCAAGAACTGCCTGTCCATGCTTTTCTTCCTCTATTGTACAGTAATAATTAGGAGCGAACTGCCACAAAGCAGTGCTTAAGTTTTCCAGAATTCTGAAATCCAATGGGTTTTGAATTTTTTTTTCTGATTTTTATATTGACATAATAGCTTTTTAGCTTTGTTATTGTTGAAATAAATCAATTTTTTCTTTCATGCTGCTTCTGCTTTGAAGCATAGTAATTTCCAATTTGTAGCTTAATTGGTTGAAATTGATTGGGTTTTGATATAGGTTCCTTATTTGGAACCAAGATTTTGTGCAGAACGTAAACCTGAAAATCATACAAATTGTGCTATATTATTCAGGATTATATATTTAGATGTCTATATAAATATGAATTGTTTTCATCTTTTTCTTAATTATTAATTTATAAAATTATGTTCTTTAAACACATTCATGAATGAATAAAATAAGCATTTGAGAATATATAGGAAATCATATAACATGTTTTCTTTCTTTGAAGATATTCTCCCATTTGATAGCTATCCATAATTCAACTCAACCTAGTTAAAATCTTTTTGGGTACTAATTACTAGAAACAAAAGGTAAAACCCATATAGCATCAGCATTTTTACATGCGTATTCTAAAAACAATTTTTTTCATTAAATATGCTTCCAATTTCAATCCTTTCAAAAATCCAATGCTGAGAGGCCTTTGGAGATATTCAGTAACCAATATGTACAATTATAAGAGATTCAAACTGCCCACTTATTCTAAAAACCATTTAAAAACTTAGTTGACAAAGTTGAAATGTACCACTACTTTAAAATCACACTTATTGTCAGGCGCAAGCAACCAGAACCACTCGTGATTAGTCTCAAGCAGAAGCTTTAATGTTAGTCACCTATGTTACAAGAATCTCATCGGACTGACTGCATTCCCTTGGGAATGGTCAGATAAGGCTTCAGGGATTCTGGGGAAAGTCAGGCCTGTGCTGCTTCCTGCACTGCAAGGACTCTAAGCTTGGCCCCTCTTAACACCTCCCTTCAGTCTAGCTGGAGATTCCACCACACTTTTCTATATACTCTGCATTTTTATGACTCTTTAAAAAATCTTTGTCCTATATATTGAAGAGCTATACTATAACAACCCACTCAAAATATTCCCAGGAGTGTGCAATTATATTCTCTGCATGCTGATGAAACCTAACAAAGTGTCTCAACAAGGCAACATATTATAGAAGACAGTTGTCTAAGCTACACATACATCAACAGTACCCACAAGAGCCTTAAATGTGAAATTTCCCTAGAGTCCTTTCAAAAACTGCTCTCAATTTATTATTTTAATATAACAGAATAAACACATGATAATAGAATAAGTATACAAGAAATACTGTACTCATATTAACTGAATTTAATTAATGTAAATAATGTTTAAATTAATTGGGATAAAATCATACTTAGTGTTCGTCCTGTCCCAACATTTTTGTTTCCCTCAGCCCTAGAAATTAAAAGTCAATGACAAACGCTTCCAAAACCTAGCCAAGAAAACTGAAAAAAAAAATTGTCCAGGTAGTCGCCAGGAGTCAATACTGACTCAAAAGTGTGCGAGCACGTGCACGCCCATGCACGCGCACACACAGAGACACATACACAAATCTTTAAATACTTCTGGAAAATTCTGTATCACAAATATAAATATTGCAGAAATCTCTTTTTAGACAAGTCTCTAATAATAAATCAATAATACTTCAGACTGCCTTAGCCTTTCTAGAAAACAACATGTTCTAAAATAAGGCAATCCTACGGGAGTATATGGTATGACTGGGGCATTTGAGATTTGCAAAGTTATGCTGATTTGTAAAGTCCATTGGACAGCCTATACCTCATTCCATTCCTCAAAAATTATTTATTCAACATTTAGATACCAAATGGAATACGTTAAAATGTACTAAAACTCAAAACATGTTTTATAATTCAAGTGTTTTCGTTCAAAATGTAGCATGTAGTGTGATGTAAGCCCACACTTGGAATATTTCATTCCGTTTTGATCACCACGATATAAAAAGAGAATCTAGAAAGAGTGCAGAGAAGAGCAACAAAGATGATTAGGAGACTGGAGACGGTTGCTGGAATTGGGTATGTTCTAGTCTAAAGAAGAGTAAGGACTAGGAGTGGCATGATAGCAGTGTTCCAATATTTGAGAGGCTGCCACTAAGAAGAGGGAGTCAACCTATTCTCCAAAGTACCTGAACGCAAGGCAAGAAGCAATGTATGGAAACTTATCAAGAAGAGATCCAATACAGAAATAAAGAGAATTTTTCTGACAGCCAGAACAATTAATAAGTGGAACAGTTTGCCTTCAGAAGTTCTGAGTGCTCCATCACTGGAGGTTTTTAAGAGATTGGACAGCCATTTGTACAGAGTCTCCTGTTTGAGGAGGGGTTTGGATTAAAAGGCCTCCAAGATCCATTCCAACTTTGTTATTCTGTTATGTTCACGTGTGAGACAGGTTATATCTATTTTGTGATTCTAGAACACAAAAAAATGAATTTATCTTCTGGGTATCCCAGCTTTAATTTTGTTTTGAAAGCAAAATGTATGTCAATAGATAGATAGATAGATAGATAGATAGATAGATAGATAGATAGATAGATAGATAGATAGATAGATAGATAGATAGATAGATAGATAGACAGATATTGATAGATAATAGATATATATATATATATATATATAGAGAGAGAGAGAGAGAGAGAGAGAGACAGACAGACAGACAGACAGACAGACAGACAGACAGATAGAAAATGGGCACTGATTGTTCAAAACAGTGTATTTGAAACATTTAATTTCATACAATTTTCCTCCCATTGCAATTGAAGTAATTATTACTCTTAAAGACAAGTTTTATTTTTACTACAAAAATTATTAAACCAAATGGCAAAAATATAATAAGGGAGCCAAAATAATTATAATTTACATACAAATCATAGATAAATTGGGAAATTTATTTCAAGGAGCAGACATGAAAGAACATGGGCCTCAAAGCCAGATTTCTCGTTACTATACAGTATTGTAACAAATTCTTATACTGAACGCATAAGTACATACACAGACAGAGTAACTACTCATATATCTTATCTGTCTGCCTGCCTACCTATATGTATCTTTCCTGAGAATCAGCATTCCTAAGCACAAGAAGGAATCCATATGATAAGTCCAGTGAGCCAACAGTGCATTCTGGTACTGTTCTCTAGCAAAATTTAATTTTATATTGTTAGATCATTTACAGTCAGCATAGGTTATTTATGAACAAGCATAAATAGTTGCATTTTTTGTGCAATTCGCTCTTTCTCCATTAATGAAAAGCTTGCACAAAAGTGAAATATTAAGGGGAAAACTGGTAACATGGGAAAAGAAAGGAATTCTTTAGTCTTGTTAATCATTTGCCTGATCTAAATTTCATTCCTATCCCACACATTTGAGTGTCTTTCCTTCAGTGAGGTTGAAGCAGAAACTATAAGATACTCAGTAAACAAATGGGTGATAGGGAGAAGATTAAACAACTCTGACATTCTCTGTTCAAGATGACTGTCATTTCTAAGTAGGTTCCATCAAAAATAAGGAGTGGGGGAAATTACATAATTACAATTAACTGGAGTATTAAAAATTGAATAGGATCAAAAATGAAGCAATATGGTCAACAATGAAGCAGTAGGGTTAAGAATAGATGTGTACTAAATGAATGTTTGACTGAATGGTTATATGACCATTACAAAAAAAATAAATTGAGTTTGGTTTTACAGAGAGAATAAATCATGATTGCATTTCAATACTTATATCATATCATATTATAATATGTTATATATTGTACACACAAAATGACTGAATGGTTTGAGAGGAAGAGGAAAAAAACCAAGAAAGTTGTGATTGGAGAGAGCTGATGAGCTTCTCAAAGAGACAGATATAAAGTCTAAAAAATAAAAAGCATTTTACAAAGTCATAGATAGACATGATGGGAGCAAAGATAGATTCCAAGAATAAGGTATGGAGAGAAATGAATAACAGTGTTGCTGTCAATTAGATTTAGATATGTTTTATTTTTTTTTAATCTGGAATTCTTGATGCTCTCTGAATTGATTTTATTTATTTATTTATTTATGAGACTTATATACCGCTTTAAGTGCAAGCATTCTCTAAGCGGTGTACTCCCGTAAGCAACGTATATATATTTACATTGCCCCCAACAATCTGGGTCCTCATTTTACCTCCCCTGGAAGGATGGAAGGCTGAGTCAACCTTGAGCCGGTGAGATTTGAATCGCTGACCTGCTGAACACAGTCAGCTAAAGTGGCCTGCAGTACTGCACTCTAACTGCTGTGCCACCTCGGCTCATTATTGTTTCTTTGCATTACACAAGTAGATAACATCATCATGAGTGTGGGGTTTGCTTACAATTTGTATAGAGTAGCGTGCCCTGAAAATTTGGGGGAGGATTGGTTTTCTTCATGGTGACCACATTGCTTAGCAACTGCAATCCCAGCAAACCCTATTGCCATTGTTCAGCAAATTTTACCAGTCATTAGCCAAGGACATGCCTTAATCCAAGCCATTCCTACCTTTTCCTCATCTTTGCCCTCTGAGCTGCCCTTCACCCTACATGCAGGATGGCAAGCAGCCCCAGAACCGGATAGCTCTGGAGCTGCTTTCCATAGTCTGGGAAACCTCAGTCACCACAGCTTAGTCCAAGTCACACTTACTACCTGTCGGCCCGCCCAAGTAAACCATATAAGAAACACGAATAGATGAACTAATTCTACTTTATTGTGAAGCTACATTAACAGAATCTTGCAAGTCTGAAGGTATAAACCCCTCGTCATCATTTTACTGTAATTGCCTAAACAATTACGGCAGGTCCTTCGTAAGTTTCTCTCTCTCGCTGTTAATCTATTGGGGTCCTGCCTCTTCAAGATTGTTTCCTAGGCAGTATCTCTTCCCACCATCCCGCAAAGTCATGCTCATATTTCATTACATCACCCGGCACTTCAAGACTCTGCTGTCTTGTCCTCTGCTACCCCAGATGACATTCACTTCCTTCTTGCTATCCCAGAGCTGACAAAGCCTGCTGGGCCTGGCTGCTGAGCCAGACTGGGGGCTGGCTTCATGCTGTGAAAAAGGGGTGAAAACCTGAAAGCAATCCCCGACTGCACCATGCCAACAGGTCCCTTTGCAAAGAGCTGCTGGGTGGGTCTAGGACTGGCTTTCATTGAGAAAAAGAGAGGGGGGGGAGGCAAAAACATCTTCTTTTTTCTTCTTTACAATGCAAAGCCAGTCCTGGACTGGCCCAGCAGCCATGCCAGGCATGTCTCATTAGTAATGGGAACACAAAAACAGTAAAGGTGAGCTGGGGCAACAGAGCATAGGGCAATAGGTACCACAAAGGACATACAGAAAGGGAGGTGGGAGGGGCTGGAGTTGCAGCACCCCTGTAGTTGTAAGTGTGGGTGATGTCCATGGCCCATATTTTGATCACATGAGCACATGGATACTGCAGTGGCTATAACTTTAGACACAAGTCCTAAATCCCTTTGTTCAGTCCCATCATAACTTCGAGTAGTCGCTGAACGAATGGTTGTATGTCGAGGACTACCTGTAGGTAAATTAGTACTTTAGCCCCAAAAGTAATATGGAATGTTTTTCCAATATCTGAGATACAATAGAAAAAGTAAGTTCTCTTTCTAGTGTAGTTCAATTTCTGGTGACTTCATGGACACCTGCAAGCAGTTTACCAAACCACAATGTGGAAATAGTTTGCTAATGGTTTCTGCTTATTTTAGTTCCAAATGTGGCTATAACCATAGTATTTCCTGGTAAATTTCCACCAAGACGCTAACCAAGTTGGTTTAACAAAGTAAATGACCTTTCAGACAATCTGCCATTTCAAAAATGACATATTCATTTTAAAAAGTGTTTGCTTGATTCAATATTTTATTTTAAATTTTGACCTTAACTTCCTTGCCAGAAACAGTAAATAAAGCTACAGGTAATCCTCAATTAGTGACTGTCTCACACTGCAACCATTTGCAGTTATGATTGTGACAGAAAAGAAACTTTGTGACCAAGTCTCACATTTACAACCTTCACAGGTCTGTAAAGTGAAGTAAGTACTGTGAAGTAAGATCTTTAACACAGTCATGGTTTCACTTAGTGAGCACTTCACTTAATGACCAAGTTACCAGTTTCAACAATGATCACTAAACGCAGACTACCTGTACAGTTTAAACAATTCATGCCAGGGTTCTTCTTCATTTCTCATGGGCAGTAGTGATTAAGAAAAAAAAATACTGCAAGAATATTAAATATTTTGCATAATACTGTGGGAAAAGAACTATTATTTTTCACCAGACCTCAGTTTGAAAAACTACAGTAAAACCAAAAAGGAACACAGTTTCCCAGTATGAGCTCAGCAGACCCAAAATAAATGCCAATAAATAGAAAATACTTTAAAAACCCTTCAAATAAAAAGATATAGGAATATACTGTATTGCACACATCTATATTGCCTTGAATGATATGGAGGTATCCATGGCATGCTGGAATTCTGAAATTCTACAGTAGCTGTGATTAACTGTCTACAACTGCAAAGTGAAATTTTAAGAGGAGTGCAGGGCAAAAGAAAGGTCTAAAATCAGTTTCCCAATGAAAAAGCAGTTCCTAGGGACTATGCATACAAAATCCTACATCACTGATTGGATGTAGGAAAGTCATTATATACATTAACAATTCTCAATTTATGTACATATATTCAGACATTATTCATAGTGACATGTGATGACATTCATCCTGATTTTATTAAAGATATTTACAATCTACTATCTGCTTCAAGAGTTGGATACTTTACATGCAGCCGTACAGACTGTCAAATATTTGGGCAATATTTTAATACTAAACATATAAATATCCAGGTTAGACACTTACATCTTCCAGAGATAACTGTTGGCACAAAAAAAAAAAAAAACACGTTTAGCATCTAGGTCATAACTTTGCAATACACCACATATAGTATATAAAGTGTTATGCAGTTCATCCAATATCATGTTTATTAACAACGTTTTCTTGATGCCGTCATTTCAATATTAATGAACAAGATATACATTGCTCAGAAATGAAAATTATTTTTTATTTTAAAGAACAATTAATAAAATTAAATAATGTTATTAATTATTACTCTCACGTTCTCAGGCCTCAGCCTTTAGCATTTGGGGCTTTCATTAAGGCTCTGAGTCAATCAATAAGGTGCAAAAAGTGTAACTTCCTCAATGATTTTGTTATGTGTAATAAATACCTTCCATAACTATCCAATCAATAGGGTACAAACAGAAGTGTAAAGTAAACTCCGTTTATAAAATATGGCCTGAAAATGTTAAATTTTAAATGTTAAATTAAATGTTAAATTAACAGTATTAATATTATAATATTTTTCAGCTCTTTTGATTATGGTATCATAATGTGATGTTAATTAACCAAGATTGTAAAAATCAAAATGATATATTTAGCACCTTGGTCATAACTTTGCAATATGCCACATATAACATATATAGCATATGCCTGTTCTGAGACAAGATTCAAGCTTCTGCTTCAAGAGTTGGATACTTCTATTCTGCATTGGCTGTCAGTTTGCTTCCAGGTTCAATTCAAGGTGTTGGTTGTTATCTTTAAATCCCTGATCTGGAGTCAGGTTATTCAAAGGGACCATCTTTTCCCAGTTATATCTATTCAACCCATTAGAACAAAGATGTAGGGATATATATTGGATCCCTTCTCTTAAATGAGGGTCATCTGATGGGACCAAGAAGAAGGTCTTTCTTCATGTGGCTTCCTCCTTGTGGAATATCACCACTGCATAAATAAGATTGGTTCCCACTTTGACTCTCTTTCGAAAGGCAAGCTGAAGACATGGTTTTGCCAATGTGCCTAAGGATCCCAAGATGATATGGAGCTCATCAAATGGTTGGATTTTTTGTTACCAAAGGGACGGGGATTTAGAAATAGAAATATAGAAATAGAAATAGAAAGACTAGACTAGACTAGACTAGACTAGACTAGACTAGACTAAACTAGACTAGACTAGACTAGAACAGAACAGAACAGAACAGAATAGAATAGAATAGGTCCAATACCCTGTTCAGGCAGGAAATCCTATATCATTTCAGACAAATGGTTGTCCAATCTCTTCTTAAAAACTTCCAGTGTTAGAGTACCCACAACTTCTGAAGGCAAGTTGTTACACTGGTTAATTGTTCTAACTGTCAGGAAATTTTTTCTTAGTTCTAGGTTGCTTTATTGAGTTTTATATTGGGGTTTTATTTCTGTAAACTACCAAAAGTCACTGTGAGTTGGACAGCCATATAAATTTTCTAAATAAATAAATATACAGACATGTCCACCATAATGAGATGTACTTTACATGTTGAAATTACTATGAGTTTCTAAATGTACTGTACATTAATAAATCAGCTTATGCAATTTTATTGAAGGTTGGAATCATTTCTTCAGACACAATTACAATTATCAGTACGCATGTAAATTAAAAATAACATTTTTGTTTTCACAGGCATTCTGGTCAATATTACAGTACATTGAATCCTCAAGGTATTCACTTCAAAAGAATAACAGTGTATGTCTTGCAGTGCTCATTAGGTTACCAAGATACTAACTACCAAACAACTTACCGAGCTACATTTTAAAAAACATGCAGTAGTTAAGAGCTGGATTATTCAAATCATATAAAAATTAAGTGTTTTTTTTCTCCCTCTCCTGTAAGATTACAATATTTTCTTGTTTATTATTTACAGTGCTGCTCAAAAGATGCATTTTTTTAAAAGAGCACAAAGCGTTCATGAAACAACAATTATTTTGAATGTCATTTTTTTAAAAAAAAATTGTCTTACAAAAAGAAAATTGTTGTTCTGGCATCTTACAAAACAAGAGGTTCCCATAAGATTCCGGGCAGCAACTTTTTTTGTACATGTGGAATGACATATATTTACAGTCTTTATATTTATAGTCAGGCTGTTATTAACAATTATCCTCTGAGAAGATTATAATCCAAAACAAAACAATTGGTACAACAACAATTATTGCAGATGTTTCCAAGAGACATGAAGTAGTAGTGATGGGAAGCTTCATGATAACTACTAGAAGCTAAACTCTGCTAAATATTCTGCAGAATTGCCTACTTTTCTTACTGATGGCTTTTCTTTCAGGGGATAAAGAAGAGCTATTCCTGACTTGATGATAACCAAAAGAGAATATTTTCACTGTTAAAGAAGAAAGCAAGAATACCAGAAGGCTCAAAGGAAAGCAGTCATATAATGCTGGAATTCCTGATTTTAAGGAAACCAAAGCTGAATGTAATTGAACACATATTTCAGTTTCAAAAAAAAGCATATTTCAACAAATTCAAGCAATGATAAATAGGATTCCATGGCAAGAGCAGCTAATTGGAAAAGGAACTCAAGATTGGTGAGAGTTTCTAAGGAGATATTAAAAACACAGCTGGAAATATCCTAATGAGGAAAAGAATGTAGGACAGTAGAGGCAGCCAAAGTAACTGCACAAAAGATTTATTGGAGCCCTGAAATATTTTTTTTTATAAAAAAGATACCTATATGAGATGAAAAGAGGAAGATTACGTACAGATCGTTAAGAATTGTAGAAATGTATCAGAAGAGTTACAACCAATTTAAACTGAGATTTGCAAAGAATACAAAAGAAATCCAAAAGGATTTTTTTAGCTATGTTCAGAACAAAAGGAAGAGGGGGGAAAAAATCAGTACATAAATGCTCAGGGAAAATGAAAAATTGCTAACAGATAAAAAAGAAGGAACTATTCAACATTTATTTTGATTCAGTCTTCTCTAAGAAGAGAGCATCTGTTCCATGAGGCAGAAAGAAGATGAGATTGATAGAAACCCAGTCAAAGAATATATATTTACTGCAAATGAGTTTAAATCTACAGGACAAAATGAATTGCCTTATGAGTACTAAAGGAACTAGCTCATTATTTAGATAGACTTTTTATCTTCTCTCTGAGCAAACCTGAAGAACAGCACAACACCAGTGAAAAGATTACAAAGATAGCTTTATAGAAGTTAATGACCTGTTGTTTGGCCATTTCTGAGCCCCAGGTGTACCTCGGCAGCATCAGGGAAAAGAAGACAGAAAATATCTGTCTGGGAATGATGGGGGCAACAGAGGGCATAGTGGGATGGGTGTTTTCAGAGCAGAATGTAAGGCAGTCAAAACAGCAAAGATGGGGAGAAGATAGGCAGATGGGGAAAGTTACAGCACCTCTGAGATCTTATGTGGGCAGGCTGCCAAGGGTTAAAATTCTGATCATGTGAGCATGGAGGGGGCATAACGTTTGAGAATTAGTCATAAATACCATTCATTCAGCACTATTCTAACTTCAAATGGTTGCTGAATGAATGATCATGATGGTTACCAGGCACACATTTATAAAAGTAATAATTTGAAGCTCAAGTACTTCCAAAATCCTCCCCTCTCTCAGTAAGTTGCAAATATACACTATTGTTAAGTGAAAAAGTTATTATAATTTTCTTTTTTTTTTTTTAACCCTGTATTCTGCTCTGGAAAGTGAAGGGAGGGGGGGTGGGGGTGGGAGGGAGGGAAAGGGGGGGGTTCTCTATTTTAAAATTTTATTGTATTTTTATAAATGATTGTATGTTTTAAAAAATAAAAATTTTCAAGAAGCAAAAAAAAAAAAAAAGAAAAAAAATTGTCCCAGTAGAGAAAAGGTGCACAAAAATAGCAACTGTGATAAACATGGAGCGGGCACGTTAGTTTCCCTAAGAAAGATACATCCTTTGGGAAATCTTAGCTGAGAAAAAGGTAGCTAACATGATATAGCTTTGGAAATTATCCAAAATGTATTCAAAATAAAGAAAACAGCTTTTTAACACCTGTCACAAAATTAGGCAGCTAATTAGACATTAGATAATCATAAGGGTTATATAGTACTTCCAGTTTTCAAGTTAATGAAAGTACTGCTTATGGACAACTCAAAATATAGATGGTTGGCTATTGACTAATGTGGTAAATAGTTGCAGAAGTTGTATCCATTTAAGAACTGAAATGTGGCAAAGACACTATTTGAAGACAAGCTGAAAGAGATGTTGGGGCAGGCAATTTGTTAATGATTGCTTGAGATTACTTAGTAAATAGACATCTAATTACTGATGAGTATTTAGATTCAATGCTATTCATAAAATTCACAGAGCAGCAAGAGGAAACCTTATTTAATTAATAACAGAAGATGAAATCAAAGAAGCAATACAGAAACTGAAATTGAATTAATCTCCAGACTTGATGGTATTTCCTACAATATATCTCAAGACCTTTTGGGGAATCCTATTTAAATTTTTAACTCAAGTAATGAACAAGATCCAAAAATGCCATGTTCTTCTATCACCAACAGAAGCTTTTATTTGCAAAGACAGAAATTATCTAATCTGGTGCTAAATTGTGTATCTGTAGATCTATTACAAAGAGGATAAATTATCTTATAATTGAGTTAACGCATTTCAGAAATCATACCATTCCTTTAAAAGCTTGCAAAGCATATGTTTCTAAATACTGAAGGAATTTAGCTGTGCCTATGATGAATAAAATTCTATAGGTAAACCACTTTAAATCCTATTTAAAATGTCCATTTAAAAATTAAAAACAATTCTCAATTATAAATCAGTTAGATTCAATCACAATGACTTTTTAACCCCAAGTTATGACAACTGGTAAGAGGCAAAAATATTAGTATTATTTAAGTGCTCATCTTCAAAATTTATCAGTGCTACAACTGAGGCAATAATCATGGAAAGAATTCTAAAGAAAAAAGTATCTAAATAATCCAACAGCGTTGCATTACTTTTTAATTTCATCTAAATTTCAGATTATCCTTCCATCTATCCTCCATATTATGTAAATGAGTATATTATACATTTTGATTCACACAAAACAGTCATTCAAATTACAATACTTCTTTATTTTTAAGACACATTTTCATTCTCTCACATATATTGTACCAAATAACAGTAGATATTCTATTTGCTTAGTGTTCTCAATATTTCATTCTTTAAAATCTTTTCTCTAGGGACAAAAAGACCTCGAAAAGAGTAAGACAACGTAACCAAAAAAAATCTAAAAAAGTATAAATCTAGAGCAGAATATATTTGAATATTAACATAATCTTACACTGTCGTATATCAGTGGTGGACAAATTATGGTTTATACTTCTGGTTCCCCTGATTGTGAAACCAAACATCAATAGTCAAGTCAATGCCTCAGAATATATAAAACATATTTGTATAGGATACTCAAAAGTTGCCTGTTTCAACTTTTGTCATTTTACAATTCATTCTTAGGCGATAAGAGCTTTCAACAGCTGAACAACAGCCACTATCATAATCTGTCAACAATACAAACCGCTTTGCAAAGCTGTTTTATTTCTTGATGCAGATTAATATAGCATATCATAGTCTGGGTTTTAGGATCTCTGTTTAATTAGGTGCAAATCCCAATTTTAACCTAAATCAAGTCCTGGCTTTGGAGGAATAGCCAGGCAATTCTCCATCACCTCAAGACCATAAAGTCCCAATTTCCAGGAGCCCACTTCAAGCAGTAGAAATCTCACATAAGTTACAATATGGAAAACAATTTGGCATTGCACCTGCATGAACTGAGTTACCATGTTGCTTTGTCTTATTTGTAAACTGCCAAGTCCCTCAAGTATCCAGGCTCTAAAAATTCACAAGGTTATTAAAGATAGCAAAGATTAACAGAAAGCCATCTCTTTGCTTCCATCTCAGAGATGGATATCCTAGCTTGATACAGAGCAGGTAGCAGGAGCACAGGAAAAATAGCATCTATTAATCAGACTGGTTTGACAATGCAGTTTTCTAGATTTTCGCTTTCTAAATCTCTTTAAAAATTAGAGCATATTGCTGAGCTCAGACAGCACACTATTTGTTTTACTATTGCTACATGGGCAAACAAAAATATCTGTGTTCACAAATCTCAATAAATCAGACCAAACAATTATCTTAAGCTTTAATCTAATATATAAATGCTGTTTTATAAAACAAAGCTATAGACCAGAGGCCCCCAACCTTTTGGGCACCAGGGACCGGTTCTGTGGAGAAAGGTTTTTCCGTAGACCGGAGGGGGCATGGTTTTGTGTGCTACCTGCATCCCGCGGATGGGGCTTTGCTTGTTTGTGCGGACCGGTTGCTGGCATGCCACAGCCTGGTGCCGGTCTTCGGATCGGGGGTTGGGGACCCCAACTATAGACGTTTGCTTAGAAATGTGCCTTTGATTTCCAAATAAATCAGAGCAGACTGAAATTTAAATCAATAAAATTTTGTTTTGTTTATACTTCAAGTGTAATACAGATTTATATTAATATGTAAAATACATTACCTCATTATTATTTTCCATCGGTCTTTTCTTTGGCTCTCCAATATCCAAATAGCTGAAAAACAAGAAAACAAAAGAGGATATATACTAATATAAAATGAAAAATCTTGTAAAGTTTCAGCTATTCAATACTATATTTACCAGAATATTCTTTTTCTTCTTGTCTCATACTTTCTTATATATGGTTTTTCCTAATAACCAGCCAAAACATTATATCTATGTGACAAACTTGATTCTTAGTAGGCTGTTTAGGAATATTTCCTTATATTTTTAATTACTACAAAGGTTTGACAACTAGTGCATTCACTAGACAAGTGCTTAACCAATAAGCCACATTATAGTGATTATAAGCTTAATATGAATTATGATTCCAGCAAGTAATAATGACAAGGAATTAATATTATATGATGATGGGGTACGCTACATTTTAAGATATTTTATTATATATAATATATAAATATATACTTGTAAACTGATGTAATGTACTATATTTGCTTAATTTAAAAAGTATAATTTTGTGGAGAATTTGGATTTTTTTTTCTTAATAACTGATTAACTAGACTGGAATTAATTAGCCATAGGAGAAGATTATAGGCAATAGTGTTTAAACCAAAGACAATGCAAAGTGCAGGTTTGGAACTAACAAAAGGGTTTGTGTGTATATATACAGTATATATATATTACCTCTGACATTAGTTTTTAAAAACATATTAGAAAAACACAAGAACATCAGCAAGTTTTACTTCTAAAAGTAGGCAACAAAGGGCAAACTTATACTAAAGCATACCTATTTTCTAAATTCATATTGGTTTACATTATTTTATAATAAGCCCCATTTCTATTTCACATGACGAATTATGGGAATTGTAGTTTGGCTTCAATGCCGTAAATGTTCTGTTAATGATCCATGAACTTTCATCAGGAGTAGCATGCATGACAAGCTAAGTCTGTCATACCAGTGTGTTCCACTGTTATCAGTCCTCTACTGTTATCAGTCCACTTTTGTATTTTAGTCACCCTGGTATGTATACTGAAATAGGTAATGTGGCACCTTTCAGAGATTTAGGACTAGATCTACGAACTCTTTTTTTTATTGGTCATAGCAACTGCATTTAGGACCACTGACATTAAAGATATATAAAGAATTCCAAATGGTAGCTTTAAATCAAAATTCAATTAATCAAAATTGTTAATGATGTTGGAATGGTACTTTTCATATAAATGTTCCATCATTTCTGAAAGAAAAAATGTATAGGGAGATAAAGATACATACATGGAAAGACAAAGAGAAAGACTGGGGAACTGGGCCTATGAACCATTGTCTAGTTAAAACATTTAAATCTAAGGAAAAATAATGCTGTCACCCCTCCTTGGAGGACTTGTATATAAAAGATCGCACATTTCAGTTTCTATATCATGTTGGTTGGAATGAACATAAGACTACTTACTTTAGTTTTTTGAAAGCTTCTCTGCCACCAGCAACATAGTGCTCTCCACTTTGAATCTCATCTAGCTGACGAATGCGATGCCCACCACGGGGTGTATAAATATTCCGCACAGCCCCAAAAGGAGCATTCACACCACCTGTCACTTCCTTTAGAAAGACATCAAAACTGGAAACCTTCTTCTCATGGATAACAACACGCCGCCCAGGGAAGAAAGGGTCTCCATTGCGATACACCATCACACTCTTCACCACAGGCTGTGACAGACATGTTGGCTTGGCACTGGGACTACTCATAGCCGTCTTTGCACTCTCCTATCCTGGGTCCTGTTGGTAATGAACACAATGGTTTGCAAACCTGTAGGTTTAAGAAGAATGGAATTTATTTTCTTTCACTATTTTTCTCTGACAATTATTTTTGAATTCCAGTTTGCAGTATAGGCACTGCATACATATCTACAGCATGACTGGCACGCCAGAGCAACCGCCAATAATATTTCTATTTCTAAAAAAACAGGGAGGCTCCTAAGTTCTCCCAAAGGTTTCAGTTCCATAACAGTTCAAAGAGTCCTTCTGCTAGGCAACCAATTCTTGCCAGTCTCTTAAGAATAATAAAGTCATCCTTCTCCCTACATATTCACACAAACTAAAGATGCAAAGCAGAAATGCTTATTGCATACATTCAAGAAACTACATTCCTCCCCAACTCTGCTGTTATGGAAGCCCCAGAAAACCCATTTTTAAAAATTTTGCAATTAAATATCACATCTTCATGTCTCTTTTTATTCATTCTGTTCTGGTTTGCTTATCTTTTTCACTTAAAAAAAATAAATAGCCATAAGGTGGCTGTCTAAAGAAGCCTACCGTGACATTCAGAGATGGAAGGACAAAGGAAGTGTTTATTATCAAATATTAAAAGACATGCATAATGTAAGTTACAGTGGTTTTAATAGCAGCTGGCAGAAGCACACAAAAAATGGCAAAGGATAGAAAAATCACATAGGGTCAATAGTGGGGAGGTTCCAAATTTATTTAAAGATGTTCGTATTAAAATGGAAATTTTTCAATGGAATAAAAAGTGAAAAAAATAAAACAGAGTAGAATGAGATATTAGCATTCTTCACTGCTTCTACTGAAGAGATTAAACAGTAAGCAGAAAGGGACAATCTTAAAAATGATTTCAATTATACAATTCACCTATACTGAAGTTAAAAGGTACGATGATTCCCAGCATATTAAAATGCCACTCCCAGAATTGATTATATTGAGAAGAAAAGTTTTTGCTTATACTATTTATCAATTTATATTAACAGAAAGGGGTGCTTTTTTTTTTACAAAGAGTAGCTTTAAAAATTATGAGTTCCCTAAAAATAACCCTCCAAATTTATCATACACTGAATCACCTCAAGATCACTACATTTCATTGTAATTTGGTTTCAAGGTATGTGGCTATAGTCTCCATTTTGGCCCATTTAATTCATTCAGATTTTGTTCTCCACCACCTGAGTTAAGGTAAGAAGGAAAACAATCTGCTAGTCCAAACTTCTGTCTACTTTTTGCAAAGATGCACCCTACTACATACATCACACAGACACACACCCGAGTGAACACCAGGCCTAAGGCTGCTTTGGTGCTACTACAATGTTATTGTATCTTCAGCAGGATCCAACCACCCCAAAATTGAGCTGTTTCCTTTCTTCCTGCAAACGCATTAAGTCTGCTCTCTCTCACACACACACACACCCCACACACGCAAAAACACACTTTCCCCCCCTCTTATATCTCCCAAGAGGGTCTTTGCATTTCACCACCGCTAATTTTATTCACTTGGAACTTGATTCCCAAAGGAGAGAGGTTTTTGCCACGGGACCGAAAGCCACTCTGCCGTTTCCGCCCACGAGCTACCGTAACTGTCAAAGTAGGAGAAAGAGGCGGCTTTCCATCCACCTTAGACCATGCCGTCGGCTTTGCAGAATCAGGCACTTCCCTGGGTGAGAATGCCTCCAAAGCCATAAATCCGGGAACGGGAGGGGGGGGAGAGGGAAGGGAACCGCGCCAAGCCAGGACCGCCGTCCCGGCTCGAGCAAAGAGCGGAGAGGGAGAAAGCGAGCGAGGCACCTGAGCGCAGCAAAGTCCCGAAGCCTCTTTTTCACTGGGAGAACTCGGCTGCCCTCTCTTTTTTCCTCTCCGCCTACCAGGGGTTCAGCTTTGGGCACCATGAGCTCTCCCCAGGGGCGACCGAGGTTTCGGGGTGGTGCTGGAGCCGTGGCTGCCACAGGCAAGAAGCGCCCTCATGTTTCCCCAAGTTGAAGAGAGGCGGCAGGGAAGGCGTGGCGGTTCCTGGCCGCGGGTTTCTGCTCCCAGAATGCTGGACTTTTTTTTTTTTTCCCTGTCCGCCGTTGCCACGGCAACGCACCTGGCTCGGGAGCAAGGGGGGGGGTTGTAGTAAACCCCGTGAGTCAACCTGGAGGCCCTGCCAGGGACCTCTCGGGAGAAGATTGTTCGGGGCTGTGGCTTCCCTAACCTGATCCCCGAACAAGGGAGAGAAAGGAGGGATGATGGCACCTGCAGAGTTAGGGACAAGAGGACCAAACGGCACCATTGATATCCTGGTCTAAGCAGGGTGAACTCTCAAGTACTTGTGAGAATCGTCTGCGCCTGGGGAGATAGAATGGAGGAGATTCGTGTAAGCCAGGGGTCTCCAACCTTGGCAACTTTATGGCTTGGCTGACATATTCTGGGAGTTGAAGTCCACAGGTCGTAAAGTTGTCAAGGTTGGAGACCCCTGTTGTAAACAAAAATGGTAATTGGCACTCCCTGATTGCTCCCTAGTGGATGGGTTTCCAAACTGCTTTTGTCAGCCATTATTCACTTCTCCATTATGTCCTTGGAACATTTGTCCCTCACTGCCCCACTGCCCCCAAGATGTTCTACTGAGTGTCAAGGTTACCACTTCAGTAGAGAGGCATTTGGCATACTTCCCCTCCTCCCAGAATAAGAATTAAAGGAAATGATAATTTGGCAACCTTTCATGGAACAGTGTTCCTCTGACAGAGAGGTGGTGTGATTTAGTGATAATAGTGGGTTCAAGTCCACCCTGGGGAGTGATTTGAGTCAGTCATTGTCAGCCCAATTTGTAGATGAGCACCAAGATAACCTTTTAAAAAAAAGTTTTTAATCCAGTTTATTTATTTTAAGAATTATAAAGGATTTCTTATTACAGAATACTTAAAATCTTTATAATGGTTACATTTATAATCTTTAAAATCATTTATTCATAATCAGTTAGCTGTGCCATTAAAAATACTTTTTATAAGAAGCAAATCCAAAGGGGTAAGTCATTAAAAAACACCTCGAGATTGGATGAAAAAATATATTTGGCACTTGTTTGTTTTTGATGGTCTCTGAGTGTTGTTCTTAGGATTTGTTGGAGCCATTCTTCCAGACTTGAGTATCCAGCCTATCACCACTAGGATTACTTTGGCTTTTACTGTCCACATCCTCTCTAGTTTCTCCTTCAGGCCCTGGTATTTCTGCAGCTTCTCATATGTCTTCTTCCTGATGTTGCTGTCATTTGGTACCAGTACATTTAAGACAGTTACTGTCTTCTAGTCCTTGTTTACTACCATGATGTCTGGCCAATATCTGCCTGTCTGTCTGGATCTGAAAGTCCAACAGAATCTTAGCTCTCTTAGTCTCCACAACCTTCTCTTGGATCTCCTATTTGGCCTTGGGAAGATCTAGCCTGTACACTGCACTGATGTTCCTTTACACAGTGCCAGCTCCTTGCTTGTGCCATTCCCTGTATGCTGGTCCTGTGTACTGGTCTTACATTCTGCCATTATATGTTGGACTGTCTCTGAGGCCTTTTTGCATAGTCTGTACCTCAGGTCCTCTCTAGTAAGGTAGATCCCTGATTCTATGGATCTGGTGATTGTTTTGTGCTGCAATGATCAACGCTTCAGTGCTGTCTTTTAGTCCAGTCCTTTCCAACTACTGTTAGGTTTTCCCAATGTCTGCCAGCTTAGCTATTTGCCTTAGTCTGTCAGTGGTATATCCCATGGAAAATCATGTTTTGCCATGGTGTTTTCTTTGCTTGATTTTCCTCCCAAGTCTACTGCTGCCTCAGTAGTTCATCTTTGGATGCCATGTATTCTTGGATGCTCTTGCTTTCTGCCAGGACATGGCTTTGACACTCACCAACCAATAAATTTGCATTCTTCTGTGTTGCTCTGGAAGCAAAAAACCGGAGAGAAGCACACTCTGCTCCCATCTCTCAGCTATGGACTCTGTGTTCTTCTCAGGAAGAACATTACGGAAAGGAGCAAAACAAAGAAGACTCTTACATCAACCACTGATAGACGAGCTGCTAGGCAATTGCCCCTTTCATTGGCAACTGGTCCAAGAACAACCTCTTCCTTTTCAGTCAAGCATAGCAAGTGAAAATCATTTGATAAGAATGCCAATATGAAGAACTACCCCCTCCATTATCCTTTTGCTTTTGATCGCTTAGTCTGACAGAAGGGCCTATTTTTCAATTTTAACAGGTTTGGGATACTTTGGGGGACAATAACTTCTAAAAAGTAGGATAAAATTGAATGCCTTCCTATACCCTCTTATCTAGGAGTACTTTTACTGAGTACTTTTATCAAGGACTTTGTAGGAAATGACTAGGCTGCATTTGAGGGAAGGGTCAAGCACGTAATCAGTTTCGATTCCCTTCACGCCCACAAGAGATCTAAGTCCAGCCCAGTGAATTCCATTGGCTCTTTTTTACTGCCTGTTTGTTTTAACTGTTAGTAGTTCTAATTTTTGTAGAGCACATAAGTCTGTTATTGGGGGTGAGGGAGGATAATATTGTGATTCTGGAACTTGGACGTGATCTGTTTCCCCCATTTGTTAAGCACTGCCTCAGAGCTGCAGGACTTCAGATCTTTTGAGGAAACAAGTGAATTGACCCTTTGCAGTTCCACTCTTCCAAACTCTTGGAATTAGTTTGTATATGACCAACAGATGGATCCAAGAAATAAAGGTGTGGATGAGGGCATGTAAGCAATATCTTTAGTGTGGAATTGGAATATCTCCCACTGAAGACAGAAGGTTATTTTTTAATAGGCACACATATTCTTCCACTCCAAAACATAGCGGAAGAGTCTCTCAAGTCAAAGGCGTGACTCATGATTTCATTCAACATGCCCATGCTGTTTTCTTGGCAACAATAGAGAAGTTTGCCATTGCCTTCTTCTGAAATGTTTTCTTCCAAGTTTAGACTACAGTCTTGAGATGTTTAGGAGCCTCCCATCCAAAAACAAATTGGATTTAACTTCCTCAAAATCAGCTATCTGCTACGACCAACAAACACACTCTCTCTCTTTTTTCAATAGCAGTGTGTTGCACCTAGCAATTATTTGGAAAGACAGATACTGAAGCTGAAGCTCCAGTACTTTGCCCACCTAATGAGAAGAGAGGACTCACTGGAAAAGACTATGATGTTGGGAAAGATTGAAGGTAAAAGGAGAAGGGGACAGCAGAGGTAAAGATGGTTAGATAGTGTTGTCAACGTGATGAACATGAATTTGGGCAAACTCTGGGAGACAGTATAAACGGGGGCCTGGCCTGTTATGTCCCATGGGGTCACAAAGAATCAGACACAGCGACTGAACAATAACAAGCATCTAACTAGGAGCTGATAATTTTAAAGTTTAATTCAGGTTTGGTTTATGCTTCAAGCTCTGTCATTATCTAGAATATTTCCATTTGTTTGAATGGAATCACCCCACTCAAAAAATAAGGTGGAGTTAGATGAATTCTACATAACAATTCTGTGCATGACAGGAAAAAAATATGGACCATTGTACAATATCTTCAAATAGTTATGGTAGGAACTTTCATTTGAAAGATCAGAATTTCTTCCCATGCTCAGTCTTAAAACTTTACCAATACAAATTTTATTGATTTTTTTTTTAAGAAATCAAAGGGTTATTGGCAATTTTCCAATGCTCTTGTTTTTTGTAATAAAGATACTATCCTGGTCTAGATGTATTTTTCTTGTGGGTCAATAATATGTTTTCCTTTCATTTTATGAGAAATGGCTGAATTGCAGAATGAGGAAGTAGGAAAGGAGGAGGTTGAAGTCATAGGGCATTTTTTTGCTGACATGCAGTAGAGCTGACACACAAAAGATGTGATACACAAACAAGAGGATCCAAATAAATGTGAGACAGTGTTGTGGAATGTTATCTATGAGAAGTTATTAGTGAACCAAATGTGATTTCATGGTTAAATTTTAGCTCAGGAAAGGTCAAATATAGTTACTGTAGGCAACCTTTGATGTAGGCAACATTGTGACTGCTAAAATGATAACATTTCCAGCTGTGGAAGTGGACTCTGAGAAAGAGAGTAAAAAAATAGACATTTTCAAATTAAGGATTTGGAGGTAGGGGTCATGGACTATAAGACAACCAATCAATCAACCCTGGATCATTGCTCCTTTGTAGCAGTTATCAACAAAAAGAATCTGTATATTGTACATATTGTACTTTGGGAGAGTTATGAGCAGAACATAGATTATGAAAAAATAATTGCACTTGGCAAGACTGAGAGAACTACTGTACAATGGCTAGCAGATAGAATGGAATCAAATAGGAAATATATGAATTTCTAGTTAAAACAGATCAGAATCAGTGGGGATTCAAATATGTGAACAACCGGTTCTCTGTGTCGATGCTGCTTCCGGATGTCCATTCTGGGCCTGGGCAACAAAAAATTAGCTACGGGTTCTGCTGAAGTGGTACAAACTGGCTGAATCCCACCACTGATCAGAATGATTTGTGTGTATAAAATCATGTAAAAACACCATATGTAAAACTGGAACAAGAATTGAAGGATTTTATTTTACTCTGTCTAAGGTTACATCATGATTTCCTTCTATCTATAATCTACCTTTTATAATCATCAAATCCAAAATTCACAGGTTGAGTTTTCCTTTTTTCAGCAAAAAGTTTCAGCAAAAACATACTTTATTAGTTTATATGTCAGATTGTCACAGTAGTTGGGTGATCTAGCAAATTAATACATTGTTAATATATTTGTTTTTAAAAAAGACAAAAAAATGAAAAAATACAAAGATAATTATCATAAAAGTACATACATTGTCAAAGAAAAGAAACAAAATGTATAGAATGTGCTTTTAAAAAATCTGAAAAATACAACAAAGAAAAAAAAGTATTATCATTTTAGCAGTATATAGTTACAATTCTATATGTGTGTGTATATATTTTATATTTTATAAAGCAATTATTATTCAAGTACATATATTTTTCTAATAATTATATAACTATCAAAACCTACTGTATTTTGTATTAATGAATTCTATATGTTGTTATATTTGTCCATATAAAATCTACATCTATTGGCAATTCACTCATAGAGGAATATATACTTTTTTAAAAAAAAAATGGGTGAATTATACTTTTAACCTTTTTTTGTAGCTTTCTTATGTACATTTTAAAAGTCCTCACACTGTAGTTCCACACATAGCAGCACTGATTATAACACTATGCTACTAAAATTAAAAGAAAAATTATTCTGAATCAACAAGATTATTCACGCTTTAAAAAAAGTATAGCTTATGTATTCAAACCAGGGATCTTCAAACTTGGCCCTTTTATGACTTGTGGACTTCAATTCCCAGAATTCCTCAGCCAGCATGTCTGGCTGAGGAATTATGGGAGTTGAAGTTCACATAAAAGCGTCAAGTTTGAAGACTCCTTATTCAAACACTCAATATTATAAATGAACTTTCTTCCTCCTCTCTGAATAAAGATTGCAATACACTGTTCAAAATCAACTTAAGATTTTTACCTCAGTGGACCTTTCTCGTACTCTAAATTGGATAAGTGGTTAACAAGCAATACATGATTAACTAGGTTTCAAAATTAATATCAAATCAGCTGAGCTGAAGTAGGCTCCAAAGCTAAAAAAAACATCAGGCCTGGGTAACATGATGAAGGAAGACCACCATGGTCTAGGCTAGATTGGGAAGTTTAGAACACATCCCCAAGGAAGCACATGGCAAACCAATTCCATTTTGCTGCCCAACCCCCACCCAAATCCAAATTTGGATGTGTTCGTTAAGTCACAAGATATGAGCTCAACTCAATAGATGATAAAAGCGCTCAGGAATTTTTCCTTTCTTTTTATCTCAGCATTCAGGAAAGAAAATAAACTCTCCCCTGCTGTGAGCTACAAAGAAGATAGTTAACCATTACCAAAAAAGTAATTTGGTGTAAAGCAGCTTTTGATGTACTGCAGTTACTGGTTAACACTAGTTGTGTTTTTCAATTTAGTCCTAAATTAATACACATGAAAGTGGACATTATCATTTCATCTACAAATTCCTTACATGTGTGCTTTTTAATTTTATATGATTTGTTTTTTTAATCAGTGGGACAAATTGCAATGTTTAAAGGTTTGTGCTGCTGTACTCAGTATCCCAGCTAGCTCTGAGAAGTATTAGACAAAGATACCATTTGTTCACATTATTCCATAATTAATATCTATAAAAATACTGCTAAGGAACATGGCCCAGTTTGATCCATGCTTCGTGTCCAATCAACCTATAAGCTCTGGAGAAGAAAGGTTTTGCCACATAGAGAAAAAGTTATTTGGTTTTGATAGTGCTAATCATGGCAGTGCTCAGTTTTAGTTTTGAAATTGTCTGTACAATGGTATATAGAATAGTATCTAATACAATTGAAAACAATGAATTGCTATTCTCTCATAGTTGTTTATAAATAAAGCCACTTTCCATTTATATAAATGTTATAATATTTATATACATTTCTTAAATATATAAATATAAAGATTATGTCAATTATAGTTATTGTTCATGCTATTTAACTCAAGTTTGGAAAAAGCTTATAATGTAAAACTTGGAAGGCAAGAAATAGTGTTTAAATACTTAAGGATAGTTAATCTATTAAAATCATTTTGGGGGGGGTTTATATATTTTATGATTATTACTTCTATTCAATGTTATAGAATTAGTTTTGCTTTCTCTTTTTTTTATTTTTAACCAACAAAACAAAGCAAAACAAAGCAAAACATCACACACAGCATATACTCCTCCCCCTTTTTTTAACAGCGATTACATAATGGTAATCTTCTATTATTTACATTTTTCCCCTTATTCTTCTTTAGAATATTTGTCCTTATAAAAATCAATTTTAAGTAAACTAGAGTAAAATCAGTTTTGCCTGATAAACCCAACCATTTCAAGGTTTTATATACACACACACACACAAAGAGACACACACACACAATCACTGCCATGAATATATTGCATTGACAGGTATATCTACATATCCCTAGGTACAATCACTGTAAGTTTCATTTGAATATTATTATTTCTGAATTTAGTGCCACTAATAATAGCTTCTCAGTGATTTGTATGTTGAGAATATTTAAACTGCTGTGCTGCAAACGTGTTCTGAATATTTGTAGTGGATTTTGCAAGACGTTGCTCCAGTACCCCATAAGAAAGAGCTGCAATATACATAAATGAAAGTAACTATGTGTTTTATTTTAAATAAACACACTTTTCTAAGGGTATATTTAAGATCAACATTATGAAAAATAGCCCAGATCACAAAAACAATACAATCTAAGACTACAAAAAGGAGATAACCAGAAAAATGGTATTCCTGTGTTTTAAATTATCTCTCCAAGTACAAAGAAATTAAATGAATGAGATAGGCAGCTTAAACAATCACATACTATTCTTGGTGTATTGTATGAACCTTTATCATTAGTTTATATAGAAATTCAGTATATCCTTCAAGTTCATAACATTGGCTTCAGTAAAACCAAGTTCAAGTTCAATTATTCAGGGGTAAATGCACCACATGAATATTGCTCAGTATTCTGTTTCAAAACTGTTCTAGAGAAGGAAAACATTTAATTCCTTCTCCATAGCAATCTTTTCTCCCTGTGCTGTTGATTGGAATTATGAAAAACATAGATTTATTTTCTTTAATATAGCTGCACTTCAAAGAACTCTCCTATAAAGAATATTAAAGTATCAGTCTGAGGAGAGGAAATACCAAGGTCTAGACTAGACCAGCCTTCAAGATTCTAAGATGTATGGATTAAACAAGTTGGCTGGGGATTTTTTTTATTTGAAGTCCACACATCTAAAAGTTGTCAAGGCTGAAAACACAAACCTTTGTCTGAAAGATATTGAAGATCTCTCTTAACACTATGATTTTATGAAACTATGCTCTTTTAATAGTCTGGTATTAATCTAATTCTTTTTCTAGATATGTTCTGGCAAGAAAAAATGGATGAGAATATTTGATTTGTGCAACTCTACTGAATGTGCTCAAGAGTAATAGGAATGATTTACAGGCTCAAGATAATAAAGAAGATTTGGTGCTTTTATTTTCCATACAATAGTTTTTGTTATGTATTTATTAAACTTATATGCTGCCCACATCACTGTCCAAAGACTATTAATTGGGGGGGAGCTGTTTGAGAACCATGTCCTGACATCTACCGGTACTAACATAAAGCATTTAACATACTGCCACCTGCTGCAGGCACACAAAATGACAGTTCTTTTACACAAGAATAATTTACAGGGTTTTAGAGATCTAAGTGGATTGTTCTCCACCTATAACACACTTGTGTTTATATCTCATGTCTATTCACACACACACACAGAGAGAGAGAGAGAGAGAGAGAGAGTAGAGATTAAGAAAGAAAAATGGAAAAAATGAGTGCATTGTATTGCTCATGAATTTATTATACCGATAACTTGACAGTTCATGGACAATCTAGGTTACAAGTTACAACTGCTTTAAGTGTCAACTAGTTAACAGAAAAGTTCATAATTCTCTTCCCAAAAAATAATAAAATTTTGTTATTTAATCTCTCAACCTTCTCTGCAAACCAAGAGTTAAGATAGATGCTCTCCATGCTTTTATCAGCCTGCCATTTAGTCAAAAGAGCTAAAAGCAGAAAGCAAAAACCCTCATGGCCCCAGAAACATGCATCCCATTCCAGTCACAAAATTATCCAAGTAATTCAAATACTTATGGTGTCAGGATCTACTGAGTTATCATTAATTTCCCAAATGTAGGAACAACGTTGGGACTTTTTTGAGCCTAATGGTAACACACTGCTTAGAGAAAGGTAACTACTGAAACTGTTCACTGAACCACAAAGAATGTTACAAAAGCTTTCTGTATTAAATATGTGTACAAGAGTTCTACACAAAGTATTATCGTAGAACATTATACATTTTTTCGTCTTTCGACTTCGCTTTCCAAATATTACAAAAAAGTAAGATACACGTGGCCTGCAAACGACCCAGCAGTTTTTTTTTAACTTAGTAGTGCTACGTAACCGTTTATGAATCGAAAATTTAGCATCTTCGAAATTTGCAAGGTATCCTTGTGCATTCTCAAGTAATATTTCCAGCGCAAATAGCATTTTTGAAGGATACCCTGTTTTGGTAGGTTATTAATTAGCAATCGCCAAGTCCACGTGAAAAAAATAAACTTTTTTTTTGTTCATTTATTTATAATGCTGGGAGAGGGGAGGAGGAGCAGGCTCAAAACTCCGCTTAATTTAAGGCCTGAATGTATTCAACATCCGGCCCTGCTTCAACTTTTATTACGTGCACAAAGCTCAGCGCTTATCTTGCACTTGTGGGTCGCCCCGTTTGCGGTATTCAAGAACGCAGCCACACTCGCGCCCCTCCATCCTTCCCAATTCGCACGCTCTTGCACCCGCCGAGCAGCAGCCGCTCCCCGAAGCTGACGGCCCCCTAGTCCGGAGCGAACTTGGCTGCAACTCCACCCCCTCGACGTCCGTCGGTACCGGAAGCTGCGCGTTTTGGAGGCGCAAAGCCCTCGGAGCGGTGGGCAGACATGGAGTGCGTCCGGGTTTTGAGGCAGCGGCTGCGGCCTGGCGTGTACTGTTTGTTTGGCAGGCGGCTCTGCTGTAGCTGCAGCCACCGCTATGGTCTTCTCCTGGGAGGGAGCTCGTGGCGCTCTCCAGGTGCGGCGGGTGGTGCGCCGCTTGGCTGCAACTTCGAAAAATGCCGGTGGCGCCGAAGTGGCGGACAGACCTTTCTACTTTGCGCATGTAAGTCGTGCCTGCAGGCGTTGTGGCCGTCTGGACTGCCGTTGTGAGAAACAAATCACAGCGGTTTATTCTCTGGAGAACAGGCGCAAAGCCTGTTGTTGACTAAATCCTGTAAACTCCATCAGAAATCTTTGCACCTGAGTATGAATCATGATTGAGCCATTGGGAGTCCTGGGCGGATATCCTCAAAGTGCTCCGAAGTTCCCCAGCGAGGATATAAAGTGTCTGCAACTTTGCCTCTTGAGGCGTTGAACTTTTCCGCACAGACCAACTAGCCTGAACTTGCCTGTACTCGGGAAAAAAAAAAGTTGATTGAGTGTTGAAGTGCGTATTTGGATGTTCAGTCCAGTCAGATTTGTTTGGAGTTTGGATCAATGTGGGGTTTGAATCCAGTCATTACAGTTCTTGAGTGATGGTGTATGGCAGAATGTGATGAATGAAACTTAAGTGATGGGGTTTTCAGGCATTGTTAAGCTACCTACTGCATTGTATTGTTATGTGCTCCTGGCCACTTTCCTTCCGTGACCAGAGGCAAGCTCGCCTGACCAATAACCACCCAAGACACAGTGAAGGCATTTTGTTTCCTTTATTGCAATAAGCGGGGAGAGAAGCTATCAAAGCTTGGTTCTCTCCAAAGTTTCAACCTAAAATATTCCCTTCTTTATACAACCATGTTCCGGCCGCCACATCCCTCCTCTTTCCCCATTTCCCAGAAGTACTATGAGGTTATACTCTTTCTGACCGCCTCCTACATATTTCCTGCTACATACTAAATCATACATCACATGTACATTAAAATTAAGAGAATTTATGCAAGGTGTGTCAATATTAATCAACTAATTGCACATGCTCAGTTGTCTGAGTTCTGGGCCCCCTTTTTTTAATGACTTCTTGGAAAAATAGATTCTTTCTTGTTTTGCTAGTTATCTCCTCTTGCAGCTCCTTTTCCCATTCTGAAGACCCAGATAATTTTGCCTATATCCTCCTTCTATGCCAGGGTTGTCAAACTCGCAACATCATGTGATGTGTTGCGACGTATTGCAACTTTTTCCCCATTACTGGAGCTGGGGTGGGCGCGGTTTCAGTATGACGGATCTGGGCCGGCAATTTGACACCCCTACTCTATGCTATTCTTTCCTGGTTCCCATCCATTGTAGTTTCTTTGGTAAGCTTGTTTCTCCACTCATTAAGTCTCCACTGCAGCAAATTCAATTTTAAATTTCTCTTTCAATATTAAATTTTGAAGACCATTCACATATTCCCATCAGTATGTTGAAAGTGTATAACAGTTCATTTAGTGACCATTCAAAGTCACAATGGCACTGAAAAAAGTGACACCCATTTTTCATAGTTACTTTTGCAGCATCCCCATGGTCACGTGATCAAAATGCCTGGCAATTGCTTCATATTTATGACAATTGCAGTGTCCAAGCTCATGTGATCGCCTTTTGCAACCTTCTGACAAGCAAAGTGAATGGGCAAGGCAGAGTCACTTAACAACCGTGTTAACTAACCTATCTACTGCAGTGATTCACTTAACTGAGGCGAGAAAGGTCTTAAAATGGGGCAAAGCACTCTTAACAAATGTCTCATTTAGCAACAGAAAGTTTGGGCTCAATTGTGATCTTAAGTCAAGGACTACCTGTATTTGGCTTAGAATGCTGGCTGATTAGGGAACCAATCCCAAGTAGTCTGCAACTAGTATCTGGATGATCTTCATTAATGAACAGAGCAGAAAGCACCAAACAGCTAGCTTTACCTTGACACATGAAGTGGCCAACAAGTCTCGTAGTGCAGGCTCTTCCAATTATTTTTTTTAACTAGCTAAGAAAATTCCATTGAGGAGTGTGCATCATTTTCAAGATATGTCCAGTGCCTTTTTTTCCCAAAGTTATTATTGGCCCTGCAGGAGGCATGGAAGGTAGAGAAACCTGTGTTTTTCTATTGCAGAGTTCATAACAGCCTGGATACAGAAGAGCCAGCAAGATAATTTCTGCCTAATGCTGCTGCTCAACTCAGAATGTAACTGGAAAATGCATACTGTATGTATGCCCAACTGTTTCAAACTGAGAAGTTTCAAATTATTTGTGCCTTGTATACATTGCTCAGAAGTATTTCTTTGCAATGCCTTTCTTATCCTGTCTAAATATTTTCCAAGGGATATATTGTAATTATATTTTACTCATATTTTGAGCATTCAGAACAAATTGTGTAAATTTTAGGAATTTATGATACTCCTGTAATATAAATGCGACTCATTTGCTTTATAAAACTGAATGGATGAATGGATAAATGGATGGTTACTAACAACATTCAAAATAAATGGTTAAATGTTAAAATAGAAGAAAATAGATGTTACTCAGGCTTGAACTGTGGACTCCATGGTGTTATCTGAGCTTGGTATTGTACAGGTGATGGTATCTAGTTGAGTAATGAATCATTTGCAAGCAAACAGCTCAGAGAGCCGCTTACTGTTCCAATGTTAATTTAAGTCGGGTTGAAACCTTTAGCATATAAATAATGCTGTAATAATATACTAAATTTATGTGCCACCTTATTCCCAGCAACTCTAGGTAGTATACGGTGTTAAAAACATTTAAGAATAAAAAGCAACACACAAAAACAGCACATAGCAAAAAAAATCACCCCCCCAAAAATAAAAAAAAATAGAGGCACACACAAAAAAAAAGATGAAAGAGACATTAGCCAGCCTAGCCAAAGGCCTGGGCAAAGAGCCAGGTCTTTAGTGGTCTTTAGGGAGCCATTTGGGTGGAATTTCATTCCAGAGGGCAAATGCTACTACAGAAATGTTTCCAGAGCCTAGACAGATAGTATTGTTTAATCAATGGAATGTGGAGTGCCCCAATTCTACCAGATCAAGCTGGCTGTAAGAAATAGTGGGATGCTATATAACTCTCTGTGCTTTCAAGAATTCCAGTTAAGCCCAGAGGTTTACATGCAGCCAAAATCAGGATAAAGGATGGCAGGCAAAATACCATTTTTCTCTTCCCACCTTCTGAGGTGAGATTTTGAATTAGAATTGCCATCACGGGCTGAATAATGCATTATCCCTCTTCTTCAGCATGCTTTACCATCAAAATGACAGATGCAAATGAAAAAGGGCTTTGCCCCACTTGTAGCTAGCCCCAGCACAAGCATGTTCTTGGGAAGGGAGTGGGCTCTGTCCCCATCACCTCATGGCCAGCCAAAAAAGGAAACAGACTTGGAGTTAAAATAGTGTCCCCCACCCCACCCCAAATACATGCCTCGTTTCAGCAGCATCATTGGAAAAACTAAGGTATGTAAAATCTAGAGTTCATCAGACATTACCTTGGAGGGAGGTAAGGGTCCACAGTGATTAGAACAAGACAGTAGAGTCAAGATTCAGATTGGCCACAGACCTCATGTCAATTCATTTTGATGCTGACTTAAAGATGAATGAGCTCTTCAGCTTTTAATGCAGAAAGGCCTGTCATCCATGTTCAGTAGAAATTATATATTTGCATGTGTACAAATTATTATGATTTCTCAAATCATTTCTTTGGCTTAAATAGAAGCATTATAAATTTGCTGTAATATAAGGAGCTCATTTTCTTACATTGTCTCGATCACCGGACAGTTTGAGGGCAATTTTGAAAATACATATCTTGGGAAAGAAATGTTAAATTAACTAAAGCAGTGGCATATAAAGAAAACTTACATAAAATGCTTTACAGATGGCATATGACACCAGTGAGATTAGCAAAAATGTTTAAAAATACTTCAAACAACTGTTGGAAATGCAAACAAAGACTAGATACTTATCATATCTGGTGGACATGCCCTAAAACAGTGATGGCGAATCTTTTAGAGACTGAGTGCCCAAACTGCAACACAAAACCCACTTATGCATCGTCGAGTGCCGGGTGGGTGTGGCCAATTGGGTGGACGTGGCTACAGTGGTAACCACAGATGGGGTGGGATTAAAAAGTTCAATCAATTCCAATTTTGCAAGATCTTTTTTTTTTCCCCGTGAGAAGTTGAAATTGACTGATTTAACTTTTTTTTTTTTTTTTTTTTTTTTGCACATGGTGGTGGAGGCCTAAAACGAAAAGGTTTTATAAAACCCAGCTGAAGGCCTAGGATTAGGGTGATTGTACGCGTGCCCACAGAGAGGGCTCTGAGTGCCGCCTCTGGCACCCGTGCCATAGGTTCGCCACCACTGCCCTAAAACAAAAAGATTTTGGATTAAAATACATTTATGGTTAGAGAAAATGACTAAAAAACAAATAGACTTTAAGCTAGAATTATTTTTGTTAGGAATAATAGGAGCAAACTATGAGAAAGATTGCATATATTTAATATTACACGTACTAACGGCAGCAAGAATTGTATTTGCCCAACATTGGAAAAATGAAAATTTACCAGCTGAAGAAGTACTAATTAAGAAAATTTTAGAATGTGCAGAAATTTATACCAAAAAAAAGATACATACCTTAAAGAGATGGAGACCTTTGCATGTACAAATATTTCTTGTCCTTTGCTGTCTCAAGGCATTCATTAGAAATCATCAAACTGTTTTACTTTCTGAGAGCAACCTAATCTGTCAAAATTTATGTTGTTAAGTGAGAAATTTGTTAAGTGAGTTTTGCCCCATTTTAAGACCTTTCTTTCCAATTGTTAAGTGAATCACTGTGGTTATTAAATTAATAACATGGTGGTTAAGTGAATCTGATTTCCCCGTTGGTTTTGCTTGTCAGATGATTGCAAAAGGGGGTCACATGGCCACAGGACACTGCAACCGTCATAAATATGAACCAGTTGCCAAGCATTTGAATCTTGGTCATGTGACCATGGGAATGCTGCAGCGGTCATAAATGAAAAATGGTCATAAGTCGCTTTTTTCAGTGACATTGTAACTTTGAACAGTCACTAAATGAACTGTTTGTAAGTTAAGGACTAGCTGTACTTGAATGGAGATATTCAGGGATTACCAGGGCTATAGCCTAAACTGAGAATTTGAAAAAACATCTTGGAAGACCATGTCCGTCGTTTCTATCTTGTTGCCAATAAAACTGCTTTGTACCTGTGGAATGTAACCAGGAATTGAACTGGAAAAAAAAATACCTTTTATTCTATGGCATCTTTTCTCAAGGTGGGTGGTATTTACTATTGAACAACTTTCCTGCTGACTCTTCATATTAGCTACTCTTTATTCATAGTGTTTCTCCTCTGCTTCTCTCTATTCACTTTAGATGCTCTTTCTCGGCACTGCAGCACAGAGGTGACTCAGGCTACTTTAGCCAGTGTGGCACCAGTGTTTTCAGTGGTAAGTGTTCCCCTGCAAGGCCATGAAGTGGAAAGCATAGATGAAGGATTACTCACGCTTCACAGAGGAAAAAAAATGCTGCAGGAATAGAGATGGAAAGTAATAGATGAAATGCAGGGTTCATTTACAACATTGGGTTGCAGTCGGGGTAGAAAAGAATAATTTGTAAAAATTGGAAGGGCTAAAAATAATTCATCCTGCGTTGGGCCACTAGCTAGGAGAAAGTATGCATGTCTCAATTGTCAATAAATGAATTGAGAGATAAATCTAAATGCACTTTTTTGGACAGCCTTCTCCAGTCGTGACATTCCAGATAACCTGCTGGCTATGGATTATGGGAGTTGAAGTCCAATCCTTCCAGAGACATCTCGAGGTCTATCATTTTAGAATTAAACTGCAATAAAACTTTTACACAACTGATTTATTCTCATACTGTTAACCACTATGCTAAGACATTTGGATATTTTAGTTTATAAAACAATGTCCACATCTACTATTCTAATCTATAGGAGAAAACTGTGCATTTTTCAAAGCACTCTTTATTACGTGAATTGTAAAATTCATTTTACAATTATTGCCCTATTTCTGAATATATAAAATTCAATAGAAATCTGTCTTAATTATTTTGATACTTAGGGAATAATGGAAATACCACCCATATTAAATAGGACAAATTTTATTTAATTTCAGTGCTATTGTCTTTAAAAATATTCCATTTCCTTTCTTTTAGATGAAATTTGATACAGAAGGCAATGTTACCTCCTATGGTATGTAGAATTCTTTTTTACTTACGACTTCAAGAAAAATATTTTACAGCCATGTTAGAATTTTTTAAATAGGTAATTGCAACATTAATATTTTGGGGGCAGTTTATCATCAACTGTTAATACTTTTGGTTAAATTTCAGATATTTGTTGTATTTGTTGAAGCGATAACTTTGAGAAATAATCTGCTTGTTTCAAGTGGTCTACATTTTCATTTCATATTTCTATACAAAATGTTTTTGGGGGCAGAAAGAAAGAAAACAGAACTACATCAGGAACTAAATCTTCAAGCACGGGATCTACGGTTTCAACATCAAGTAAATATAACACCTAGGAACAACAAAATTATTATGAGAATGGAGGTAAGAAAAACACATGCATATACAAATGTTGGTTTAGCAGCTTTTAATTATTAATTAATAAGAGCCGAGGTGGCGCAGCAGTTAGAGTGCAGTACTGCAGGTCACTTTAGCTGACTGTGTTCATCAGGTCAGCGGTTCAAATCTCACCAGCTCAAGGTTGACTCAGCCTTCCATCCTTCCGGGGTAGGTAAAATGAGGACCCAGATTGTTGGGGGCAATGTAAATATATATATATATATATTGCTTACTGGTGTACACCGCTTAGAGAGTGCTTGCACTAAAGCGGTATATAAGTCTCATAAATAAATAAATAAATAAATATTTGGAAAACCTCTGAAATATTTACACATGGCTATTTGAAGCAACGTATTTCTTTTCTTTTATTTACTGATAAGTAAGTAAGATATTGTTTATCTCCTCCTTCTTCCCAAAGACTTCCAAAATGCCTTGTATATAATCAGTAAAACAAAGGAGTTTGTGCTGTGCCAGTGTTACAGAAAAGATTAGAATGGGAAATGAGGTGAGATGAGGTAAACTCGTGAGTTGAATAGTACTATTTAAAATAGCAAAATGATGGAAATGGGAGAGAAAAAATACAGCAGAGATGAGCCAATACAAAACCTCTAAATTGCGTCAAAGAGACCTACGGTCATATTTTTATTTTATCAAGAAGCCTGGTTGAAAATCTTGAGACAGTCTTTTTTTCACCTAATCGACTTCAAAGAGTATGTGATAGGAGAACTCAGGGGAAAGATGAAATCAGAAGGTGTACAGTAAAAAAAAAAGTGCAACTAAGGTTAAATGAGCAAAACCATAAAAAAAAGAAGCAACAAATAAAAATAGGGGACAGTTTGAAGGTTAGGATCACGGCAATAAAGAAAACAAAACACAAGTCATATAAATCCAAAGCTATTACCAAAGAAACACCTTCACTGAAACAGCTGAGAATTTTACACCTATTTGCTTTGGAGAAAATCCTCTTGAAATCCTTACACTTAGTATAACTAACAGTTCAAAGGGCATGTTAGACAAATCTGTTTGGGCTTGTGATTAGAATCAGTGTTTCTCAACCTTGACAATTTTAAGGCATGTGGAATTCTGGGAGTTGAAGTCCACATGCCTTAAAATTGTCAAGGTTGAGAAACACTGGATTAGATAGTATTAAGTGTAACAACTAAAGAATATGTAACAAGTATTAGGTGTTGGCTAATTTTCTTCTCTGCTTCTTCTAGTTTTTGAAGGCTGTGATAACACCAGAGTATCTTCTGATCCTAGATTATCGCAATTCAAATCTGGAAAAATGGCTGTTCCAAGAACTGGCATCTCAGCTAGCTGGAGAAGGTCAACTAGTTACATATTCTTTGCCTTTTGAATTCAGAGCTATAGAAGCAATACTGCAGTTTTGGGTGAGCATGCTTATGGTGTGCTGAGAGTGATTGTTGTGGCCTTTCCCAAACTGGAGACTTCTGGACATGGTGAACTCCAAATTCCCAAGAGATCCGAGACTTTTTAAGTCCAACATATATATCGGATTTTGGGTTGAGAACATTATAATCATTTTTTGAAGGAGGCAGATAAATATAGATACTCCTCAACTTATGACCACAGTTGAGCCCAAAGTTTCCGTTGCTAAGCAACACAGTTAAGTGAATTTTGCCCCATTTTGTGATCTTTCTCGCCATAGTTGTTAAGTGAATCACTGCAGTGGCTAAGTTAGTAACACGGTTGTAAGGTGACTCTGGCTTCCCCATTGACTTTGCTTGTGGAAAAGCTGCAAAAGATGACCCCAGGGCACTGCAGCCATCATAAATACGAGTCAGTTGCCAAGCATCCAAATTTTGATCTCGTGACCACAGGGATGCTGCAATGGTCGTAAGTGTGGAAAACAGTCATAAGTCACTTTTTTCAGTACTGTTGTCATTTCAAATGGTCACTAAATGGATAGTTGTAAGCTGAGGACTACTTGTATGAGAATCGTGGCTAAAAGGCAGTCCTTTTCTATAGATCAGGGTGTTTCAACCAGTGGTACGGGTACCACCTGTGGTACATTGGCATCTGGCAGGTGGTATGCGACCATCCCAGAAAAGTGGTAGTGGGGGAGGGGAATGAACTGAACCAGTGGCAGCACCACACAAGCTTGAGCGAGAGATGGCTGGAGCTGCAGGACTGTCAGGGCTCAGTGGAAGCGCCAGGATCAGTGCCAGGCTCCAGCTGGAGCTCGGCACTGATCCTGGCGCTTCTGTTGAGCCCAGAAGAAGCCCTGATCAGCTGGAATGTTGCAGCATCTCCAGGGTCTTGTGATTTATATTCAGATGCTTGGCAACTGATTCATATTTATGACGGTCACAGTGTCCCAGGGTCATGTGAAGTGACCAAAACCTGCTGCAACCACCCAGTAGATGGGGGAATAAAAACCAAACACCCCCCACCCCACCTCCACTGCCACTCCCTAACAGAAATGCTCATCACAATGAAAACCTTGGACAGGAGGAAGAGCGCCGCCGGGCGGGCCGGCAGGTGTCTTGCTTGGCTGTGGCTTGGGGGGCACTTTTTTCAGTGCTATTGTAATTTTGAACAGTCACTAAGCAAACTGTTGTAAGTCGAGGACTACCTGTACTTTATCACTTTTTTCCTTTTTTTTCGTCATCAAGTTTTTGACACCTTGCTAGGCGACTGGTGGTACTCAGATATTGCCATATCCTAAAAGTGGTACAATGGGTGAAAAGGTTGAAACGCCCTGCTATAGGTTACTTCAAATGGCTATCCTTATTAATGTATTCTGTATTTAAAGATTGTGTTTCTGAGCTAGTTTCCTGACAACTCCTGTAATTAGTGTAATGCAAATAATAATAATAATAATCAAAGGATATTGTGAGATCCTTGAAGGAAAGTGAAAAGGGATGACTTGACCACAAGTGAAGATATTCTGGTTTTCATTTTTTTAAAAAAAACAAGTCGCTTATTTTGTGCAGTGTAATAACTGGCATGTATCAGAAGCAGTTTTGAGCACGAATGTTTACTTTTAAATATTTATATGTTGCATGTTATTGCATACATATCCAAGTCAATATCATAATAACATTAAATTCATTATTTAAATCAGTGGCAATGAGAAATAAAATAATAAAAAGATTTCACCATGCATCCATCGTATACTTATAAGGTTGGTATAGGTTTTAATTCCAGTGGAAGGATGTTTTGCCTATATTTCAGCCTGCGTTATCAAGTTTGCTATAACTTCAAGATGATATGTCTGTTTTGCTGGACAAAAGAACTTTTTTAGAAGGCATTCTAAAAGAATTGTTTTAATTCTTATAAAGGATCATGTTGTTATCTAGATCAGCTACCTGACTGGCAAACTTAGCCATCTGCAGCCTCAAATTCTTGAAACGCTGAATGCTTTAGTGGACCCTAAGCTTTTGTCCCTGGATAGGAGTAAAGTCCATATCTTACTGCAAAATGGAAAGAGGTAAGCAAGTCTACCTTCAGTCTCTTCTATAACCTTGTTAATGTAAATTGTAGTCAGCCATTTTCTTGAATTATATAACAACTACACTTATTACAACAGATCGCTTAAACTAAATATTAGGCAGGGATAAAAGCACTGTAGATTGTTGTCTTGAATGCTGAATTGACTTGTTCAGTTCTACTTGATGCAGTTAATAATCTTTTTGATGCAACAGTTTAACACCACATGGTTGTGGAAATAAGACAACGTAAACCATTGCTGAAACAGATGAATATTTTGAGCCCGATATAAAAACAAACTACCTAAATTTCTCTTTTACTTTTATATTACAAATCTATTAGAGTGACGAAGAGAAAATGTTTTAATGCCTTTGAAATCTAAGAACTAACAATCGCAGAAAATCAAATAATAGCCACTTTTAAAAGTCTTGGTTAACAGAGTTGTTTGAAACTGGTGTATTAATAATGAAATTTAAAAATATTAATACCACTATAGTAGTATTAAAGTATAGTGTTAAAGCTATTACCACTTAACCTTTTCTGCTACATTAGAGAGGTAACCAGATTCTTACAAATCCCAACTGATTCATAAAGGCAACGATGTCTTTCAGGTAGCAGATCCCAACTTCATTACATTTTAAATGAAAGATATTTTTGTATCTGTGAAACCAGATAACAGATTCTAATTTCAGTGGCTTCATATAACATGAAGCTGCTGTAAATGTTTATGTCTAAGCATAAATGGCCCACATTATTGCTCAGCTGTGAAGAGTTTTCAAGAATGACTTGCACTTTGGATTTTGACTTGACCCAGAAAGAGGTCTAACAGCAAGCTCATATGTACAAACAACTTCAGTGAAATATTGGTTAATTTGAAAAACATAGTATGTTTTGTGATATATCTCTTATGCTTTTATTTTTTAGTTTGTCAGAATTAGAAACTGATCTTAAAGTTTTCAAAGAGACAATATTGGAAATCCTAGATGACAAAGAAGTCATGGAAGAACTGTGTCTGACTAAATGGACAGATCCAGAAGTATTGTAAGTATAGGTTGTAAAAGAGTGTTTCTGGTGGTCCAAATTATACTTCAAAGTTTTTGTGATGGAGGAAGCATAAGTTCCTTTGTTTGTTTAAACTGGTTATGTTTCCAAATGTCTTAATTTTCCATTGCACAAACAACTGCACAGCATAGCTGTACCGAGAACATATACTGCTCCCCTCAAAAGCACGTCAAATGCTGTTTTATCAGAAACCAATTAACCATTGTCTGACAATTATTATTGCTACTAGTTAATGACTTGTGACCTTTGAAAATTTGTGGTTTCTGTAAAATACGGAGGATAACAAATGTATTTCAGTGGGCTGTCACCAAAATCTGATTGATTATCTACTTACAATAGAATTCTGGTATACTTGAGTCAAAACTGGTTTGGTTTCATTATTTTTAAAAATATTCTAATTGATTTTCTTGAGTACAGGTGGAATATAAATAAAAAGCAGAACCCTGAATATCATTCAGATAATTCACCCCAAACTGTGTAATAAAAAAAGTTGAATACCGTAAAACTAGCAAGGCATAAAGCAAAACAGCAGAAGAAAAATGAAGCAAAAAATTAAAAGATGAGAAAATATATGAGCAATAAAATCAAATAATATAGTAGTGGCAAATGTTATCTATTTTTCTACAACCTCAAATTGCTGCAACATGGTTTTACACTTTGGTAAATCAAGACCTTCCTTTTCTGTTCATTGGCCACATGTGGCCCTGGAATAATGTGGCCCTGGAATAATGCAGCCCCACAAGATATAATAAAAAATATTTTTAAAAAAGGAAGTTTACTATTTATATACATCTATTATATATTTTATGTGTGACCCAAGACAATTCCTCTTCAATCAGCACAGCACAGGCAAACCAAAAGATTGGACACCCATCCTTTAGAATCTGAAACCCAAACTTCCTAAATGGCATAATTACCTTTTTTATTCTAATCCAGGCATAATATATCCAAACCTCCCCAGAAGTAGGCAAATTCTGTTTGGGAAATATACTAAAATAAACATTAACATCTTTAAACCTTAATTTCCAAAATACAACGTTGTATTAATATTTTACTGGAGAACGTGACCAGATCATGTGTGCTAGAATGGCTTCCAATTTATTTAATCTCTCATGTAGGATGATTGCCAGCCCTTTCTAAACATCTGTTGGGAAGCCCAATAAAGCCCAAAAGATTTTGTTTGTAATCAGCCTAGTTTTCAAATCAAACAAAATATTTGCTGTTCCTTAATTTCATATGTAGACTACTATAATCTCCATGGATACAAGGAAAAAATAAGAATATATAAGATGTATTACCCAACCTTTGGTAACTCTAATGTAGCGGTCTCCAATCTTTCCAGCTTTGCGGACCGGTGGGGGAGGATGGTTCCAAGTGAGCAGCGGGCAAGCAAGTGCGTACAGCTGCATTTGTGCGAGCGGCGGACACATGCTCACCCACCACTTCCATGGCCCGGTTCTCAACGAATCATGGCCTGGAGGTTGGGTACCCCTACTCTAATTCATGCAACTCCCAGAATTCTGGGAGTTGACATCCATGTATATTTACACTGCAGTAAATAAAAAGGAAAGGTTCAGCAACTAATGAAAATATAAAATAATAATAAATTAATCCAACCAGAATATAGCCAAATGAAGGTGAAACCAAAGCCAAAATTAGCTCTGAAGTACTCTTTTCTGAGCAGCTTACCAAGTTAGGATAGGAACTAACTGGATGTGTGCTGGAGGCCATTCCAAAGAGCTGATGCAGCTGCTGAAAAGCAGTTCTGCTGAGTGTTGGAAACCAGTGCAGGGCCCACAGTACTGGTGTAATGCGCTCCCACCAATGAATTGCAGCGAGCACCTGAATTGCTGTGCTCTGGATCAGCTTCAGATTTCAAACAATCTTCAAAGGCAGTCCCATGCGGGACATGTTGTAGTAGTCTTAAGTCGGGAGTGATAAGGATATAAGTCATAGTAACAAAACATAATGTTTTCATTGCCATTCAGAGCTTTTGTCGCCATTGAAATCACCATTTTCATATAAAAGCTATAGTTTTACAGAAAAATCCTGTGTTTTTTTGCCATCAATTAAGAATTATTATTAACTTGTCAATTCGTTTAAAATATATAAATAGAATTAACACAACAAATATTCCCAAAATGTGTTTAAGTCTTGAAGCTATGCTCATTTCATACATTCTTCCCCACAAACTCATAGGGCATTTTCACCCTTCTCCTAATATCCTCTTTTATTTGAGCTGTAGAATATGTACGTAACGGGATTTTCTCAAGATCAAAGCAATAAAGAAGTCAGGGTTTTGTTAGCTGTAGTTATGTTATCACCAGTGTACAGGATATTATATTTATTCCAATATAGTACTATATATCCACAACATTTACCACATTATTGTACCATTTCTACGCTTCTTACTAAAGATATTTTTATCCATTTATCTTCTTTGTCTTCTGGGTAAAGATAATTTATAATCATTAAAAAGGCCCAAGGTTAGTTTGCTTACAAGCTTGTATTCCACATGGACTATTAATAAAGCCATTCTAGTTTGAAAATCTCACTTTAAAAATATTTTGAAATATAAACCCTGCAGAATAAGAACAGAATATGATCTGTTAGGTAAACAGGTTAATCAGGAGTTTGTTAGATTTTTCTCCAATAAGTACATATATATTTCCATGGCCAGGATAGAGAAACATTTTTTTTCCTGCCATAAGTGAAAACCTTAATTTGAACATGCTTAGAGCAATGTTTCTCAACCTTGACAATTTTAAGGCATGTGGACTTCAACTCCCAGCAATGCTGGCTGTGGAATTCTGGAAGTTGAAGTCCACATGCCTTAAAATTGTCAAGGTTGAGAAACACTGGCTTAGAGGAAGATGAATGATAGTGTCGCTGATCCAATGTACAGCTAAAGGTTCTTCCTAATTGCTAAATACTCGTGATACAACATTCATTGTAGATATCATTCAAGTGATAGTGATCCTCTAATTTGAACACTGCTAGAAAGACCTTTCTTTGGTCGATAAAAAGTGAATTTCCATTATTGTATAGTATTATTGCCATATATACTATCACTATGGCTTCTATTTGCAATGGTCTTACGGTTATTGTTCACAGTGAGGCAAGTCTTTCTGGAATTGACCATGTGGAGGAGATGGAACTGCTGTTGGAAAATTACTACAGGCAGGCAGAAGATCTTATGAATGAAACCCGGGAACTTAAAATACTGATTGATGATTCTGAAAGTATCATCTTTATCAACTTAGACAGGTCAGCTGTGTGGAACATATTGTTAAAATTTAACATACACTTTTTAAAACTCATTTGACATTTAGATTAAATAGTTTTCTTTATAAAATAGTTTTGTTTATAAAGCTTTTTCTCAGAGGAAATGAATAAATTTATTTTTTATTCCTATAAATTATTTGGTTATTTTAATAAATTATATTGCTTTGCTTTGAGACATTCCATTATCAATGCTAACTTGACAAAGTCTGTTTTGCTTTTGATGAATTAATTTTTTGAATGAAGCTAATGGTTCTAGAGATGGACTGGTAGTCTTCTGTCAATAATGAAATGAACTTAATCATAAGCTATTATGATTACATAAGCAGTCCCTAACCTTTGTAACTGTTCCACTGCAGAAAACTAGTAAGCAAGTTAACCAACATATATGTCGGTTTGCTATTAGCATTGTGTCCATCTGCCATTTTTGTACATGTTCAAAAAAGTTTCCACAAAGTTAAGTTTGCGTTAAGTCAGGTCTTCACACATATCTTAAACAAGTTGCACAGCCACTCCATTCATTCAATGACTATTTAAAGTTATGATGGCACTAAAGGAATCCTCAAAGTTACACCTGTGGTGACATGATCAAAATTTGGGTGCTTGGCAGCCCACCTACATTTATAACTGCAGGGTGTGCCACCCACTTATCTCTCCTCCCATTTTGGATCTCTGCCCTGCACTCTGGCCACCCCTCCCCTCCCCCCAGCTGAATTTCTCTATCTTCTTTCTCTTGCCACAGAGGTGTACCTGCTATGCAGCTGCTGACCTTTTATAGGCCTCAGTGAAGTTTCAGGGAGAAATAGCAGCTTCTTTGGCCAGGCTCACCTCTTCAGCAATGGGAAGAAGATCAGCTGGAAAAAACAGGGACAGCAGAATGCAAGGTGGCCAACCGGCAAGATAGGGGGAATAGGGGAATAGTATCCTTTTGGGATAGTGTTTTTCAAACTTGGCAATTTCAAGATGTGTGGACTGAGGACTTCTGGGAATTGAAGTCCACACATTCTTAAAAGTGCCAAGCTTGAAAAACTCTGTTCTAGAGCAACAGTAGCATTAAATTGATGGTAACATAGGCTGGGCTGAACTATGTAAGTGGTAGTGGCTAGTGGTTTATTTTTAAAAAAAAACTGGTTGTAAACTGGGTTGCTACTCCTAGAAGCAAGTATGAAAGAGCATCTTCTCTAAAGTTGTTTAAATCTCTGAAGCAAATGTTAACGGTCACATTTAATCCTTCAATTTAACAGAGTTATATTTTACCTTTTTAGCCACCGCAATGTTATGATGAGGTTAAACCTGCAGCTGACCATGGGTACTTTTTCAATCTCACTTTTTGGATTGATAGGAGTAGCATTTGGTATGAATTTGGAATCATCATTTGAAGAGGTGAGAAACAATACTAAAAACAACATTTCTAGATATTTTGTAAAATATTCTGGTAAAGCCACAAAGGCTGCTTTTAATTGCATTGTACTAATTGGCTATTAGAACTTGACAATAGAATATTTGTTGTTTAATGAATGTCGTGAGAGCATTGTTTCAGACTATGCTCAAGCTATTTATGTGTTGTATTTTTCTTTATGGGATGAATAGCAGCCTTACTTGTTTTATGTGAGGTTACATCAAAAGGCTGGCATTTCAACTTGGTGAAATTTGTACTAGTGATCAGAACCATATCTGAACGAAAGCTGTCTTCTTTAGCCAGTCCTCTTTAAAGGACAGAAAAAGTTTCTGCAAGGTCCAATGGAGTAAATGAGGAAAAAAGAGAAAGCTTAAAGCCCTTGTCTTTGTTTAATGAACCCTAGTGGAAAGAAAAGGATCCATTGTGTATGCCAGGGATCTGTTCACTTTCCATGTCACATTCCTACAGGATTGATATATTAAGTGATACCCCTGGGTAAATAAATCTAATATTGTCAGTTAAGAGTCATTTTAAAAAATGCAGTAAGATTTAAAAACTAATGAAAGGTCTGAGGTGAGAATTATTCATTCTGTGCTCTTACCATATTAGAACCATGGAATGTTTTGGCTGGTGACAGGAATTATGTTCCTAGGCAGTGGCTTAATTTGGCGGCGCCTGCTTACATTTCTTGGGCGGCATCTAGAACCGTCAATGCTTCCACCAGTAAGTATGTTTTCACTATTACTACATTAAGCTACCTCATTCCTCCCCAACATTTTAGCTTAAATCTCATATGAAGGTACAGTATATTGGGAATAAAACCATCAACAAAATTCAGTTTGAATCATGAGTAGCGTATAATATTTTTCTAATATTTGATCAGATTCTTGTCTTCCTATAACTTCAGGGTGTTATTCCTTGTTTTGCATTCTGAGATTACAGAGGACAACTGTGATTTGATTTTTTGTGTTAACCTCGGAAGAGAACCATTCTTCTGTGTCTGTTGTATGGAAGAGGCTTAGTTTGCCATGTATCTTGCTGGAGTATTAGATTTTTAAGTACACGAGATCCAGTGTTCTGTAGTGGCTAAGATATTGGACTAGCATCAAGGAGACCCGGATTCAAATCCACCCTTAGCCATAAAAGCCCACTGGGTGATTTTGGCCCAGTCACTCTCTCACACCTACCTCACAGGATTGTTATGGGGGGAAAAATGAGAGAAAGGAATACTGTACACTTATCTTGAGTTCCTGAATAAAAGTGGGATATCAATAAAACAAACAGGACGATGAATTATTGCATATTTCTAGTTCTGTCCTCTGTATTCAATCCAAGTGATGTTAATCTACAAGCTTTATTCAGATTCTTATTTCTATTGCTTAGCTTTTGGTTCTTGAAAATGCTTGCAAGGATATTAAGAATTGAAAAATTATTTTGTGTATGAGTATTTGTTACAGTCTGGCTTTGCTGCTGTGTCTGCCTTAAATTGTGTCTTCCTGTTGTGGTCACAGCATCATTTACCCTCTGAGACAATGCATCCTAATTTCAGGCAGAATTCTTAATAACAGTCAGAATGAACCTCTGCTTTCTGGCAGGCTTTTGAAGGGAGGCTCCAATTTTAAAAGGTCAAATGTAGTCCTTTAAGAACTTATTCTGCTTAACAGTGGTTGTACATAACTTAGCAGAGGTGCACACGATTGATAAACCTCCATTTGAATCTCAGAGCATATTTTAGGTGTACGTAGCTGTTGACTAAGGAACAAGCCAGACTTCCCCATTGTACCTTAATTAGATATGACTTTACACTCTCCAAGGATACTATATTATATTTAGTGTTTGATATATTTTAAGCAAGTAAATAGCGATATGCTGCCAATGTTCATAAATAGCAGTACGGTATAGATCAGAGGTGTCCACCTTGGCAACTTTAAGACTTCTGGACTTCAACATAGCTGGCTCAGGAATTCTGGGCGTTGAAGTCCACAAGCAACCTTCCTTTTGCTTACTTAAGCACAACGCTAGCTTCTCCACCCGTTTTTACAATCCTCATTCTGTTATCTTTTCCTTCTTTAGATGCCAACTTTATTGAAAAAAGCGCAGACAGCCAATGGAAAAGTAGAGTTTAAAAATGTTTTCAAAACAGAATCCTTTGAGTCAAGCAGAAGTACAATGACCAGCCAATGACATGAATACGCCAGGATAACTTGAACTTGAGACTATCATCCTGGATTTCGTTTTTTAAAAAAATGTAGCAGCCTTTACCATTTGACTGTGTTATATCCCAAAAATAAGAAGTTAAAAATCTTCAGTAATGGAGAGAAGACTTCAGAGTTTTGAATACTACAGTAGAAAATTTAAATCATGTAAATGTTAAAAAACAACCTTTTTTTCTTTAACTAATGCTTTCTGTGGGAATTCTGATAAAATTTAACCTTTTGCCAATATAAGAAAACCATGTCAACCATAATAATTGTTTTACATGTATTCCTTCACAGGCATAGTTCATAGAAGGCAAAAATGTTGTCTAAATTCTTTCTAAAGAGTAAGATATATTTATGTAAAAATAGTGTTATCTCTGATAACAAATTCTTTTTTTGAAAATAATATACCAGAATGTTAATTTCATGTTCTATTGTTTAGATTTAGTATTTTGTAAAGATAGTTTTATTGCTAACTCTTCAGTTATTGGATTCCGAAAGGTAAAAAGCTTATTTTACTCAGTTTTATATTTCTGTCATAGCTACCAAAAATAGAGTTACTAGTACTGTTTTAGGAGAAAGCTCTCCCTTTTTAAGGAGGCTTCGTTTGTTTGAGAAGTTTGTGGAGCCTCCTTAAAAAACAGCTTTCCAGATTGTTGAGGCACTCCATGCTCCTCTTAACAACCTGCACATTCATTTAATGATTGCATTGGTGAGAGCAGGAATAGGGTTCGTTAAGTGAGACACTCAATGGCTGTCATGGCATGTCACCATAATGGGCAGGTTCCGTTATGGTTGTAAGTCAAGAGTTATCTGTACTTTTATCTCAATGCAGCATCAGTCTCATGACAGCTGTTGTAATATGACTCTATTCAGAATGGTTCCAAAATGCTACTCAGTCAGAAAAACAGTACTTACTGCTTGCTTTGCATCAGAGGCAAATTAATAAATCAGCCATTGTGTAGATCATTTAACTTAAGATGGTATGTTAATTATTATCCTAAATAGTATCAAGAAAACCTGATTCACAGTAGACAAAATTGGGAATGAATTGGTTTGGAGGATAAGCTGCAATAGTATTAGCTTGGGTCCTTCATTTATTGCAGGATCCCATCTGGGTTGGTCACCAGGTCTAGAGGTTTCATCTCTGAGCTTTTGGACTTGTGCTGGACCCTATCCTCGGGGAACTTCTCTCTCACCAGAATGCATGAATAGGGTCCAGCACAAGTCCGAAAGCTCAGAAGACTAAACCTCTAGTCCTGGTGACCATCCCAGATTGGATCCTGCAACATTATCCTGAGACATGTATATTTGTCTTGACTTATTGTCCGTACGGATTAACAACAACAAGTCTGAATTTTGAGTAGTTTTTTTGTATTGCCATCTGTTATTTGATCCTTTTAACTAGAAGTGTTAGGGATCAAGCCTAGGGCTTTCTGTACATGAGCTATAGAAATTATTTAACGGCGTAGTTGGAATATTGAGCCAGCTTCTGAAATTTACTGAATTTATCCAATATTGGTTCTCTAATGTTAGAAAGGATCATGCTTAGAGGATGTACAAACTCCTATCACTGGACAATTAATTTGGACTGGAAATATGCTAGGTAGCTATCTGTTCTGGAGGAAAAACATTTTAATACCTTGCATTCTCTCCAGGTTGTCATGTCAATATGATTAGCCATGAATCATGGCTAGGGGACAGTTTTCAACAACTGAGCAAGATAGCAAACTTAAGTTTGATGCAATGGAGGACAAATGAGTTATCAGTAATAAAAAATATTCTTTAAATAGCTGTTAGCCTGAGACAGTTTCTCTTAAAGGTCACAAAGTTCTGGAGCCTCAACTCATTTATTTATAGAAGTATTGTTAACACTACTTAATGTATAAAGTTATAATGATAGAGATAAAGAGAAAATCTGTTTTACTGATGCTGTTAACTCAACATTTAGGATTCTTCTTGACTTTGTTCTCCAATATACCAAATCCAAGTCTGTTGGAATATTTTTTTAAAAAATAAGACTATATCTGTTGTCATGCAACTGTTAAAATAACTAATAACCAAAAGCTGCAAAAGATTTAGAAAAACTTCCTCTCATTATTCCATTTAACATGAATATCTTAAAAAATACACTAATTTTAAGAGGCATGATTAACTTCTTAAAAGGTTTAGTATTGTTCACATACTAAGTCAGGAGCAGATTTGCTATGCAGGAATTACTGGTGCACAAAACTCAGGATTACTTCATTGAAGAGGTTCTTTGAAGCACAAAATGATAATCAGAAGGTGTAAAGAAAAAGCCTTCCACTAAGTCGGGCTTTAGTTGAACTTCTTTCAGCAGCTACAACAACTTCATTCTGTCAAGGCAGAAAGCAGGTATTAATACTCTGCATCCTAAGGAAAAAACTATATCCTGAAATTTTTGTGACAAGGTTATTTTGTTGACTGGAAAATGACAGCCAGAATTTTCAGCCGGCATGGCCTTCTAGGAATTGGGGAAATTACACTTTCCGCACATCTGGAGGGCACTAAATTACTTTAAGAACCAATTTGGTCTAGTGATTAAGGCAGTGGAGTTCTAGTCCTGCCTTAGGCACAAAGCCAGCTGAGTGATTTTGGGCCAATCACTCTCTCTTCAGACCTAGGAAACAGGCAATGGGAAATCATTTCTAAACAAGCTTGCTAAGAAAACTGCAGGGATTTGTCCAGGCAGTCATCCAAGAATCAGACACCATTGAACGGAAGATTAAAAAGTCAGATTGGAAAGCTTCCATTAAATGCTAAATGATCAGGAAAAAAAGATGTAGCTAGCATGGAGTTTTTTCTACAAATGATTTTGGTTTTCTGTGAGTTGAAACAGTCAATTCTGTATGTTTCCTTTACTAGTAATAAACAGCAAATGATTTTCAATCTGGCCTTGTTTTCCATTGTGAGAAAAACCAGTACTACTTGTTTTAATTACCTTTTCTCCAGTTTTTATTGTAAGAAGAGCACTCCCAAATCTTGATTTTTCCTGCAATGAGAATATATAGCCACCAATGTCATACTCTGTAATTAAGGTGTTCAATGCTGTTCCTAACGAGTTCCTACAATGAGGAACAGCAGTATTGGAATACAATATCTATTGAGCAAACAGCTTCTAGTGACCAAATGAATGAAGATACATGTTATAGCACTGAGATTGTGTCACATAACATTTAAGCAATATCAAATGTTGTTAAACTAATTTGTAATTTGTTCTCTGGCAAGGATCTTTCTCTTGACAACCTGCTAGGTCAGTGGTTCTCAACCTGTGGGTCGGGACGACCATTTCATGGGGGTCGCCAAACAAGGCTGTCTGCCATTTTTTCCCCTTTTCTTTGTCCACGACCCTGGCACCCGGTGATGTATAAGTGGTTGGGGGTCACCACAACATGAGGAACTGTATTATGGGGTCGCGGCATTAGAAAGGTTGAGAACCACTGTGCTAGGTAAATGGAAAGACATGATTTATTTGGCTGTTAGCTGTGCTTTAGCTTCAGTTCTCCAAAAGCCACTGCCCTCGATCAAAATAAGATGAAAATGGTGATTCTAAACATTTTTGCTTAGCCAAACATCTGATTGAAATCAATGATTCAATAACAGGAACAAGCTCTACACTTACTAAACATTGCAGTTGTTAAAGTTATCCTACTTTAATTACTATATCTTATGCTAATCATGATTGATTAAATTAGTAAATCTATGTTAAATATGGTCCCAAAGTTACATATCCATACTGTTTGAAACCCTTTTTCTACTTGTGATAATTTAATGCTTGGGTCTAGTTGAGTGAAAATGGAAGGATTATTTTCCTGGTCCTAATGGATTATTAGTATGATGTTAGATTAGAAACAGCAAGACATTTATTATAACTTGAAGCTCGAGTAATTGGGTGTTTTAATATTTGAATCAATTGACAATTTAATAGTTAAAGATTCCTTAGTGTTAAAGCAATAATCCCATCAAAACATTTTATTATCATACCTCTGGAGAGATGATAACATACTGTGCCTGGGAAAGGAAAAAAGAAAAGAATGAAAAGCTACCATTATTTTTTACTAGTACAATAATCAATTACAAATATTTCTAAAGGGTTTCTGAGTTGATGAATATGATTTCTACTATGGAAACTCAGTTCAGTGCAGAAATTGATTATATATAATGGTACTATCTGCTGAGCAGGAGCAGTATACAATCATACATTTTTTGGTACACATGCATATGTTTTAATCAATTTGTGTCCTTGTGTGTAAAAAAGATAAATGTTTTGGTGTTTTGCTTTTTTTAGTTAGTATAGTCAGGTATTTTTTCCACCTTTTTTGAAGCCTTATTTTTGTTAGGTTTTGTTTTGTTTCTTTTTAGGTAACTTAGTATAGCTTTTATTCTTCAGCTTCACAACATATATGTAATAGATTAGGTATGTTTCTGAAATAATACAGTTTTATTATAAAGCAGTAATATGGTTGTGCTATTATATTGCTGCTTAGTTTTATGTAATATCAGAGTTAACTTTAAAAAGGAATTTTAAATGTAGTGTTTTACATTTAAATAAACATATAATTTAAAACTAGTTTTCTTAAAACTAGCTTAAGTGTAGTTAACAAACAACTTACCCAGTCTTCAGGACAAGGGGAAGTCCATGATTTGCAGTCGTCTGTCACATGACCCGAAGTGGTCTGGTTTCCACTGTATATATAAATATATCCAACTTGTTTTCCAAACAATCCACCCATATTTTTTTCATTTCGAAGAGGCGATGATACAATAATTTCATCTGCCAATATGCACAGCAAAAAATTCACACTATAAATATTAGCAAAATTGTACAGGTAGTCCTCAACCTGTAAGCTCAGTTGAGACCCGAATCTCAATCGTTGAGCAAAGCAGTCATTAAGCATGATGACCACATGACTTCTTGTGGGGTTGTCCCGGAGCAACCCATTCTGCATGAAAATATTGAGTAGGGAGAAACAATTGGAGACGGTCAGATAACTTGGGCTCTGTGCCATGAAAGGCTTTATAGGTAACAACCAAAACCTTGAGTTGCATCCAGAATCCAACTGGCAGCTATTGCAGCTCACAAAATTGGAAGCAACCAAAGGGGTCCAGTGGTTTATTGAGGCGTACCACCCACCTTTTTCATTGCCAGAGGTCCATTCACTCCCTCAGAGGGTGATATACTACATGGACCCGTCCCATAGTCACCTTCTGGGCTTCTTTGATAGCCCAGAAAGAGCTAGAATTTAACCAACAGGTGGCCAAGCTGGCAGATTGGAGGACTTTATTCACTTCTTAGAGTGTTACATAATTTAATTCAGTCCAGATACCCTCAGAAAGAATGCACTATGCAACTCACTTGGATCTGGCCAGAGACCAGCTTCAAATAAACTGAGTCACTTTTTTCACCAAATAGCATGAATACTCACTGCAGTTCTATAGATGGATGGATCACTCTACCCAGAGCTACTGGTTAGCTATCAGCAGAAACAATAAGGGCAGAAAACTAAAAATGCTTCACTGCTCTTATCACTAAATATGGACAAAATATTCATGTTCAGTTAGATTCACTCTTTAGACTTTCTGCAGAAACAGAAGTGTCACTTCTGGCGCTTCATCTGTGGGGCTCATCAGAAAACTAAGGTATACCCTAGGATCAGTGCACACAGAGGTCTCAAAGGAGCAATCTAGTCCAGCCTCAATCATCCACCTATTCCAGGATGCAACCAAGCTCTCAGTTGTGATCTTAGAATGCAAGTTTGGAAACAGGGATTTGTCTTTGGATTTACTGTTTTAGTCCTGGAGCGACACAGGAGGACAATCCTCAAATTTACTTCCCCGGAAGAAAAAGAGGATGGTGGAATACTGAACTCACCCTCAGTAGAATTTACTATGCAATTTTTTTGATATTTCACAATAAAAAGTTTTAACTATACCAAGTCCATCGTTGTTCAGATCCCATAAGTGCACCTCTTCTCCAAAGCGTGAAAATCTCCTATCTCCATTGAATGTGCTAAGTATAGAAGGCTTGCCATTTTCCATCAAGTCATATATCAAAACACTTCCTGCTTGGTGTAGTGTAGAGGATATAAATGAAATCCTGAAGACACTGTCTGAAGAAAACCAATAAAGGTGACAAAATTATGGTTGCTATAAAAAAATGTCAAGAAAGCATTGTTGAGTTACGAATCCACATTTAAATGCAGAAAACACTGGCTCTACTGAATCTATTTGAAGTAATGATCAAGTAGTTTATCAACAAAGACCTGCTTTTAGAATAATCATGTGCAGAGCTTCCAGTCTTAATGAAAACTATATTGTAATTCAGCCAGGAGATATTCTTTCAGCTAGAGGTTGCACTAAATCAGTGTTTCCCAAACTTGACAATTTTAAGGCATGAGGACTTCAACTCCCAGAATTCCACAGCCAGCAACGCTGGCTGTGGAATTCTGGGAGTTGAAGTCCACATGCCTTAAAATTGTCAAGTTTGGGAAACACTGCACTAAATGGTTGCATATTTCCAAGCCACAAAATTCAAAAAGTTGAAATGAACAGAATATTGGAGAACAGAGATGCAAGTTATGAGTTAGCTGGACTATTGCTCTAATATTAAGCATGGCTCAGTTTAGATCTTCACCTATAGTAAAACAGGACACATGTAGTAAAATGCAAAAGCACTAGTTAAAGGGAAGGAATGAAATCAGCAATAAAAGAGTATAAGTCTAACGCAGTGGGAAACCCCTATATTGAGTATATTGCTGCATATGGTCCCATTCATCTTCTGCAATAAACATTGGGAAGTATTTCAGAGTGTTTTGATCTTTGATTTGGAATCTTTTACAGATTAAAACTGAGATATTTTCATTTTCCAATAGTAATGCCATTGTGATCAACATTTTCATTTACAGCGAAACTTGAAATTGCCAGACTGAGGAACTGAAAAACATTCCAGAAGAACTATTTAATAATACTTCCAACAGATTTGCATGGATGCAGTCATGAGGAGTTGATTCAGCTAGAAGGCATCTTCATGTTCTATCAGAAGTAGACAACCCATATCCCCCAAATTTTATTTTTATTTTTCTGGAGGTACCTGAAATCACATGTCTGAACATCAAGATCTACTTCCTGATATAAAAGACCTAAACAATCCAAAATAGATCCCCTAACAAATCCAGTACAATTATTTGTGCAATATTATGTAAAGTTGTATAGGGCTAAGGACTCAAATGAATTGGTCTGGGAACCAACAATGACAAAATATTACAGAAATATCAATTTCTCAACATAAAAGCAACACACATCACAACAGGTCTGCATCATTGTATATAAACAATGCATGTATATTAAGTTGGATGGATTTTAATAAACTTTCTGTATAAGTAAATTTAGATTCCGTATTATGATTCTTTGCCTATTGGAATTTCTTTATCCTCTGTCATAATGCATTACTGAAATAAAAATGCTGCCAAATCTTGTTCCAAGTTCAGAGTTGCATACCTTGTGTCGGTGCACCAACTATCAGTACTTGCTTAGAGAGTTCTTCTATGGAAAGGAAACCGGTTGCCAAAGCTGAACCAAATTTCCCATTTTCCTGCATGGTTATAATATGAGCACATATACATATATATATAGTTAGTCTCATGAAATCAAAAATTTTCTCATTCTTGTTTTTTATATTATTTCAAAGGACAGCACAAAGACTTACATCATCCCCACTTAACGTGAACCAGCTTTGGGTGTTTGGTGGGATATAGCCATATACCATTCCAACAGCTTGCCTGTTATTTTCGGATAAATGGCACCCTAGGCTAGAATACAAAATGGTTATAATAAAAAAAAACAGAACAATTAGGATAAACACTAATACTAAAAAAAAATAGTAATTGCAAGACATGTTATAGAATCATCATCAATATCAGTTTCATTTCAGAATCTCAATTTTTGGACTATTCTGCTATTCATCTCAACTTGTCAGGTTAATATGACTAGTGATCCCCAAATATATAGACTACATTTCCCATTATCCTCCAGATCATTGCTCATTTTCTTTGCTTGAGGTGCCACATTTAAATATCTACTTCTTCCAAAGGCAGATAGATTTATAAATGAATTTATAACTCTCTGGAGAGGTTTTGTCCAGAATACCAATTGCACTCTTTTCTGGACTGGGAACTCATTATAGTTACTCATGTCTTAGTATCTCACAGATGGAGTGCTGGAACATGGTCTACATGGCTCTACCTTTGAAAATCACTTGGAAGCTGTAGCTGATCTAGAATGCAGCAATGAAGACACAGTTATGAATGTATCTCACTTTTCCCACATAACACCTCCATTGTCTGAATTACCTCTATAGTGTTTATCAGGTGCAATTGAAAGTGTTGGTTGTGACTTATAAAATCTTTCATGGCGTGAAGTCTAGCCATCTATCCCGTTGACAGAGTGGTTATGCTGCAGTTTCAATCTTTAAAACAGTGTCATCAACCTAAAACAGAGACCTAATAGACATTCCTTATCTGTTACAGTGCCTGCCTCTGTAGTAATGTTTTCTCTTGCCTAGAGATTTGAAGAGCCCCAATCCTTCTGTCCTTTAAACAAGCTTTAAAGATCTGATTTGTTTCAAGTTTTCAATCTTTGAGTCTTTCTCAACCTTAGCATCTTTCAGATGTGTGGCCCTCAACTCCAGAATTGCCCAGCCAGCTCCTCAGTATATTGAAATACACACATCTGAAAGCTGCCAAGTTTGATAAACACTGTTTTCTGTTAAGAGAGTATGCAGCTTATGAGAGGGTTGTATTAATGTGTTGGTTACCTTTGCCCCCAAGTGACTGCCTTCTTTTATCTGTTTTATTGTATGGTTTTTAACTTGTACTCCTCACAAAGACAGGTTATAAATTCGACAGACAAACAAAGCAAACTCACTCTCAAATAAATAAAATACTTAGGCTTGGGCTCTACTTGTAACAAGGAAATGACTCGTGGCCTTCATCCCGAATGAGTTGCAAATACTTTTAAAATGATAAACATTTTATTTTAGGAGAAAAATAGTTACTGAACAACTTTAACAGAAAAAAATATTTTGAACCAGATGAATGGATTATATATCCAGTATTTAGAACTGCGGGCAGCTGATTATATAGCAATAGCAATAGCACTTATATACCACTTCATAGTGCTTTACAGCACTCTTTAAGCAGTTTACAGGGTCAGCATATTGTCCCCAATAATCTGTATCCATATTTTACTGACTTCAGAAGGATGGAAAGCTGAGTCAACCTTGAGCCAGTCAGGATCGAACTGCCAGCAGTGAGTAGAATCAGCCTCAATACTGCATACTAATCACTGCACCATCACAGCTCTTAATATATACCTGTTAATGCAGAACTATATGCGCTCTATAATACAATCAGTTGTAAAACCTAGTTAGGATAGACACAGCTTCAGGCTTTGTGTGACTAGTCTTGCTTTAAATCAAAGGTGGACCATTTTTCTCTTCCAAGGGCTCTACATAGCCTTTGAATGGGGAAATACCAGGGAAATAATCCTAAAAGTCATGGGCAGAGCCAGAGTAAAATTGATACTGGTTTTATTTTATATATGTTTATATTTAATTGAAATATGATTATTTTCCAGTCATGCATTTAATAATGTTCCCCTTCTAACACATTAAGTTATAATTTGAGGTCATCTTTTGAAATTTCTAGGAATTGTAGCTAAGGCATATAACCCTGGGGCCTTGAATTATATCTCTGATTCAGCTGCAAAAAACAAGGTCATACTTGAAAAATGTCTATTATTAGAGCTTAGTGTGTTTGTATGTAACAGATCAACATTTGGAGAAAAAGTGGATCTGCTGCATATATTTGTAGTGAGAAAGTACAGCAGATAGGTTGTGAAGATAGCCTAGAAGACAATCACATACATAGGTACTTAAAAATAAATGCATACACCTTGTACAATTTCTCCCAAAAGGACTTCCAATAAGCAGCAAGATTTTATTTGGGAGCTGGATACTGCTGAGTGATGAGCCAAACCAAGCATAATCTGTTTCTCCTTTTACCATCCAGTCAGCATCTGATACAAAAAGCAGGCCTGAGAAATAAGGAGAAAACTAGTGCTGATCCGAAAGTTCTGTTTTTGAAACAGATTACATACAAGAAGCATTGCTTTGTTCAATCTTTCTGTGTAGCATGAACCATTACTTTAAATACATGTAGATAAATATACAGATAGGAGAATTTCCCATCAGAATGAATACAGGTAGTCCTCGACTTACGATCACAATCGACCTCAAAATTTCTGTTGCTAACGAGACATTTGTTCAGTGAGTTTTGCCCCATTTTACCACCTTTCTTGTCACAGTTGTTAAGTGGATCACTGCAGTTGTTAAGTTAGTGACATGGTGATTAAGTGAATCTGGCTTCCCCATTGATTTTGCTTGTCAGAAGGTCACAAAAGTTAATTGCATGAACCCGGAACTTTGATCATGTAACCATGAGGATGCTACCATGGTCCTATGAAAAACAGTGATAAGTCACTTTTTTCAGTGTCATTGTAACTTCGAACGGTCACTAAACAGCTGTAGGTTGAGGACTACTGTAGTAATCAGTGCTCAGTCATTGCAGGGTGCAAAAAATGGCCGCTGGTACGCAGCTTTTTATTGTTTATATAGAGATCACAGGAAGCAAAAGTTTCTACATGGCAATAGCATTTCATTGGTTAAACTCCCAACCAATCCTCAAGAATATAGAAGCCAGAGGCCAGAAACAGGGAATAGTTAATAACATCTTGTTGACACGAGCTAGCTGTTATCAGACAGGCAAGCAAGGTCACATAGACCTGCGCACTTTCACATCGCCAAGGTGATGTGAAGCGGAGGGAGGGGGGAGATAGATGCAGAGAGAAGAGAAACACAAGCTTTGGAGGGGCAGTGTTCTGCACACGACCTTTGCCTGTCTCTCACCTCTACAGACTACTTGTATCCTGAAATTTGAGATAGGAGGAGATGATTGTGGATGTACGATCTACAAACCCCCTTGTAAATATCAGGGTTCAATCCAGCACATCTCTGTGTTGCTTATATAAACAAATGTCCCGTTTCTCTCTCTCTCTCTCTCTCTCTCTCTCTCTCTCTCTCTCTCTCTCTCTCTCTCCCTCCCTCCCTCCCTCCCTCCCTCCCTCTCTCTCTCTCCTCCTCTGTCTTTGTGTGTGTGTGCGTGCATGTGCATGCATCTATTTTGAAGTGCTCCTAAAATGGGCTGGGTACAGTGGCTAAGATTTGGATGTAAATAATGCTCGATTTGGGGAGGAACTTAAGATTTTAAAGAATCTCGATATCTTTTTCTGAGCCAGAGTTTCTCAACCTTTCAGTTTTAAAATGTGTGGACTTCCAGAATTTCTGGGAGTTGAAGCCCACACATTTTAACGTTGCCAAAGCTGAGAAATACTATGTTAAGCCATGAAGACAACTGCTTCAGGAAGGAACCCAGTACACTCTGTGTGAAAAGCTATGGGATGGTATATGAATCTCTTGCATTAATTCAACCTGGGATGAGGGTAAATTAATACAAAATTAATTAACCAAGTTATACGTTTAATATGTGAACTAACATTAAATATGTTGCCTAGGAATCATTTCTGTGAGTGCTACTTAAAAACCTGAAGAAGGACCCAGATATATTATTCTGACAATGTTTCAGCAAGAATTTGAAAGTGCCAGTATGGGATACTTTAGGAAACAAACACATTTTCCAAACAAGCTTACTTTGCCCATTTCTGTAAGAGGAAGAATAAAAAGAAGTCACAAATCCTCTTTGTATTCCACCAGCAGGTGCATATGGGGAACCAAGCAGCAGGTCATTATTTCCATTCCTGTCAACATCAGCTGTCAGCAGGGACCAGCCTAGATTACAATATATTTCCTGCAAAAGTACCAGAATAACAGAGTTGGAAGGGTCCCTTGGAGATCTTCTTGTAGTCCAACCCCCTCCTTAAGCAGGAGACCCTATATCTTTTCAGACAACTGGTTGCCCAATCTCTTCTTAAAAACCTCTGGCGATGAAGCACCCACAACTTCTATTGTCAATAATTTGGTTCCCACATAAAAGAATATACAACTCACTTGCTGAAATACAGCATCTTCGGTAAAATTTATTTATAGAATAGGTAATATTACTGAATATTGAAGCATAACTACTAGACACATTCGACGCAGTGTTTCTCAACTGTGACAATTTTAAGGCATGTGGACTTCAACTCCCAGAATTCCACAGCCAGCATTGCTGGCTGTGGAATTCTGGGAGTTGAAGTCCACATGCCTTAAAATTGTCAAGGTTGAGAAACACTGCGTAGAGCGATAGTTTACCTTTAATTATCAAAAGAATCCGCCCTGTATTAGCACTATCCATTCCTGAATGGTTGAATATATGTTTAAAATGTATCCATTAAAGAAGAATGTGCCCTACACACGTACTTTGATTGTGTTTGAAGGAGGACACATAAGAATGGTGCTTTCATCCCGAGTAAAAATTGTACTGAATATCCGGGAAATTAATTTTCAAGATGCTTGTGACTGAGCAAAAAAAAAGTGGATTAAATTTGAATTCCATGCTTTGCCTTTTCATCAGCAAACTTACTTGACAAATTATTGTAATATTTGGAAGGTTGTGGAAACCTCCTCCTCTGTTGCCAAGAAATACGTATACAGAACCCTAAATAAGAAAATATAACATTGTAATAGATTCTTTTATTTTTTATTCTTTTCATCTTCACATTAAACTGCATTTCTCATAATTAGGTGAGTTAAAATATGATACAATGTCAAAATGCAGCAAACCGCATAAAAGGATTGGACTACAAAAACCACTCAAACCTTTGTAATCCAGATTAAACTAATCAATTCCTCTGTAAGATATGGGTCAATATAAAATACAGGTAACCCTCATTCAGTAACCACAATTGGGACCAGCAATTTGATTGTTAATTGAAGCGGTCACTAAGAGAAACCGCAACTACTTATAATCTTATTTCAGCTTTCCTTTGCTTACAGTTCCACAAAAGTCACACATTTATTTATTATTTACTCATTACATTTATTTGCTGCCCATCTCACCACAAAGAGATTCTGGGCAGCTATGCTATTCAAATGCAAAGACTGGTCACAAAGTTTCTTTTTCTTCACCATTGTAATTGTAAATGGTCACTAAACAAGGCAGCTGCTAAGTGAGGACTATACTGTATGTAGATGAATTCTAAGATGGCCAATAAATTGTTCCCATTATTATTTTTTATTTCAGACAATCAAAATATAAGCCTACATTAAATGCAATCTAATTAGCAAGGTTACTATTATTATTTTTATAACCCACCTTTATTTATACAAAAGCAGCCTACAAAATGCGAGGTGCCACTCGGGTATTTCCCCTGAACTGTATCCGAAGAGGGATGAGAGGGGAGGAGGAAGAGATGGAAGGAAGTTGGATGGGAGGAAGGGATGAGGGGAGAGAGGAGATGAGAGAGGGAGTAGGGAAGTAGGAAGGAAGGTTGAGAGGGTGGAAGCAGTCGGGGGGAGATAGACGAGTGACACCTAAGGTCTTATTTTAAAGGGATTTTTCTTTTTTATTTTTTTATATATAATGTATTGAATTGTATTGAAAATTGAAATAATTTTTTTTTTTAAAAAAGCAGCCTACAAAATGCTCCCTCCTCCCATTTTCCTCACAATAAAACTTTGAGGGGTGGGTTGGATTGAAAGAAAGCGACTGATTCAAGATCACCCAACTGGTTTTCATGCCTAAGGGAAGCCTGGAACTCACAGTCTCCTGCTTTCTAGGCCAACTGCACCAGACTAACTATATTTTTATATTAGCATTTTACAGTTGCCTACCGTGTAACTAAGCTCCCGGGATCCTACTGATGGGGCTCCTATTGCAAGATCCAATATTCCATCCACATTGAAGTCCAAAATTGCTATGGCAGAACCAAATCTTCCTGAAGGCTAGATAGAAGATAGACATATTCATTGCATAGACACACAGGCATTTATGTGCACACACACACACACACACACTCAAATACATTTCATGAAGCCAAAGCTATTTTAAAAAGAAGACACATTTAGATAATATATATATTGGACATTGTTATTTTTTCAATAGTAACACGTTATGGCAAATTATTCTTTAACTCATTAAGTAGGAAGCATTTAAGAGCTAAAATGGATTTGGTTGATGCTGCACTAAACTCTGTTAAATTTTGTTTCTTTAAATATAAGTTCTTGTATTCCTAACTACAAATTTAATTTAAATCACCAGTGAACTCTGTTCACAGTTACCAAGAGAACAACATCTTATTTGTTTGCCATCTATATACAATTTATTTGAACTGTCAATCCTTATGAGTATGTTCCTAGCACTTCTATACATCAAGTTATTCTGTTCATTTTATTTCTATGAAATAGTTTATAAATTATAAATGCTGCCTGAATAAGCCATGTAAAGGACAAAAACAATGACCAAATGTAGTATCAGTTGTGAACCTAACTTAGGTCTCCCAATTATTTGATTTTGGTAGCAATTAATGTACAGCCTTCCTCAACCTTATGCCCTATAAATGACTTGGAGCATACAGAGGTCACAGTGGCTGGAAATTCTGGTTGTTATAGTTTCTACACATCTAGAAGGAAAGGCTTACAGTAGTCTAGGTTCAGTTAGTTACAGAAGAAGCCTCATTAATGCAATTACAATAGGGAAAATAATAATGGAACTAGCGATCCAAAAATAAAGACAAAACATATTTAATTATCCATGTTTGACTTGTTTTGTTACCTTAGTGCCTTCTAGTATTTCATCTGCTTCTTGATCAAGGTCCAGATTGGAATGAGGCAAACCTGATTCATTGCCATAAACAATATAGACACGTCCCAACTGAATGTGTCCAACCAGGCTGTAACCTGGTGCCCCAACCACCAGGTCATCGTATCCATCCTGATTTAGGTCAGCTGAAGCCATAGCCCTGCATATGAGAGAAGATGGTGCCAATGTCCATTTGTATGACATTTCCTGTGCAGATTTAAAAAAAAAAAATTGGATAGTTTCTAGAGTTAGATGTAATTCCATAGAAATCCTGAAGAAAAATCAAGGGACCCAACTTAGCACCCAGAAATGCCAACAGACCTACAGACACCATTCTTGGTAGTTGCCTAACAGCCTATTACATTGCCAGATCTATCTCATTTTCAATTTGCTTTTTTTTTTAATGTTACTTTAAGGGGGGGGGGGATGGAACAAAAACTTATCAAGGAAGCCCTCAGAACTTGTAACTACCCTAACTGAGCCTTCATCAAATCCACAAAAAGATCCAGTAGGAGCACCTTCACAACAAATAGAAAAGAAGAGAACAACAAATGGAGCAACGTTGTCATTCTATACACTGCAGGAATATCGGAAAAGCTCAGGAGGATTTTCAACAAACACAACATAAATGCACATTTTAAACCCAGGAGTACATTAAGACATAAGTTTGCCCACCCTGAGGACAAAACACCCAGAGACAAATAGAGTAATGTGGTATGTCCAGCGCAATGCAGTGAGAAATGTGTAGGCTTTTACCACTGGGGAAACTAAACAACTATTTTAAAAATGCATGGCACAACACAGGAGAACAAACTCATTAGGACAAGATTCATCTGCATCTTCATTCTTCTGAAGACAGCAAAATTCACATTCTGGATACAGAAGACCACTGGTTTGAAAGAGGAGTCAAAGACGCTATCTATATTAAAACTGAACAGCCCTCCCTCAACACAGGAGGAAGGGTATGATACTACTTAATAATAATAATAATAATAATAGTAGTAAAGTTGGAAGGGACCTTGGAGGTCATCTAGTCCAACCCCCTGCTCGGGCAGGAAACCCTACACCATTTCGGACAAATGGCTGTCCAGTCTCTTCTTAAGAGACTGGACAGCCATTATCTCCTATTTTCATCACAGTCCTTTCAGCAGTCCCAAGAAGGTTCCATACCCATTGGGTATCTGAGGGATACAGATAAACCCCCAAATGGCCTCAATGACTCTCAGTATGGTAATAGCCAGCTGGCTGCAAATAATATAAATCCTTCCATTCCCCACCCAGTTAACTAGAACTGAAGAAGCTTCTTGGATGAGAAGCGAAAGGGAAAAGGAAAAAGGCAACAAAGTCCAGTGGTCCTTTGAGAAAGAAAAAAAAAAGATTGAAAATCTCCATAGATATTGATTCACTGACAAGGTTATTTCTAAACCAGTGAAGCAATTATCTATTATAAAGATAGCAGAAACAAATGTATAAATCAGTACTCACGATCCAAGTTTTGCATATGGAGTTTTCAGAAAATATGAAGCACTGGGCTTGGTGATGTATTTAGGTGACTGTTGCTGTGGGACTGCCAGCTCTTTCACTGAACTCTTTGTTGTGTCACTATTTTGGAACTGAAGATAATTCTGGGAAATAAGATGTGACCAATAAGCAGCGTAACCATTTACTGGATGCTGGAGTAGCAATTTATATTAGATGTAAACGTCCATTTCTCATTTTGCAGAGACATTATTGCAGCGAAGAAGCCTCGTATGACACTGGCACAGCTAATGATGTATTAGTGTTTGTTTCATTATATAAAAGATATCAATGCAACACATGGCGCTGGTTTCTTGAATTGTTTGCTAACTAGAGAAGTTTTCCAGGAAGAAATTTAAAAAATATATATCCTGTCCATTTTGTCAATTAAATACCAGCACAGTGCTCATTCGTGCTGTAGATATTGCTACAATACTTAGTCTGATATACAATGAGGATAAGAAAAATGAAAAAAAAGAGAAGAAGCGAAGTAGATCTTTTTGGTGCCAATTTTCCCAGCACCAGAAAGACTTGCTTCCTTACATCCCTACACCCACACATGGCTAAACTATTCACTGACTTTTCACTTAGCTTGTCTGAGCAGCAATGGGAAACTATCACATTTGTACTGGAGCAACAAATTACAGGCAGAGTCTGCCTTCACGGTGGGTCCGGACAGGCTGAGGAACATGTCCATTCCTGTCCTCAAGAAACACCAAGTAGTCCATCCTTGAGTAAAACACTGCTAGAGTATACCCCTATTAATGGAAGAAAACGTGGCTCTAATCTACTGATTCTTAGACCTCCTCAGATTCTCAGTTTCATTTTGTAGCCAATAGAGTTGCTGAGAAAAGCCTGGGGAACAACTCAAAAACTGGTGAGGATTACAGAAAGCTGCTAATTTTCTCAGCAAGGACAAACTGCTTCACTTTCTGCATGGCCCCTTTCTCTTTTCCCCATCATCAGCTTTCATTTCTCTCCCTCTTCTGAATCCATCCAGCAAATCTTGCCCAACTACACTCAAAGCTGCAATTTTAGAGTCAGAACAAATTCTACATTTACAAAGGAATAAAACTTACATCAAAGTTTAAAGTCCAGGCCATTCTGCATGTATGCCAATGGCACACATATATGCAAATGTGGAAGGGTTTGATCATTCTGCTGCAACCACCACTGTGCCTTTTTTGACTTCCCTTGTACATATCACTGAGCTAGGATATTATTTAAAGAATCATATTTAAAGAATTAAACAAACAAAAGATGTCCAATCCTGCAGATCTCCAGCAATTAATGTCTAAATTGCAATCATATATTTGGTTCCTGCGATTTATGTTTAGACCGAAAAGAAATTACCATTGTCCAATGGGGAATTTTTAAATAAACTCCTCTTTCTGTATAACTGATATTCTTTTCAACTGATTTGGCCACTTCAGAACTTATCTTCCTGTGGTACTGAGTTCTGGATTCTTTAAACCTATTGAAATAAGATACAATAAGTAGAAAGGTTCTGTATAGGAAGATAAAAACGAGATAAGTATGGGGCTGCCTAAATTCACATTGCAGTCAGCAAAAATATATGAATGAATAAACAATTCAAATATTTTAGTTACAAAATAATAGAAGGTTTTCCTGTTTTTCTGAATTGAGACTGTGATCGCTCTTAAATAATGCTGAATCAAGTTTGTATTTAATTTAAATACTCATTCCCTTGTTGTCTCTGCAGTTCTTCACACTGGAGACTTTAGTATTTTAATGTTTTTTAAAATGACAGTTCTTGATTATAAAGTTTATACCAGCCCTTTATTTAAACCACTTGGAGTGAATGGGCAGCCATATTTTTTTTAACAAAAGAAAAATAAAAGAAAAAGAAATTGAAGCTGATGAGGATAAATTGCATAAATAAAATAATATCTCAGCAACATCTATTTCCTGCTGTGCATTTCCATGATTGCCTTAAATACATCTTGTTTAAAGGCAGAAAAATACAATAATTTGAAATGAAACCATGAAACCAGGATTGGCATAAATGTATCACATATCCGTAAAGAACAACTGCATTGCAATAGTGAAGTTTTGACAGTAGTTCCAAAAATGAACAAAGAAGTATTATTGGGTTTTGCATAGCTATGGGTATTTTTCTTTGTTGCCAAGTCATGGCCAGAAAATAAAACTATATGGTCTTAATTTCCCACATTAAAAAATAATATCAATCTTGGAGTTAATTCATACCACTAGTTAAACTAGACTAATTACTATACTCACACAGAAAAGTTTCTCTGTTCATCTTCACACCGTATGAACAAAGGATTCTCAGGAATAAAGCAGCCACTGAAGAAAACATTAATAGATTAATTGTATTTAATATGTTTCATTTTTTAGCATGCCCACAACTTCCCCTACAGATAGTCCTCATTTAGTGACTGTTTTATTTAGTGACCATTCAGTTACAACAGTGATGATGAAGTAACTTTACAACCAATCCATGCATTTATGACCTTCACAGATCTGTAAAGCAAGGGAAAGCTAAAGTAAGATCTGTATTTTTAGCTTATTAATAATACTCTACAAGTTAAAATTAAAGATAAATCATAACAAGTAGCAATGAAATACACATTCTGTACTGTCCACATTCTGAATCACTGTTTGGTTGAATCAAGCTTTTGAAGAAAAATTCCAGGTAGAATTTCTTTTTTTGAAACAGTATGTTTTTTTCTAGGATGATCATTTGGAATTATTAACAAATACCTCACCTAGTCCCATAGTTTAACATCCAACTGGTTAACTGTAAAATATTATTCGATGAAAATGCCATATCGTCTACTCCGCCAAGGAAATAGTCATAGAACTTGTCCACTAAAAATGGGGATTTATTGGCATATATGGGATAAAGCTGTGAAGAATAAGATGCAATTTAATTAGTAAATTGGCTATTTCAACATTCACATCCCAAAAATTTCTTTTTTAGAAAAATATACTTACATTGGCAATAGCAATGATCTCGCCATAGCTATGGAAGCAATTATTTATAATTTACTATCATTATATAACTTTTCAATGCAGAAAAAAATGTTTCTTTGTATATTGCCTTTAACTATACCAAAAAGACACAATGGGTATTTTGAAACTCATAACATTTATATATTATTTAAATGACTGCTAGTAATGTTTTTTATTAGGAACATAATGAGCCAATTCCTATTAATGAAGTACAGGTCATTATGAGATAAATTACGAGTGTCATACTCTTATTTTTTCCTGCCTGCTTTCTTCTCCCTCTTTTCCTTCCTTTGTTCTGATTACCCACAATTTAGTATTATACCTATATACCAAAAAAGCTATCATAAATATTCATTATAGTTTATTGAAGCTAGTGCATTATACATGTTTACTAGGGAAGCAATGATTGCTGACAGACCTAGAAATGTTGAAATATTTCCTCATCTCTCTGACACTTGACTTCAAACTCATACTGTGGACTCCCTCTTAAAATGAAGATATTTATATAAACAAAGTCCACCCTATTTAATAAGATCAATATACAGTTGGCAACTTTAAAGGCATTTTCTGTACAGTAGCTATCATAAACAATATATATTGTCTGTATATTGTCTGCTTTCGACTACGACCAATAATTACAGTTGCCTGGTTATGACATTATTTTAAAGATTAAACAACCAGCAAAAATACTGAAACAATAAAAGCAATAAAACACCTTAATAAGTAGGCCAGGAAAGAGAAAATGAAAAGATACAATAGCCATTATCCTAAGACAATGTATGTTCTTAAAATGAAACAAAAAAAATCAAACTATAAGCTGAAAAGATTAGGGTTTCCATGTCTATTGAGACAGATCAGTGAATTTCTCTGGGGAAGACTCTCCCCCTTTATTCTAGCCACTTTTCTTTATACGTATATATTTTATTTCACTACCAATAATCCCCAACTTATGGCCATTCATTTAATGACAGTTTGAAAATATAATGATGCTGAAAAAAAATAACCAATGACAGTCCTCAAAGTTATGACTTTGGTCCACTCTCAAGGTCACAGGATCACAATTTGGGTGCTTGCCAACCAGCTCGCATTTACAGTGGTTGCAGTGTCCCAGGTTCATGTGATCATGATTTGCAACCAGCTGGCTTCCAACAAGCAAAGTTTATGGTTGGATTTGATTGACTGCATGATTGACTTAATAACTGCATGATTCGCTTAACAACTGCAGTAAAAATGGTCATAAAATAGAGACTGGTCATGTGATGACTCACTTAATGACCACATAGTTTAGCAACCAAAATTCCAGTCCCAATTGTGGTCATAAATCAAAAACTCCTGTACATCTTTCATAGTTTATTTAAGCTCTTAGATGTATTTTATCAGATAAAATTACCAAACTATTTATCATCCTACTAGTCCATCTACCTTATTGAAGACCCGCTTTCAAAATATAAAAATATCCCCATTGTAAGATTTCCCATTTTTTATACCTGATCTTCTCCAACATTTACATATACCAGTGTTTCTTCAACCCCTGCTTGAAAACCCATCAGTAATTAACAAACTCTCATTTGTTTTAAAATGTGTTAACTTTTACTCTGACTTACAGATCAAGGAGTTGCATATATGTGCAGTCAACAATTGTATTTTGAGTTATCACCTCCTTTCCATAATAATCCTCATAGATTGACAGTAAATCTTTAACAGGTACATACCTAAAAGTATTAATATCAGAACTTTGATTGAAGCCAACAAAAATGCACTGGTAAAAATGGCATTATAAATTATCTAAACACATTCTTTCCCTCCTTTTCTAGATTCCTTGATAAATATTGGTAATATTATATAAATCAAACACTAATCAAGCAATATGTCAGTAATAGGTAACTGGTAAAATGATGCAGCTTAGATATACTGTAGAACGGTGTTTCTTAACTGTGGCCATGTGAAGAGGTGTGGACTTCAACTACTCGTATTCTCCAGCCAGCAAACTGGTTGGAGAATTGTGGGAGTTGAAGTCCACACCTCTTCAAATGGCCAAGGTTGAGAAACACTGCTGTAGAGCACAGGTTTTGTATTCCAAAAATCTCAGACTAAATTGTTGACTCCCCCAGGACTAGGAATTTAAGCTCAAGGAGGAAAAGTTGAATAGAAATCTAACAAACAAATATAAATGAAAAAGAATTGATACAAGCAATACTCTGCTCTATAATGCAACACTCAGAGTTAAACTAGACACTTAAACTGCACATCACTATGCCCAATTTATTGGCTTTATTTTCTTGGATGTAAATACAGTATGGTCTGATTTAAACTGTTCAAATTCTTCTCCTGCTCTCCATTTTTTTTTAAATAGAAACATTCAACAAACTACGATTATGGCTTCAAAGATTAGTAAAAGTAAAACTGAATTGAAATAAACGATTGGCAAATGGTGTAAGAATTCTCAGAAATGCAAGTTTTATATGTTCTTTGTGTACCCGACAATGGTTAATAGCCTTGTTACCACAATCTGTACCAATTGTAAAGGTAATCCTATACAGAGTGCATTGAAGTAATCAGGGCAGAATGTAATTGAAGTATGGACACCATTACCAGAAATGAGGGTTATATTAAGTGGACCCTCTTACTTAGAGGCTAGTATGATCCATCTACTATTATATATGGTTGTAGGCCTCTACAGAACTAAACAAGTTACCCTCAATCTCCTTCATCCAGTACAACATTAGAGTCTAATTCACAATGGTTCTTGAGGACCTGACTAGCTGAGAAGAAAAAATAATAGATTTCAGTAACTGTTTCTCATCCTCCTTCTGCAATTTGCAACACTATGTGAGTGTGTGTATCAACGTCCATATGCATCAAACATTAATGATCGCATTTGTGGCTCTTACCAGTTTGCTTTCAAGTAATCAAAATCAAGTTCATATTGGCTTAACACATCTCCCCCTAAAATGAGAATGAAAGGAGTGTATGTCATCAATTTATTTAACAACAAAAAAAGATGCAGCTTCATGTTGAAATGTTATGATGAATATAATCCCTTATATCCTGTGATTTAACCTAACACAATTGACACAGGACAACCATTCATATGACATATTATGAGCACTGCAGTAATATTGGATAGGTCACATGGGCTTTTCCTATAAGATTGGTAGCCCTTCTATATGGGTTGGGGGGGCTTTCCCTCTCTCTTACACATTGCAACACATGTTTTATAGCCATAATGGGACACTATCAAAGCAAATGGAATGCCAGTGATAGTCTTTGAAATGTCAGCCCTTGGGCAACAAAGCTCATGAAACTCAAAGAAACTTCAGAAAAACCTTGTGATACATCATGGGAATCTACAATTTTAGAAAATCACACTGGTTATAAGCAGACTTGTGGATAATATAAAGTTCCACCTATAATATAATACAATGTAATAGAAATCCATAATTTATAGTTCCATTAAAATATATCTAATGTGAATATATCAGAAATGGAAAACAGCAGCTGATATATATTAAACATCAAGTAGTTCTAGAGACGGGAAACCAAAATGGAGAATGCCTATGATATATATGTACTGTAATAATGACATTCACATACACATATACTTTTCAAATAAAATTAGAGAATGCCATCTCCAGAGTCTCATAACCTTGAGACATTCAAAGGAAATTTGGGGAGAGTTTTCTAGGATTTATAAGTACATAAATTACCAAAATCGCCAGTAGAATGAGCTTGTGAATATGAGCCATGAAAATCAATCTAAATAAAAAAGAACAATATTATTTATAATTCTTTATCACTTTAACAACTAAAGAAATGTTAACTGCTTTTAAAAATTTCTTTTTTTTCTAAACTAATCCGGATTGTAGAGATAAAACACTCCCTTGTGGCCTTTTCCCTGCTTGTGTATATAGGAATTTCCTACCAATAGTTTGTTGTCAATTGATTGCAAAAATCCCTTATGTTTCTTGTTACTTGTCTATCTCTATCTTCAGAACTGCCCAAGTGCTTTAATTCAGCCTCAGCATATAAACAGCTCTGCAGTGAGCAGCCTTCATCCATAAAAGACTAAAAAAAGAAATCCAATAGGCAAACATTTTTTTGCTATAAACTATATAAATCCTTTAAAAGAGCAACATATGGATATTCAAAGATGACTGAAATATTATTCATTAAAATATATAGTTTTTAGCTGTGGTTCATAAAAGCACTGCAGACTGCAAGGATCTGATTTATTTTTTTAATATTCTATTGACATTTGTGAGGATGAAGCAAAATAATAAATGCAACTTTAAAACAAGCACATGGAAAAACCCTACGACGGAAACAGGACACTACTTACAGCTGCCATGGCCCGAAGAAATCCTTGTTCAATCCCCAAGCTGTGCCAGCTTACATCTGCCACCATGTGCGAGGCAATCCCAAAGAGAAAAGCCACCAGCTTCTCTGTAGCCTAAGTACCATTTTTTTTTAAAAAAAGTAACTCCATAAAAACATTATTAAAAGCAAGTGGACAAAAGACAGACAATACATGACATCTCAGAGCCAATCTATTTGGTGATTAAAATTGACTGCAAATATGAATTACGTAAGTTTAGTTTTAATAGATGAAATGTTCACACTTCATATAAAGCAGTGGTTCTCAACCTGTGGGTCGGGACCCCATTTGGGGTCGAACGACCATTTCACGGGGGTCGCCAAACAAGGCTGTCCGCCATTTTTTCCCCCTTTTCTTTGGCCACGCCTCTGGCACCCGGTGATGTATAAGTGGTTGGGGGTCACCACAACATGGGGAACTATATTATGGGGTCGCGGCATTAGAAAGGTTGAGAACCACTGATATAAGGGATGGTTTCCAAAGAATAATATGAACTACAGAACGGAAAAGGTAGAAACCAAAGACCTATTTGACTTAGAAGGCATCCACCATCAAATTAGAGATAAATAAATCACTGTGGAGTGTGTACTAACAGTGCATGGGTATGCTTAGGAGGGCACTTACTGTTTGAGCCTGCCCTATCTATGTTTCCTGGGGAAATACATGGGAAAATCCCATTGGAGGAAAGTTCCACTTAGGGTTAGGGTTACGTCACTATGAACTCATAGAGCAAAATAGACATCGCCAACAAACTCGGAGTGTTTGGGTATGGTTAGGAGGGCACTGAGATTTCTAGCCTGCCCTATCTATGTTTCCTGGGAAAATACATGGGAAAATCCCATTGGAGGAAAATTCCACTTAGGGTTAGGGTTAGGTCACTATGAACTCATAGAGCAAAATGGACATCGTCAACAAACTCGGAGTGTTGGGTATGGTTAGGAGGGCACTGACATTTCTAGCCTGCCCTATCTATGTTTCCTGGGAAAGTACATGGGAAAATCCCATTGGAGGAAAATTCCACTTAGGGTTAGGGTTAGGTCACTATGAACTCATAGAGCAAAACGGACATTGCCAACGAACTCGGAGTGCTTGGGTATAGTTAGGAGGGCAGTTACTTTTCTAGCCTGCCCTATCTATGTTTCCTGGGAAAATACATGGGAAAATCCGATTGGAGGAAAATTCCACTTAGGGTTAGGGTTATGTCACTATGAACTCATAGAGCAAAACGGACAACACCAACAAACTCGGACTGCTTGGTTATGGTTAGGAAGGCACTGAAATTTCTAGCCTGCCCTATCTATGTTTCCTGAGAAAATACATGGGAAAATCCCATTGGAGGAAAATTCCATGTAGGGTTAGGGTTAGGTCACCATGAACTCATGGAGCAACTGCCCTCGTAACCATACCTAAACACTCCGAGTTTGTTGGCGATGTCCATTTTGCTCTGTGAGTGCATAGTGACCTAACCCTAACCCTACATGGAATTTTCCTCCAATGGGATTTTTCCATGTATTTTCCCAGGAAACATAGATAGGGCAGGCTAGAAATGTCAGTGCCCTCCTAACCATACCCAAGAACTCCGAGTTTGTTGCTGTTGTCCATTTTGCTCTATGAGTTCATAGTGACCTAACCCTAACCCTAAGTGGAATTTTCCTCCAATGGGATTTTTCCATGTATTTTCCCAGGAAACAGAGATAGGGCAGGCTAGAAATGTCAGTGCCCTCCTAACCATAACCAAGCAGTCCGAGTTTGTTGCTGTTGTCCATTTTGCTCTATGAGTTCATAGTGACATAACTCTAACCCTAAGTGGAATTTTCCTCCAATGGGATTTTCCCATGTATTTTCCCAGGAAACATAGATAGGGCAGGCTAGAAATGTCAGTGCCCTCCTAACCATAACCAAGCACTCTGAGTTTGTTGGCGATGTCCATTTTGCTCTATGAGTTCATAGTGACCTAACCGGAACCCTAAGTGGAACTTTCTCCAATGAGATTTTCCCATGCATTTTCCCCGGAAACATAGATAGGGCAGTGCCCTCCTAGAAATGTCAGTGCCCTCCTAACCATACCCAAGCACTCCGAGTTTGTTGGCGATGTCCATTTTGCTCTATGAGTTCATAGTGACCTAACCCTAACCCTAAGTGGAATTTTCCTCCAATGGGATTTTCCCATGTATTTTCCCAGGAAACATAAATAGGGCAGGCTAGAAATGTCAGTGCCCTCCTAACCATACACAAGCACTCCGAGTTTGTTGGTGGTGTCATTTTGCTCTATGAGTTCATAGTGACCTAACCCTAACCCTAAGTGGAACTTTCCTCCAATGGGATTTTCCCATTTCTTTTCCCAGGAAAAATAGATAGGGCAGCTAGAAAAGTAACTGCCCTCCTAACCATACCCAAGCACTCCGAGTTTGTTATCGATGTCCATTTTGCTCTATGAGTTCATAGTGACCTAACCCTAACCCTAAGTGGAACTTTCCTCCAATGGAATTTTCGCATTTGTTTTCCCAGGAAACATAGATAGGGCAGGCTAGAAATGTCAGTGCCCTCCTAACCATACCCAAGAACTCCGAGTTTGTTGCTGTTGTCCATTTTGCTCTATGAGTTCATAGTGACCTAACCCTAACCCTAAGTGGAATTTTCCTCCAATGGGATTTTTCCATGTATTTTCCCAGGAAACAGAGATAGGGCAGGCTAGAAATGTCAGTGCCCTCCTAACCATAACCAAGCAGTCCGAGTTTGTTGCTGTTGTCCATTTTGCTCTATGAGTTCATAGTGACATAACTCTAACCCTAAGTGGAATTTTCCTCCAATGGGATTTTCCCATGTATTTTCCCAGGAAACATAGATAGGGCAGGCTAGAAATGTCAGTGCCCTCCTAACCATAACCAAGCACTCTGAGTTTGTTGGCGATGTCCATTTTGCTCTATGAGTTCATAGTGACCTAACCGGAACCCTAAGTGGAACTTTCTCCAATGAGATTTTCCCATGCATTTTCCCCGGAAACATAGATAGGGCAGTGCCCTCCTAGAAATGTCAGTGCCCTCCTAACCATACCCAAGCACTCCGAGTTTGTTGGCGATGTCCATTTTGCTCTATGAGTTCATAGTGACCTAACCCTAACCCTAAGTGGAATTTTCCTCCAATGGGATTTTCCCATGTATTTTCCCAGGAAACATAAATAGGGCAGGCTAGAAATGTCAGTGCCCTCCTAACCATACACAAGCACTCCGAGTTTGTTGGTGGTGTCATTTTGCTCTATGAGTTCATAGTGACCTAACCCTAACCCTAAGTGGAACTTTCCTCCAATGGGATTTTCCCATTTCTTTTCCCAGGAAAAATAGATAGGGCAGCTAGAAAAGTAACTGCCCTCCTAACCATACCCAAGCACTCCGAGTTTGTTATCGATGTCCATTTTGCTCTATGAGTTCATAGTGACCTAACCCTAACCCTAAGTGGAACTTTCCTCCAATGGAATTTTCGCATTTGTTTTCCCAGGAAACATAGATAGGGCAGGCTAGAAAAGTAACTGCCCTCCTAACCATACCCAAGTACTGCAAGTTTGTTGGCAATGTCCATTTTGCTCTATAAGTTCATGGTGACCTAACCCTAACCCTACATGGAATTTTCCTCCAATGGGATTTTCCCATGTATTTTCCCAGGAAACATAGATAGGACAGGCTGGAAAAGTAACGGCCCTCCTATCCATACCCAAGAACTCCGAGTTTGTTGGCGATGTCCATTTTGCTCTATCAGTTCATGGTGACCTAATGCTAACCATACCCAAGAGTTTGTTAGCAATGTCCATTTTGCTCTCCATGTTTCTTATGATATTACCAAGTTCTTATGATATTACCAAGTTTCTTATGATATTACCCTAAGCATTTCTAGCCTGCCCTATCTATGTTTCCTGGGAAAACACATGGGAAAATCCCATTGGAGGAAAATTCCATGTAGGGTTAGGGTTAGGTCACCATGAACTCATAGAGCAAAAAGGACATCGCCAACAAACGTAGAGTGCTTGGTTATTGTTAGGAGGGCAGTTACTTTTCTAGCCTGCCCTATCTATGTTTCCTGGGAAAATACATGGGAAAATCCCATTGGAGGAAAATTCCATGTAGGGTTAGGGTTAGGTCACCATGAACTCATAGAGCAAAAAGGACATCGCCAACAAACGTAGAGTGCTTGGGTATTGTTAGGAGGGCAGTTACTTTTCTAGCCTGCCCTATCTATGTTTCCTGGGAAAATACATCGGAAAATCCCATTGGAGGAAAATTCCACTTAGGGTTAGGGTTACATCACCATGAACTTCTAGAGCAACTTCCCTCGTAACCATACCCAAGCACTCCGAGTTTATTGGTGATGTCCATTTTTCTCTGTGAGTGCATAGTGACCTAACCCTAACCCTAAGTGGAATTTTCCTCCAATAGGATTTTCCCATGTATTTTCCCAGGAAACATAGACAGGGCAGGCTAGAAAAGTAACTCCCCTCCTAACCATACCGAAACACTCCGAGTTTGTTGGCGATGTCCATTTTGCTCTATGAGTTCATAGTGACCTAACCCTAACCCTAAGTGGAATTTTCCTACAATGAGATTTTCCCATGTATTTTCCCAGGAAACATAGAAAGGGCACGCTAGAAATGTCAGTGCCCTCCTAACCATACCCAAGCACTCCGAGTTTGTTGGCGATGTCCATTTTGCTCTATGAGTTCATAGTGACCTAACCCTAACCCTAAGTGGAACTTACCTCCAATGGGATTTTCCCATGTATTTTCCCAAGAAACATAGATAGGGCAGGCTAGAAAAGTAACTGCCCTCCTAACCATACCCAAGCACTCCGAATGTGTTGGCGATGTCCATTTTGCTCTATGGGTTCATAGTGACCTAACCCTAATCCTAAGTGGAATTTTCCTCCAATGGGATTTTCCCATGTATATTCCCAGCAAACATAGATAGGGCAGGCTAGAAATGTCAGTGCCCTCCTAACCATACCCAAGCACTCCGAGTTTGTTCGCGATGTCCATTTTGCTCTATGAGTTCATAGTGACCTAACCCTAACCCTAAGTGGAATTTTCCTCCAATGGGATTTTCCCATGTATTTTCCCTGGAAACATAAATAGGGCAGGCTAGAAATGTCAGTGCCCTCCTAACCATACCCAAGCACTCCGAGTTTGTTGGCGGTGTCATTTTGCTCTATGAGTTCATAGTGACCTAACCCTAACCCTAAGTGGAACTTTCCTCCAATGGGATTTTCCCATTTCTTTTCCCAGGAAAAATAGATAGGGCAGCTAGAAAAGTAACTGCCCTCCTAACCATACCCAAGCACTCCGAGTTTGTTATCGATGTCCATTTTGCTCTATGAGTTCATAGTGACCTAACCCTAACCCTAAGTGGAACTTTCCTCCAATGGAATTTTCGCATTTGTTTTCCCAGGAAACATAGATAGGGCAGGCTAGAAAAGTAACTGCCCTCCTAACCATACCCAAGTACTGCATGTTTGTTGGCAATGTCCATTTTGCTCTATAAGTTCATGGTGACCTAACCCTAACCCTACATGGAATTTTCCTCCAATGGGATTTTCCCATGTATTTTCCCAGGAAACATAGATAGGACAGGCTGGAAAAGTAACGGCCCTCCTATCCATACCCAAGAACTCCGAGTTTGTTGGCGATGTCCATTTTGCTCTATCAGTTCATGGTGACCTAATGCTAACCATACCCAAGAGTTTGTTAGCAATGTCCATTTTGCTCTCCATGTTTCTTATGATATTACCAAGTTCTTATGATATTACCAAGTTTCTTATGATATTACCCTAAGCATTTCTAGCCTGCCCTATCTATGTTTCCTGGGAAAACACATGGGAAAATCCCATTGGAGGAAAATTCCATGTAGGGTTAGGGTTAGGTCACCATGAACTCATAGAGCAAAAAGGACATCGCCAACAAACGTAGAGTGCTTGGGTATTGTTAGGAGGGCAGTTACTTTTCTAGCCTGCCCTATCTATGTTTCCTGGGAAAATACATGGGAAAATCCCATTGGAGGAAAATTCCATGTAGGGTTAGGGTTAGGTCACCATGAACTCATAGAGCAAAAAGGACATCGCCAACAAACGTAGAGTGCTTGGGTATTGTTAGGAGGGCAGTTACTTTTCTAGCCTGCCCTATCTATGTTTCCTGGGAAAATACATCGGAAAATCCCATTGGAGGAAAATTCCACTTAGGGTTAGGGTTACATCACCATGAACTTCTAGAGCAACTTCCCTCGTAACCATACCCAAGCACTCCGAGTTTATTGGTGATGTCCATTTTTCTCTGTGAGTGCATAGTGACCTAACCCTAACCCTAAGTGGAATTTTCCTCCAATAGGATTTTCCCATGTATTTTCCCAGGAAACATAGACAGGGCAGGCTAGAAAAGTAACTCCCCTCCTAACCATACCGAAACACTCCGAGTTTGTTGGCGATGTCCATTTTGCTCTATGAGTTCATAGTGACCTAACCCTAACCCTAAGTGGAATTTTCCTACAATGAGATTTTCCCATGTATTTTCCCAGGAAACATAGAAAGGGCACGCTAGAAATGTCAGTGCCCTCCTAACCATACCCAAGCACTCCGAGTTTGTTGGCGATGTCCATTTTGCTCTATGAGTTCATAGTGACCTAACCCTAACCCTAAGTGGAACTTTCCTCCAATGGGATTTTCCCATGTATTTTCCCAAGAAACATAGATAGGGCAGGATAGAAAAGTAACTGCCCTCCTAACCATACCCAAGAACTCCGAATGTGTTGGCGATGTCCATTTTGCTCTATGGGTTCATAGTGACCTAACCCTAATCCTAAGTGGAATTTTCCTCCAATGGGATTTTCCCATGTATATTCCCAGCAAACATAGATAGGGCAGGCTAGAAATGTCAGTGCCCTCCTAACCATACCCAAGCACTCCGAGTTTGTTGGCGATATCCATTTTGCTCTATGAGTTCATAGTGACCTAACCCCAACCCTAAGTGGAATTTTCCTCCAATGGGATTTTCCCATGTATTTTCCCAGGAAACATAGATAGGGCAGGCTAGAAATGTCAGTGCCCTCCTAACCAGAACCAAGCACTCTGAGTTTGTTGGCAATGTCCATTTTGCTCTATGAGTTCATAGTGACCTAACTGGAACCCTAAGTGGAACTTTCTCCAATGGGATTTTCCCATGTATATTCCCAGCAAACATAGATAGGGCAGGCTAGAAAAGTAATTGCCCTCCTAACCATACCCAAGCACTCCGAGTTTGTTGACAATGTCCATTTTGCTCTATGAGTTCATAGTGACCTAACCCTAACCCTAAGTGGAATTTTCCTCGAATGGGATTTTCCCATGTATTTTCCCAGCAAACATAGATAGGGCAGGCTAGAAATGTCAGTGCCCTCCTAACCATACCCAAGCACTCTGAGTTTGTTGACGATGTCCATTTTGCTCTATGAGTTCATAGTGACCTAACCCTAACCCTAAGTGGAATTTTCCTCCAATGGGATTTTCCCATGCATTTTCCCCGGAAACAGAGATAGGGCAGTGCCCTCCTAACCATACCCAAGCACTCCGAGTTTGTTGGCGATGTCCATTTTGCTCTATGAGTTCATAGTGACCTAACCCTAACCCTAAGTGGAATTTTCCTCCAATGGGATTTTCCCATGTATTTTCCCAGGAAACATAGATAGGGCAGGCTAGAAATGTCAGTGCCCTCCTAACCATACCCAAGCACTCCGAGTTTGTTGGCGATGTCCATTTTGCTCTATGAGTTTATAGTGACCTAACCCTAACCCTAAGTGGAACTTTCCTCCAATGGAATTTTCCCATTTGTTTTCCCAGGAAACATAGATAGGGCAGGCTAGAAAAGTAACTGCCCTCCTAACCATACCCAAGCACTCCGAGTTTGTTATGTCCATTTTGCTCTATCAGTTCATGGTGACCTAACACTAACCATACCCAAGTGTTTGTTAGCAATGTCCATTTTGCTCTCCATGTTTCTTATGATATTACCAAGTTCTTATGATATTACCAAGTTTCTTATGATATTACCCTAAGCATTTCTAGCCTGCCCTATCTATGTTTCCTGGGAAAACACATGGGAAAATCCCATTGGAGGAAAATTCCATGTAGGGTTAGGGTTAGGTCACCATGAACTCATAGAGCAAAAAGGACATCGCCAACAAACTTGGAGTGCTTGGGTATTGTTAGGAGGGCAGTTAATTTTCTAGCCTGCCCTATCTATGTTTCCTGGAAAAATACATGGGAAAATCCCATTGGAGGAAAGTTCCACTAAGGGTTAGGGTTAGGTCACTATGAACTCATAGAACAAAACGGACATCGCCAACAAACTCGGAGTGTTTGGGTATGGTTAGAAGGGCACTGAAATTTCTAGCCTGCCCTATCTATGTTTCCTGGGAAACTACATGGGAAAATCCCATTGGAGGAAAATTCCACTTAGGGTTAGGGTTAGGTCACTATGAACTCATAGAGCAAAATGTATATCGCCAACCAACTCGGAGTGCTTGGGTATGGTTAGGAGGGCAGTTACTTTTCTAGCCTGCCCTATCTCTGTTTCCTGGGAAAATACATGGGAAAATCCCATTGGAGGAAAATTCCACTTAGGGTTAGGGTTAGGTCACCATGAACTCATAGAGCAACTGCCTTCGTAACCATACCCAAGCACTCCGAGTTTGTTGGCGATGTCCATTTTGCTCTATGAGTTCATGGTGACCTAACCCTAACCGTAAGTGGAATTTTCCTCCAATGGTATTTTCCCATGTATTTTCTCAGGAAACATAGATAGGGCATGCTAGAAAAGTAGCTGCCCTCCTAACCATACCCAAGCACTCCGAGTTTGTTGGCGATGTCCATTTTGCTCTATGAGTTCATGGTGACATAACGCTAACCATACCCAAGAGTTTGTTAGCAATGTCCATTTTGCTCTCCCAGTTTCTTATGATATTACCATGTTTCTTGTGATATTACAAAGTTCTTATGATATTACCAAGTTTCTTATGATATTATCCCAAGCATTTCTAGCCTGCCCTATCTATGTTTCCTGGGAAACTACATGGGAAAATCCCATTGGAGGAAAATTCCACTTAGGGTTAGGGTTAGGTCACTATGAACTCATAGAGAAAAATGTACATCGCCAACAAACTCGGAGTGCTTGGGTATGGTTAGGAGGGCACTGACATTTCTCGCCTACCATATCTATGTTTCCTGGGAAAATACATGGGAAAATCCCATTGGAGGAAAATTCCACTTAGGGTTAGGGTTAGGTCACTATGAACTCATAGAGCAAAATGTATATCGCCAACCAACTCGGAGTGCTTGGGTATGGTTAGGAGGGCAGTTACTTTTCTAGCCTGCCCTATCTCTGTTTCCTGGGAAAATACATGGGAAAATCCCATTGGAGGAAAATTCCACTTAGGGTTAGGGTTAGGTCACCATGAACTCATAGAGCAACTGCCTTCGTAACCATACCCAAGCACTCCGAGTTTGTTGGCGATGTCCATTTTCCTCTATAAGTTCATGGTGACCTAACCCTAACCGTAAGTAGAATTTTCCTCCAATGGTATTTTCCCATGTATTTTCTCAGGAAACATAGATAGGGCAGGCTAGAAAAGTAACTCCCCTCCTAACCATACCCAAGGACTCCGAGTTTGTTGGCGATGTCCATTTTGCTCTATGAGTTCATAGTGACCTAACCCTAACCCTAAGTGGAATTTTCCTCCAATGGGATTTTCCCATGTATTTTCCCAGGAAACATAGATAGGGCAGGCTAGAAATGTCAGTGCCCTCCTAACCATACCCAAGCACTCCGAGTTTGTTGGCGGTGTCATTTTGCTCTATGAGTTCATAGTGACCTAACCCTAACCCTAAGTGGAACTTTCCTCCAATGGAATTTTCCCATTTGTTTTCCCAGGAAACATAGATAGGGCAGGCTAGAAAAGTAAGTGCCCTCCTAACCATACCCAAGCACTCCAAGTTTGTTGGCGATGTCCATTTTGCTCTATAAGTTCATGGTGACCTAACCCTAACCCTACATGGAATTTTCCTCCAATGGGATTTTCCCATTTGTTTTCCCAGGAAACATAGATAGGGCAGGCTGGAAAAGTAACGGCCCTCCTTACCATACCCAAAAACTCCGAGTTTATCGGCGATGTCCATTTTGCTCTATCAGTTCTTGGTGACCTAACGCTAACCATACCCAAGAGTTCGTTAGCAATGTCCATTTTGCTCTCCATGTTTCTTATGATATTACCAAGTTTCTTATGATATTACCCTAAGAATTTCTAGCCTGCCCTATCTATCATTTTGCTCATAGAGCAAAATGGACATCGCCAACAAACTTGGAGTGCTTGGGTATGGTTAGGAGGGCAGTTACTTTTCTAGCCTGCCCTATCTATGTTTCCTGGGAAAATACATGGGAAAATCCCATTGGAGGAAAGTTCCACTTAGGGTTAGGGTTAGGTCACTATGAACTCATAGAACAAAACGGACATCGCCAACAAACTCAGAGTGTTTGGGTATGGTTAGGAGGGCACTGACATTTCTAACCTGCCCTATCTATGTTTCCTGTGAAAATACATGGGAAAATCCCATTGGAGGAAAATTCCACTTAGGGTTAGGGTTAGGTCACTATGAACTCATAGAGCAAAATGTACATCGCCAACAAACTCGGAGTGCTTGGGTATGGTTAGGAGGGCACTAACATTTCTCGCCTACCCTATCTATGTTTCCTGGGAAAATACGTGGGAAAATCCCATTGGAGGAAAATTCCACTTAGGGTTAGGGTTAGGTCACTATGAACTAATAGAGCAAAATGGACATCGCCAACAAACTCGGAGTGCTTGGGTATGGTTAGGAGGGGAGTTGCTCTATGAGTTCATGGTGACCTAACCCTAACCCTAAGTGGAATTTTCCTCCAATGGTATTTTCCCATGTATTTTCTCAGGAAACATAGATAGGGCAGGCTAGAAAAGTAACTCCCCTCCTAACCATACCCAAGGACTCCGAGTTTGTTGGCGATGTCCATTTTGCTCTATGAGTTCATAGTGACCTAACCCTAACCCTAAGTGGAATTTTCCTCCAATGGGATTTTCCCATGTATTTTCCCAGGAAACATAGATAGGGCAGGCTAGAAATGTCAGTGCCCTCCTAACCATACCCAAGCACTCCGAGTTTGTTGGCGATGTCCATTTTGCTCTATGAGTTCATAGTGACATAACCCTAACCCTAAGTGGAATTTTCCTCCAATGGGATTTTCCCATGTATTTTCCCAGGAAACATAGATAGGGCAGGCTAGAAAAGTAACTGCCCTCCAAACCATACCAATGCACTCCGAGTTTGTTGGCGATATACATTTTGCTCTATGAGTTCATGGTGACCTAACCCTAACCCTAAGTGGAATTTTCCTCCAATGGGATTTTCCCATTTTATTTTCCCAGGAAACATAGATAGGGCAGGCTAGAAAAGTAACTGCCCTCCAAACCATACCAATGCACTCCGAGTTTGTTGGCGATATACATTGTGCTCTATGAGTTCATGGTGACCTAACCCTAACCCTAAGTGGAATTTTCCTCCAATGGGATTTTCCCATGTATTTTCCCAGGAAACATAGATAGGGCAAGCTAGAAATTTCAGTGCCCTCCTAACCATAACCAAGCAGTCCGAGTTTGTTGATGTTGTCTATTTTGCTCTATGAGTTCATAGTGACATAACCCTAACCCTAAGTGGAATTTTCCTCCAATGGGATTTTCCCATGTATTTTCCCAGGAAACATAGATAGGGCAGGCTAGAAAAGTAACTGCCCTCCTAACCATACCCAAGCACTTCGAGTTTGTTGGCGATGTCCATTTTGCTCTATGAGTTCATAGTGACCTAACCCTAACCCTAAGTGGAACTTTCCTCCAATGGGATTTTCCCATGTATTTTCCCAAGAAACATAGATAGGGCAGGATAGAAAAGTAACTGCCCTCCTAACCATACCCAAGAACTCCGAATGTGTTGGCGATGTCCATTTTGCTCTATGGGTTCATAGTGACCTAACCCTAATCCTAAGTGGAATTTTCCTCCAATGGGATTTTCCCATGTATATTCCCAGCAAACATAGATAGGGCAGGCTAGAAATGTCAGTGCCCTCCTAACCATACCCAAGAACTCCGAATTTGTTGGCGATGTCCATTTTGCTCTATGAGTTCATAGTGACCTAACCCCAACCCTAAGTGGAATTTTCCTCCAATGGGATTTTCCCATGTATTTTCCCAGGAAACATAGATAGGGCAGGCTAGAAATGTCAGTGCCCTCCTAACCAGAACCAAGCACTCTGAGTTTGTTGGCGATGTCCATTTTGCTCTATGAGTTCATAGTGACCTAACTGGAACCCTAAGTGGAACTTTCTCCAATGGGATTTTCCCATGTATATTCCCAGCAAACATAGATAGGGCAGGCTAGAAAAGTAATTGCCCTCCTAACCATACCCAAGCACTCCGAGTTTGTTGACAATGTCCATTTTGCTCTATGAGTTCATAGTGACCTAACCCTAACCCTAAGTGGAATTTTCCTCGAATGGGATTTTCCCATGTATTTTCCCAGCAAACATAGATAGGGCAGGCTAGAAATGTCAGTGCCCTCCTAACCATACCCAAGCACTCTGAGTTTGTTGACGATGTCCATTTTGCTCTATGAGTTCATAGTGACCTAACCCTAACCCTAAGTGGAATTTTCCTCCAATGGGATTTTCCCATGCATTTTCCCCGGAAACAGAGATAGGGCAGTGCCCTCCTAACCATACCCAAGCACTCCGAGTTTGTTGGCGATGTCCATTTTGCTCTATGAGTTCATAGTGACCTAACCCTAACCCTAAGTGGAATTTTCCTCCAATGGGATTTTCCCATGTATTTTCCCAGGAAACATAGATAGGGCAGGCTAGAAATGTCAGTGCCCTCCTAACCATACCCAAGCACTCCGAGTTTGTTGGCGATGTCCATTTTGCTCTATGAGTTTATAGTGACCTAACCCTAACCCTAAGTGGAACTTTCCTCCAATGGAATTTTCCCATTTGTTTTCCCAGGAAACATAGATAGGGCAGGCTAGAAAAGTAACTGCCCTCCTAACCATACCCAAGCACTCCGAGTTTGTTGGCGATGTCCATTTTGCTCTATCAGTTCATGGTGACCTAACACTAACCATACCCAAGAGTTTGTTAGCAATGTCCATTTTGCTCTCCCAGTTTCTTATGATATTACCAAGTTCTTATGATATTACCAAGTTTCTTATGATATTACCCTAAGCATTTCTAGCCTGCCCTATCTATGTTTCCTGGGAAAACACATGGGAAAATCCCATTGGAGGAAAATTCCATGTAGGGTTAGGGTTAGGTCACCATGAACTCATAGAGCAAAAAGGACATCGCCAACAAACTTGGAGTGCTTGGGTATTGTTAGGAGGGCAGTTAATTTTCTAGCCTGCCCTATCTATGTTTCCTGGAAAAATACATGGGAAAATCCCATTGGAGGAAAGTTCCACTAAGGGTTAGGGTTAGGTCACTATGAACTCATAGAACAAAACGGACATCGCCAACAAACTCGGAGTGTTTGGGTATGGTTAGAAGGGCACTGACATTTCTAGCCTGCCCTATCTATGTTTCCTGGGAAACTACATGGGAAAATCCCATTGGAGGAAAATTCCACTTAGGGTTAGGGTTAGGTCACTATGAACTCATAGAGCAAAATGTATATCGCCAACCAACTCGGAGTGCTTGGGTATGGTTAGGAGGGCAGTTACTTTTCTAGCCTGCCCTATCTCTGTTTCCTGGGAAAATACATGGGAAAATCCCATTGGAGGAAAATTCCACTTAGGGTTAGGGTTAGGTCACCATGAACTCATAGAGCAACTGCCTTCGTAACCATACCCAAGCACTCCGAGTTTGTTGGCGATGTCCATTTTGCTCTATGAGTTCATGGTGACCTAACCCTAACCGTAAGTGGAATTTTCCTCCAATGGTATTTTCCCATGTATTTTCTCAGGAAACATAGATAGGGCATGCTAGAAAAGTAGCTGCCCTCCTAACCATACCCAAGCACTCCGAGTTTGTTGGCGATGTCCATTTTGCTCTATGAGTTCATGGTGACATAACGCTAACCATACCCAAGAGTTTGTTAGCAATGTCCATTTTGCTCTCCCAGTTTCTTATGATATTACCATGTTTCTTGTGATATTACAAAGTTCTTATGATATTACCAAGTTTCTTATGATATTATCCCAAGCATTTCTAGCCTGCCCTATCTATGTTTCCTGGGAAACTACATGGGAAAATCCCATTGGAGGAAAATTCCACTTAGGGTTAGGGTTAGGTCACTATGAACTCATAGAGAAAAATGTACATCGCCAACAAACTCGGAGTGCTTGGGTATGGTTAGGAGGGCACTGACATTTCTCGCCTACCATATCTATGTTTCCTGGGAAAATACATGGGAAAATCCCATTGGAGGAAAATTCCACTTAGGGTTAGGGTTAGGTCACTATGAACTCATAGAGCAAAATGTATATCGCCAACCAACTCGGAGTGCTTGGGTATGGTTAGGAGGGCAGTTACTTTTCTAGCCTGCCCTATCTCTGTTTCCTGGGAAAATACATGGGAAAATCCCATTGGAGGAAAATTCCACTTAGGGTTAGGGTTAGGTCACCATGAACTCATAGAGCAACTGCCTTCGTAACCATACCCAAGCACTCCGAGTTTGTTGGCGATGTCCATTTTCCTCTATAAGTTCATGGTGACCTAACCCTAACCGTAAGTAGAATTTTCCTCCAATGGTATTTTCCCATGTATTTTCTCAGGAAACATAGATAGGGCAGGCTAGAAAAGTAACTCCCCTCCTAACCATACCCAAGGACTCCGAGTTTGTTGGTGATGTCCATTTTGCTCTATGAGTTCATAGTGACCTAACCCTAACCCTAAGTGGAATTTTCCTCCAATGGGATTTTCCCATTTGTTTTCCCAGGAAACATAGATAGGGCAGGCTAGAAAAGTAAGGGCCCTCCTAACCATACCCAAGCACTCCAAGTTTGTTGGCGATGTCCATTTTGCTCTATAAGTTCATAGTGACCTAACCCTAACCCTAAGTGGAACTTTCCTCCAATGGAATTTTCCCATTTGTTTTCCCAGGAAACATAGATAGGGCAGGCTAGAAAAGTAAGTGCCCTCCTAACCATACCCAAGCACTCCAAGTTTGTTGGCGATGTCCATTTTGCTCTATAAGTTCATGGTGACCTAACCCTAACCCTACATGGAATTTTCCTCCAATGGGATTTTCCCATTTGTTTTCCCAGGAAACATAGATAGGGCAGGCTGGAAAAGTAACAGCCCTCCTTACCATACCCAAAAACTCCGAGTTTGTCGGCGATGTCCATTTTGCTCTATCAGTTCTTGGTGACCTAACGCTAACCATACCCAAGAGTTTGTTAGCAATGTCCATTTTGCTCTCCATGTTTCTTATGATATTATCAAGTTCTTATGATATTACCAAGTTTCTTATGATATTACCCTAAGCATTTCTAGCCTGCCCTATCTATCATTTTGCTCATAGAGCAAAATGGACATCGCCAACAAACTTGGAGTGCTTGGGTATGGTTAGGAGGGCAGTTACTTTTCTAGCCTGCCCTATCTATGTTTCCTGGGAAAATACATGGGAAAATCCCATTGGAGGAAAGTTCCACTTAGGGTTAGGGTTAGGTCACTATGAACTCATAGAACAAAACGGACATCGCCAACAAACTCAGAGTGTTTGGGTATGGTTAGGAGGGCACTGACATTTCTAACCTGCCCTATCTATGTTTCCTGTGAAAATACATGGGAAAATCCCATTGGAGGAAAATTCCACTTAGGGTTAGGGTTAGGTCACTATGAACTCATAGAGCAAAATGTACATCGCCAACAAACTCGGAGTGCTTGGGTATGGTTAGGAGGGCACTAACATTTCTCGCCTACCCTATCTATGTTTCCTGGGAAAATACGTGGGAAAATCCCATTGGAGGAAAATTCCACTTAGGGTTAGGGTTAGGTCACTATGAACTCATAGAGCAAAATGTATATCGCCAACCAACTCGAAGTGCTTGGGTATGGTTAGGAGGGCAGTTACTTTTCTAGCCTGCCCTATCTCTGTTTCCTGGGAAAATACATGGGAAAATCCCATTGGAGGAAAATTCCACTTAGGGTTAGGGTTAGGTCACCATGAACTCATAGAGCAACTGCCTTCGTAACCATACCCAAGCACTCCGAGTTTGTTGGCGATGTCCATTTTGCTCTATGAGTTCATAGTGACCTAACCCTAACCCTAAGTGGAATTTTCCTCCAATGGGATTTTCCCATGCATTTTATTTTCCCAGGAAACATAGATAGGGCAGGCTAGAAATGTCAGTGCCCTCCTAACCATACCCAAGATCTCCGAGTTTGTTGGCGGTGTCATTTTGCTCTATGAGTTCATAGTGACCTAACCCTAACCCTAAGTGGAACTTTCCTCCAATGGAATTTTCCCATTTGTTTTCCCAGGAAACATAGATAGGGCAGGCTAGAAAAGTAAGTGCCCACCTAACCATACCCAAGCACTCCAAGTTTGTTGGCGATGTCCATTTTGCTCTATAAGTTCATGGTGACCTAACCCTAACCCTACATGGAATTTTCCTCCAATGGGATTTTCCCTTTGTTTTCCCAGGAAACATAGATAGGGCAGGCTGGAAAAGTAACGGCCCTCCTAACCATACCCAAAAACTCCGAGTTTGTCGGCGATGTCCATTTTGCTCTATCAGTTCTTGGTGACCTAACGCTAACCATACCCAAGAGTTTGTTAGCAATGTCCATTTTGCTCTCCATGTTTCTTATGATATTATAAAGTTCTTATGATATTACCAAGTTTCTTATGATATATACCCATAAGCATTTCTAGCATGCCATATCTATCATTTTGCTCATAGAGCAAAATGGACATCACCAACAAACTTGGAGTGCTTGGGTATGGTTAGGAGGGCAGTTTACTTTTCTAGCCTGCCTACTATGTTTCCTGGGAAAATACATGGAAAAATCCATTGGAGGAAGTTCCACTTCTAGGGTTAGGTTAGGTCACTCTGAAACTTCATATAAACAAAAGGACATCGCCAACAAACTTGGAGTGCCTTGGGTCTTATGGTTAGGAGGGCAGTTACTTTCTAAGCCTGCCCTATACTATTGTTTCCTGGGGAAACAATACATGGGAAAACCCCATTGGAGAAATTTCATAACCATACCAAGCACTCCGAGTTTGCTTGGCGATGTCCATTTTGCTCTAGAGTTCATAGTGACCTAACCCTAACCCTAAGTGGAATTTTCCTCCAATGGGATTTTCCCATGTATTTTCCCAGGAAACATAGATAGGGCATGCTAGAAATGTCAGTGCCCTCCTAACCATACCCAAGCACTCCGAGTTTGTTGGCAATGTCCATTTTGCTCTATGGGTTCATAGTGACCTAACCCTAATCCTAAGTGGAATTTTCCTCCAATGGGATTTTCCCATGTATATTCCCAGCAAACATAGATAGGGCAGGCTAGAAATGTCAGTGCCCTCCTAACCATACCCAAGCACTCCGAGTTTGTTGGCGATATCCATTTTGCTCTATGAGTTCATAGTGACCTAACCCCAACCCTAAGTGGAATTTTCCTCCAATGGGATTTTCCCATGTATTTTCCCAGGAAACATAGATAGGGCAGGCTAGAAATGTCAGTGCCCTCCTAACCATACCCAAGCACTCCGAGTTTGTTGGCGGTGTCATTTTGCTCTATGAGTTCATAGTGACCTAACCCTAACCCTAAGTGGAACTTTCCTCCAATGGAATTTTCCCATTTGTTTTCCCAGGAAACATAGATAGGGCAGGCTAGAAAAGTAAGTGCCCACCTAACCATACCCAAGCACTCCAAGTTTGTTGGCGATGTCCATTTTGCTCTATAAGTTCATGGTGACCTAACCCTAACCCTACATGGAATTTTCCTCCAATGGGATTTTCCCATTTGTTTTCCCAGGAAACATAGATAGGGCAGGCTGGAAAAGTAACGGCCCTCCTAACCATACCCAAAAACTCCGAGTTTGTCGGCGATGTCCATTTTGCTCTATCAGTTCTTGGTGACCTAACGCTAACCATACCCAAGAGTTTGTTAGCAATGTCCATTTTGCTCTCCATGTTTCTTATGATATTACCAAGTTCTTATGATATTACCAAGTTTCTTATGATATTACCCTAAGCATTTCTAGCCTGCCCTATCTATCATTTTGCTCATAGAGCAAAATGGACATCACCAACAAACTTGGAGTGCTTGGGTATGGTTAGGAGGGCAGTTACTTTTCTAGCCTGCCCTATCTATGTTTCCTGGGAAAATACATGGGAAAATCCCATTGGAGGAAAGTTCCACTTAGGGTTAGGGTTAGGTCACTATGAACTCATAGAACAAAACGGACATCGCCAACAAACTTGGAGTGCTTGGGTATGGTTAGGAGGGCAGTTACTTTTCTAGCCTGCCCTATCTATGTTTCCTGGGAAAATACATGGGAAAATCCCATTGGAGGAAATTTCATACCATACCCAAGCACTCCGAGTTTGTTGGCGATGTCCATTTTGCTCTATGAGTTCATAGTGACCTAACCCTAACCCTAAGTGGAATTTTCCTCCAATGGGATTTTCCCATGTATTTTCCCAGGAAACATAGATAGGGCATGCTAGAAATGTCAGTGCCCTCCTAACCATACCCAAGCACTCCGAGTTTGTTGGCAATGTCCATTTTGCTCTATGGGTTCATAGTGACCTAACCCTAATCCTAAGTGGAATTTTCCTCCAATGGGATTTTCCCATGTATATTCCCAGCAAACATAGATAGGGCAGGCTAGAAATGTCAGTGCCCTCCTAACCATACCCAAGAACTCCGAATTTGTTGGCGATGTCCATTTTGCTCTATGAGTTCATAGTGACCTAACCCCAACCCTAAGTGGAATTTTCCTCCAATGGGATTTTCCCATGTATTTTCCCAGGAAACATAGATAGGGCAGGCTAGAAATGTCAGTGCCCTCCTAACCATACCCAAGATCTCCGAGTTTGTTGGCGGTGTCATTTTGCTCTATGAGTTCATAGTGACCTAACCCTAACCCTAAGTGGAACTTTCCTCCAATGGAATTTCCCATTTGTTTTTCCCATGAAACATAGATAGGGCGGCTAGAAAAGTAAGTGCCCTCCTACCATACCCAAGTCACTCCAATTTTTGTTGCGATGTCCATTTTGCTCTATCAAGTTCTAGGTGACCTAACCCTAACCCTACATGGAATTTTCCTCCAATGGTATTTTCCCATTTGTTTTCCCAGGAAACATAGATAGGGCAGGCTGGAAAAGTAACGGCCCTCCTAACCATACCCAAAAACTCCGAGTTTGTCGGCGATGTCCATTTTGCTCTATCAGTTCTTGGTGACCTAACGCTAACCATACCCAAGAGTTTGTTAGCAATGTCCATTTTGCTCTCCATGTTTCTTATGATATTACCAAGTTCTTATGATATTACCAAGTTTTTTATGATATTACCCTAAGCATTTCTAGCCTGCCCTATCTATCATTTTGCTCAGAGAGCAAAATGGACATCACCAACAAACTTGGAGTGCTTGGGTATGGTTAGGAGGGCAGTTACTTTTCTAGCCTGCCCTATCTATGTTTCCTGGGAAAATACATGGGAAAATCCCATTGGAGGAAAGTTCCACTTAGGGTTAGGGTTAGGTCACTATGAACTCATAGAACAAAACGGACATCGCCAACAAACTTGGAGTGCTTGGGTATGGTTAGGAGGGCAGTTACTTTTCTAGCCTGCCCTATCTATGTTTCCTGGGAAAATACATGGGAAAATCCCATTGGAGGAAATTTCATACCATACCCAAGCACTCCGAGTTTGTTGGCGATGTCCATTTTGCTCTATGAGTTCATAGTGACCTAACCCTAACCCTAAGTGGAATTTTCCTCCAATGGGATTTTCCCATGTATTTTCCCAGGAAACATAGATAGGGCATGCTAGAAATGTCAGTGCCCTCCTAACCATACCCAAGCACTCCGAGTTTGTTGGCAATGTCCATTTTGCTCTATGAGTTCATAGTGACCTAACCCTAACCCTAAGTGGAACTTTCCTCCAATTGGATTTTCCCATGTATTTTCCCAAGAAACATAGATAGGGCAGGCTAGAAAAGTAACTGCCCTCCTAACCATACCCAAGCACTCCGAATGTGTTGGCGATGTCCATTTTGCTCTATGGGTTCATAGTGACCTAACCCTAATCCTAAGTGGAATTTTCCTCCAATGGGATTTTCCCACTTGTATATTCCCATCAAACATAGATAGGCAGCTAGGAATGGTCAGTGCCCATCCTAACCATACCCAAGAACTCCGAATTTGTTGTTTGCGGATGTCCATTTTGCTCTATGAGTTCATAGTGACCTAACCCCAACCCTAAGTGGAATTTTCCTCCAATGGGATTTTCCCATGTATTTTCCCAGGAAACATAGATAGGGCAGGCTAGAAATGTCAGTGCCCTCCTAACCATAACCAAGCACTCTGAGTTTGTTGGCGATGTCCATTTTGCTCTATGAGTTCATAGTGACCTAACTGGAACCCTAAGTGGAACTTTCTCCAATGGGATTTTCCCATGTATATTCCCAGCAAACATAGATAGGGCAGGCTAGAAAAGTAATTGCCCTCCTAACCATACCCAAGCACTCCGAGTTTGTTGACAATGTCCATTTTGCTCTATGAGTTCATAGTGACCTAACCCTAACCCTAAGTGGAATTTTCCTCGAATGGGATTTTCCCATGTATTTTCCCAGCAAACATAGATAGGGCAGGCTAGAAATGTCAGTGCCCTCCTAACCATACCCAAGCACTCTGAGTTTGTTGACGATGTCCATTTTGCTCTATGAGTTCATAGTGACCTAACCCTAACCCTAAGTGGAATTTTCCTCCAATGGGATTTTCCCATGCATTTTCCCCGGAAACAGAGATAGGGCAGTGCCCTCCTAACCAAACCCAAGCACTCCGAGTTTGTTGGCGATGTCCATTTTGCTCTATGAGTTCATAGTGACCTAACCCTAACCCTAAGTGGAATTTTCCTCCAATGGGATTTTCCCATGTATTTTCCCAGGAAACATAGATAGGGCAGGCTAGAAATGTCAGTGCCCTCCTAACCATACCCAAGCACTCCGAGTTTGTTGGCGATGTCCATTTTGCTCTATGAGTTTATAGTGACCTAACCCTAACCCTAAGTGGAACTTTCCTCCAATGGAATTTTCCCATTTGTTTTCCCAGGAAACATAGATAGGGCAGGCTAGAAAAGTAACTGCCCTCCTAACCATACCCAAGCACTCCGAATTTGTTGGCAATATACATTTTGCTCTATGAGTTCACAGTGACCTAACCCTAACCCTAAGTGGAATTTTCCTCCAATGGGATTTTCCCATGTATTTTCTCAGGAAACATAGATAGGGCATGCTAGAAAAGTAACTGCCCTCCTAACCATACCCAAGCACTCCGAGTTTGTTGGCGATGTCCATTTTGCTCTATGAGTTCATGGTGACCTAACGCTAACCATACCCAAGAGTTTGTTAGCAATGTCAATTTTGCTCTCCAAGTTTCTTAAGATATTACTATGTTTCTTGTAATATTACCAAGTTCTTATGATATTACCAAGTTTCTTATGATATTATCCTAAGCATTCCTAGCCTGCCCTATCTATGTTTCCTGGGAAAATACATGGGAAAATCCCATTGGAGGAAAATTCCACTTAGGGTTAGGGTTAGGTCACCATGAACTCATAGAGCACAATGTATATCGCCAACAAACTCGGAGTGCATTGGTATGGTTTGGAGGGCAGTTACTTTTCTAGCCTGCCCTATCTATGTTTCCTGGGAAAATACATGGGAAAATCCCATTGGAGGAAAATTCCACTTAGGGTTAGGGTTATGTCACTATGAACTCATAGAGCAAAATGGACAACACCAACAAACTCGGACTGCTTGGTTATGGTTAGGAGGGCACTGAAATTTCTCATAGAGCAACTGCCTTCGTAACCATACCCAAGCACTCCGAGTTTGTTGGCGATGTCCATTTTGCTCTATGAGTTCATGGTGATCTAACCCTAACCGTAAGTGGAATTTTCTTCCAATGGGATTTTCCCATGTATTTTCCCAGGAAACATAGATAGGGCAGGCTAGAAATGTAACTCCCCTCCTAACCATACCCAAGGACTCCGAGTTTGTTGGCGATGTCCATTTTGCTCTATGAGTTCATAGTGACCTAACCCTAACCCTAAGTGGAATTTTCCTCCAATGGGATTTTCCCATGTATTTTCCCAGGAAACATAGATAGGGCAGGCTAGAAATGTCAGTGCCCTCCTAACCATACCCAAGCACTCCGAGTTTGTTGGCGGTGTCATTTTGCTCTATGAGTTCATAGTGACCTAACCCTAACCCTAAGTGGAACTTTCCTCCAATGGAATTTTCCCATTTGTTTTCCCAGGAAACATAGATAGGGCAGGCTAGAAAAGTAAGTGCCCTCCTAACCATACCCAAGCACTCCAAGTTTGTTGGCGATGTCCATTTTGCTCTATAAGTTCATGGTGACCTAACCCTAACCCTACATGGAATTTTCCTCCAATGGGATTTTCCCATTTGTTTTCCCAGGAAACATAGATAGGGCAGGCTGGAAAAGTAACGGCCCTCCTAACCATACCCAAAAACTCCGAGTTTGTCGGCGATGTCCATTTTGCTCTATCAGTTCTTGGTGACCTAACGCTAACCATACCCAAGAGTTTGTTAGCAATGTCCATTTTGCTCTCCATGTTTCTTATGATATTACCAAGTTCTTATGATATTACCAAGTTTCTTATGATATTACCCTAAGCATTTCTAGCCTGCCCTATCTATCATTTTGCTCATAGAGCAAAATGGACATCACCAACAAACTTGGAGTGCTTGGGTATGGTTAGGAGGGCAGTTACTTTTCTAGCCTGCCCTATCTATGTTTCCTGGGAAAATACATGGGAAAATCCCATTGGAGGAAAGTTCCACTTAGGGTTAGGGTTAGGTCACTATGAACTCATAGAACAAAACGGACATCGCCAACAAACTTGGAGTGCTTGGGTATGGTTAGGAGGGCAGTTACTTTTCTAGCCTGCCCTATCTATGTTTCCTGGGAAAATACATGGGAAAATCCCATTGGAGGAAATTTCATACCATACCCAAGCACTCCGAGTTTGTTGGCGATGTCCATTTTGCTCTATGAGTTCATAGTGACCTAACCCTAACCCTAAGTGGAATTTTCCTCCAATGGGATTTTCCCATGTATTTTCCCAGGAAACATAGATAGGGCATGCTAGAAATGTCAGTGCCCTCCTAACCATACCCAAGCACTCCGAGTTTGTTGGCAATGTCCATTTTGCTCTATGGGTTCATAGTGACCTAACCCTAATCCTAAGTGGAATTTTCCTCCAATGGGATTTTCCCATGTATATTCCCAGCAAACATAGATAGGGCAGGCTAGAAATGTCAGTGCCCTCCTAACCATACCCAAGAACTCCGAATTTGTTGGCGATGTCCATTTTGCTCTATGAGTTCATAGTGACCTAACCCCAACCCTAAGTGGAATTTTCCTCCAATGGGATTTTCCCATGTATTTTCCCAGGAAACATAGATAGGGCAGGCTAGAAATGTCAGTGCCCTCCTAACCATACCAAGCACTCTGAGTTTGTTGGCGGTGTCATTTTGCTCTATGAGTTCATAGTGACCTAACCCTAACCCTAAGTGGAACTTTCCTCCAATGGAATTTTCCCATTTGTTTTCCCAGGAAACATAGATAGGGCAGGCTAGAAAAGTAAGTGCCCTCCTAACCATACCCAAGCACTCCAAGTTTGTTGGCGATGTCCATTTTGCTCTATAAGTTCATGGTGACCTAACCCTAACCCTACATGGAATTTTCCTCCAATGGGATTTTCCCATTTGTTTTCCCAGGAAACATAGATAGGGCAGGCTGGAAAAGTAACGGCCCTCCTAACCATACCCAAAAACTCCGAGTTTGTCGGCGATGTCCATTTTGCTCTATCAGTTCTTGGTGACCTAACGCTAACCATACCCAAGAGTTTGTTAGCAATGTCCATTTTGCTCTCCATGTTTCTTATGATATTACCAAGTTCTTATGATATTACCAAGTTTTTTATGATATTACCCTAAGCATTTCTAGCCTGCCCTATCTATCATTTTGCTCATAGAGCAAAATGGACATCACCAACAAACTTGGAGTGCTTGGGTATGGTTAGGAGGGCAGTTACTTTTCTAGCCTGCCCTATCTATGTTTCCTGGGAAAATACATGGGAAAATCCCATTGGAGGAAAGTTCCACTTAGGGTTAGGGTTAGGTCACTATGAACTCATAGAACAAAACGGACATCGCCAACAAACTTGGAGTGCTTGGGTATGGTTAGGAGGGCAGTTACTTTTCTAGCCTGCCCTATCTATGTTTCCTGGGAAAATACATGGGAAAATCCCATTGGAGGAAATTTCATACCATACCCAAGCACTCCGAGTTTGTTGGCGATGTCCATTTTGCTCTATGAGTTCATAGTGACCTAACCCTAACCCTAAGTGGAATTTTCCTCCAATGGGATTTTCCCATGTATTTTCCCAGGAAACATAGATAGGGCATGCTAGAAATGTCAGTGCCCTCCTAACCATACCCAAGCACTCCGAGTTTGTTGGCAATGTCCATTTTGCTCTATGAGTTCATAGTGACCTAACCCTAACCCTAAGTGGAACTTTCCTCCAATTGGATTTTCCCATGTATTTTCCCAAGAAACATAGATAGGGCAGGCTAGAAAAGTAACTGCCCTCCTAACCATACCCAAGCACTCCGAATGTGTTGGCGATGTCCATTTTGCTCTATGGGTTCATAGTGACCTAACCCTAATCCTAAGTGGAATTTTCCTCCAATGGGATTTTCCCATGTATATTCCCAGCAAACATAGATAGGGCAGGCTAGAAATGTCAGTGCCCTCCTAACCATACCCAAGCACTCCGAGTTTGTTGGCGATATCCATTTTGCTCTATGAGTTCATAGTGACCTAACCCCAACCCTAAGTGGAATTTTCCTCCAATGGGATTTTCCCATGTATTTTCCCAGGAAACATAGATAGGGCAGGCTAGAAATGTCAGTGCCCTCCTAACCAGAACCAAGCACTCTGAGTTTGTTGGCAATGTCCATTTTGCTCTATGAGTTCATAGTGACCTAACTGGAACCCTAAGTGGAACTTTCTCCAATGGGATTTTCCCATGTATATTCCCAGCAAACATAGATAGGGCAGGCTAGAAAAGTAATTGCCCTCCTAACCATACCCAAGCACTCCGAGTTTGTTGACAATGTCCATTTTGCTCTATGAGTTCATAGTGACCTAACCCTAACCCTAAGTGGAATTTTCCTCGAATGGGATTTTCCCATGTATTTTCCCAGCAAACATAGATAGGGCAGGCTAGAAATGTCAGTGCCCTCCTAACCATACCCAAGCACTCTGAGTTTGTTGACGATGTCTATTTTGCTCTATGAGTTCATAGTGACCTAACCCTAACCCTAAGTGGAATTTTCCTCCAATGGGATTTTCCCATGCATTTTCCCCGGAAACAGAGATAGGGCAGTGCCCTCCTAACCAAACCCAAGCACTCCGAGTTTGTTGGCGATGTCCATTTTGCTCTATGAGTTCATAGTGACCTAACCCTAACCCTAAGTGGAATTTTCCTCCAATGGGATTTTCCCATGTATTTTCCCAGGAAACATAGATAGGGCAGGCTAGAAATGTCAGTGCCCTCCTAACCATACCCAAGCACTCCGAGTTTGTTGGCGATGTCCATTTTGCTCTATGAGTTTATAGTGACCTAACCCTAACCCTAAGTGGAACTTTCCTCCAATGGAATTTTCCCATTTGTTTTCCCAGGAAACATAGATAGGGCAGGCTAGAAAAGTAACTGCCCTCCTAACCATACCCAAGCACTCCGAATTTGTTGGCAATATACATTTTGCTCTATGAGTTCACAGTGACCTAACCCTAACCCTAAGTGGAATTTTCCTCCAATGGGATTTTCCCATGTATTTTCTCAGGAAACATAGATAGGGCATGCTAGAAAAGTAACTGCCCTCCTAACCATACCCAAGCACTCCGAGTTTGTTGGCGATGTCCATTTTGCTCTATGAGTTCATGGTGACCTAACGCTAACCATACCCAAGAGTTTGTTAGCAATGTCAATTTTGCTCTCCAAGTTTCTTAAGATATTACTATGTTTCTTGTAATATTACCAAGTTCTTATGATATTACCAAGTTTCTTATGATATTATCCTAAGCATTCCTAGCCTGCCCTATCTATGTTTCCTGGGAAAATACATGGGAAAATCCCATTGGAGGAAAATTCCACTTAGGGTTACGGTTAGGTCACTATGAACTCATAGAGCAAAATGTATATCGCCAACAAACTCGGAGTGCTTGGGTATGGTTAGGAGGGCAGTTACTTTTCTAGCCTGCCCTATCTATGTTTCCTGAGTAAATACATGGGAAAATCCCATTGGAGGAAAATTCCACTTAGGGTTAGGGTTATGTCACTATGAACTCATAGAGCAAAATAGACAACATCAACAAACTCGGACTGCTTGGTTATGGTTAGGAGGGCACTGAAATTTCTAGCTTGCCCTATCTATGTTTCCTGGGAAAATACATGGGAAAATCCCATTGGAGGAAAATTCCACTTAGGGTTAGGGTTAGGTCACCATGAACTCATAGAGCACAATGTATATCGCCAACAAACTCGGAGTGCATTGGTATGGTTTGGAGGGCAGTTACTTTTCTAGCCTGCCCTATCTATGTTTCCTGGGAAAATACATGGGAAAATCCCATTGGAGGAAAATTCCACTTAGGGTTAGTGTTATGTCACTATGAACTCATAGAGCAAAATGGACATCGCCAACAAACTCGGAGTGCTTGGGTATGGTTAGGAGGGCACTGACATTTCTAGCCTGCCCTATCTATGTTTGCTGGGAAAATACATGGGAAAATCCTATTGGAGGAAAATTCCACTTAGGGTTAGGGTTAGGTCACTATGAACTCATAGAGCAAAATGGACATCGCCAACAAACTCGGAGTGCTTGGCTATGGTTAGGAGGGCACTGACTTTTCTAGGCTGCCCTATGTATGTTTCCTGGTAAAATACATGGGAAAATCCCATTGGAGGAAAAAAGGGTTAGGGTTAGGTCACCATGAACTCATAGAGCACAATGTATATCGCCAACAAACTCGGAGTGCATTGGTATGGTTTGGAGGGCAGTTACTTTTCTAGCCTGCCCTATCTATGTTTCCTGGGAAAATACATGGGAAAATCCCATTGGAGGAAAATTCCACTTAGGGTTAGGGTTATGTCACTATGAACTCATAGAGCAAAATGGACAACACCAACAAACTCGGACTGCTTGGTTATGGTTAGGAGGGCACTGAAATTTCTCATAGAGCAACTGCCTTCGTAACCATACCCAAGCACTCCGAGTTTGTTGGCGATGTCCATTTTGCTCTATGAGTTCATGGTGATCTAACCCTAACCGTAAGTGGAATTTTCTTCCAATGGGATTTTCCCATGTATTTTCCCAGGAAACATAGATAGGGCAGGCTAGAAATGTCAGTACCCTCCTAACCATACCCAAGCACTCCGAGTTTGTTGGCGATGTCATTTTGCTCTATGAGTTCATAGTGACCTAACCCTAACCCTAAGTGGAACTTTCCTCCAATGGGATTTTCCCATGTATTTTCCCAGGAAACATAGATAGGGCAGGCTAGAAATGTCAGTGCCCTCCTAACCATACCCAAGCACTCCGAATTTGTTGGCGATATACATTTTGCTCTATGAGTTCACAGTGACCTAACCCTAACCCTAAGTGGAATTTTCCTCCAATGGGATTTTCCCATGTATTTTCTCAGGAAACATAGATAGGGCATGCTAGAAAAGTAACTGCCCTCCTAACCATACCCAAGCACTCCGAGTTTGTTGGCGATGTCCATTTTGCTCTATGAGTTCATGGTGACCTAACGCTAACCATACCCAAGAGTTTGTTAGCAATGTCAATTTTGCTCTCCAAGTTTCTTAAGATATTACTATGTTTCTTGTAATATTACCAAGTTCTTATGATATTACCAAGTTTCTTATGATATTCTCCTAAGCATTCCTAGCCTGCCCTATCTATGTTTCCTGGGAAAATACATGGGAAAATCCCATTGGAGGAAAATTCCACTTAGGGTTAGGGTTATGTCACTATGAACTCATAGAGCAAAATAGACAACATCAACAATCTCGGACTGCTTGGTTATGGTTAGGAGGGCACTGAAATTTCTAGCCTGCCCTATCTATGTTTCCTGGGAAAATACATGGGAAAATCCCATTGGAGGAAAATTCCACTTAGGGTTAGGGTTAGGTCACCATGAACTCATAGAGCACAATGTATATCGCCAACAAACTCGGAGTGCATTGGTATGGTTTGGAGGGCAGTTACTTTTCTAGCCTGCCCTATCTATGTTTCCTGGGAAAATACATGGGAAAATCCCATTGGAGGAAAATTCTACTTAGGGTTAGGGTTAGGTGACCATGAACTCATAGAGCAAAATGGACATTGCCAACAAACTTGGAGTGCTTGGGTATGGTTAGGAGGGCACTGACCTTTCTAGCCTGCCCTATGTTTCCTGGGAAAATACATGGGAAAATCCCATTGGAGGAAAATTCCACTTAGGGTTAGGGTTAGGTCACCATGAACTCATAGAGCAAAATGGACATCGCCAACAAACTCGGAGTGCTTGGGTATGGTTAGGAGGGCAGTTACTTTTCTAGCTTGCCCTATCTATGTTTCCTGGAAAAATACATGGGAAGATCCCATAGGAGGAAAGTTCCACTTAGGGTTAGGGTTAGGTCACTATGAACTCATAGAGCAAAATAGACATCTCCAACAAACTCGGAGTGTTTGGGTATGGTTAGGAGGGCACTGACATTTATAGCCTGCTCTATCTATGTTTCCTGGGAAAATACATGGAAAAATCCCATTGGGGAAAATTCTACTTAGGGTTAGGGTTAGGTGACCATGAACTCATAGAGCAAAATGGACATCGCCAACAAACTTGGAGTGCTTGGGTATGGTTAGGAGGGCACTGACCTTTCTAGCCTGCCCTATGTTTCCTGGGAAAATACATGGGAAAATCCCATTGGAGGAAAATTCCACTTAGGGTTAGGGTTAGGTCACCATGAACTCATAGAGCAAAATGGACATCGCCAACAAACTCGGAGTGCTTGGGTATGGTTAGGAGGGCAGTTACTTTTCTAGCTTGCCCTATCTATGTTTCCTGGAAAAATACATGGGAAGATCCCATAGGAGGAAAGTTCCACTTAGGGTTAGGGTTAGGTCACTATGAACTCATAGAGCAAAATAGACATCGCCAACAAACTCGGAGTGTTTGGGTATGGTTAGGAGGGCACTGACATTTATAGCCTGCTCTATCTATGTTTCCTGGGAAAATACATGGAAAAATCCCATTGGGGAAAATTCCACTTAGGGTTAGGGTTAGGTCACCGTCAACTCGGAGAGCAAAATGAATATTGCCGACAAATTCAGAATGCTTGGGTATGCTTAGGAGGGTACTTACTTTTCGAGCCTGTCTAAGGTAGGTTTCCAGGTAAAATACATTGGAAAATCCTATTGGGGAAAATTCCACTTTGGGTTAGGGTTAGATCGCCGTGAACGTGGAGACCAAAATTGATATCGCCAACAAACTCGGACTCCTTGGATATCCTTAGGAGGGCATTGACTTTTAGAGCCTATGCTATCAATTTTTCCTGGTAAAATACATGGAAAAATCCCATTGGGGAAAATTCCACTTAGGGTTAGGGTTAGGTCACCGTGAACTCGGAGACCAAAATGCATATCGCCAACAAACTCGGAGTGCTTGGGTATGCTTAAGAGCGTACTTACTTTTCGAGCATGCTTAATGTAGGTTTCCTGGTAAAATAAATGGGGAACCCCTATTGGGGAAAATTCCACATACGATTAGGGTTAGGTCCCCTGAACTAAGAGACCAAAATAGATATCACTAACAAACACAGAGTCCTTGGATATCCTTAGGGGGGCATTGACTTTTCAAGCCTATACTATCAATGTTTCCTGGTAAAATACATGGCAAAATCCCAGAGGAGAAATGAAGAACCTGTTAGAGCAGAATAACACTATATTGAGGCAAGATATAGTTATGGCTCTATCAGGACTTGCTTCTGTGGTTGAGAAGCTTGATTCTAGAGTTGAAGTGGTCGTAGATAAGGTCGACATTTTGGAAGATAAATTTGAAGGCATGGAAAAAAAGATGGAAATTTCACAAGATGACATTCTTATGTCTCAGTACAGGGAAATGGAATGTGCTTTAAGAATCAGGGGCCTGAAAGAGGATATGCATCAAGATCTGACAGAGATTGTGGTAAATGACTTTGCCGTTATTTTGAATAGGGAGAAAGATGGAATACGTAGAGAAGTGGAAAAAGTTTACAGAGTTAACTCCTGGGTCGCAAAACAGAAGAACTTACCAAGAGATGTGGTGATTTATTTTGCAAAGAGATCTCTGCGTAATGAAATAATACAAGCTTTCTATAATAAGAGGTTTCAGATTGCTGCTCAAGATGTTATTATTTTAAAGGAGATCTCATCTAAAATTTTAAGAAAGAGAAAAGATTTTGCTTTTCTAGCTAATGAACTCAAAACAAGAATGATGCCATTCAGATGGGAGATCCCGATGGGTATTGTCGTGAGCCATGCGGGGACGCATTATAGACTTAATACAGTCACTAAAGCAAAGGAGTTTTACAGTTCGGTCCTGGGAGCAGGCTCACCATCACCTATGATGCAGAAAGTTCTGGATGGTAAAGAGGTGGAACAGCAGTCTGAAGGACAAGGTGTGATGGTTGCTGGAAAGCTACTGGCGGAGTGGTCGTGACAAACAGAGATCAAAGAGCAAAGAATGACCCGTGCTGATAAGGTAAAATACCTGGGGGTTACTTTATCTGTCTCTAATGTAAAATTGTATAAAAATAATTATGAAAGGTTGTGGGTCAGGATACAAAGAGATTTGAAAAATTGGGAGAAGTTGCAATTATCTCTTTTGGGAAGAATTGCGGCGATTAAAATGAATGTCCTGCCTAAGTTCCTTTTTTTATTTCAAATGATACCCATCTTAAAGAATGAGGTTAATTTAAATGAATGGCAGAAAGGTATCAATAAATTTATCTGTGCAGGGAAAAAACCAAGAGTAAAGCTCAAAATTATACAAGATATTCGTGAGAGAGGTGGACTCAAGGTACCAAATTTGAAATTGTATTATGATGCTGTGACCTTAACATTAATTAGTGATTGGGTTAATTTAACAAATGCAGAAATACTGCTCTTGGAGGGTTGGGATTTACTTTTTGGTTTGCATGCCTATTTAATTTTTAATAAAAAAGTTGATTGGGTTTTTAAATCTCATATTATAAGGATTTTTTTACTTCGGGTTTGGAGGAAATATTATAGAAATGATTTTAAAATACCATTATGGACTATACCTTGGCATGCGATAGAGGGGATAAGGAGAGGAGTCAAGATGGATAGTGTTTCTTACGCACAACTACTCAGATGGGATGGTAAAAATTGGCAGTTAAAATCTTTGGAAGATTTAGCACAAGAAAATATTATATATTCATGGTTTCAGTATAGACAAATAGTGGATAGATGGAAGATAGATCGTAATGTGGGCCTGATTAGAGAAGATGAAAATTTTCTTAAACAAGTAAAAGATCAAAGACGAACTCATATTAAAAGAATTTATGGGGTGCTAGTAGAATTGGATTCAGAACCAGAATTAATTAAAGAATGTATGATTAAATGGGCACAAAATCTTGGTGAACCAGTTCTACTAGATACCTGGGAAACCATCTGGGTGAGGAATGTTAAATTTACATAAGCCCAGAACTTAAGGGAGAATTTTTATAAAATGTTTTACAGATGGCACCTTGATCCACAAAAAATGTCTCGTATGTATCCTGACTTACAGCCTAAATGTTGGAGATGTGGTTGTTTGGATGCTACTTATTATCATATCTGGTGGTCGTGTAAAAATATAAAAGCCTTTTGGATTAAGATATGGTGGAATATTCAAAGAATTTTTAGAAGGAGGGTAAAATTTACTCCTCAATTGTTTTTGCTAGGTATTGTTACTGATTGTGATACTAAGGAGGTTATATTGATGCTAAATTTAATTACAGCCGCAAGGTTGTTAGTAGGGCAATATTGGAAGAAGGAATCTTTGCCTACTTTGCAAGAGTGGTTTTTTAAAGTTTCTTATTTGGCGGAAATGGCAAAGATTTCGGCTTTTTTAAAGGACCAATCGCAAGAGAAGTTTTATGTGGTATGGGAAAAATGAATAGATTTTATACAATATAAGTTGGATATAAAAAATATTACTTAGTTTTTCAATAACTTATATACAAATTTTAATATTTTAGAGATTGTATTTTTTTCCCTCTTTCTTTATATTTTTGTATTTTTATTTTACTTTCTTATATTTCTTTTCTTCTTTCTTTTTCTTTATTCTTTTTCTTTTTAAGCAATTTTTTTTCTTCTAATATTTATGCTTTTTTATATATATATATTATTGTATTTTATAAATTGTTTAAGTAATGTATTTAGACATATTTATGATTCATATTCTTTTTGTAAGATTTTAGAAACTTTAATTAAGCCTATATTCAGCTCTGGGAAGGTTGAGGGAGGGAGTGGGAGGGTTGGGGTGGGTCGGGTAGGGTTGTTTCTTTTTTGTAAAAATTTTAAAAAATTTTCAATAAAAAAAAAACACGGAGTCCTTGGATATCCTTAGGGGGGCATTGACTTTTTAAGCCTATACTATCAATGTTTCCTGGTAAAATACATGGCAAAATCCCATTGGGGAAAATTCCATTTAGGGTTAGGGTTAGGTCACCATGAACTCGGAGACCAAAATGCATATCGCCAACAAACTTGGAGTGCTTGGATATGTTTAGGTGGGCATTGACTTTTCGAGCCTATACTATCAATGTTTCCTGTAAAATACATGGAAAAATCCCATTGGAGAAATTCCACTTAGGGTTAAAGTTAGTTTTGCTCTTGAATTTGCATTTGTAAATTTGTAAAAAGTTATAAATATAAACAATTAAAATGTTTTATCCTTATGAACCTCTTTTATATTCCCCCCCCCTTTTCAGGGTTGTCTTTTATTTTTTCCAGAAAAATATGATCATTGTAATTACGGTATAGCTGACTAGTTGAGAATCAGCAGTAGAAGAATAAAGGATAATTCCAAAAGACTATTTGTTTACCTTATCTGAATGATCCTGGGGTAGCTTTTATTGACTGCTACATATTCAACTACATTTTTTTTTTTTTTAGTAAAGTAGTACGTATTTCCACCAGAAGTCAGATAGAATGAGAGCAGAATCTAAAGCAGGGGTCTACAAACTTGGCCCTTTTATGACTTGCATTGCTTGGCTGAGGAATTCTGGGAGTTGAAGTCCACAAGTCATAAAAGGGCCAAGTTTGAAGACCCCTGATCTAAAGCTCTGCTTTTAGCTAATTAAAACAGCTGCCTAATTGATCACCAAAAGAATTGTCAATTTTTTTCTTTACTTTCTATCTTTGGGTGAAAAGGCGAGGGAGAAACACAGTTTTTGAAAAGAGTATTCAGGGCTTCACAGGGAACAACAGATGGAAAATGTATTACCTCTTCCCATGGCTGTGGATAGTTCTTTCTGATGTAATGGATACTTGTGTTGAGGAAAGGTGACCAATGAGTATCTTCAGAAACATAATGGAACAATCCTGACAATTCAGAGGACAAGGCTTACTTTTTTCAAAAACCATAACAACTCATATTTAATCTACATTAGGCATGTCAAACTGCTGGCGCGTGGGCCAGATGCATCACAATGAAACTGCACCCACCCCATTGCTGGCAATGGGGGAAAAGTCGCGATACGTCGTGCGATATCACATGACGTCGTGAGTTTGACATGCCTGATTACATGTTGCATTTTAGTCATACAGAATATAACATTCAGTAACATTTTGACGGCAAAATATTACATGAAAATATTTTAAGGTATGCAGCAAAACATTTAATAAAACCCAAATAATGTGAATAATAAAAACATCCAAGATCCCATGCCAAGATTAAAAATTCCCTGAAGAATGCAGTGGGAAGCAAATTCTGCACTGCATTGGTATATCCACAAAATCACCAGACGTCAAGCTTGATTTAAAATAGAATTTATCTGTTCACTGTGCGTGCCCTGATTTTAATATGATACGCACAGTGGTGGGATTCAGCTGGTTCACACTACTTCGGCAGAACTGGTAGCTAATTTTTGTTGCTCAGGCCCAGAATGGACTTCCGGAAGTGGCATCCACACAGAGAACCAGTTGTTTACATATTTGAATCCCACCATTGGATATGCAATATTGTTAGATCCGAACATGGGCTATTTAAAATATGATTTATCTTTATAAGCCAAGATAATAAAGTAAAACCACAATTAGTCAAGAAGAGGAATGCCTCAGTAGAGTGTAAAGAAGACAGGTTCTCATTGTACACTTATTGATGTATTTTCCAATTTCATAAATAAATGGACTGGTCTACTTTTGCAATAATGTGATCATATTAAAAAATAATATTTGACCTAGGGTCTCCTACCATTTTGGCAGAGGCCAGAATAAAAAGCATCAGGATACAGACTTCCTGCTTGATATGCATCTTGGTGAGCTAGTATTAGCTGCAGAATAGAACAAAGAAACAAATATGTAAGTATTGAAAGGCTATTATTATAATGCTGCAGATTTTATGTTTATTTAGCAAAATCAAAATCATTCCCCTGAAAGATTACAGAAGGCATGACAGAGATAAGTCACTCCACATGATTTATCTTTAGTATCAAATTATTAAAAAGTTGTTCTTCATAGGGATCTCCCTTGACTAAAACTCATTAACAGTAATTTCTGCAGTAAAGTAACTTATCTTGAATCCAAATGTCCACCTTTTTCAATATGATGCCCTTGAACATGATTACAGAAAATTCTGAGAGCTGTCCTCGACATACCCTTACTATCCCTCCTCATATCTTTCAACAACAATACACTCTATAGATATCTATCTTTCGTTTCCAAGCATAAAATCAGAAGCTTATTGGAATCTATCAACTTTTAGGAAACGATTATGCTGGTCAGTGAAAGAGCTTCCTACACATGTAGTTAATAGCTTACATACGTAGTTAAGTAGCTGAAACAGTAAAACACTGTACAGATTGGTATTTAAATTATTATTTATTTTTCCTCCCACCCAACAAAGTGACTACAGTTAAAAACGCAATTAAAACCTATCCCATATTTATGTATGCTGTTTTCCTGGTTGATATAAACCAACAGGGATGGCATGCTTCAGTTCGTTCAATTAAGTGGTGTCAACCTTTGGGACCCAGGCTGCACACTTTCTCCATTACAGTATCTATCCTCTGAAATAAAGTTCATCCTGAAATCTGAGTGGCTCTAACTCTGATAACATTCTAGACAGTCTTGAAGATCTGGCTCTTCTTCCAGGCCTTGGATTAGAGTGGCTAGAATCCCTTTTGAGTTCCATCTTGGCTACCTTCAACATCTTGTTCTTCATCTCCTTTTCTTATTGGTGTTTCCTAGTTGTTTTTGAATTCTTATTCTACTTTTGTTGTTATACAGGCAGTCCTCGACTTACAACCATTTGTTTAGTGACCATTCAACATTACAACGGCACTAAAAAAGTAACGTATGACTTTTTCACACTTATGACCATTGTAGCTTCCCCATGGTTACATGAGAAAATTTGGATGCTTGGCAACTGACTCATATTTAAGAAGGTTGCAGTGTCCTGAGGTCATGTGAACAACTGATTCACGTTACAATAATTAAACCCTCTACCTTACGATAGTCAACTTGTCCATCTTGCTGGCTGAAAAATTCCAGCGCTCTATGAGCTGAAAAATAAATAAGATCACAATACATTTAGCAATGTACATTTGTAATGGGATAGAGAAACTGTAAGGAGGGATCAGCTACAGCTTTTCAGTGAATAAAGATCCACATTTTATATAGGTACTCACACATGCTTTCCAAAAATGCTGGGTCTTTCCCCACAGTTCAATTAAAATGTTATCCCCTCTGTCCTTCAGCCAATAAAAATTATACTGACATAAAATGTTCTGTCCCCATTACAGATCCCTCACCGGCTTCTCCGTCCTCTGCTCTGGCTTGTGACCAGATAGTTGTATCTTGATTTCATGTGTGCCAGGCAGGTCAATCAAAACATTTACTATTGTCTCTGATTTTGCTGCTTTTTCCTGAATTACCTCAACCAGCAGGATTCTATCTGCCAATCATGAATATAGTCAGCTGTCAAAAATCCTCAATGTGGGTAAGCCAGGGCAGTGGTCTCTCTAAGACAGAAAAGGCTCTCCTGTTTTATTAGGCAATCCAGATGATCATCTGCTTGATAGGCTTGTTTTGACACTCGGTTTAGGCTGAGGCCAAGCAGGCACCTCTCAATTCATGGATCGATTGCTTTCAAGCAGGCCTGTTTCAACAGCGAGTTTAGTTCTAAACTCAAGTCTTCAAATAAAACTTCCCCGCATCTGATCAAAATATCTGCATAAGGAAAAGCCCCACCTCTCATAGACATATTAGCTGATCAATGGCCTTGTTTTGACAATGGATGTCCAAAGAGTTGTGTCAAAAAAAAAGCCAACCAAGCAGTTGATTATTACAGCAACCTAGGAAAGCAGAACAGCTTCTGCTTTTCCAATGTTTTTCCAAAGGATTCTAAATATGTAGTCAAAACAAGCAACTAAAGCGCAGACTATAGTACATGTTTAGATTTTTAGATCTTGATACTTTGTGATTTTCTCCAATTCTTTGTCCTCTATTCTATCATTATTACTACTACTGTTTATCTACTACTACTAATAGCTTACCTATTTCAATGTGTGTTGACAGGCCACATGGTATAATTCTTTCCCAAAAATTGCAAAGTACAGCCAGAATCAACCAACTCCTGAAAGCTTCCATGCCACTGATAATCTGTAGTAAAAACCACAATTTTGAAGATGTGTTCAGTAGGAAGATTGCAACCTTTGAAACATGAAAGTAGACTACAGTTCTAAATCAAATATGACAATGGCACTGAGGTCTCATGCTTGAAATTCAATTCCCCATTTCTATAAGCTAGCTAACAGATTATTTTATTTTACCGACAAGAATTAGACTAAAAAAAACCTAAAATCCCTTATTCATTGGTAATGAGTCAAATCATGCCTAAAATGGAGAAGGTGAACTGTTATTGAAATGAACGCTTTAAAAAATCTCTCTTCTAATTCGATTATTTAGCCAATCAAGAGTTATCTCCAGCTGGATAGCTCCTCTGCTTCAACTAAAAGTCATTGCTTAATGGAGTTTCTGTCATATAAAATAAAGGAGAAGCTAAAGACAAATATAACAGGTTAAAAATACAAGATCTTACCTGCCTTAAAGGCAGATCTTATCTGCGTTAAAATTAGGAGTTGTGTGTTTACATAATAAAATGAACATCTGGAAGCCTCTCTTGCCAAATATGGTATCTGTATCAAAAAAATATTACCAAACAATATCCATCTTTTTGAAAAAAAGCAAAGTTGAAATGACTGTATCTGCCTTCCGTTTTTCCACTAATGCAATGATGCAGTGCTTATTTTACTCACTATGAGATAAACTGCCCACGAGCAAGAGGTCTGCGTGATAGCAGCTTATATATATCTTGATTCATGGGTTAATAAAGGAATAAAAACTAAGTGCTGTTAATGCAGTTCTGCAATAAATGCAGTAATTCATATTAAACAGCAATCGTTTCTCATTTCAAAATGCTAGAAAAGTCTGGAAAATACTGAAGGAGGGAATCCAAGCCAAGAAGTCCCTCACTCCATCCCACCTCCCCACCCCCACCCCTTGGCTTTTCTCTGCCAAGTGTGGGGTGAAATTTGAACCCACAGTTTTATATCATTTTTATCAGCAGCTGCCTCTGCCCACTTATTTTGCCTATTTAAAATATGTCTACAACTTTCATCATGTAATACCAGAACCATTGGTAACATAGTGCATAAACACAATAATTTGTTTAAAAAACAAATAATGGTACAAGAAGTATTCAGTAAGCATGATTTAAAGGAACAATAAGCTTTTCAGTGACAAGTACAATGATAAAGCCAGAGTGAGAGATTATATAAATTGAAATGCCTGGAAACAGATCCATTTTAACTGGAGGCTGACAAGATTATAAAGAAGGTGTTACTTGCTGAATCTTTTGAGGAAGAAAAGATTCCAAAACTGAGGTTCTCCCAAAGTGAAATTATTTGCTTTAAAATCGCACTTCCTGCATGGGAGGAATTTGGAACAATGCCATTTTGGAAGTTCTTAAATCAAAGCTTGGCACGACAAGTTGGTTCCAAAGTTGTTCCAAAGAGCTAGAAATGAAAGAAATAGCACCTTAAACTGACTAAAAAAGTAAAATAAGGCAACAGTGCTGTTCTTCTGATTGGAATTCTTTTAATATTTGAATGAATTGCATTGTACTGTCAACATTCTACACAGAATTTCTAAGTCATCTTTGTGGCAACGACGAGAGCATGGATGACCACAGTAAGATCATTTTTGTTGCAAAATAACCATGACTAATATTATCCATGCCACTAAGACCATTTGAAACTTTGGTTTATTGGCCCTTATCCAGACCATTATCAAATCTAGATACCACTTCAGTAGTCTGTGCGGACCCAGAGAAATAGCTTTAAATACCCTGAGACCAAAAGATTGGTCCAATAATTCCAAATTCTTAAAATGTCCTCATTCAGTACCTTTGTATAAATGTTAAAGAGCATAAGAGGTATAATGGACCCTGCCATATTGTTTCTTCCTCCCTGACCACTTAAACTATTGTGGAGAATGGCAGAACAACTGCTTCATCCTTTCATCACTCCTCTTTGTGGATTCATATACCAATGTATCTAAGGTTAAACCATCTATTGCTCAATACACTGAATCATAAACTGGATTTACACACCAATGTCTTTTGGATGGGGAGGACTCAGAAGAGAGAAGTTAAGTCCAGTCCCCTCCTCATTGCATAGTCACGATCCAACTCCATGATCCAATGTGGCAAATGAGTGATCAGAAAGAAATGCTGGATCCAATTCTCCGTTGGCAACAGAAAACGGCAACTTATAATGATGAATCATTTAAACTTCTTGGGGACATTTAATTTCTGGAATTTAAGAGGGCATTCTCAATCAAATGAAAGTTTTCAAAGCACAAATTTATTAAGAGGTTTAACAGCAAAATACAATGCTATTTGTTATTTTATTAAATCACATTATGTATACTAATCAGCTCATTGATGCATAAGGACAGCTATATTATTACAGATCTATATTTGAATGGCCAAGTTAATAATCTTTCCCATCTGTATTTCTGCATGTTTGTTTTCCCTGGACTAAATTGCTCATAATTTATGCTCTCACCACATAGATTTACAATCAGGATAGCAGAATAACAGAGTTGGAAGGGACCTTGGAGGTCTTTTAATCCAACCCCCTGCTCAAGCAGGAGACCCTACCATTCCAGATAAGTGGCTGTCCATTTAAAAAGCTTCTGGTGATGGAGCACCCACAACCTCTGAAGGCAAGTCATTCCACTGATTAATTGTCCTTATTGTTAGGAAATTTCTTTTCCAGATTACTTCTCTACTTGATTTGTTTTCAAGCATTGCTTTTTGTCTTGCATTCTGGTGCTCTGGAAAATATATGGATCCCTCTTTGTGGCAGCCTGTCAAATATTGAAACACTGCTTTGTCCTTCTTTTCACTAGACATACCCAATTCCTGTAACCATTCTTCATTAATTTTAGCCTCCAGCCCCCTAATCATCTTTGTTACTCTTTTCTGCACTCTTTCCAGAGTCTCAACATCTTTTTTATAATATGGTGACCAAAACTGGATATAGTATTCTAACTGTGGTTTTATTAAGGCTTTATAAAGTTATTCTGATACTTCATGTGATCTTGATTCTATCCCTCTGTTAATTCAATCTAGGATTGAATTCGCTTTTTTGGCTCCTGCCATACTGTTGGCTCATATTTCAGTGATTGTCCTGATCAAGACGGCTTCATTCTCTAAAAGCACATGGCAGGAAAAAATATGAGCTGTTAACATGCCGTAAAAGTACTTTTTAAAGATGTTTGCATTTGTGCCCCATCCTTTTGCATCCTTTCTCTAATAGCTAAATATAGCGTATGGGAGGCTTGTTTTGTTTGTATTTCATACTTCTTAACTGCACATCTCCCTCAGAGATTCCCTTTAATATTAATAGTCTTGCACTGAGAACCAATGACAAGTCCAAAATAACTGGATCAGTATTACTCTTCTGAAGTGCAGACTTCTCTCAGCAGAGATATTTCTTCCACCAGAAAAAATTCCCAATGACCATCAGAAATGGTTCCTCCTAAACTGCCTGTACAGATGCGTGTTGATTAAATTACAGCGGCATGACCGCTTAGCATAATTAAATCCCATATAAAACAGTAGAGTGACTGTAACTGCCAGCTCCAGAGGGAGAGTTCATGACAATCAGATCACTGGGTGACTTTAAAGTTTAAGCCATCCTGAGTACCACCATGTAAATGGCATTATCTCTATCAATGTGTGTATACCCCACTGAGTTGAGAGGCTCTTATTCCCAGGAGAGCATACTCCTGGGTTTTTGTGGCTCCTCCAGCCTGAATCAGAATCAAAATAGAGCTGGAAGGGACCTTGGGGGTCTTCTAGTCCAGCCCCCTGCTCAAGCAGGAGACCCTATACCATTTCAGACAAGTGACTATCCAGTCTCTTCTTAAAAAGCTCCATTGATGAAGCACCCACAACTCCTGCAGGCAAACTGTATCACCGATCAATTGTCCTCACTGATAGGAAGTTTCTCCTTAATTCCAGGTTGCTTCTCCCCTTGATTAGTTTCCATCCATTGTTTCTCGTCTTGCCTTCTGTTGCTTTGGAAAATAAGTTGACCCCTTCCTCTTTGTGGCAGCCTAGCCGACTCCTTTACGGCCACCGCTTGCTATGCAGCGGAGGAGCTCAAAGGGTCGCCGCGCTCCTCAGGGACGTTCACCAGCCCTTTGCGCTCGCCCGCCCCGCGCTCCGCCTTCCATGGAGGGGAAGGACGATGGCGGCGAGGATTGCGTGGCCGCATTTCCGGGGGTTGCTGGCCCACCGCTCCTGCCGCAGTCCCCGGTCCCTGCTGCAGGCCAGGCCGACTATGGCGAGCCCGTCGCCTAGCCGGCTGAGAAGTACCGGCCCAGGCTTCGCCACTGGGGCTGCTTCCCTGGCGCGCTCTGGAGGCTTCGTGGGAGGCCGCTGGCTCCAGGCGGCAGCCACTTTCCCCGTGCGGGACCCGGCCACCGGCACGGAACTCCTCCAGGTAGCGGACTGCGGTGTGGCGGAGACGGAGGCCGCGGTGAAGGCCGCCTACGAAGCCGGCGCAGCTTGGAGCGCAGCTTCTGCCAAGGTGAGCGAAGAGAAGGCGCCCGGCGGCGTCCCGGCTAACGAGAGGCTGCAGGAGAGGAGGTGGGGGGTGGGGTGCGATAAGCAAATTGGGAAGGCAGGGGATGCGGGGTGCGGAAAGAAATGCTTCCCAGGAAGCAAGCGATCTGAGAGCCCGGGGATGGTTTCAGTCAGTCGGGTTTCTGCACGTGTGCAGAATGCTGGCTTCTAATTAGCCACGCGCTACCTAGTCTTCCCGAATAGCTCTTTGCAGGTTGATTCAAATTCAGCATAACGTGTTCACTTTCTAATAAGTGTGTTTTATCTGCAGCCTCTATAGCAAACCACAGGTTCGCCTCCAAAGCAATGGCAGAGTCATCAATTAGTCATTACTGTACACCAATGCTGCTGTTATGCTTTATGTCAGAACATCTGATGGAAACATCCAGATGTATATGCTGATGTCAAAGCTGATGTTGTCATTTCTCCCCATCAGCCCTGCAGACACCCTGCAGGGGTATTCAGTCGTAATAATATCTGGTATCTGGAGTTAATTTTTTTTTCCAAATTGTGCTAGTTGTATTCAGAAAATAACAGAATAACAAATTTGGAAGGGACCTTGGAGATCTTCTAATCCAACCCATCTGCTCAACCAGGAAACCCTATAGCAGACAAATGGCTATCCAGTCTCTTCTCAAAAGCCTCCACGGATGGAGCACCCATAACTTTAGATAAACTGGTATGGTCCTGTGGTTGGATTGTGGATTTAAAAAATCAGATATGCCGTACTCACCAGTAGATTAAAATCCAGTTTGCAGAGTCAGTGAAAGAAATTGCTGTAATAGCAGTTTCTTGGCTTACTTGTTAACTAAATTGGGACATGTACTTTGTACAAGATAAAAGGAACACGTGTAATATTTATATGTTTCTGGTATGTAAATAGCGTGATGATAGACTGCAAAGGCCCATTAGAAGAATACAAGGTATTTCCCTAGTTTTCAGCTTTAATGGATTCTTATTTCTAAATCATGTATTCATATGTTTATATAGTTTCAAATTGTGTTTTATCCAGTCTCTAAATAAAAAGCCATTTACTCTCCAGGGGTACCTGCAGGATCAAAATCTTTCATCAGCAATGTTGGATCATTGTTCCACAAACTTGCTCGTTTCGTATACGTATCACCACATTTGTACAAAAGGGACGGGGTTTGCAGTGTGAACACTTTCATGATTTGAACTTCCTGTAGACATTTTTGGGCATTTTTTTTTTACATTCTGGAGCCTAAAACGAGTAAATTCTTTACTAAGTCAGACTTACTTCTGCATAGACATGCATAGCATTTTCCTCTGAATATCTTGGAATACTCTTGGATGCTTTTAAAATGTTAATTATTTTGTCTGTTTTTTTACACAAAGTATCTTTCCACCTCTTGCATTGTTTCAGACCTCACTTGGCCTGTGTTTGTACAGTACAGTAGATCTACTGTACTATAAACTAATCAATGACTTTTTAATTACAAATTGCTTATGATGCAAACTCAGTGAGTCAAAAAAATTCAGACTTTAAATTAACTGAGTAAACTGCTTAAATTAACTACAGGTGGGATAATGTAAAATGTAGCTACTGAAGATGCTTGACTATGGGGCTCATGTATTAAAATCTGCTTTTAGTTTTAGGAATAAACTTTGATCTACTTGATAGATTTGGAATGATCATAATTGAATAAAGTAAGACTCTAAGTTACAATTATATTTAGACAAATTTGCTTTTGTTTTCAAATTTTACAAAGATTCTTCTATAGTACAATTTTATTTTTTATTCAGGATAGAGCGGTTTTGCTTCGTAAATGGTATGATTTGATGATAGAGAATAAAGATGAGCTTGCAAGGATCATTACAGCAGAAAATGTAAGTATACAAAGAAGAAAAATCTTCCACTGAGGCTGCAGGCATGAAACTTAGCTTGCTGAGTACAGTTTTGCTTAGAAGAAAGATTGAAGCAACCAATAGACGGAATTCAAATGTTCTTCCTTGCTTGTGTTTGCACTATATTCTAAATTATATATCCTGGTTCATAAAATATAGCAGCTATATTCCCACAATACATTAAACCAAAACAAACCACATTATAGCATAGCACATAGACAATGTACTAAGGTAGCGGCAGTGCTTGCCAAACACATTGAATCTTATTTAGTCTTGTGTGATTCCAGCCCATGTTATTGTTCTGTACCATCAAAATGGAATTAAGGGCAGTGTTAAAAGTGAAGCCTATTGCTTCTAAGCAGCTAATCTTCTAATATTATGGAATTTTTTGAATCAAAATTTGTTAGCCAAGTGATTCAATACCAAGGGCTTAAGAAATAAATGGATGCTACAAAAGAAATAGGGGGCCACGTTAACATTTCTTTTATATTTATTTCTTAGGTTAAATTTATTTGCTGCCTATCTTGCCATGGGGCCATTCTAGGCAGCTTACAATAATAAGGAAGAAAAAGAAAAGGAGTGTTAACAGTACAGAAGTAAAGTAATAGAACATAAAATAAAAAGATGGAGGAATGCAGAGAGTGAGGTGGGGGGAAGTGGAATCTGCCATCAATACAACAGCCATCTCCAATATATATTGTTTGAATAGATGGAGGAAAAAATAGGAACGGCAGTGTAGCCAGAATAACATAGGCAAAAAACCTCCTGGGCCTTGCAGACAGGAAACCCTAAATGGGGCAACTGGAAGGTAATGGAAATAGCTGTTACTTATATTATCTGTTTGCTGAGTGAGCTGACAGTGGCATGTTGGGAGTCAGCAGGGCTGAAATTGCTCTCTGGATTAGTATTTCCTAAAGTGTGGTTTGGGGCCTGGCACGATCCTTGTAAAATATAAAATAACAGTCCTTGGAAAATGTACAAATAATCCCACTCTTTTGTCTCCAACCAGAGTTTTCCAGCTGTGATTTTTCCAGCAATCTTGTAAAAGGAGAGCTCTAACTATTGGCAATCAGATGACCTAAGCCTTAAAAAAAGTAGCAAATAAAATAAGAGAACAGAAAAAAAGGGTCAAAATACACGAAACCACAAATAAAAAGGACCACCTGTACAGTTTTTTAGGTTAACTAAGATTTAAAAAATAATTTCAGTTTGAATAGGAATAAAAAGGCTTGAAGAATGCTATAGGATATGCAACTGATAAAAACATTCAAAACTTTGTGTAAAGTATTAGAAATAAGTAGCTAAAACCTCTTGGATCAGAAATCTATTGACAGCTATTTAAAGTTTAGTTTCATTAAGTGTAGGTAGCAATAATCACATACCTTTGTGGGTAATCTGTCACACAGAACTATCCAATGAGGTAACCACCATGAAATCATCAAAACTGGAAATCACTTGGGAATGCAGCCATCAGAATTTGCAAGTAAGCCCTCAGATTTTTCCTATGTAAGAAAAAGAAGTGACTCCTACTAAAAGAAAGGAGTGGAAAATGCACTTCTATATATCCTTCTAGTAATTACTTTGTGTCACCGTCATATAATGTTTCCAAATTAATAGCTGAGATAGATTATCCATACAGTGTTGGCGAAATGTTAATGCCGCCTGCATGGAACCTTATTACATTGTGGGTTTAACAAGTGAGTTTGCTGCTTTTATCCAAAAATTCAGTAAAACGTAGAATTAAAGATCTGGTTAAAAAATGTGGTGAAAATGTGGTCATTTTGCTGCCATCTGGTGATCATCCAGATATTTACAACACAGAAATGGCATGCCTTGCTTAATCCTTCCTCTGTTAGAGGGTTATTCCTTGCAAACCATCTCATCAAGGGGTGTTTTTTTCCTCCTTTTTATTCAGGCAAATAAATGGTTATTTCAGCCAGAAGGAAACAGCCTAAGAGACAAGATGCTTACAGAAAAGAATTGGGTTAGGTTCTAATATAAGAGAATATATATATAGCTCAAGCTAAACTGTGGAGTCCTTTGTGCTCCCTAAGCTTGGTGGTTTACTTACCGACATTTAATTACCTGGCTAGCCAAAGAATACAAAGACTCCATGGGCTAGGGTCTTTCATTGCATACTGCAGACATGTCAAACGCAAGGCCCGGGAGCCGGATGCGTCCCGCGAAGTGGTTTCATGTGGCCCGCGAAGCCATCCTGGAAACAGTGAGGGAACAGCCCCCTCTGCCTTGGCCCTGGCCCAGACCAGCCGGGAGCCAATGTACAATTTTGTGGTGGCCATCTATACTGAAACGCATTCAGTCTTAGCTCCATAAGCCGCCCCCCCGCATGGCCTGAGAGGAACAGTGAGGCTCCTCCAGTGGACCATGCCTTGGCACTTGCCCTGGTCCCACCTCCTTCTGCCAGAGACCCTCAGATCTGTCCCACTCCTGCCCAGGCCCTCACAGACACCCTTGACGTGAACGGTGTAGAGCTGGCCACACCCACCCAGTAGGCCATACCCACTCCATCCACGCCCACCCAGTAGGCTGCACCCACCCGGCCCCCTGAGGGCAACCGCAATGCTGATGCGGCCCTCAATGAAATTGAGTTTGACACCCCTGGCATACTGTATATAGCTATAATGTGATTTGATTGCTTCGGGTCTTGTGTGATAAATATAGTATAAATCCAGTCACCACAAATTATAAATCATAGTTTTCAGGTTAGTGTATTGAAGTTCATTGATTGAATTTTCACTGAGCAAATTGTTGCTTGCTCAATGTGTGAACTTGTCTTTGGAACCCATGGTACAAAGATAAAGGTTTCTAATTTGTGTACCTTGGCAAATGATATATTTTTTTGCCTGTGATTTTTTTTTGTACTCTTTTTCTCATTTCTATCACATATTTTAGATTTAAAGCCTTTTTTGTTCAACTTTTTAATCTTGGCATTTTGTTTATATTTTAAATTAAAGATTAAATGCAAAAATTGAAATAAATCTGACAAAAGTGTAAAATCACAGGTCCTGAGATAAAGTTTCCTTATATAAGGTGAAATTGGATACAGATGTGCTTGTTCATTAGTTTTGAGGTTAGAAAAGTTAATAAGGTACTAGTAAAGCAAAAAGAATGTCCATTTTGCATTCACTATTATTTATTTATTTAAAAATAAAAAAGCTACTTCATATAAGCCTTCATACTTGCTCCAGATACTTGCATCAATATCTTGTTATTTATAATGGACAGGCAACTATTCCAATGTACAGAAAAAAAAGGGGAGGGGGAGAACTCTCTATTTAAAAGATGTACCAGATTGATCATATGGAGTAAACAACAATGAAAATAAACATTTTTAAATGGAGGCACAATGGAATGAAAAGTATTAATAATTATTTTTTTAAGAAGAGATGTTTGACTGTGTTCATTTATTTGTTCTGAATGTATCACAGGGAAAACCACTGAAGGAAGCCGAAGGGGAAATCTTGTATTCAGCTTCTTTCTTGGAATGGTTTGCTGAAGAAGCCCGGCGTATTTATGGTGATATTATTCCACCTTCAGCAAAAAACAGGAGAGTCCTTGTTTTGAAGCAGCCTGTGGGAGTTGCAGCCATCATTACACCTGTGAGTTGGCTGCTTTGTTGAAATCAGACTAGGGATCCACTTAAAGAGAGGAAGGGATTCCAGAAACAAGGGGCTTTCCCAGAAAAGACTCTAGTTTTGGTACTTTGTAATGTAAACAAACACTGAGTGGCAGAGAGAACGTAGGCTGACCATTGAAACTTAGAATCTCTGGCAACTCTCAGATTATCTCATTCCAGCTGTTCTAGGTTTACATAACAGGATGTGCAATCGGAAGATATGAATTGATGAATTCAAGTAGAGCCTGATTCAGCTTGCACTGATTTCTATCCAATTCAGAACTTCGTATTTCTCATATAAATCTAAATACGGATAGCCCTCGACTTACAAGTGTTCATTTAGTGAATGTTCAAAGTTGCAGCAGCCCTGAAAAAAGTGACTTATCACTTTTTATGCTTTGCAGCATCCCCGTGGTCATGTGATCAAAACTTAAAAGAGTGTTTAGAATCAGATTCTTTTTGGCCTCCTTTAAACGCACATAACAGGCCAGACCCAGAAATCTCTGACTTTTTCAAACAGGTCTATTTGGAGATATTTGGAGAATCTGCTTTCACAGGTCATTAATTACAGTAAAAAGCGGGCGCAACTATGCAGGGCAGGACAGCCAATGATTTCCAGAATATTGTTACTTCCAATAGTAGATGGGAGATTAAGTTTATTATCTTTTTCTTGGTATTTTGGCTAGAAATTTTAGGACTTGCCGATTATTTCCGTGTGCCCCTAATTCTGTTGATATTAAACTTGTGTGTATCTTTTCGCTACAGTGGAATTTTCCAAGCGCTATGATTACCCGGAAAGTAGGTGCTGCTTTGGCAGCTGGCTGTACAGTAGTAGTGAAGCCAGCTGAAGACACACCTTTATCTGCCTTAGCACTAGCCGAGGTAAGGTTTTTGTACTGATATTTATTTATTTATGAAACTTTTATATGGCTGCCCAGCTCGCTCTCAGTCACTCCTAAGTTGCTTATAAAGATAAAAGCCCAATACAAATACAGTAAAAAAGCAATAATATGATACGCCAGAGATAATTTTTTACCATAAAATTCTTAAATAAGAACTGTTGGATGCTGTTGTGACAATATTTTAATACGGGATACATGTTTTTAATGCAAGTATCCAGATCTGTGACTCTCCCGCCAATTATTTCTCACCGCAGCTTGCAAATCAGGCTGGAATTCCTGCCGGAGTATATAATGTTGTTCCATGTTCCAGACAACAGGCAGCAGCTGTTGGAGAGGTGCTTTGTACTCATCCCTTGGTAGCCAAAATCTCATTTACTGGCTCAACAACTACAGGAAAGGTATGCAGATTCACGTGTTTCAAGTGTTATACTCTAGGTCAGGGGTCCCCAAACTTGACCACTTTAAGACTTGTGGACTTCAAATGGCTGGCTGAGGAATTCTGGGTGTTGAAGTCCACAAGTCTTAAAGTGGCCAAGTTTGAGGACCCCTGCTCTAGGTTTTTTAATCTTCACAAAGTTGTAACTAAAGTATTTTTGGAACACTGCTAACCATTTTTAAATAAATGTTAACAATTTCCATAGTTCAGCTGTCTTGGAAAGGTTTGTAGAATCTGTTCATTCTTCAAGCATTGTCATAACTTTCTACATGCCCTGCCCCACCTGTTCCCAGCTTGCTGATCTCCAGATGCAATGAACCTCTTGCAACATACTTGCCTATAGTGCAGCAGGTAGCCATGATGAAGCCCGAACGACATTGCGTACATTGCGACATCACAGCACATACCCTTCATAGTTGAGTCTCAAGTCTGTTCACAAGAACATAAAAAGTGGACATTTTATTACAAGGTCACAATGCCCATTTCCTTCACCAGCCCCCTCTTGCAGACTTCAAAGCCATGGGTAATGTTGGCTAGAGATTTGATGTTCCACGGATATGAAAAATATCAAATCACGGAAATCTGCTCTAGGCCATCAAGCTTTTTTCACATATGAAAGAATTACTCATTTGGGAGGAAAAGCACTAAGGGAATAATTTTAAATTTTGGTATATTAATATCAAGACTTTTATGACACTTGAAGTCTTGTCTCAGGAAAAATGTAATTTATGTAAATGTTATCAGTCATATCGAGTCTAATTAAGATTTCCTATTAAAGTAGGAAATTTATTCTTGTCTTGTTTTTCTTCCTTTCAACCCCACAGAAAGTTGGAAAAATATGTAAATGAAAGTATGTATATTTAAATAGACTAAATGTATCCTTTAATGTCACAAAGGCAGGACACTGTCCATTAACAGGATAACTTTCCTAAAACTAAAAGACTAAAAGAGGAGAGAGTGGAGAAACCAGGAAAAAAAATGTATTAAATTCAAAAATTATGGAGGCTGCAGGGTAATCTTGCTAGAAAAAGTTCCCACAATGCAGTTGGGCAGCAGCTTGGAATTCTGAGCCCCTCCTTCTAGATCACATAATCTAGATAAGTATTTTTCAACCTCAGAAACTTTAAACTGTGTGGACTTCAATTCCCAGAATGCTGAATGGAGAATTCTGGGAGTTGACATTTACGTATCTTAAAAGTTACTGAGGTTGAGAAACACTGGATTAGAGTATAGCATATGCCCCCTCTGCCCTTTGTTTCCCAGCATACACATGCATGTGCTGACACAGCATGAGCAGAAAGCAAAAATGCACACATGCACAGACAAGAAGAAAATATAAACGCCTCCTAAAACCACTGCTAGAGAAGAGGTTGGAGAAAATTCATGACTTGATTTAACGCAGGGGGTAGGCAACCTTGGCTCTTTTATGACTCATGGACTTCAACTCCCAGAATTCCTGAGCCAGCCAAGCTGGCTCAGGAATTCTAAGAGTTGAAGTCCACGAGTCATAAAAGAACCAAGGTTGCCTACCCCTGGTTTAACGGATACCTTTTGGAGCAACTAATTTGTGGCTTTGAGTATTTGCCTTAAAAAATTTCAGAATGCATGCATTTAAACTCATTTCTTGAAATTCAACCTTTAAGAAGCATAATCCCTGTTGATTGATTTAAGATTAATTAATTGGGGTTTTCGAAAATGTTTAATCTGGATTAAAAGTTACTATTTAAAACAAGTGGAACTTCCTCGATCAAGCGGCAAAGCTTTAGTGGTAGAACATTAGTGAACTCTTTTTTTGGTCTCTCATAGAACCCATTGAGCTTTTGCAGAACCCTAAGGTTCCACGTAGCTGTTTGAAAAAATCTTGATTCAGACCACTTTCCCCATCCTGAGTAGTTTCTCATACTATACCCTCTAAAATTTTCACTGGTTCAGGATCCTGCGAGCTACAAAATCAGCATGTCTTTCTAATCAAATAGGATTGGGGCAGATTAAGGGATCCAAGTGCACACAAGCACAGCATATGAGCTATAATATGAAAATGAACACTGGTCTATCCAAGATTTAAATGGATATTTATTTAAGAAACTGGTAATTTAAGAAACTGGTAGTTGTAACATTGGTTTTAGGAAAATATTCTTCTTAGAGTAATTAGCTTTTCATGTCTGCTGTTATACTTACAGGTATTGCTACACCATGCTGCTGGCACGATAAAGCGGGTTTCCATGGAGCTCGGAGGACATGCTCCTTTCATAGTCTTTGACAGTGCTGACGTAGACAAAGCAGTTGCTGGAGCTTTAATTTCTAAATACAGAAATTCAGGGCAGGTGAGCTTGTCTTATTTTGTTTAATCTTGTGAACCTTTTTTCCCCGCTAAGCATGGAGCTACATAAAACCTTGTTAAGTTTTGATTGCTTCTTACATTTGAGGAAAATAGTATCAATAATATTTATTATTTAAATTTGTATGCAATTCACTTAATGGCAACGAGTAAAACTTTTTCACTAGGATCTTAACGGCACAAGTATAATAGGCCAGTATACCTTTGAAGAGTATTCAGAAGCTACAATTAAGTGCAGAATACGGCAACACAGGCATTTCCTTGGGTGGCCCACCGTTCCATGAGCTGCATTGGCCGCTGGTATGCATCCAAGTGCAATTCAAGGTGTTGGCAATCACCTTTAAAGCCCTTCATGGCATGGGTCCAGGCTGCTTGAGCGACCGTCTCGTCCCACTGAGATTGGCCTGCTCCACCCTCGCCAGCGAGGCGGCATGCGGCAGTCCCTGTCAGCCGGAGCATTCCAGCCGGCAGGGTCCAGGAGAAGAGTGTTTTCTGCCATCACGCCTGTCCTTTGGAATATCTTGGCCCCTGGACTGAGGTTGGCTCCAACTCTCCTGATCTTCCATAAGAGCCTAAAGATCTGGGTCTGCCAGTTAGCTTGGGGCTCCAATGGGAGAGTATCACAGTGGAGGCGACTATTGGATTAGGAAAGACACCACCTCTCTCCATGTGTTTTGTGTGCCCCTCTCCTCATCTTTTAACAGTATCTAATACTGTGTTTATTTATTGTTTATTATTTTAATGTGTACTAGTTTTAATGTTTGTAAGCACCCAGAATTGTCTCCGATGAGATGGGTGGGGATATAAATAAAATATAAATTAAATAAATAGCATAGTTTGTTAGGTTTTTACTTTGCATTTCATGTGAACCTAGCTATTGCAGTTGTACTCAGCCTTTGCTTAAATTACTACGGGAGCATTTAACTCCTATAAGAATATTGTCATATCTTCTCCAGTGTGATGAAGACGATGTGGAGGAATGGGCAGTATATACCCAGCAGTTTGTGAGGGGATCTTATATTTTATCAATGAAATAACGTTTAAAAACTGAAAAATCCTTTTGCTTCTTTGTTTGTTGAAAATAATTGTTGCATCAAATTTTGATAATATTCCTATTATCTGCATCTTCTTTGGAGGTTACAGCTTAGAATTGTTAGGGCAAAAATTATTGAGAGCTTGGAATTTGACTTTATGAGAAAAATTGACCCAGACTATTAAGAAATTGGAAGATCTTAATCACCTATATGTGGGGCTGCCGTTTTTGCAATTTTGACATATTTGGCAGAATCCCGGTTGGGAAAGGCTAATCTGTACTGCTATTGAAGCTAAAATATAAGAATGATATGCTGAAATAGCATCTTTTGAATAAGCAGATGAAAGAATTACATAGAAACTTTATGAAAACATGTAAATTGCTATCTGTAAGCTTCTAATTCCCAAGTCGCGTATGCTAACAACCCATAATAATTAAATGGCTTCCATATTTTGGATGAAAGATGAACAAAATAAGAGATACACTAAGGATGAATGGGGAAGAGTTGTATAATTCTAATTTCTAGATATTTCAGCTGTTGTTCACAGAGACCCCGTCCTGCTTACCTTCCAGACCTGTGTATGCGCAAACCGCTTCTTGGTGCAGAAAGGAATCCATGATGAATTTGTCAAGAAGTTTGCCCAAGCCATTGAGAAGGAACTATGTATTGGCCATGGATTTGATGAAGGGACTACCCAAGGGCCATTAATTAATGAAAGAGCAGTAGAAAAAGTAAGAATTATTTATGAAAGAAAAATGGTTAAAATGCGTACCAAAGTCATGTTTATTATTTGCTGTTATACAATAACATTTACTACAACATTTTACTTTGAATTAAGAGCTTGTCCTAAGTTTGATGCATTCTTAGGTTGAAAGTCACATTGATGACGCAGTGTCCCAAGGTGCATCCATAATTACCGGAGGAAAAAGGCACAGTTATGGGAAAAATTTCTTTGAGCCAACTCTGCTTTGCAATGTGTCAACAAATATGTTATGTACACAAGAGGAGACTTTTGGGCCTTTGGCTCCAGTTATCAAGTAAGTCATTAAGCATTTCAAACAGATACTGTAAATGCCGGCATATAAGACGACTTCCGCGAGCGCTGAAATCAGCGCCAAAGACGGTCGTCTTATACGCCGAGTCGTCTTATACGCCGGAAATACTGGTAGTTTCCGGCGTATAAGACGACGTTCTAGGAATGCGGCCCGGCTATAAAGACGGGGGTCATCTTATACGCCGGGTCGCCTAATACGGCGGCATATACAGTAACTATGTAATCATCTCAGATCATTAAATTGCTGTCAGAAATCTTCCTCTATGAATAACAATATGTTGTTAGACTTGTATTCTGCATGCCTCTCCAAGAGTCTGGGCAGCTAACAAGAATAAAAGATTTTGCAATAAAATCAGTGAAACAGTACACTTATTATTTTGCCACAAAACATATTGGAAAGGAAACTGGGTTGTTATTAGCCCATTTTGTGTGCGTATGGGTCTGTGTATTTCTTGAGATAGATATTTTTTCAATCACTTGTTGGCATACTGTTCTTTTCCCTGTCTCACACACATTCTGCCCCCTGCAATCTTTCTGTTATTCTATTATCCTTCCCAACCATTCTGCAATTAAAGATTCTAGAGAAAATGTAATGATTTTGTTAGTTCTGTGATGGTTCAGTTATGGTTACATTTTTTTAGAATCATCACAGCCAGGAAAGGTTGGAAAAATTTGCCTGTGAAGTAAGATTTTGCTGCTCATTCCATTTTTCAAATTTTGTGACCAGATGAAAGGGAAGGAAAAGCATCTTGCATTAATGAATGTTGCTGGGATACTTTTCTGAAGATGTTCATGTGTTGCTATTTCTTCTCTCTTTCATAGAGGAATTCTGCATATAAATGTACCACATCAGAGCTGTCATTTGTTTAACTATCTTTAAATGACTATGAGACGAAGGTATCTCTGTGTACTTTCTTGGGTAGGCCTAGATCTTTTCCCCTAGCCAGAGATCTTCAAGATTTTCAGATCTTTTCCAAAATAAACAAGTTCATCTAAATGTATGCTTTTCCAAATTATCTTATAGGGAAATGTAGAAGTTTCTATTACGCAACGGTATAAGAATATCACAATGTGCTTCTTTACTTTAGGATAAATTATTTTTTCACCCAATGATGTCATATTTCCACTTTTTCAGATTTGATACAGAGGAGGAAGCACTCGCCATTGCAAATTCAGCCAATGTGGGTTTAGCAGGTATGTGCTTTTAAATAGTTAGTAGGGTAGAAAAAATTGATATGCTCAAGGAAGTCAAGATGATACATACTCATACATACTTTGACTAGCATCTCTGAGGTTGTAGCTAACTGAATTCCCAAACATGAGAAAAATGCAGACTACTAGTAGAGCTGGTGTGAAATAAAGGTAGTCCTTGACTTACTATTTGGCAGTGCAGCGGCTCAGTGGTTAAGACGCTGGGCTTGTCGGCTGGAAAGTCAGCGGCTCAGGTTCAAAACCTGAGCACCACATGACAGGGTGGGCTCCCACCCCTAGCTCCTACCAACCTAGCAGTTTGAAAGCATGCAAATGCAAGTAGATAAATAGGTACCACTTTGGTGGGGAGGTATAACAGCACTCTGTGATGTCATGCTGGCCACATGACCATGGAAATGTCTTCAGATAGCGCTGCCTCAATGGCCTTGAAATGGGGGATGAGCACCACCCCTTATAGTCATCAAGGACTAGCAGAGTAAAATCCACAGAGAGTTGTTAACCTTTTCCTTTGACTTACTACCATAATTAAGTCATAAGTAATGCCAAGTCATGACTGCACCTGATTTTCCAAACTTTTCTGCAATGAATACAACAGTCATGAAGCAAGGGGGGGGAGGGGTTTCTGGCAAAAAAGCCATAAATTGCAGTCACATGACCATGGAACACGTCAGCCAGCTGTAAATGCAGGCTGATTGCTAAGCACCCAAAATCTGAAGGGGGCCATCAGAACAGACCGACCAAATCTGAGTTGTAAGTACCTTTTGGGAAGGGGGGGGTCCATTGTGGCTTTGAATGGTCGCCAAGTGAATGGTCCTAACCTTTAATTCCGTTACATTGCAAATAATTGGACTTTTCTTGTTTCTTGTGAAAAAAAAAAAAAAGAGGAAGGACAGCAATGGTACTTTAGTCTTTCTATTCTTCAGCAGGAGTTTGGAACATATGAGAGCCTTCCTGGTTGTCACTAGGATTTATTTGGCCTTTTTGTGTTTGTGTTTTAGTAAAGCTTTCAAATGCATTGGGCATTATAGTTACTTTCTGTGCCTTTACTCACACTTGCAGGCTATTTCTATTCTCAAGACCCAGGCCAGATTTGGAGAGTAGCTGAGAAGCTGGAAGTTGGAATGGTCGGCGTTAACGAAGGGATTATATCTTCTGTGGAGTGTCCATTTGGTGGGGTCAAACAATCCGGGCTAGGAAGAGAAGGTTCTAAATACGGTATTGATGAGTACTTAGAAATAAAATATGTTTGTTTGGGAGGTTTACAATAGCCGTTGTTAGCACAATAGACAAACTAGGACTATAGTTTTGGCCTTTCGTTGGCTTTCCTTAGCAAGCTAACTTGGATTTTTTTTTTCGCTTTTCCTAAAATAACTGTGATCAGGTTTACGTGTAGCAATGTCTGTACTTGAAATTATGTCAGTACATATAAAACAGTTCTTCATATTTACATTGTGATCACAAATGTTAGTATTATCTATCTTGGTCCTAATGTGGAAACAAATCCTAAGTGCTGTTGACCTTTGGAAGAATTTGGAAGACCGTATTAATATTTTTGGAACAAATAGGGCAGCATTGCTACTAATTTTTTCTCATATGTGCAGTGCTTTTTTTCAAAAAAAAAAAAAAAAAAAAAGGTGCCGAAACTCACACACGTCATACAACCCGCCTTGTCTACCCTATAAGGTTCCATCCAAAAATGGTGGCGGAACTCCATTCTGGACGTTCTATAAGAAAAAAAGCACTGCACATGTGGAGGGTTATAAAAATGACGGAATCTTAAATAGTTGTGCCAAATTTTGAATTTTACTCTTTTTCTAATACTTTTTTTTTTTAATTAATTGGGTAAAAATCCAGTTTTTATACCAATAGTTGTTCTTCAGCTATCGTCTGAAATATAGGTTTCCTGGTGGATATATATTCATTTCTAATATCCTATTCATCAATAGGACTAGGCTTATTTAAGAATTGATTTGCAATTTGTAGCCTGTGGTTAAGCACAGATTGATGGGCAGTAATCATTCCTGCCAAACTATAATGTATACAGTCTTCAGAGACTCTTGATTTGGCAGAAAAGTGGAATCCTTATAGATTTTATGAGACAGTGTAAGAAAGCCAAATTATAACAATAAATATTAATATACATAATAGATTCATTCAGACCCTGCTTGGGACCAGTAGCTATATAAATAGTTAGATTTCATTGATACATGTTCATAAGCTCATTTTTAAAAAAATAAAAATTGATCCATGGGGCTGCTATAGGAAACTTGTCAGTGCTCTATGGATGAATTGTTTGGTTCCTGCAGAATTAACTTGAATGGTTTATTATTCTCTTTGTAATAAATACTGATTATTTTTTAAATGAGATGGGAAAATTTGGATGGCCCTGACATAGTGCTGCATTAAACTGAATGTGCACTTTATATGTCCAAATTGCATTGAAATGTTGTATTACTTTTTTGTTCCATGTTTTTGGGGGAGGCAGTTAAGGTCTCCTTGGGCCTTAAACCCCTCTGCTGTATAACGTCTGCTTCTGAGAATCAACCCTTGGTTTCAGAAGCGCTCTGCATAGTCTCCTGAACAGCATGAAGTTCAATTATACAGAGTACTTGTTTTAAATCAGCTGTCATTACTGTGCGTTATTTTTTTCTTAACAACTTGAAAAATTCAGGTTCTGGCAGTTCCCAAAAGTACCATTTGTAACATTCTTACTCTTTCTTTAAAAAAGAGTAGAAGCCAAATATGCTTGATACATAATATTAGCAAATGGAATATTTCATAAATAAAATATTGTGCCATTTAGGGGTATGAAAGACATTTCAAACTGTTTGATTATAGCACAAATGAATACTGTAACGATCTATTATATATTTTAATTTCAGGGAAAATACTATACAGTATATGTTTACATTCATATAAGGGAACATCTGAATTAAGGTTTTTTTTTATTACATGATCAACTTTTTTTTTACATTGTTTACCAGATATGAAGGTTAACAACGAATTGCTAATGTAATAAAAATTGGACAGTTACATTTATTGTCAAAGTTGATTTGCAATACTATTTCTTCTCTGTCATGTTCTCATAGACTACAGAGAAAAAACTGGGAGGGGGGGAAACGACACACTTTATTAGAACAAATGTTGATGGTAAAATAGTTTCCCTAAGCCTTCTACTTGAACAAAGTTAGTAGATGTGAAAGCTCCTATAGCTGATCTAGATTTTGAGGAAATTGAGGTTACACATAACATCTGTGATCACTTAATTGTGTAAATAGCTTGATCTCCTTTTTTTTTTGCTTGAGATGTGTGTGGTTTTATTGGCCAATAGATGCATTTAAGATTCTTTTCCATTCATCATTGTTCATATCCAATAAAACATCTAATTTGTAATCTTATTTATGTACAGAATGTACATGCATATACATCCACTATTGGGTTCATATATAATCATCCTATTTATGTCCTGCAAAATAATTTCACACACATTTAGATTAGTTTAGATGACACGATAAGAAATTATTCAACAGCTAATTCAAAATTTTAAAAGTTTGAGCTTTTTTATGATAACCACTAAGGAAAATACTAGATTATTATCCCAACTAAATTTTACTGAGCCTCTAGGTAGAATAAAGTGCAGGTCTGAGTAACAGCTCTCATCCAAGTTATCCTGGAAAGATCCTTGTATGAAGTGGTACTTATTTTTCTGAACAGCCAAAGCAATCTTTAATCCTAGATCTAGCTTTCTAGAAGAGGATCCTGAAGATGGGAGACAGTTGAGAGGATTATGCCACACATAGCTTGCCACGAGTTTTCCAATTGCTGCATCCAACAGGAAGAAAAGCAAGCCTTGTGCTCACTCCCACACAGATTGGCAAAAAGCAAGGTTTTGCACGGAGTCAGTTTTTATTCCCTCCAAAACATATTCATATCTGAACATATGTTCCTTCCATATATTCACCTTATATTGCACTATTACTGCTAATCAGTAGTTGTATGTTTTATGACTCATCCTGTCATAAAGCTAAACACGATTTATGTTTAACAGCATGATATTCTCAAAGCAGAGTTTAGCAGATATTTAACTTGATCCCTATTCATCCCCACACTCATACACTCTCATTTATTTAGCAAATGAAAGTTAAGAGAACTGTTTTGTCTACATGTCAGTTTTAATAACTCTGATAAGTTTTCATATTGATAGAAGTGGCTTCCTATACAGACAAGTTCACTCTGTTCTAAGAAGACTAATATAAGGAGGTTTTCCTCTATGATCTTGTAACGTAAAAGCCTTGGTTGAGATTTTAATAGTGATTTTTTAGAAGTCCATAAGACATGAGGTAAATGCCATCTCTGATAAACAGGCTTTAAACAACGTGGCTTTAAAAGACTGCTTGAAAAAAAGGCAAAATATCGATGGTATTCCCCTCTCCTTTGCCATGCTGGAAATTTATGAGTCTGTTTGCCTCTTTGGTACTTTAGGAAAATAGAGAGCTGTCCAGGCTTCACTGCCCTGAAGTAACCGTTTTCCTAAGAAAGCCGTGCATCCATTTATCTATCCTTTGAGCTGTAGCTGAAGGAGATCCCATTTTTCATGTCACTATTCATCATGTTTTTGGAGTTTTCCCTTTCAACCTTCTCTCTGCTAAATATGGTATCTTGGTCGCTCTCAAACTCAGACTCTGAAACCATCAAACTGGAATTATGTTCAGTACTTCTGTGCTTGATACCTGTGTGGAAGGAAAGCATGAGGATTAGGTTGCACTGCGGTCCTCTTAGGAAATCCTTCTAACTACATCAGTGTTTCTCAACCTTGACAATTTTAAGGCATGTGGACTTCCACAGCCAGCATTGCTGGCTGTGGAATTCTGGGAGTTGAAGTCCACATGCCTTAAAATTGTCAAGGTTGAGAAACACTGAACTACATAATGTTCAACTAGTCTTTCGTGTTTTATTTTAATTGTAATTGGTTGGTTGAATTCATAGACTGACCCAAAATAAAACCATTGCATTAATGGCAAAATTAATTAACTACAGTCAAAAGGAACTGTAGGAACAGTTAAATTGAAACATCTTGTTCAAGTTTTCCCAACCTTGGCAACTTTAACATGTGTGGACTTCAATTCCCAGAGTTCCCCAGCCAGCATGGTTGGCTGAGGAATTCTGGGAACTGAAGTCCACGCATCTTAAAGTTGCCATGGTTGGGAAACCCTGATCTTATTTCTACTTCAGTGCAAAGAGATTCAAAGTGACTGAAATAAATTTATAAAATCAGTGTTTTTTTTCACAGTGATTATCTGTGAACAATGCTAAAGATCTTTATAGTTTTATAATATTACTAATTTGTTATGGTATGAAGTTTTATTACCAGCTTGTTCCATCAGAGGCAAATCTCCCCTCAACTGTAAAATCATAATCCATTCATTCAGTTTAGAATGAAAGAAATAATAAAGGAATGTCATACCGTATTTGGGCCTGAGCTCCATTCTTTCCTGATCATCTATGTTGTCCAAAATTGTATATTTCATTTTCTTTCTTATTTTGGTCCTCTTTTGGCTATGAATTAAAGAGTATTAATTAGGTTCTTGGAAACCAACTTCCTAACGATGCATACCTTTACCCACAAGCCTCATTCATAAACTGCTATTCATGTCTTTTGGCAAGTGCAGCTGCCCTACAGGTGTGACCATACCCAGTATAATCCTATGCCCATTTACAAATTACCAAGTCTATATGGATGTCTTGAGTGTAGTTAAAGGCACTTTGGATAGTCACAGCCCAAAAGGATTGGGTTCACCCTGTTCACAGACATAAAACTAGTTTAATTGGCTGTGGCTCTTTATGAAAGCAGGCAATGTATTTATAAAGCATGGTTGATAATAGTGTTTTACATTTAAAAGCTTAGGTAAATCATACTATAGCTTCATGTAATATGTTATCCAGCTAGACAGCTTATTACACATTTTGCCCATTCTACTGTGTTATGAGTAATCACAAATATAGGGGGAGAGCTTATTTTTAAATTGTCTCATCAGATTCTTCAAGATATGATGGAACTAACTGGCCAGGATGCCTAGGAATTCTGGGAGTATTAAACAGCACATCTGTTTAATAACTTCATTAACTTTCCAAATCCATGGAATTATTAAGAGCAAGTAGTTCTGTCCTTTTAAAACATCTTTATAATTAAATATGACCGTCTAACGTATGCTAGTGAGCATCACAAACCAAAGATGAGTAACCTACAGTCTAAACTTGCAATTTTTAGGGGGGGGGGAAGTGGCCCCAAAGCTTGTCATCATTACATTCCTACAAATCAGTAGCAAATTATCAGACATAACAATGTTAATTTCACACCAGTCTCAAACTGCTGTAAGCTTTGGATAGATTTAGTGCTACTTGAGATACTATTTACTACAAAAAAAAACAACAACAGAAAATCAGGGCCACCATTTGCATGACATTTTATCACACTGGCAGCTACTAATGTTTATTTTTTAAAAAAACAACAACAACAATACTTTGACTTTCCTCATCCCTGGTTTAAACTGAATAGAGGACTATTACCTTTTGCAACAGCAGATGCAAAGCCAAATTAACCCTACCACCAATGCAATTACGAGGAAAGCGGATGCTGATACGTAGAGTATACTCCATTCTAGAAGACAAAATTGGAACATTTGAAGTTAGAATCAAAGGACCTATTTAGGTAGGGTCTACCTAATCTACAAGGAGAGGCAAGGCAGGGCACGTATAAAATGCATTTCATTTATTAAACAAATACATTATAGCTGCCCATCCACCAAAAAGAACTCCACATTATGTCACTATGATGCAAATCCCAGGACTTACTTGCATCTAATGTTGGGATATAAATATGAAAAATGGGTTGGGAGGGTTGAGGTCATCTAATTCAAGGGCAGGAATCCACATACTACCCTTGACAAATTGTTGGTTTAATAGACTTCATTACCACAGTACATGTCTTTCTTCTACAGTGCATTATCAATATTAAAATAATATCTTAACAGACATGGGCTATTACTGGGAAACATATTATCCCAACTCACCACAATTGCTCTCCCCATCGCTTAGGTATCGCTGTATCAAATTTTCCATCCACATTTGATAGCAAATACAATGCTTTGTGATGGGGTCACAGTTTCCATGTCCGGAACATTTTAAGAGGCAAGCTGGAAATCACAAAGCAACTGAAATTATTTACGTAGTTAAAATTAACACTGGGCTACTTTTAAGAGTGAAAACTACCCCTTGATATATATTTTTTCCTGCCCTGGACAAGGGCATTCAAATACATACCAGCTGTGTCAACACGAAGCACTTTAAAAAGTAGAAAATTTGGCTTTTCCTTCAAGAGTTGCAAACGCAGCACTTGGGCAACATCTGAAGCCTTTATGATTTTGTAGGGATGCCCATTCTGAACATAGAACACAACAGCAGTGCTGAAAGGAAGATGCATAGATTAAACAACAATAGATTTATTACAGCAATCAGAAATCTTTCTTTAGGATTAGCACCACCTATCCCAATTATGATTCTTTCTTCCTAGAATAACCCTGTAATTGTAAACATATAATTGGCTGTCAAGCACTAGGGCAATCAGGAGATCTAGGCTGTTCAAATGGGTATCAAGTTTTATTGCAAGCTTAAGCTCTCTACAAGAATCTGAATTACCAATGGCCAAAGGAAATTGGCCGTAAATAAGGATTCAAGATGGGCTGGACTCAGATCTCTTGTGGGGGCAAAGGGACTCATGACTGATGACACATCTGACCACTCCCTCAAGCTCAGTCTAGTCATCTCCTACAATGGCTGCTGGTAAAGTTGCGAAGTTTCTGTCCCATGAAATAAAATATGAAAAATGAGACATTGCAAAGTATAAAGTTTCAGAACCACAGGATTTTATTTATATATAAAATTATATATAAAATTATTTGTATATGAATAATTAATTAAGGTTTAATGCCCAATCTTAATGTCTACTATGAATAAGTTCAATGGGACTAATATCCAAGTAGATGTGTACAAAATAATAATAATTTCTCTCTCTCTCTCTCTCTCTCTCTGTGTGTGTGTGTGTGTGTGTGTATGGGTGTGTCTAAAAACTATTTTTTTCCTATCTCCTTGTACCTGATATCAGAATAAGCATGTATTTTCCGGATATTAATGTCTGTTTGTAAGACATCCAGGAGCACTGCTAGCTGTTGTATGAGGGTATCTTTCTGTTGTTCAGTTAGTTGACCAATTTCAACTTGCAAGATCAATTCCACAAGCCCATTTTTCTTTGGGTCTGTAAATGAAAAAAAAAAGCTTTTCCTGAGAGCCTGTCACATAATGCCTAACTACATGACAGTAACATTTGGAGGTAACACCAAGCTAACCTTAGTTGGATACTTAAATGAGAAAATGCCAGGAAATTCCAAGGTTTCAAGCTAGGAAATTAAAAAAAAAAATAACTTGAAGATGGCAAATACTTCCATACTGTTGAAATGCTCATAAGTCAACAAAAGTTCAAAGCATCTGACTGGATGATGCTTCTGATTTACTTTAAGCATGTGCTATGAACTGAAATGGAAAGTTTGAAAAGCTACCCTAAAACCTCTGCATCAAAAGAAAATCAGACCCAAGACCTGATCATCTGGATTGGAAAGATCTTCAACTATTTTACCAAAGAAAAGGAATTTGGGAATAATGCAATAAAATAGCTTAGGTGTCTATGGAGATTCTCAGTCTTCCAGCTTATAGTTATCCCAAAGGTGCTTCTTTCCTGAGGCAATGAGGTTTTCTTCTTTTTCTTTGAAGAGCTTCTTCTCAGCCAAGAAGCTTCTTCAGCTCTGAAGCTTCTTGGATTGGAACTGAAACGTCTTCAAAGAAAAACAAGAAAGTCCTGCTGCCTTGGGAAAAAACACCTTTGGGAAAAATAGCTTAGGCTATATAAATGTCTTAGAAAACAGCTTACCAGGCCATACTTCCACAATAGCCGTGTCAATATCTGACTCTCCTTTGGCATCAGTGACTTTCAAGTGAAACATGTAGTTCCCCTCTACAAGATTAGTTAGCTGTAGGACAGCCTCACGGTTGGAGCCAAGAATTGCATCCTGCAAAAGCAAAGAAATTGGCACTCAAAAGACCACTTTCAAATATATTCTTCTCTGAAGCCAATTATTTGATGTCTCTGTTCCCAGGCCCATCTCTCAAAAGCTTGTTGCCTGATCAAACAGCAGTTATCCTCACCCACATTCAGATTCACACCAACCAAGATTCACTGTGCCCCCAGTTAACTGAGTTACTAGGACATGCTAGGCATAAAGTCCCACAAGTCTCTCTCTCTCTCTCTCTCTCTCTCTCTCTCTCTCTCTCTCTCTCTCTCTCTCTCTCCCTCCCTCCCTCCCTCTCTCTCTCTCTCTGCAACTGGCAGTGACAGCCAGCCTGAATGTCATAAAATTGGTCTAGGACCTAGTGGTAGTCCTCGACTTACAACAGTTCATTTAGTGACCGTTTGAAATTACAGTGACACTGAAATAGTGACTTAGGGCTGTTCTTCAGACTTACAACCATTGCAGCATCCCCACGGTAACATGATCTAAATTCAGATGCTTGACAACTGGCTCATATTTATGGCAGTTGCAGTGTCCTGAGGTCATGTACAACTGCGGTGCTTCGTTTAACAACTGTGGCAAGAAAGATCATAAAGTGGGGCAAAAACTCACTTAACAACTGTCTTACTTAGTAACAGAAATTTTAGGCTCAATTGTGCTGGTAAGTCAAAGACTACCTGTACTGGCTAACAGGTACACCATGAAGTATGCACCCTCAAAACCATGAATCTTGTCTTTACTCCTGTTTTCAAAACAGAAGCATCTCCAGCTGATTTGCCTGAAGCTGTTCCATCCCAATTTAGTTAAATTCTCAATTTGATGGCTCATATTAGCGTCTATAAGCAGTAAACAGATAGCCTGATAAAAATAAACACAGAAAAATATTCCATTTGGTCCAATTAGATACTTTAAATACTTACTCCAGCTGCTGGACTCTGACCATCCCGGATCCAAAGATAAGATACAATTCCTTGGTCATCGACAGAGTGGGACCCATCCAAAGCAATAGAGTTATTGGGGAGGATAAGGATATGTTTGCCCCCTGCAAGGGCCTTTGGTGGAGAGTTGCTGCCTAAATACAACAAAGGGAAAAATTTGTTCAAACAAGAAAAGAGGATGATAATACAGACATAGCCCAAAGGTAAAGCTTGTATTAAGAAGATTCTAAGAATGCCAGATAATTGAATTTAAATGCTGAAGTGATGGATCAAAACAGCCCCAACCATTTAGCAAGCCCCAAATTGCTTATCCATGGTTAGACAATTGGATCAGGACTGGAAAGATTAAAATGGAAGCCCTGAATATCTAAAATATAGGAGAAAAATAGAAACATATAGTCGGGAAATGTCTTCAAAAACGTGGGACAGAAAATCTTACCCTCCCGAACAACCACAGAAAGTGTGGCAGTGCTGCTCAGCCCTTGATCATCTTTGACTGTCAGTCTGAAATGATAGGTTCCAATCTGTAGATCTGAGACAGTTGCCACTGCGCTATCAGCATTCTCCATATGCAAAGAACTTGGCCCACTGTGGCAAAACAAAGTAACCCATAATGCTGGATCCAATTTCAGCTCAAAATTTAAAAGCATTATCGCAAGCAAGGAAATCAACCCTGACTGTTCTTTGGAAGCCGAAGCTAAAATACTTTGGCCGCATAATGAGAAGAGAGGACTCATTGGAAAAGTCCCTGAGGTTGGGAAAGATTGAAGACAAAAGGAGAAAAGAGGACAGCAGAGGAAGAGATGGTTGGATAGTGTCATTGATGGAATGAACGTGAGTGCGATGTCGCCTGGAGGCGGGGAGGGCGGGGAGGGCGGTCGCTAGGCGTTGTGAGGGGCCGGTTGCTAAGGGGAGCACATGATGGGATGTTGGAGAGTCCGGTCACCTTGAAGGAAGTTGCTGAGTGGACACCGCGGCCGTGGGAATGGTGACGGGAGAGGGCAGGAAATAGTTGGGCTGGCCGGGGGGCAGGAGTTAGACCCCCCCCTTATAAAGCAGGGGGACAGAGGTCCTGGCTGGCAGCAAACGGGCAGAAAAGGAAAAGTTCCTACTGGCCATGATTACTGTAATATATTAATTACTAATTGGAACAATACATAGGGCAACCATTTGTCTGAAATGGTAATAGGGTCTCTTATTCTATGATTCTGTAAGGGTCTCCTGCTTGAGCTAGAAGACCTCTGAAGTCCCTTCCAACTCTGTTATTGTATGAATTTGGGCAAACTCTGGGAAACAATGGAGGACAGGGATCCTGGCATAGGATCATGAAGAGTCAGATGTGACTTAGCAAATAAACAACTATTAAAAAATTATTGCAAGCTGCTGGGGCATCCCAGATGACTGAAGTGTCAAGTATTTTAGTCCTTGGTTTTAGTTTTGTTTGTATGATTTTAGAGTTTTATGGTTTGTAGTTTTATTACTGCTGTGAGCTGCCCAGAGGTTTGTTTTAAGATGGGTGTACATGCATTAAATTTGCTCCATGTAGTTATTTATTAAATGAATAACTACATGGAGCAAATCTCAACAACAATGGCATCCAGTGCTCTGATTCTTCAAGAGGCAAACTTAATTCATCACAGTCATTCTCAAAATGGCTAAACAGGAAAAGTTGAGTTTGAGTCAATAATCCCAGCATTAATTATAAGGGAGGAAGCCTCAACGTGTTTCTAAGTAAGCAAACCCAAATTCAGGTTGCAAATATTCTAGTTACATGATTTGCCACTAGTTCAGTTACATGTCATCATAGCAAAGGTAATGAACGTATCTTCTCTTGCTAAACTTTGTTCAAAAGGAGAGAATTCTGGAAATTAAAATGGCTTTGTAAACACTATTTTGAACAAATACTTGGTGAACTAATTATTTAAGAGATTCATCAAAAAACTGTAATCCTAGGACAGGGGTAGGCAACCTTGGCTCTTTTATGACTCGTGGACTTCAACTCCCAGAATTCCTGTGCCTGCTCATATTACTTTATAAATAACTCAAGCTGATAAGTATGCACACAGAAATATGCCTTCCTCTTCCTATTTTCCCCAAACAATAACCTTGTAAAATGAGTTGGACTGAGAGAGAATGATTGGATCGAAATCACCCAGGTGGCTTTCTTGCCTCAGGCAGGATTAGAACTCAGAGTCTCCTGGTTTCTAATCTAGTACCTTAATCACTACACTGGTGATCCTTGACTTACAACCACAACTGAGCCCAAAATTTCTTTTGCTAAGCAAGACAGTTGTGAAGTGAGTTTTGCCCTATTTTACGACCTTTCTTGTCACAGTTGTTAAGTGGATCTCTGCAGTTGGTAAGTTAGTAATAGGGTTGTTAAGTGAATCTGGTTTCCCCATTGACTTTGCTTGTCAGAAGGTAGCAAAAGGGGAACCTGGGACACTGCAACCATCATAAATGCATGTCAGTTGGCAAGCGTCCAAATTTGAATCACATAATCGTGGGGATGCTGCAATGGTCGTGTCACTGCACAAATGGTTGTAAGTCAAGGATTACCTGTACATCTATTACGACACCTTCCCTGACTTTGTCAACGTAACCAAGTTAACGGGCAAGTATTAATATAAAGTGTAGCATGTTTGGCACCTACTTCACCATGAACTGCTCTGGAAACGTTATTTTTTCCAAGAGGTCACAATTCTGTAGGAAACAGCATTGATAATGTTTCAAACTAGAAATAGGCGATTAAGAACGATTAAGATTTCCTATTCAAATCATACAATCAGCAGGATTTAAATACAGGCATCTATAACATGGGTCAACGAAGTTAAGGTGGTGGCTATAATTACATAGGCAAAGCTGCCATCCTGACTATTACGTAACCTTCCCCCGGACACTCTGTGTCACCCCACATGAAATATTTGTTTACTTTAGCTTTCCACTCCTTCCTTAAACTTTTTCAGTCCAGGGTCACCCATGCCTTGGAGTACATCTTCTCGCCATACAAAATACCTGATATTCTCCCAGTGATAGTAAACAATCCCTAAGTCATCAGTGCTCATGCTCCCATCGAGATTAGTGCTCCGGATAGGAAAGGTCAACATTTTATCAGGGCCAGTCATGGCTGCTGGAGGCTTGTTTTGCCCTGTAACAAAGTCAAAAACAATACAATCCAAATGTTCTTTCTATATATGTATTAATGAGATCTATTTCCTCCTCTTTAAGGAATTACCGGAACTTTAACATCAGTAAAGAGAACAGAAAGGGTTAGGTTTGGGATTAGAGTTAGGGGTAAGGGTTAGGTTAGGATTAGGCTTAAGGTTTGGGGCTAGGGTTAGGATTAGGATTGGGGTTAGGATTAGGGTTAGGGGTAAGGGTTAGGTTAGGATTAGGCTTATGATTTGGGGAATAGAGTTAGAATTGGGATTAGGGTTAGAGTTGGGGTTAGATCAAGGCTAGGATTGAAGTTGGGATTACGGGTTGGGGTTAGGATTAGGGAGGATGGTTAGATTCTTTTATATTCTTTCCTTATTGCCTTCTTCTACAAAATTCTTTTACTTCTACAAAAATTCCAATGGAAAAATAGACTCCAGAAAATTGATCCCATGTAATTTAACCTTAACCCTTGACGGGAATCATTCTTGCTGACAGATTCAGCCCATAGGCTTTCCTATATTTATAGAACTAAAGGTAGAAAGCATACAGGTTAGATGCAGGTGTCTTTAAACACTAACAAGTATTTCTAGAGTAGGCCTCCACGGTACATAGCTTGCAACTGACCTGGTGCAACCTACCACACAACAGTGCCTCTATGGTATCTCTCTGGTCTTGGCCAGGACCAGAGAAGATGAACCAAATGTCTTCATGGAAACTAATAAGGAGCTCAAGTATACATCCTATCCTTGCCTAGTGCCAGAGGATCTTTCATGTGAAATTCCACTGTGATAAATCATGCCGCTGCCATTGTACAGTGACAAAACTAAAAGAGAAATAGCTACCCAATCAGATCCCTTCTTAACTGTGGCCATCAAAATACCTGCATAACAGCAGTACTTAGGCTGCTTTGCAAGCAGGTTATGTACCGTAGCTAAAACTCAAGAACTTGAACATACAATTAAAATATCTTATTCTGGACCTCTAGACATGCCGTCTGCTGAAATCAGTTCCTGCACGAGTTCCTGAGAAGATGGGGTATATATAGAGTACAAATCTATCTGGGGATGTTGAAGAGGAAATGTATCAAGGTCATCTTCCTTCCCCAAGCTGTCTCTGCCTTCAGAGGCATTAACTGAGGAGAGGATCTTTAAAATTAGGGTGACCACTTCTGGGAATACTTACAATTCCTTTCTTTTAATTTCTACTTCTGTTGCTTTATTATTTGTGTGCCTGTGGGAACATTCAAATGAGAACAATATATTGAAGGATAACCATCTTTCCCCAACGTATGCTATGCCGCAATTCCCAGCATCCCTAACCAGCATAGCCATGAAGGTTTGTAAATCCAATCTATCTGGGCAGCCGGAGATTGGTGAAGGTTGACGTGCGTGTTTCTTTTTAAAAAAATGGTACATAGATTGCTCAATAAGCAATTCTGGTTTCATGTCTATTTTTATATGTCTAGCTCATTTCTTAACCAACCTGCTTATAGACAATGTAAACATTCCAACATAAAAGAAACATCTCCTTATAGAGAGAGATTGGCAGGAAAGATGTAAGCAAATTGAAGAAGCTGAATATTAAGAAATAAACAAAGAAAGTAAGGAATCACCTCCTCACCTTGAAAATGATTTCTACCCCCTTCAATTATGGAAGAAGATAGCAGAAGCGACAACAGTGATCTCTTCCCCAATTCCATTCATGATTCTCTTACCCTATGCTGCTTTATGGCTGAAATAAAGACTTGATTTAATTTTCCTACACTGCTGGGTTTTTTATCCAGAGCAGTGGAGGGAGCGGCCCTTCTAATTCAAGAGTCCTGTGCCTGACTCCATCCTTCCAAGCCATATTTTTTCAGGGTTTCTCCCACAAGGCAGTTATATTGCTCCCATATAGGAGACTTGCTATATGCGTTCCATTCCCATGGTCCAATTTCTATTCAGTGCAGGTACCTATAATGGACACTGCAAAGCAGGCCACTGTTCTCTCCTACTTTTAACATCAAAGTCAGATGCATCAGCTCACGAGCCCAGATGTTCTACTATGTCAGGCAGCTATATGATGCCCTACCAGGCCAGACTGTTACTGTGACTTCAGCTGTTGACTTCTGATTTGCCAAATCCGTTACTGTCAGCTGGAACTTATATTCTCCCTCTTGCATTGAAGACAGTTGAAGATATGGACTCCTTACACCCTAGAAAATCACACAGAGAACACAAATTAGAGGTGAGGGGGAAAAAGTGCAATATGTGTGCTCTTCCATGTGAAATATTTGCTGTTGATCTCCATGTAAGTACTGATACAGAGTGTACACGTTGCATTAACCATCCTGTGGCTTGTTTAATTCTGGCCTAGGATAGTGTAAGAATACAGTCATTGTGTTTTATAAAGTAGGATTTATGATTTGGAAGGTTGACTGAATACAGCACATTATGCTTTGTCCAATCAATTATGGCTTACTATGCATGAAACCCAACACACTCTTATAACTTATAACACAGTTACCTTTCAAATAAATTAAAATGGGCATCAAAACTAAAAGCACAACATGTTTCACGTATAATAGTCAAATAAATTTTAGAGTGCTCTGTGCAATTTGCTGCTTAATACTTGACTGGCAATTTATGGTTAAGGCATGTCCATTAGCCTTACTCAAGTAGAAGAGTTATAACATTCTCTGCCATGTTAATACAACTTAACCTTTCGTGGCTGGTAATGCACTCGTAAGTCATGTAATGCCACTCAGGAACTACCGGTAATACCCAAAGGATACATATGCAGCCCTACCCAAAGGAATTGGAAATGCAGGCAAGTTTAATTACATCCTTATTTCTTTTACAGACTTAGTTCATCTATATTCTATATTTATTCTATAGAATATAGAATATTCTATATTTCTTCTGTTATGTATCTCAAGGCAATATATGTGGGTTTTCCAGGGAAGCTCCTATCCAAACATTGTTCAGACCCAAACTTGCTTAGCTTCAGCAAGACTAATTATTCTATGCTTTTAGGTAATACCCTGTTTTTAATTCACATTTTCACAAAACTTCAAGTTCTACAAATCAGAAGGAATCTCCTTTGTAAAACTTAAAAGTTAAAATGTATTTAGATAGTCAACATAGGACCAGGCACCAATGCAAGCATCTCAATCAATTTCAGGGCTTTTGGCTTGTTTTCAGAAGCACCACAAATTCCTTTTCAAACTAGTTTCAGATATAACACAAACAGTATGGCATAAAGCAAGATGTCCTTCAGTTACCTGCATGGCTACCACTGTGCTTTTACTTTTGGGACTCAGGGACCACTCATAGCTGACAATTTTTTGATCATCCTTACTCTGGTTTCCATTTAATGTGACTGAATTTTGAGGCAAACTAATTTCCTGATCTGGTCCAGCATTGGCAACAGGAGGAGAATCCAACAGTTTGTTGACTCTCAAGGAAGCTATTGTGGAGTTAACTGCTCCATCAGAATCAGTGACAATTAGCCTGAACAACAAAAACAAAAAAAAATAATATGTGAAGAAAAAGTGTGCCATTATCCTAATCACATCTCCAAGCTATGTATGCAAGCTATAATTCCATGCATATTTAACTGGGAGAAAATTCGATCAAATTCATGGTACTGCATGATATTCAGTTTTGACTGCTGGATGTGATCTGGTCCTTTGACCAATTTCAGCTGAGCCTACTACATCTCCTTCTGATCTAATACATTTGAATCAAAATATATATTGACACAATATTATGTTCATAACCACAATTACAAGAATAAGAAATTAAGCTTTTGTATTTATTTTATGGTAAAATCTCAGACACATCTGAGAAAAGACAAATGCTAGTTCTCTCAACCTGCCTCTGAAGCTATAAAGTCAGAGATTCAAACTACACCAGAATTGAATAAGGCTAAGGAAGTAAACTCCAACCTTACTCACTTGGTTTTATTCCAAAGAATTTCTTCTAGAGCAGTCTGAGAGAAGAATGAAAAATCATAAAAATGTCTCCACTAATGATCTTCTACTCAATCCTTTTGCTTTCCATGAATAGAAGGAACTCTTTCACTGATGGAAAGGCCAATCTGGATCTAACCCTAAATATAAACAATTTGAGTAATTTCTCTAAACGCAGAAGTAAGGATTCCTTGGCTTAGTTTGTATTTTGTTGGGAAAGCAATAATTAGAATCACTCACCTGAAAGTATAATTGCCAGGAATAAGATTAGAAAGGTATAAAAGAGGTGTATCAGCTGATGCCTTCTTTTCCCACAAGGGACCCTCAATTTCTTCCCAGTGGTAACTCACAATTTTAATATCATCTACACTTTCTGTGTTTGAGGAAAATATCAGAGCCGTAGGTCAATAAGCAAATATCTCAGTAAGTACTTATTAATACACTATGCTATGATTTTTTTTTTTAATCTGTTCATGTGCTAGATTCATAAAAAGTACTTTCTCCCCAATTTTTCTTCATAACAAGAGCAACCTTGTGAAGTAGTTTGGGCTGAGAAATAGCACCAGGTCCAAAGCCATCCAGAGAGAACTTTTTAATCATGGTTTCTGTATTTCCATGATTTAGAAATCCCCTCCCCTCAATGACTAATTATATTGGTTCTCTACCAGAATTACCAGTTTTCTACATCACTAACATGCCAGCAACTCACAGACTATGCCAATATCTATCTCATGACAGACTGTTTATAAAAAGGACAGAGTTTGGAAAATTACATTTAATAGTAAATTGGAAAAAGTTGTATTAGAATAGGGGTGTTAAACTGGCAGCCCATGGGCCGGATGCATCACACACAGGCCACGCCCATCCCGGCTCAGCAAAGGCAAAAAAATATCACGATATGTCACTATATGTCACGTGATGCAATCAAGTTTGACACCCGTGCATTAGAAGAAGAGTGTCTTTGTGAAGAAATAACATGCATTATGGCAATTAGGGTAAACTGCAATCTTTATCAATCCATTTATCTATCTACCGTAAGTGTGGAAAAAATGTTTATAATTAGCTAATAATGGAAAGGAATGGAATATTCCATGCCGTAATGGCTCAGATTAAGACTAATTTCCACATCCCTATATTATAATGCAAAACAACAATGGTACTTACGATTTCCATCAATGAAAGCAGAAGTTGTAGGATAAGAAATCTCCTGGACTTTGGGAGAGACAATAGCAATAGGAGGGTGATTTATTCGGATTGCTGGATAAAGATAAGAACCAGAATACCTCGTATAATTAAATAAATGCACTGCATGCCTTTCAAACCCATGCTTGTTAAAAAATCTGAAACCACCTCTTGACCGTTGAAAATATTAAATTCTTATCATGAGAAATAAGTAGATTTTGACCAATATCATATTTATTTATTTTTAAAAAAGATCACTGCAAATTGCTATTTGAAAAAAAAAAACAAAGACCACACTTGGTCCAAATGAAGGAAATTGTATCATGTCTGGAATTTGTGATGCTGGATTATCCTAATGGTAAACAGTGGCTCAATCAATCATTCTGCTTCAATATCCTTAGGTGAACAAACTCTACAATAATCCTGCCCAACTTCAGGAGGCCGAGAACGATCAGTATCTTTCAACTAGTGTGCTAGAAATTGCATTTCAAAAAGAAGCCTACATCCTTAAAATGTTAATTTGTTCATTTAATTAAATCAATTTAAACACACCTGTATTGTTGTGATTATTATTGAAGTTATTTTACCTTGCCTTTCTATTTGGAAAGCGTTCAACTTAATATACAGTAGTTGTTCCCCACATATTTCCCTTCTCTTCTGAATTAAAAATAGTTCAGCAGAAACTTTTGGAAGGAACCCAGGAGGATTACATCCAACATTGGCCTGTGTGTGTGTGTGTGTGTGTGTGTGTGTGTAGATACCTGTAAATCCAAGATTATTTTATATGTCCTATCTAGGATTGTTACAAATGCCAAAAAATGATGAGGCAGAGGAATACATGCAGGGGAAAAAATTATATTACCAATTCAAACATATTGGCTATGCCTGGTGTTTAACTTAGGCTGCAAGTACAGGCAGACCTCAACTTTCAACCATTCATTTAGTGATATTCTAAGTTACAACAGCACTGGAAAAAGTGACTTATGATCATGTTACACATTTTGGCCCACTGCAGCATCCCCATTGATCATGGGATCAAAATTCAGATGCTTGGCAACTGACATGTATTTATGACAGTTGCAGTGTCCCGGGGACAGGTGACCCACCTTTTATGAATTTTTAACAAGCAAAGCCAATGGAGAAGCCACATTCACTTAATCACATTACTAACTTAACAACTGCAGTGATTCACTTAACAACTGTGGCAAGAAAAATCATAAAATTGGACAAAAATCATTTAATAACTGTCTTGCTTAGCAACAGAAATTGTGGGCTCAATTGTGGCCATAAGTTGAGGACTGCATTTACATTCAGCTAGAAATAAACTGTATCCTTGGCAACTTGATTTTATTCTTCCTTTAGGTTCAAAATTAGGAAGTACTATAGAGCAGCAGTCCCCAAAACCATTATGGCTTGGCGGCCTGGCGGGGGGGGGTGAGAGGGGTACCGGCCCGTCAGTTGCACAAGTCAAGCTGTGCACAGCACACACACACAGCTGTGCACAGCCACTTGTGCAGCCTGGTTCCAAATAAACTACAACCCAATAATGGGCTGGGCCTGGGGGTTGGGGACCCTTGCTATAAAGTAGAAGAAGAAGGTTTAAAGCAGGCAAAATTTCTTTAAATGGTCACCTGGAGAATTGCCTTCCATCTTTTAAATAACAAATTACCAGGAAGAATTCACAAGAAAACCTTCTTCTACCTTAAAAAGAAACAAGGAAAGGGACGAGGTGGGAACTTTTCACTGTTATTCCTTACGTGAAAACATTTGGGAATAATAAAGTATCAACAGTGAATTTAATATAGATCCACCAAAGTAGAAATTAAGTGAACTGTCTGGAAAGCAGTTTTACCTGGTTGGACAGAAACATTTAGAAATCCTTCTCCAAATGCATTTTCAGCAGAAACAGTCACTCTGAAGACATAGGCACCTTCTGGCAGCTGGTAGAGAAACAGTGTGTTGGTATGGGTGCATTAATTTTGAATAAAGGTAGGGCATCTGAAGGGCATAGTTCAAATCACTCCAAGATGGGTGAGTCTACTCATATCAAATCCAGAATAATAAGCATATGCCTAGCACAGCCTTGCCTGCCTAATTGTTTTTCAGAAGTGTGGAGGCTGGCACATCTGTATTCCCAATCAGTATTGATGGAGAAGACTGCTTTAGACCTGGACTATTACCCAGAATGACCAGCAAATTATTTAGGAAGAAAACAATTTAAGGAAGTATGGGCAGGTCTGTCAACAAAACTGTAATCTATTTACAAACCTACCGGTACCAATACCATGTCAAGATCTGGAAGCATGTTTGACATGACAGACTTTCACCTTCTCAATGTAAGTTCTGCTAAGACAATTGGCTTGTCATAGTCATAAACAGAAAGCTAATTGAAATTGGCTTCCCAGTGAATATGGCCAATTGACCAGTCTGGGAAGCTCTTTCTGGCATGAAGCTCTTTCAATTTATAAACAAGGAACTGAATTCTGTCAGTTCATATGACTTTCCTGGGTTAGGGTACGTCCCAGAATCACCCCGATAAGATCCTCAATACAGCAGTGATCTGCAAAGAGATTCTGGAGTGGCACTCCAAAGTAGCCAGGTGAGTCGTCCATAACCTGGGCGGTGGGGTTAAAACCATGTCATTGTTGAAAAAGCAGTCATTTATTTATTTATTTATTTATTTATTTATGAGACTTATATACCACTTTTAAATGCAAGCACTCTCTAAGTGGTGTACACCAGTAAGCAATGTATGTATATATATATATATATATATATTTACATTGCCCCCAACAATCTGGGTCCTCATTTTACCTACCTCGGAAGGATGGAAGGCTGAGTCAACCTTGAGCCGGTGAGATTTGAACCGCTGATCTGCTGAACACAGTCAGCTAAAGTGGCCTGCAGTACTGCACTCTAACTGCTGCGCCACCTCGGCACAGGAATTTATTTTTCAGATGGGCAGTAGGTTATGCCTTTCGCTTTTTAAACACTTTGATTATTACGTGTATTTCCCTGAAAATAAGACCCATCTGAAAATAAGGCCTAACTTGGTTTTTTAAGGGTGGGATTAATATAAGGCCTACTCCAAAAATAAGCCCAGGAGTGGGTTTGGCCAGCACAAACGGTGGTGAGTGCATGGGGGCTGACAGTGTCCAGCAATAGCCACAGCCTGCTGGCCTCTTGGCACAGACCAAGTAAGTCCGTGCGCCGAGGCAGAGGCAGGGGGAAGTGTTTGGGCGCCTATAGAGTGCTTGGGAATGAAGCGATTCACTCAGTTCCTAAGCACCCCATAGGTGTCCAAGCACTTTTCCCCCGAATGGAGATCTGATGGACACTGGAAGCTCCATTTGCTTGCAAATGGGGCACTTGGAGATGGAGCTAATTGCTCCGTTTCAAAGCAGCCCAATCGCAAGCAGACGGTGCTTCCAGGCTCCGTCAGATCTCCATTTAGGGGAAAAGTGTTTGGGCGCTTATGGGGCACTTGGGGCAGTTCCCCCCCACCCCACCTTCCCCGCCTCATGGCAGCATTATGTTACAGCCGGCCATGTAGCCTGCTGTGAGCGGCTGCAGAAGTGGGCTAGCAGCCACTTGGCCTTCTGTGGGGCTATTGGTGCCGCCGCTGCGAGGTGAGGCAGGTTTCGGGGAAAAAGACCTACAGTCTCTTTTGGAGGCAAAAAAAACCCTGTCTTATTTTTGGGGAAACACAGTATCTTTGCTAAGTTAAAAAAAGGTTCTTCTCCGTCACAGCCTGTTATTCCTTTTTGAAGATCTGCACCATTTAACCACAGTTAAAAATTATGATTTTATTTTGTCATTTTTCATGAATTAATAAGTGTAAATAGAACTACATATGATTTCCCATAACAGGGAAAAAATGGACTTGGTTAAGATAGTGATGTAAACTGTTTTTAACAAAGAGATTTTATTTAGTCTTGTTTTTATTGCTTCTGGTTTTTAGGTTTGAAGTTGAAAAAAAATAAAATTTAGAATTTAATTTGAAGATTTAATAACTGTGTAGTTATAGAACTGGCTTGTAATAGTTATAAATAATGTAAAAAGTTGAGATCATAAATGTGTTAGTATTTTATTGTGTTGAAAAGAGTCAAAATCAACCCCTTTTTTCACTTCTTGTTTTTAATCTTGCACTTCCCCCTTTTTTAATCTTTACTTTCATGGCATTTTATATTATAATAAACTTTAATATAACTTCCATTAAAAAAGCAGAAAGCTAATTAAGAAAACTCTTGGATTTTCCCAATTTAGCAATTACTATATTCTAATTGATCTGTGGCAATGAATGTTGAACTTAATGGCCTGATTCAGCAGGATTCTTCTTGTGTTATTAGCTAATGTTCTGTACATTTAGAATCTGAAAATAACAGGGTGGATGCTCATCATCACATATTAATTTCTCTTCTAAAGTGAGAGAAATGATTTTCAAATAGTTGAACATTCATACATCATGATTTTATACGATTGGAAGCCATGGTTATACTAGTACCCACATCCATAGATCAGGAATCTTATATGAGCAGCTGCTTTATCAATTGATAAACATGATTGTATTTAGTAAAACAGCTATTCAGGGAGGATTACACATATCAGAAAATGTGAATACTTCCAGATCTCCAGGACTTCATACAGGTTTGATTGGGTAAGAGCCTACTCACCTGAGAAAGTTTTAGAGTTGGCGTGTGCTTCTCTTTCATTTCACCGTCATAGCTATCAGGGTAAGTGATCAAGCTCCATTCATAAATATAGTCTGTTTCTAAACAAAAAAGAAAATATAGCACAAATAATTATGTCTGCCATTATGCAACATTCAAATAGCCCTACCAGGGGTAGGGAACCTTGACTCTTTTATGACTTGTGGACTTCAACTCCCAGAATTCCTGAGTCAGCAAATCATAAAAGAGCCAAAGTCCCCTACCCTGCAGCCTAGTCACTTTCATAGGATAGAGGAATTGTAACTCTCCCCTTGTCCTACAACTTTTACTATGCAATACATTCTTGCCAGACCTGGTCTCTCAGCACTGATGATATTACCTAGTTTAGAAATGAAGTGTCTGTAAGGAAACCACCAAGCTCAGATATATTTTATGTTTATTATTTTTTAAAGGACGCTAATCTTATATGCACATATCAGGTGGCCATATACAGTATATTTTCATTAAGTTAAACAAATGTATAATGTTTAAATTAGATATGCTGTTTTATTGTCCCATTATTATTATTTTTCCATTCCCTAATAACTATTTCTCTTTCTACTCTTTTATTGTAAAGGCTGGTCAAAGACCATAATAAAGATATTTGATTTGATTTGATATTCAGTGTAAGTGATAGGATTTAATTTTGAGTCAGATAGCTGTCTAGGTTATTCCAACATGCAGGTCTTTTGTCCCAAAAATGCTTTTTCACGAGGCAACTGGACTTTCTTGAAAAACAGAAAGTTTCCTGGATAATTGAGAATCTTCATAGACATGCAGGGATTTTCTTTCGAGACAGGAACAATGGCTGATTACTGTAGTTCTCACTTTGAATTTAACTGTTCATGTTTCTCTTCTGTTTAAATCAGGCTTGCAAAATGCTCACCAAAAGTTATTAACCAAGAAACAATTCTAACAGCTTTATGTTAGGGTTTTGGTAAAGTCTAGGATCTTTCTATTTAATGGCCAAGTACACTTCCCAAAAACCTATACACATAATGAAATTTTAAAATTTTTAAAGGAAGTAATTTAAGGGAAGGGCTGAAGATACTGTTTTGAAGGGCAATTTTCTGTTCCTGATATCTGGTGTAGGCTAATCATTTGTGGATGATAATAATTCCAATTTTTCTCAATTTCTGTGGATTTATTTCCATATGAGACAGAATTAAGTTGGAACTCTGTAGAGAATTTGGACGTATCACTTCAGAATACAAGCAGATGATAAATGTTTTTAAAATATCCCCATCCACCCCCCAAAAAAAAAAACAATAGCAAGAAAATACACATCTCCCAGAAACAAAATAAAACAGACTAATAAAACAGGATAGATTACAACCCTTCTTCTTTATGTGCTAATTTTAATAAAAACCAAAAATATGGAGAAACATTAAATAAATAAACTACAAATACAAACTCAAACCAAAAGAAGAACATACAGCAGACTCTCATTTGGCTGAACGTTTAAATCAACATTTCTGTCTGTTTGCTTGAAGCCAATCCTTTTCTTTTTAATTATTCGGAAATAATTAAATAATTTGGACTGCCTTTTCATTAAAATATATCAAGAGCCAACAAGAACAACGGAATGGCTGTCCATAGTTAAAACTAAAGGTTAACAATGATTACATCATAAATAAAAATATATCAGACATTAAAGTTTGGGGGGAATTTAGGAGGGAGATAGGTTTTAGCCTATTAAAAAGAACTCAAGTGTCTCAATAGCAAGAGCTTCTTAGAGAAAGGAGTTACGCAATGATGGCTTCTCCATGGTAACCATCTGCTTCAACAGCAGCTGTATCTGGATAAGAACCTCTGGGAAAATCTTAGTTTTTGGCAATTTAACCAAGAGATATTCTTCCAACATCGCAGTTTTAAACCAGGAAGGCCTTCAACCATAATTTGAAGACTATCTCAACAAAGGAAGAGATTGGTATTATGAATATGCTCTCAAAATCTCAGTCATAATGAAGCCATGTTACCTGCTTTGGTGGCCGTTGTGGAAGACGTAACTTCACCTGCAGCACAAGGTGCAGTGCTATGAGCCCCGGTAGGAAAGGTTGTGGGTTTAGTTTGTATGAAATTATCTGGGTTTGATACTTCAGTTTGTGCTGGGATGGTGGAGAGAAATTCCAGAATTCCCGAAGAAGGAGGATTATGAGGAGGTGTTACCACCTACAAGACAAAGTGCAGGAATATATCATTATTGTAATTTTTTTTCACATTCTGGTATACAATGTTGAAAAATAAGCATGTATTGGAAGCTCTAGATTCAAAATTCTAATTTAGCTAGAATCGACAATATTATCAGCAAAATCTGGAAAAATACTATATTTTGCAAAATACCAAGAATTGCAGAAACACCCTTATATACACAGGTTTATCCCTTCTCTTTTCATTCTTCTTTTAATAATTAGCCAAAATGTACAATACAAGCAGCAGTTCTACTGATTTAGCAATAGCAATAGCACTTAGACTTATATACTGCTTCACAGTGCTTTACAGCCCTCTCAAAGCAGTTACGGAATCAGCATATTGCCCCCAACAATCTGGGTCCTTATTTTAGTGACCTTGGAAAGATAGAAGGTTGCATCAACCTTGAGCCAGTCAAGATTGAACTGCTGGCAGTCGGTATAGTTAGCCTGCAATACTGCATTCTAACCACTGCATACCATGGCTCTCTAACAAAATTTATTTTTGTTTTAATGCAGCCTCTTAGTGGAACAATCAAAACTGAATAATTACATTGGCTTCATTTAGGTAACGTACTTGAATGGCAGGTAGCTTCAGTCTACATGCTAGGAAGCGACTAATCTTTTTCCTATCACATGTGCACACTTATTTCTTTGCTCATAAAAGGATATTTAAAGAAATCTGCTTTGTCTTTTTTTTTTTAATGCCAGTTCAGAATTTCATCAAGAATGAAGACATTTGCCACTCCTAAGTTATTTGGGTGTGGAATTGGTGGTCCTCTGGAGGCTGACTAGCATCAAATAATATTGCATGGAATTTGCAATACTCGCTCAGGCCTGGTTATTAGAATACATGCGACATCCAAAAAGATAAAATGTGAAGACAGACACAAAGAAATACTTCTTCTCGTGCAATGCTTTATGAAAGTATTAGTTTATGGAATTTGCTGCCACAAGATACAGTTCCGATCACTGGTTAACGTGACAATTGAATTAATAAAGGTTACATCTGCCAAGCGCTATTTGTCACATCGTAGGGCAGCCTTCCAAACTGGCTAGGGAATTCAGCATTAATTATTTAGTAGTATATTTTATATTCCAACTGCTATCAGGTTCTCTTGGCCCAAGATATCTAGAGTCTGTCAAAGTAGGGAAGGCTGTTACAGTTCCAAGTTTAGCCTTTGCCTGTTTGTTCATCTTCCAACGGCATCTTGGTCAGTGTCAAAATTATTGATTTAGACACCCTTGTGATCTAACCCAATGGGAATATGTACACATTCACACTAATTGTGTATACCTTCCATCAAGGTATATACACATAAGGCTTAGGATGCACCAATGGTAACAGCAAATAATTAGGGATGTGTGATGTGTGTGTGTGTGTGTGAAAACACATACCTCCTCCTCCCAGCTGCTGTTCACTTCATTGGTAGGTGGATGAAAATCAAAATCATTCGCAGATTTATCCAGCAAGCCCAAAGCTCCTGTCAACTTTTCAGGATGTTCAGTGACAGGAATACTTTCAGATGTATTGACATTCATAGGGCTTCCCAAATGAACTTCTTCATTTTGAGGTACCTCTTCCTGTTTGTCTCCATTACCGAGTCCTGAAGAATTGAAGCCATTTTCAGTGGTCACCACTGATCCCCATTCCGCATAATTAACAGTCTCCTTTTCCTCAGGCTTGAGGCTGAGGTGAAAAGGATTCTGATCCATCTCAGCATATTCATTGGGATAGTCCTCAAGACTGTGGTCTTTGCTGAGGAATGACAGCTCCTTGAGGCTACCAATTTCTTCAGAGGGGTCACTTGCCAATGCCATGGAGCGGATCACATTGGATGGCACTTGCCCGTATCCTAGCAAGCTGGCTGGTCTCTGGGGAGCTCTGACCACAAAGGTTAGATAGGACTTCACCTTCTCCATTTTCTTGGGCTCACAATTTCCTTTATGTTGGCAACTGACCACATAGCAATGCCGCTCAAACATCCAGGCCAAGTCACAATCTGAAAGATCACAACAGGCTGCCAGGCAATCTGACATGGACGCAGCACGTGGGACCCGCATAATTTTAGTTGTTTCTAAATTGGGAAGTATTGCGTCGGTGTACTTGGTTCCTTCCCTGCACTGCTGACAGGAACACCCTGAAAAATAGACTTTGGTATAAGAGAGAAGATAAGCATTTACCCCTAAGAAAACGCTAAGGTTTTTGGTGGGAGGGGAGAATTTACTATTATTAATTTACATTTTATATAGTATAATGTAACTCAATGAATGTCCATTTAAATTTTTCATGGATTTTTTTTTACAATTATTACTAGGCTATCACAGCATCAGATAGCTATTATTCATATAGTTCTATTTTTCAATGGTTCCGTCATTATTTCCTTCCTTTCTCTTTCATCTTTGGAAATATAAGAGTTCAGAGATATATATAGAGAGAAAAGCAATTCAAGAAAGCTATAAAATAAAACCAGAAAAACACTCAACTCTTGCCTAGCAGAGCACACTTATTAAAGTGTGTATTAATTAAAACCCCAAAACTCAAATTTCATGTATTTTTAAATTGCTACAGAAGCCAAGAGTAGGACACTTCAGCTAAACTAAATAACAAAGCAGCTTGCTGAGTCATCCAGAAAAAAAAAAAAGGATAGTTCTGTTTGTTGAGCAGCTGGAGTTTTCTCCATGCGAAGCCTGCATGTTACCTCCAAGTGGTAAGTGTTCAATACAGGGGTGCTTCTGTGACAAATATATAATTAAGGATCTGCAGTATCTCTGTTCTTATTATTGTTAATATCCACTGTAGTTTACAAATGTCAAGGCTACATGGATGAAGAAAGTGGGGAATCAGAATGGGAAAGATGCACAGGGATGATTAAGCACTTCCTCTCCTAACAGCTTTGCCAGCTTCTATGCTCAGTTTTGACCAAATACATCCTTACTTTTCTCCTATGATTTTGGAAGGAATTGATCTTAACAACAGGAATAGTGGGAGGGAGGGCTTACCTATTAGAGCCACCAAGAGTAAACAGAAGATTCTCAGACCTGGCAGAAGAGACATCCTTTCATAAGGAGGAAGTACCAAATCCTGTTCAGATGGTAGCATGGAAATTATACAATCTTATTGTAAACTTTATCTTACACAGCCTGATTTCAAGAGAGGGAATCTGCAGGGCTGGCAAAATAAGGAGTAAAAGAAAGCCATAAGTATTAGTTGAAAAGTTAAAAAAAAACAAGAAGACAGAAGTATATTTATTACCGTCTGGCTATAGAAATAGGGACAATTGTAGTTGCAGAAAGTAAAAAGAAAATGAGAAATGAGATTATAATTTGGGCCTGTCTTCCTATAAAACTATGGAAGAGTTACACAAGGACAATTTGGAAATAAACTTCCGTTTGAGCATGTGCGAGAAATAGGTAGGGATAGTGACGCCCATCCAATGGTGTCATGCGCAATAGTTCAGTAGGCAGTGAGGAGTGGAAAGAGAAGGTTGTGTTGAAGTTGACTCGTCCACTAGATGAATTGAAAATGAACCCTGCCATAGAAAATCCTGCCAAATGTGAAGATGCCAAAGGAGTACTGCTAGTGAAGTTCATGGAGCGTGGTTCGACCATCAATTCAGAAGTCTACAGTGAAACATTACAAAAATTCAGACGAGCCATCCATAACAAGCATCACGGCATGCTGACCCTAACCCGCATGCCACTAGACCAGTGTTTCTCAAACTTGACAATTTTAAGGCATGGGAGTTGAAGTCCACATGCCTTAAAATTGTCAAGGTTGAGAAACACTGCACTAGACGCACCCAAGAACTTTTGAAGCAGTTCTGTTGGGATGTTTTTTGATCACACATACCCCCCTAGCCCAAATTTGGCGTCGAGTGACTACTACTAAGGAATTTCAAATCTTGTAAGACGTTATGACAAGTGCCTCAATTTGAATGGTGATTATGTCGAAAAGTAATGTAATGTTGTAGTTTTCTAATGTGTATAATAAAAGTTCTATATCTGCGAGGTTTATTTCTGAATTGCCCTCATACATTAGGCACTCCAGTAACACCCTTTCGCAAGTAATAATATACTATTAATACTAATAGAAAGATTATGAATATCCCTTCACTCTAGCTCTTTTACAAGCATCTGCACCCAACACATCTGATATGGTTTATCCACCATTTGCCAAAAATAATTTTAATTAGGTAAATAATCCTCCCGGTTGTTCTCCAAAGACTGTGAGTTGTAGTGCTTGAAACCTCCCCCTCTTTTAACAGAAATTTCCTCTGATGCCCAAGCAGAGAAGCAACAATTTATTTTTTTTAAAAAGGCAACTTTTAAAACTTTGAAGACATTAACCCATTTGCAGCTATCCCTGAGCCCTTCTCTCCCATGTCCCTTTCCTTTCAGCAGCTCATTCTAGATCAGGGGTTCTCAACCTTGGCAACTTTAAGACTTGTGGACTTCAACTCCCAGAATTCCTCAGCCAGCTGGCTGAGGAATTCTGGGAGTTGAAGTCCACAAGTCTTAAAGTTGCCAAGGTTGAGAACCCCTGTTCTAGATCACTTGCTTTTCCTGAAATCCATGCAGTGGCGGCAGCTGAGAAATGTGAGTGAGATTCCCTCTGATTCTGTGCATCATATCATTGGAGACATAGATCTAAATACAAAACTAGGCTGCAGGCTATCTGCCCATGATTGACCATTTTTCTATAAATGAGGGCTGGCAAACTGGGATCAAAACCTAGGGGTTTTGGGGTTTTTTTTGCAATCTAGATGTTAAAATTTCCTCAATCACCATTTTTCCATTTTTAAATGTCTTGAATGTCAGAGCTGGCTCAGGAATTCTGGGAGTTGAAGTCCACGAGTCATAAAAGAGCCAAGATTGCCTACCCCTGGTGAATTGTTTACTTTTTGATTGTTGGTCTATTGTTATCAAACTACGTAGTTATTAAACCATGAAATATTTTTATTCACCTGCTATATCAGTGGTTCTCAACCTTTTTAATGCCGCAACCCCCAACCGGTCGTAAGTCGAGGACTACTCAACCAGTCATAAGTCGAGGACTACTCAACTGGTGCAGCACCGTTTGCAGAATGGGACTTTTGGCGGGCTCAGCAGGGCAGAGACAGCCTGGACAATTCCTATTGGCTTTTGAAAGCCAATAGAATTAGACTCTATTCAAGAGAGTCTATTCTATTGGCTTTCAAAAGCCAATAAAATAAAAGGGAGTAGCACAGCTAAGGAAAAGGGGGAAAAAATGGTGGACTGCATTGTTTGGCGACCCCCGTGAAATGGTCGTTCGAACCCAAATGGGGTCCCGACCCACAGGTTGAGAACCACTGTGCTATATGAATAAAAAAACAGATCACGGTTTTCCCCAAAGAGCAGAGCACGTTAACAAAAGAGAAACCGTTCTATTTCTTTGCTAGCTCACTCAACATCTGTACTTGAAGGTCTAATATTTTTCATAAGCAATGCCTCATCTAAATCATGAAATCAATGCCTTATCTAAAAAGAACAGTTAAGACTGACAACGGCATTTGAAACAGGTTAAAAAAAAATCACTCTCCTGCAATATTCCTACTTCTAGTCAAAAATAGAGTTTAACCAATTAAAAGGCTAATGGTGGAAAAATGTGCACAATGAGAAATGAACATTACAGATCTAAAAATGTGCTCTTTATAATAAAATGGATCTATCTATCTATCTATCTATCTATCTATCTATCTATCTATCTATCTATCTATCTACAGTTAGGAAGAGAGAATCAGTAGGGTGTAATGATTTAAGGCTTCAGGCTAGAAAGTGGGAGAGTGGGGGCTCTAGTCCTGCCTTAGGCACAAAGCCAGCTGGGTGACCTTGGGCCAATCACTTTCAACCTGAGGAAGGAGGCAATGGAAAACCATTTCCAAAAAACCTTGCAAAGAAAACAACAGGAACTAATCTAGGCAACAGGAAAGAGTCAACACTGACTTGAAGTGGGGGGGAGTTAGGAAGTGCAAGTTCTGCGCTGCTGCTATATTCTCACTTATGGTAATTCTGTCAATTAAACAATTGCCATAAGAATTAGCTCTGAGATAATCATCACCCAGACAAGGCTCCAGATGGTTAGCTCTAAAACAAAGACAAAACATGAGCATACAATATATGCCTCTGGTTAAAAGCTGAAGGAAATAAGACCACAAGTGGGAAGTATGGTTTCAGCAGACCAAGGTTCAGATATATATGATTAGTTTGAAAAAAAGATTAGCAACCCTAGCACAGAACAGTTATCATTGCATGTTAGTTCAGATGAAAAAAAAATCATCTGAAAAGTCTCATGAGGTCACCAGCACTTACAGGGACCCCACCTGTGAGAAATTTCTGAGACCACTGCAACACAATTTTACCATTATTTAAAATGGCTTTAAAAAAAAAAAAATGACTATTTTCTCTTGGGGATCTCTTGAAGCAGCCTAGAGCAGGGGTGGGGAACCTTGGCTCTTTTATGACTTGTAGACTTCAACTCTCAAAATTCCTGGGAGTTGAAGTCCACAAGTCATAAAAGAGCCAAGGTTCTCCACCTCTGGCCTAGAGGGTACCTTGGCACCAGCAATGGAGAGTTGCTATTCTTAGACCTAGAGAGTTGGACACCATCCCATTCAAAATGTGTAGTGTACAAAACTCATTATTAGGGAACTATAGTACCAGCATTGTTCATTGGCTCTCCGCTGACAAATACAACTAACAAGGATTTTGATGCTTAACACTGGGTTCTATGAATCAGCTTAGTCCCCGTATTTCCTCAAGCAAAGTGTACAACCCAAACTACAAAAAGATTGCCGTATTTCCTCAAGCAAAGTGTACAACTCAAACTACGAAAAGATTGACCATGCAATCGGTTAAGCAGCTCATCATGCATTGGCTGAAATAATACTATCTCTGCAGCTCAGTCACTTCCTTATTCAAGCTAAGCCCCATTGAGCTCAAGTAGACATGTATAAGATTGTGACATTAATGTCATGATTAGACATAAATGCATAGTGTATACCAAAGGTAACTTAACAGATTTTAAAATAGTAGAAACATGTGATCCATAGCCTTAAAACAATACAAATGGAACTCTTGCCAAGTGAACCCACCCTTTTTATTACCGTGGGAATGGAAAACCTCCATTGAGATAAATGGGGAAAATCTTCCGAGTAGAGAAACCCCAGGTTCCCCTGCAATAACTCTTATCACAGAGTTAAAGTCCTGGTTAGCTTTTAACACATTCTTTGTCTACAGATAGAGTAACAGTTTGAATGAAACATGATGTGAGGTTAAGGAACTGAAATCAAAATATTCTATCTAGAACAGTGGTTCTCAACCTTTTTAATGCCGCGACCCCCAACCGGTCGTAAGTCGAGGACTAAACTGGTCGTAGGTCGAGGACTAAACCGGTCGTAAGTCGAGGACTACCCAACCGGTTGTAAATCAAGGACTTTCCCTGCCCGGGAGCACCACGTATGCGTGGTGCCGCCCCCTGCGCCGGCCGAGGCGTAGCTGGCAAGAGGCAGAGACGAAGCAGGCCAACCACCAGCTGGGCCACCAGCTGGCCCAGCCCAAGGGAGGTAAGGTACCCACTGGAAAAGGGGGGGGAAAATGGCGGACAGCCTTGCTTGGCGACCCCGGTGAAATGGTCGATCGACCCCAAATGGGGTCGCAACCCATAGGTTGAGAACCGCTGATCTAGAATATGCAGCAAAGATTGCAACTATCTCTCCTTAAGCAAGTTATACCAGTGTAATGTATTTTTTCTCCTCATTGCACAAGTTATATAAAATGCAGCACAAAATATTTTTGAGAAATAATCATATAAAAATGGTCTGAGGTCTGTCAGTGACTTTTGTGATCACACATCAGAATCACTTTGAAATTGAAAATACTTGTTAGCTCATATGGATTTTACTACTCTATCTCAAAACCTGGATGCAAAAAGAAGGACCTTATTAAATACTGTATGTGAAAATAAGTGAATGCTATTCTATTCCAGTTCCCAAGGAGTAAACACCACTAAACTCAATGCTATTTACTTTTTCCCCATCACTCATAGGATTGCTCTGTTAAATCCTGACAACCAGCTTAAGAGTTGCCAGTTTTTGACACTCTATGCAGCTGTCTAAAATATATATGTATGCTATATTGGATGCTTTTTTTCAGTCTAATACTTTGTGTCAATTTTAAAGGGAGGACAAGCTGTCTAAAATATATATGTATTCTATATTTGGGTGCTTTTTTCAGTCTAATACTCAATTTTAAAGGGTGGGCACCAGTTCTGAATTCTTATTGTAACCATGCATCCCGTAAACATTGTGAACTATTCAATATAGGAAATGATAAATCACCCCCTACAAGCAAGCAATCCTATCCTTTGCCCTCAGCCTACTGTTGGCCAGCCTGCTTTTACCAAGAGCCTATCATTTCACAAAGTCTAATCAAGTCAATGTCCCCATCCTTCGGATCAACCTAATACATTTGTTTTTCTTCAACTTCAGCCAGGTGGGAGGGAGCGGTGGGCTTCTCACAGCGGCCTAGGCGGGTCTGTATGATTTTTTTTCCCCGCCTAGTCGCCACTGCAAGATCTGCGATGCGATCTGCCATGTTTTTAGGGAATATCGATCTGGGGGGGGGGGCTCAGAGCAGCATCACGAGCTCCTCAGATGAGATAAGATGAGAAGAGATGAATCGAGGCTTTTTGTGCGACCGCCCGGGGGAAGGGAGGCGCTACCTGGAATCGGTGAGGCTTGTCGCATTTCCTCCCGGCAAGCCATATATCGATTGGGGAAACTCCGGCTGAAGGGGCTTCGGATCTTACCCAGAAGCACCCCGTCAAGACCCGCAGCAGAAGCAGACGGCGCTTTCCCTGGGCTCACGGCTGCTGCGCTCACCCCAGCCGCCCGTTCCCCGCCCCCCACCCGGCAGCAGGCGAGGGGGGGGGGCAGCTCCGCTTCGTCTTACCTGGCGATGGTCGGCGGAAATCAGGCAGCGACGGCGACATCCGCGGGACGAAGCCGCCTCCATCCGCTTCTCTTCCCCAGGACTTGGGGAGCCGTTCAGTGCGCGGTCCAGGAAAAAAAAAAAAAAATGGGTGTGGACAGTCAGGGGCCAACTAGTGAAGGATGCTCAGTGCCGGGAGATGTTTGTCGGGAAGGTGGGAGGGAGGCTCTGGGCGTGCGCGCGTGTGGGGACGGCGCCTTCCTCGCTTGGCTTCTTTCAGACCCATTATCCCGCGTCCGCCAGCCTCCCTTTCGGCGACCAATCCCAACCTCGCTCACAGGGGCCGGTTTTGCACTCCCCTCGTTCTCTTACGGGACCCCAGAAGTCACCCGTGGAAGCCTCGGAGCGTCCCAAGGATAATCGGCGTCTGTGCACCAGACACAGGAGACCGGAAAGGGAGAACATAGTAAACACTCGGTGATTTTATACTGGATACTTTGGTAATTTCGTATTTATGCGGAAAGCAATAGCAAAGCTCCATATTTCTCTTACGGATGTTGTTGCTGCTGCTTTGTTTAATACAGGGGGAAAGAGAAAAAAAGCAATACCATAACAAAACATATTTATATAACATATGCCGGTGAAATACGGGCACTAACCTCACAATCGATACAAAAGCTACGTGTGGTGCAAAGAACCACGGAAGGATACATGCTCAGCATTATAAGACAGGATAGAAAGACCTGCACATGGATCATTAGAGAACAAACGAAAGTGTACAATATCATCAAGAGAGTAAAGAATTGAAATGGAAACGGGCTGGTCACACAGCGAGAAGAACTGAGGCAGGTGGACATAGAATGGATCCCACTTGATAAATAGAATGGATCCCACTTGATAAAAAGTGTCCATGAAAGAGACCTAAAACAAGATGGATCAATGACAGCGAGTATTGCAGGCCCAATTGCCAAAGACAGCTCACAATCGTATTGGTTGGAAACATGTGGAAGAGGCCTTCATTCTGCAGTGATAGACAATGGCTAAAATGATGATATTCTCTATATATGGAAATACACAGACTATAGACAAATTTCTTGTGTGTCCAATCATACTTGGGCAATAAAGCTATTCTATTCTATTCTGTTCTATTCTTTATACAATTCATTCAGAAAGTATTCAGACCCCCTTTGCTTTTGTCAGTTTTGTTATGCTGCAGCCTGATTCTAGTTATTGAAATTCATTTTTTTCCTAATTAATCTACGCTTAATACCCCATAATGACAAAGTGAAAACAGAATTTTAGAAATGTCTGTAAATGTATTAAAAAGAAAAAACTGAACTATCACATTGGCATAAGTATTCAGACCCTTTGCAACAACACTTGAAATTTAGCTCAGATGCCTTGATCATTGCTGACATGTTTGTACACCTTGATTGGAGTCCACTTGTTGTAAACTAAATTGATTGGACATGATTTTAAAAGGAACACACCTCTCTATAGAAGGCCTCACAGCTGACAATGCATACTTTAGTAAAGCAAAAGTCATGAGGTCAAAGGAACTGTCTTCAGAGCTCAGAGACAGGATTATTGCAAGGGTCAGACCTGGGGAAGGCTACTCTCTAACAGACCATTGTTTCTCAACCCCAGCAACTTTAGGTGTGTGGATTTCAACTCCCAGAATTCCTCAGCTAGCAGGGGAATAAAAAATAAAAGGACTGCAGCATTCTTTATCATGTGTCCTGAGCATTTTTTCACAATGTAAAGAAAAGGCTGCTGAGAAATCGCTTTGCAGGAAAGACTCTCACAACAGAAACCATGCACCAACCAACTTTATATTTAAGCAACCTCATGATTTCCAATTGTTTATTATTTAACATATGGCATATCATACACAGACTAGCAATATATATTAACATTTCATCTAGATTAGTAAAACACAATAAAATATAAATGCTAAAACAATCTATGTTGAAATACCAACGTCAAGGCCATATAACCATTGAAGCACAGCATCGTTTATATTAAAAAAAATTAGATATTGGACCACTGTATGCCCTCACCTGTGATCTATGGTTTGACGTAGGACCCCATAGTCATACTGAGGGGAGGATACCATGCCCCATTTATACAGAGTCCCAGCAGATGCCATGTAAAGTGCAAATCCTATTTAGGATTGCTCATTGCTGACACGGTAGTTCAAAGTTCAAATGACCTTTTTTATGGTCATTTATGTCTTCTTATGTCTGAGCGTTCAGCGACCCATTTGGCTTCCATTGGCAATAGCAGTTAAAATTGTCAGGCAGATGTTCTGCAAGTGCCAGTGGGGACTTCCTGGATTTGAGTCTTCTGACTGATAAGTGCATGCACCTGTAGGAGTGAGCTGTTCGTAATTTTTTTGTATATCCTCACTAGTGCATCTTTCCGTTGTAAAACCGGTGGTGCTATATCGCTCAGAATAGGAAGCCAGCAAGTCGGAGTGGTCTTAATATGGAGTGGTTTACTATATTATTACTATATTATTATAGTTGACAGCAAAGTAGCAGCAGTAGCGTCCTTTGAGTTTTGGGGTTCTATAAACTCCCAGGACTTGAAATGGACACTTGACATTAGAACCATCATTAAAAAGGCACAATGAAGAATGTTCTTCCTGCATCAAGTCAGGAAATTCAGACTGCCCCAGGAGCTGCTAACAGTTTTACAGAGGAATTATTGAGCCTGTTATTAGTACTTCTATAACTGTCTGGTTTCATACAGCAACCAAACAGGCAGGTACAGATTCCAACAGATAGCTAAGACTGCAAAAGAATTGCAACCAGTCTACCTTCCACAGAAGACCTGTATACTGTGTGGGTCAGGAGGAGGCCTGAAATGATATCTACAGACCCTTCCTGGACATAAACTGTTTCTTGGGATGCACTTTAGGGCATTGCATGCCAAGACCACTAGACACAGGGAAAGTTTTTTTCCCTTGTGCTGTTACTCTGCTGAACACCTAATTCTCACAGTCCTGTCTAATGTGTATGTATATTAACTCATATGGTATGACTGTAGTATTATTTATCCTTTTATTATGTTTAGATCTCCCTTTTACTTATTACTATTGTTGTTCTTCTCTCTATTGCTTTGCAAGTACACTAAATGCTTCTGTACTTCCTTGTGTGTCTAATCATATTTGACCAAATAAAGTACTCAATTCAATTCAATTGTAATATGCATTCCTTTCATATCCATCTAGTGGTTAGGTTAAGAAATAAACTACTAAGCTTCTGTATAGCAGGACATCTTATATTAGCATCAGCAGTTGGCTAATTAGAGAGCTGGAAATGTTGAAAACACAGTTAACACTGGAGCCATAAATTCCACTAATCGAAGCCTTGGCTTGAAAACAGAAATACAAGTAGAAGAGGCCTGTTCTTTTGCAACACAGCCCTTGCTCAGATTAGCTCTCTCTCCTTCAGTGTCCCTACCACCTTTCTGCCATGAAAAAAAACTGTTGTCTCTTCTTTTAGCCCCAGGTCCTATCATCTCCTGGAAGAAGTATGTCATGCAGAAGGTGCTTCTTTGGCTTTTGATTTTCCTCTGGTTAGAAAGCTCAGGGAACAAATAAGCAGCAGTAGGACCATGAAAAGTTAGGGGCTGAGCACTGAAGAACAGGTTTGGGTGGTGTTCACTAACAGCAACCCTTGATTCTTGAGAAGAACTAGGAATTAGAGGATATCCCAGCAATGGATTAATAGTCCTGAAATTATAGTCTATCTTTTTCTTCCTGAATTTATAATCTCCCCATTTCAGCTACCAAAACATAGTGTCATTAAAGTGGACTCACAAGAATGCTTTATTAAAAACAAATTATGATGTGTTTAGTAAACTATTCTATTCTTTTGAATAATATACACAACATAAAATAATTTCCTCCCACACATGCACAAATTAACTAAAATGTCTTCTGCATTGCATGGGATCTTAATATTTTAAATGGAATGTTCCATCTTTGCTAAGCAAGAATTCTCCAAACAAGTAAAATGAACTGCTTAGTTTACACGATTGTGAATCAAAATTAACATTAGAACTGGTTTAAAATTTTGAAGAACATAAAAATCGGAAAAGTGAAATGTTTTCTTCTTACAATATCACATCTAAATTGCAAAACAGTCCCCAGTGATCACTAGGAAATCTGCCACAATCTAGTTTTTCCAGACCAATCAAATCCAAACTCTGAGGAATAATCTGTCCACCAGCTGTTGCACCTCGGAAAAACAGACGATCAAACCGACTTTTGCACTTGTACTTTGCATTCAAATTATTGTTTTGGCTTGTATCCCATGTGTAGTGGCAATGTTCAGGCTTGCCCAAGAACTCCCAAATATCCAAAATATTGTTAGGTAAGCCACCCATTTTAGCAACCTGATAAAGATAAGAGCAGAAAGCGATAATAGAGCAGTAAACATAGTAATCATCATGTTGCTTTCAAGTCTGAATTACGTTCTCATCTGATATGTCAGAGGAATACAATATTATCTAACACAGTGGTGGCGAACCTATGGCACAGGTGCCAGAGGCGGCACTCAGAGCCCTCTCTGTGGGCACACGCCATTGCCCCAGTCCTAGGCCTTCAGCTGGGTTTTATAAAACCTTTTCATTTTAGGCCTCCGCCATGTTCAAAAAAAAAAAAAAGTCCAATCAGTCAATTTCAACTTCTTGCGGGGAAAAAGAGATCTTGTAATGTTGGAATTGATTGAACTTTTTAGTCCCACTCAGTCTGCCGTTACCACCATAGCCACACCCAGCCAATGGGCCACACCCACCCGGCACTTGACGATGCATAAGTGGGTTTTGGGTTGCAATTTGGGCACTCGGTCTCTAAAAGGTTCGCCATCACTGATCTAACACCATAGAAAATTACAGAAAAGCAAAAAACATCTATCTTCTAAAGTAATTCACACTCTTTCTTCTCTAAAATCAGTGGCCCTATCCAAGTGATTTTTATAAACTTGGAGATCAGTATTTTTTCCTGGTCATTGTGCATCAATTTGAAGACAAAAATCCTGCCTTTGATTAAGTATGGGCTGGTTCTTATAGAAAAATAATCCAGATATTACATTAAGGAAAAGTATGCCAATGCTTTTAGCTATCAAAGAATGAGTGATCCGGCCACCTTACTAGAGAACTAACAGTGATCAAGCAGACTGAGAGCGGGATAAAAAGAGGTAACAGTAACAGCAATTTTTGGGATACACAATTGGGAATATAGAGATATATAACAATCAACATTTAGATCTGTAACCACCACCAATATCCTGCTCAGTAAAGAATACCATGAATAATTCATTGAGGGGGAAAACGCATGTAATATATGGGGAAAATATCTTGTCTAGACAGGTAGCCCTTGACTTATGGCTTCCTGGGGTGGCTAGGGCTTTTTGCTGCACTGCTGTGGCTTCCTTAGGCAGATGCAGCTTCATGCGGCACTACTAGGCTTCAGCTTCACACCATGCTGCTGGGACTTCCTGGGATAGCCGAAGCTCTTGGGACAGCTGGGATTTGAGTCATGCTGCTGGGCTGTAGTTTTGTCCCACACTGCTGATGCTTCCTGGAGCGGCTGGTGTTTCCCAGGATGGCTGGAGCTTTGTGCTACACCGCACTACTGGGGCTTTCCACTGTTTTGCCCCTTAGGAGTTTCTTGCAGCCCCAGAGTGATGTGGTTCTGAGACTGCTGTTGTACAGGGTAGCCAAAAGGGCAAAGATGGGGAGGAGATGAATAGATGGGTAGTAGTGAAGAGGAGGCAGTCCCTTACTGCCCCTTGAACAGAGGCTCAAGGCCGGGAGGGACGTAGCCCAGAATGGCTTGGATTGGAGAGGGCCCTCAACTAACAACTGGTGGAATTTGGTTAACAATGTCAACTGGGATTGCCCTTGCTAAGCAATGAGGTCATGTGACACTGCTTAGCCACATTGCTTAGTGATGGAAGTTCTGGTCCCAACTGGTATTTTAATTTAAGGACTACCCGTAGGTACTGAGAAAGAAAATGCAAAGAAGGGTCTGAGAGAAAAGAAAAATATTTGTCCTAGCTTACCTCTTTGTCTCTTAAGTTTGTATCACCTCCAAAAATCACAGAACTTGACTCGGGTACCTCCGCCATTTTGGCAAGCACCAGTTTCAACTGTTTTAAACGTTCCTCACTGTGATCCTTAGTACTCTCCAAGTGGGAAGTCATAAGGCACAGGTCATTGCCAGAAATGTTTACCTGATTTTTAAAAAAAAGATGCATAGCATGAAAAAAAATAATTTACATTACTCAGTTCTCCCATTCCACCTTTTATTTTTGATCATCACAAAAATGAAGCCTTTTAAAGCTTGTAAATCCACCTACCCTTAATTTAAATTGAAACTAAATAAGGATGCAAGCTGTATTTATTTTAAGTTATCAGTGATCTCCTACAATAATAAATTAATTTGTTGCCAACCACTCTTCCCCTAAATAACACACTCAGACCAAATTCTATCAGGACTCCCATTTTTCCCGGACAAGCCACCTGCAGAAGCTGCTCTGGATTGGGACTCTCCTTCAATAGCTTTTTCCCCAGAAACAGCTCAACCCATATTTGAACGCTATTCCTTCTGAGAATGCTTGCCAACAACTGAGGAAGTAGCTTTTCCTCTTTCCTTGTGTTGCCTACCATATTGCCTGCTCAGACATCCTTGTAAATCAGACATGTCAAACTTGCGACGTCACACAACGTATCGGAGCTTTTTCGCCATAGCCAGCAATGGGGTGGGCGCGGCTCTAGTATGATGAAATCGGCCCGGGGGCCGGCGGTTTGACACCCCTGTTGTAAGTAAACAAGACGTCTGTCTGTCCCAAATGCAACTCCCAATGAGGCAGTACTGATCCAAAGGGCAGATACTACCCAATTGCTTTGTTTCCTTTAGGCAGGGAATATCATGCCTAGAGGTCCATCAGTCCAGTGGTCCCTCTAGGTCCTTCCACTTCCCAGCCCCACTGGGACTCACTAGCATAGATATATTTGGTGTTCCCAACTGCTTCCCAATTCTGTTTAGTTTTTCAGAGGGGCTTCACTTTCTTACATAGAACTGGAATATGAAAGTAGGCAAGAGTGCCTTGATTTTAGGGGATCACCTTGGGAAACACTTGGAATTAGGCTGTGGCAGATGAGTGGCAAAGATAAATCCCTCTGCCTACAGCTCATTAACCACGCTCAAGTGTAACAGCAATGAGCACAACCCTCTCAAATTTCCTTGTGACCTCCTAGGACAGTGTTTCTCAACCTTGACAATTTTAAGGCATGTGGACTTCAACTCCCAGAATTCCACAGCCAGCAATGCTGGCTGTGGAATTCTGGGAGTTGAAGTCCACATGCCTTAAAATTGTCAAGGTTGAGAAACACTGTCCTAGGAGGTCACAGCTCATGTTTTAGAGCCCCGAAATTGGTTGATTAATATACTAAAGGTCACCCAAGTTAGCACATCCATAGTGACATTTTAATCCACAGTCCATCGTTTTTTCAAAGTATGCAGAATAGTAATGACATACTTTTTTACACTATTGTCAAGTATAAGAGAAAATGAAAAAACACAAGTATAGTTGATCGTTTCACATATAGTGCTAAACCTAATACGGCAATAAGTGAAAATTTAGCTTTTCAATCCATTTGTAATATTACAGAAAAGTTCTCATATATTTTGATTTTGTCCAAACATATTTATGTTCCATAATACAAAGAGCTAATATACAAAACTAACTTGTAAAAATAAAATAACAGTTCAAAGTTTATAGTGAGAATACCCATTTCCTTCCATACTAATGTCCCATTAACTTGCTTTTAAAAAATCTTGACTATAGGTTATAGGAAAAGCTGTTTTTTCATGTTTTAAACAATTTTCTCCATAAAGCTGATGTAAAACTCACTTACATATACTGCTAATAAATTTCTCATCATAGAGGTTGTAGGAAAAGCTGTTATTTCATGTTTTAAAACTTTTACTCTTGATTTTTTTAGCATGATGGCGGTAAAATAACCATCCGTATTACCTGGAGAGACAGATGGTCAAACATACACAAAAAAAGAAACGTCAACATCATGGTATTTCACTCAGAATTTCCACACAATAGAAGACATTAGCCTTGAGTCTGGAGGAATTTCAGACATGTATTACATCCTTATTTTTATTTCTCATTTTAAATTAACCCCATTAAACAAAGTTTCATCTTTTTTTGGACCAAGATTACACTTGGACTTTGCATGAGAAGCTGAAACCTGCAATCCCAAAGCTGTGCATGCAAAAGGAAGTAAATTGGGTTTAATTTATATTATTTAAGCACAGTTAATCCAATTATTTCCCATGCATTTAATAATTTCTAGTTTTAGTTATACACTGAACTGGTACACAACTTTTGGAGTATTCTGGAAAGTTCCCCAAAGGTTTAGTTTAAGGGATTATATATGTCAAGGTTAACAACATGTTTTTCAGTCTTGGTTATAATGAAGTGTAATTAGGTAAAAACTTCTGAAGTTCACACAGCCACACCAGATACATCAGGATGAAATTCACTAACTCACATTTATGTATTCCAACCATAGTTTACCTCTTCCTAGGAAACTAGTATAATCAACTTTCTGCAGCTCAATATAGTGGCATTATACAGTATCATAAAAATACCATTGTATTTGCAGTTGTTGCATTAAGCTGGGAGGGACTACTATAACTTCATGCATTAAATTGATAACTTCATTTACCTGGAATAATTGTGTAACTGACTGCTCTCTTCTGGAGGTAACTTAAATATACAGGAATAACCTCTTGTAAAAACACCACATCTGGGCTGTATCTAAATTAAAAAGAGACATTTATAATGAGACATATTGTAACTGTAGGAAGAAAAGCAAAGTTATGGTACTGGTACTAGCAACTGAATGGAGAATATTTCACAATTTTCCAAACTTAATTTCTTCTAGCCCTTTTTAAAATAACCAGTGCATCAATTCACACTTTCCAGGTTTTATTTAGGGTACTAAAAGTTCTGGGTTGCTTGAGATGTGATGTGAAAACCTTGTGATGATTCTCTCACAAAAGTTATTTCTGAATGTTACTTACGTATCAATGATATTCAAGCATATGATAAAACTATATAATGTAAGCAAACCTCTGTCTCATAGAATTCTGCACTCCTGCAATGCAGCTATGAGACTAGACATTTTAATTCATTAATCATGGACTAGTTTTATATATAAATCTTAAAACCATTTTAATTTTTCTTACATGAATCCAGTTTAAAACTCATGCTTTGAAATTAGCTTATTTCATTACAATATTGCAATCTGATCTTATACAGTTCATAAAGTTAAGATGGCAATTTTGATAAACTATGTGGGCATGTCTGTGGGCATTTGATAACACTTCTAACCATGTCTGTCTGTCTGTCTGTGTATACTCTGTGTGTGTGTGTGTGTGTGTGTGTGTGTGTGTGTGTGTGTGTGTGTGTGTGTATGTTTTCTGAGGTTTTCGTGGGTGTTTGTATGTAGGTCTTTGGTTATTCGGGTTTTTTCCCGCGTCAAATTGGAAGTGTCTTGGCTTCTAGGAGCATGAAGCCGAAAACACCAGCCTGAAGATGACGAATGAGACTTCATCGAAACGTCGCCAAGACACTCCCAATTTGACGCGGGAGAAAACCCAAATAACCAAAGACCTACATACATACATATATACATATATACATACATACATACATACATACATATATATATGCTGGAAAATTTGCATAAAAATACGACTCCTGGGCATGTCTATAGTACGAATAAAATACGAACACCAGGAGAATATAAATATAAAAATATACTTTACTAAAAGCTGCCAAGCTTTCGTTTGGAAACTCCAAACATCATCAGGGCTAAGGAGCCAGTAAACAATGATGACTTAAATGGGTTTTGCCGGCATCTGCACCCGGCTCATGGACCGCGTCACCAGTCCCGGCCGGTGTTCCAGATGTTTCTTTATTACTCTCCTTGCTCTTCCTTCTATGGTTCTTCCGGATCATTCCTTCCACTATCTCATTACTAACATTCATCTCCCCCACCACCCCTTTATCCTTATTTCCTTCCATAGTACTGACCCTCATCCCCTTTTTGTTTTCATTTTCCAAAGTAACTTGCTAACTACAACTGCATCTACTCAGAGGAAGCACTGCAATTCTTTAATAATCTTCTCTATGTATTACTGCAGTGTATTATAGATGACATGCTTTAAAGATTTCAGATTTTTTTTAACCTTAAATAGCATAAATGACTGGTGCTAGCTAACTTTAATATTTATCAACCCAGATCCCCACGCAATACCATCATCCAAATACAGAAAATGGTCATTAGAAATAATGGGAGCCATCTGAGGGCTGTCTTTGGCAGAAATTTTGCAATAGTAATTTTGATTTAGGTCCTTTTAATTTGCTTGTAGCCTTGTCCAAAACATGCTTTAATAAGCATTCTAGAATTACTAAGATTATAAATATGAGGAGAATGTTAAATCGAGAATAATGACTGAATAAAACAGAGAAGAAACACAAATCTAAGATTAATGTTTTAGAAGCACAGTAACTTACTCTCCAATTCATGCAAATTAAAAATAATTATTTCTACCATATTCTAGATGAGTAGTTATATTTTATTGATACAAAAGAAATAAAGAACTTTGCCATCAAGCAAAGTAACACATTTTTGCCGCAAAGCCTTAGAGAACCTAAACCTTTTTGTTACTTAGAGACTTAAATGCATAAATATTTTAGCATTGTATTACAAAAATATTCAACTCGTATTAAAAAAGTAGCTAGTACAAAACAAAAGCATAATATAGTCCAGAGCATGCTTGTTCTATAATTAATCTCATTCAATCGTTGGGGCTTATTTCTACTAGATGCCCATAGGATTACTATGATAGATACTTACAAAGCTAGATAGGAACAGACTCCCCGTGCCCTTTCTTGCAGATTATTTGAATCCAGGCCATCAATATTCCAAGTAATTAAAGAAAAAGTGCTGTCATCTTGTGGGTAGATGCCTGCAGCTTCCACTGCAGCAGCTACAGTACTGGTAGTTGAATGATCAGCTAGCTCAACACTGGAATGCACACACACAAATTAAAGCATATTACCTAAAGCAATTTTCTCCAGAACATTTACTTATCCACAGATTTTAAAAACTAATTTTAGAAAATTGCCATCTGCAGTAGGTCCAATTTACTACATAACATGCTATGGTTGTCACAGAAACATTTAGAATTTTTCACATCAGAGATCAGCCTTGAAGCTATGTGGGCATCAATTTCCCTATGGTGCCCTAAGGTTTTAGCTTGGCATGTGAAACTTATCAAGTGTAATTTGTTAGCCATGATTTCTTGGTTTCACACTATCTGAACCAGATAAATTACAGATAGTTCTCAAAACTACCAAAATTTCTACTGTTAAGCAAGACAGTTGTTAAGTGAGTTTTGCCCTTTGACCTTTCTGGTTACAGTTGTTAAATGCAGTTGTTAAGTTAATAACATGGTTGTTAAGTAAATCTGGCTTCCCCATTGACTTTGCTTGTCAGAAGGTTGCAAAAGGTGATCACATGATCCTGGGACAATGCAACCATTATAAATATGCCAAGTGGTTGAATTTTGATCATGTGACCACAGGGATGCTGAAAAATGGTCAAAAGTCACTTTTTCAGTGTTGCTGCATCTTCAAACGGTCACTAAAGTCGAGGACTACCTGTATTTGTTTAACTATATGTGAAAAATAAGGCATAGCACATTACATGTATCTAGCTATAACTTTTAAGCAAGCTGAGAAATGTTAACTATAGCTTTTCATCAGTGCTACCATTTTCATTTTCTACAATGGCTTGAACAATTATTTAAAGGATAGTACCAACTGCACCACAACTATTTCTACCTAAGACAGGGACAAACTAGAGTTTCTCCCCCCCCCCAAATATTTTAGGCTAAACATGTCCACCCACCCTGGACAGCTGGTAATACGGCCCCACAAGGTCATTTAAAATATAAAAAGGAAGTTTGTTATTTATACAGATAGTCCTCGACTTACAACCACAACTGAGCCCCAAATGTTTGTTGCTAAGTGAAACAGTTAAGTGAATTTTGTCACCTAACAACCAGTTGTAAATCAAGAACTATCTGTATACATTAACTAGTTATATATTTTATATGCGGCCCAAGACAACTCAGTGCAGCTCAGGCAAGTCAAAAGTTGGATGCCTGTGTTTTAGACTATTCCTACAATCCCTTGGCAATGGCTATGACATCTGGTCAACTGGCAGGGAAATTCAAAACATCTCAAGTATATCAGTTTGACTATAGTACTCCTATTTAAAGATCTATAGGGATTCACTACAAATAGAGGAAAGTCAGAGCCCTGTTAAGACTTGGAACCAATGCTGACCTAAAAAGTTTGGTTGCTGTGAATCATATTGCACTAACTCCATGCAGTAGCATGCAATAATTTTTTTAAAGAAATCCATTATATTAGAACTTATGCATAAATAATTTATGCATAAATACCAAAATGATCAGGTAGGGTCCAAGTCAGCAAGCAGGGTTGTAGGTATGTCATTTTGCATGGGGAACTATGTTCTGCTCCACACAACACCAAGTTTCATTTCTCTGTCAACTTTCAACCTCATAATTATGAACAGTGGCTGTAAAAAAAAAATCCCTTAACAAATTTGAAAATGAGGAAAGAGTGAAAAGTCACTCTCTCTCTCTCTCTCATCCCAAATCACCTCACAAAGTTGTGATAAGGAAAATAGGAAGAGGAAGGTATGTTGGAGATGTTTGTCACCTTGAGTTATTCGTAATAATAATAATAAAGGTGGGATATAAATAAATAACAAATAAAAGGGATTAGCATGGCCATATAACTGAGGGAACGAAAGATTTTCCCTCCTTTTCTCCACAAAGAGCCTTGGCATAACTTACGGAGCCCCTGTGGCGGGAACTGGGTGAGGCATCCTGTTGACATCTTGCTCAGGAGAGGAGTCAAAGAACGAATTCAGCGCCTTCTACAAAAGAAAAGTCAAATCCTAGTCCTCAACTTACGACCACAATTGTGCCCAAAATTTCTACTGTTCAGTGAGACATTTTGCCCCATTTTACGCCTTTTCTTGCCACAGTTGATAAGCGAATCACTGCAGTTAAGTCAGTAACCTGTTTGTTAAGCGAATGTGGCTTCCCCATTGACTTTGCTTGTCAAAAGGTCGCAAAAGATGGTCCCAGGGGCCCCGGGACCCTGCAACCATCATAAAGGCCAAGCATCTAAATTTTGATCACCTGACCATGGGGATGCTTGCAACGTTGGTAAATGTGAAAAACGGTCATAAGCCATATTTTTCAGTGTCGTTGTTAACTTCGAATGGTCACTAAACGAACTGTTGTAAGTCGAGGACTACCTGTATCGCGGTGGAGGTCCAGGAAGTCGCAGAACGAGGCAGGAAGAAAGACTCAAAACGGCACCTACCTGCATATCCCAGCCGTTCTCGGCCAAGTAGCGCTCAGCCGCGGCTGCGCCACTATTACTGATGGAGGCAAACTCCAAGCAAAGCCGTTTCTGCTGCTCCTCCAGGTCTTGCCGCGGCCCGCTTCCCTCCGCCGAGTGGACGCGCGGCCGCTCCTTCGCCTCGGAGGCCGCCTGCTCCACCTCCCCGTCCGCACGGCCGCCCTCCATCGCCTGGAATAGTTATTTCTAAAAGACTCTTCTGCAGCGCTTAAACGAGTAGAGGCCCGCCAGCGTTCCCCAGTCACTTCCCGTCGAAGCGAAAAGGTTGCGCATGCGTTACAGAGAATCTGCATGCTCGGAATTTCCTGTGTTTTCCAGCGCGCGCGAGGTCGTCGGAACGCGGAGGTGCGGACAGGCGATTCGAAAAAATGCTGAACGTTCGACGCGCTGGTTTGCACTGACTACCACGGATTAAAAGCGCTGGGGGGGGGGAGGGATTTGCGATTCTGCATATGCTAATCATCTGTTCTTTTGGGAACTGGACGTAGATTTTCTCATATAGCGCTGCGTTGCTTCGTGGTACCGCCGCAGTTTGAAGCTGCTCGTAACTGCCTGTTTGGGGATCGTTCTTGCTCTGAAAGAATTCCACGTTTGATGCCACTATGGCTCACGTCACCATTCAAACTCTTCGCGAGGTGATGAAAGTCATGTTGGAGTCGCCCGGCTTCGATCGGGTGGCGAATAAGGTAATGAGGTGTTGGGTTCATGTTGCTGATTTTCCCGGGTTGACCTTGAACAGACTGACCGAAAGGTTGCAGCAGCTACTGTAAATCATGGCCTACTGTATCCTTTCAAGGATGTTGAAGTAGAGCCACCTTAATCTTTTGGGTTAGCTAAAAATCAGGAGTCTGATAAGACCCTTTTCAGACGAACACATTTTATTAAAAGGTATTAAGCTTTTGTAAACCATAACTCACTTTTTCAGACACAATGGAATGGCTGGACTGATACAGAATTTAAATTCAGATGGGGGGGCAAGGGGAAAACAGAATGGTCACGCAGGTGACATGTGACACAGCTTACAAGTACCTTGTCCAATCACAATTATAATGTGTTAAAATATACTGTGTTTGCTGAGACCTGAGATAGTGTGAAATTTTTAAAATGATAATTTTATTAAAGGTTACAATTAAAAAGATAAGCCAATGCAAATCGAAAATATAGGAGGTGAAGAAAAGAAAAAAAAGAATAGAAAAATAGAGACAAAAGAAATATATAAAGAAATAACTTTCCCCTTCACCGCAACACGTATAAACAATGTTCAGGGAAGCTTTTATCAGTCAAGATCTGAAACAGGAGAACTACATTGTCAACCTAGAGATTATTGAGTGGGCTAATTCATATATGTATCTATATACTACTAAAACTCCCTTTGTGTTTATCGGTGCCCCTATTTGTACTTCAAGTTAGTGCAAATGGTGTATTGTACTGCAACAAAATTTGAATCAAGGTACTTAAAGTGTACTAATTCTAAAAATGTATAAAATAATCCAAGAATTTAAATTTCTACAATGTTCAGATCAGTTTTATTTGCAAAGTTATGGCCACCCAGGGGCAACTGCAGCAAAAGATTCTACCATCATCCATGTAAAAGAGTTACCTTGGAAAGAACTTCCAAGAAGTACAAACTTATCCTCTGCCCAATATTTAAGTAAATTTGCAAATAAAGTAACTCAAAGTTATTCAGGATGTGTGAATGCTGACTGAAAGTGGAAGTAAAGTAGAATGGAATCTTTATTCTACTCAATAGAAAGCCAGCATGTGCTTATAGGGTGCAGATAAAATTCACTGAGACATTATGGAACTAGATTTCTATTTCTCTTCCAGATGAAGATGGTCTCCGCGAACCCTGGAAAAGTTGTCTGTGAAATGAAAATTGAAGAACAGCACACAAACAGAGGAGGAACTCTGCATGGGGGCCTGACAGCAACTTTAGTAGATATTGTGTCAACAGCTGCGCTAATGTATTCTGAAAGAGGAGCACCTGGCGTCAGTGTGGACATGAACATTACGTAGGTATCAAACTTGGCGAAGGTTATTTCCATGCTTGTTTCCTTTTATCTGAGCCTTCATTCTGCACTGAGTGTGACAAATCCAACTTGTATTAATTCCAAGACATCATCAGTCCAGTCCAATGCTGTGATACTACTGGCTGTATAAATTTAAATACTTTTTGGAAAGCTAGATTTCTATATCCAGATTCTTCAGGGGTTCTAAAAGGTAGTGAAATATTCATTAGTCACGCTTTTGTTTTGAAGTACCCAAATCATTATTTTAGCTTTATTTTTGTAGTAAGCCATTACTATTCATTACTATTACTATGTAAGGAAGTGAAACAAGAACTAACAGACCCATCTGCCTTATATCAATCTCGAGGGAGAGGTGTCTGTGGCTTCAGAGGAACGTGGGGAAGAGCAGGCCAAGGCAGGCCAGGGCCCTTCTGAAGTAGAACAGGTTGAACAGGAGAGACAGAGTTCAGGCGATGAGCAAGGGCCACCCCCACTGGATCCTCGAGCAGGGAGAATGGAGAGAAGGAGGGAACAACACAGGCAGGCTCAACTACTCGGGAGGAGAGCGTCCCGCCTCTTTCCACAAGGCACACCTGGAGACTGAGATTTAAGGAGATGCTGTGGGGAGAGGCATTTGTCGGGAACAAACGCTGATTCCTTGGAGTTTTGTGTGTGTGTTGTTGCTGATCTCTTGTTCTGTGACTTCTGCTTGGAAACCCGGAAACTCTTTACCATTGGACTGGCTGACAACGTTGCTTGGATGTTTAAAGAGGTGGAGCTCTTGCCTCACTGTCAGGAGGCTATGAGTTTGATCCTAGGTAGTGGCAGAGATTTCTCCCTCTTGAGATCCATGTAGGCGTCACGAAGGGCATCCAGCCAGTGAACGTTCCGCTCCATTCAATTGCCCTGACTCCACCCTAATGCAAGGATTACAGGATTGTTAAAAGAAAAAAAAATGGAGATTGGACAAGGATTCTCTGGATGCAACATATACATTTTACTCTTATGTCTGAAAGCTTCTCCAAACCTATCACTCTGAACAACATCCTTTTCACTGCATTCTGTTTTAATGTACGTGTCATTCAGAAAGATTTTTATATATGCAAAATGAAATTAAGAAATTTAGGGTGGCATATATCATTCTGCTGTCCCCAAAATAGTGTTGGATAAGCATGACTAAAAGTGATGGATTGAGTCCCTCTGCGAATATCTCAGCTAAGCAGGTACAAAAATATCCAACAATTTATTCAGTACTCTTTTTTTGACTTTTATTAAACAGTCAAAAAGTTGCTTAGGCAGGAAATTTAGTGGCTGATTTTAATTCAGTCTCTTTCTTCTGTCGCCCTGCCTCAGAACGCTTAGAGGACAGTTGTAAGGGTGACTTGAAGGATGACAACAACACATATTGCCTTTCATTGTAAATGTAAGAAATATTTTTCCCTTCTGTATTCTAGGTACATGTCATCAGGTAAAATTGGAGAGGAAATCCTGATCACTGCTGAGGTTCTGAAGCAAGGAAAAACTCTGGGTTTTGCCAATGTGAATTTAACAGATAAGGCAACAGGAAGATTGATAGCTCAAGGGAGGCACACCAAGCACCTGGGACACCAGTCATAAAAAAATAAAATAAAATCCTGAGAAATCCAAGAACATAGGATGGAGGAGTGTACCACAGCAAGTTTCAAAAATTGAGGTGCAGTCGTTGGGTAATGAAATAATATTGCAACATTGAATTCTGTTTAAATTAAATTGTTGGCCCAAGGTCAGATGTGTTGGTGTATAAATGTATACACATGTCTGTACATGTATTTATATTTATGTGCACCATGTCTAGGGTGAATAAATAAGGTCGGCCTTTTGTTTGTTAATAGAACATACATGTTAAATAAATGTTTCTCCTGCTAGGAAAAATAGTAAAGTGGAGCTAATATAAGTGTGAACCTTGAAGCACTGAAGAAAAGATATAGAGAAAATAGTTTTTCTCCTGAAACTCAAAGTTTGCTTTTGAGTTTCAGTTGTGGGAGGGACAGATGATGACAGCAGCTTCTAAGCCACTATTTTTCAGCCTCAGCAATTTTTAAGCATGGTTGGCTGAGGAATTGTAGGAGTTGAAGTCCACATAGCTGCAGGTTGCTGAAGTTGAGAAACACTGTTCTAAGCACTGGATTGAATCAAAAGAAGCTGTTTTCCCCCCAGATGTAATTCTTCCCCTGCAGCTCTGGGAAAGACAAAACACTCAGGGAAGTGGTTTTCCATCTTTGGGAAGAGCATAAAAGGTGATGCTAGGAGGGTTTTCAAAAAGGTAACATGGGATTCAACTCACTGTGATTTCAGGGGGCTCCAGTTGCCTTTTGTATTGGTGCCTTTAAGCCACGGGATTCACCTGAATGTATTTCTTTTAATAGAGTGTTGAATGAGTGCCCACCTAATAAAAGAAGGTGAAAGTCCGAAATCTTTTAAATGGCAGTATTCTTTCCAAAAGAATTTGTTTTGTTAAAAAGTACTGAGAGGGATGAGAAAGGCTGCTGAAATGTTATTCAATAACATTTTGATCTAGACGTTTTAATTTCAGTGTAAAATCATTTCTGCTATGCTTACCACAACACCAGCAAGAACATTTTATCCCTTACTTTGGCACACATACTTACATCTTTTTATTCAAAGACTGTCCCAGAATCAGCTATACTGAATGTAGATGAGTGCAGAAAAAGCCTAAGAAGTGGTGGAAGGAGAAAGCAGAGGCTAGTGCACGAGTTACTTGGGATAAGATGGGCTGTCAATAAATGTAATAATAATAATAATAATAGCTTGGTCCTTGTGATTTTGTGCCTGTGGGACTTCTGGGTGCTCTGTTCTTTTGTGATACTTGGCTAATTATATTTCAGACATTGAGTTGCTCTTTCCGTTGCTCTTGATCCCATAACTGTGATGATCTCTAGAAAGATTTCTAAAAGGAAGAAACTCCTTGCATTGCTCAGCTTCTGCCTAGTGATTTTGCTTGGGTTCACTGTTTTATTGCAGCTGAGGGTTATTCGCTGCAGGTGGCAGAACTTAACAACCTTGGCTTATTTTGAAAAAAAGCTAAGGGGATCAGCCCTCTTTAGTAATTGGATGGCAGAGCACTGGGAAATCTCAGGGCTGTGGGCTATATATTTATTTGTTAAATTTATTCACTGCCTATCTCGCCACAGGACTACCCTGGACAGCTTACAACAGTAAAATGGGAAAAATAATTTAAAAATGTAAACATAACAATAGCAAAGCAATGAAACTATAAAAAGAAACAAGGAAAATACAATGATACGAATTTAAAAGATAGGTGGAGGAAAGCAAAAAGCATGGGGGGGGTGCGGGGGGAGGAAGTGTGGTCAGCTAATTAGTCAGCACCTGTATCTTGTAGCCATCTCCAGTGTGGTCCTCTCTTATTGAGTCATCTCTTTAGGTCATTTCAGCACCCAACTCTCTTACATTTTGACGTGTCCCAAGACTTTTTCATTGATTGTGAATTTGCTTGAAGATAAATATGCCTCTTGTGGTTTTCAGCAAATTGCAGTATTTGTCTTTTTAGACTGTTCCTCTCCAGCTTATTCAGAGATTAGATGCCTGCGTCAGTGAAGTCTACCAGGGTTGTATAGGTGGTGGACTACACTGTAGAAATAGATGACCATAGTAGATCTGGATGGAATGAAAGAATACTATTTCTACAAATCAAAAATCAGGAGCCTTGTAGTATATTTTAGACCAGGGGCGTCAAACTGCTGGCCCACGGGCTGGATGCATCACACAAAAGCCGCGCCCACCCCATTGCCGGCAATGGCAAAACAGTCCCGATACGTTGCGCAACGTCTCATGACGTCGCGAGTTTGACATGCCTGTTTTAGACTATCGAACTTTATTAAAAGGCATTAACTTTTGTGAGCTATAGCTCACACTGCTCTGAAAAAATACCACCACTTTCCTGATTTTTTTTATTGCCATCGACTAACAAAACTCTTCTATGATATTCTGCAAGCAGTCATCTGCCCTTACGTTGCAACTATAAGCAAAGTGCTTATAAAGCCTTTCAGTAAAATAGCAGGGGATGAAATAGGTCCTTGGTGCTTCCTACAAAAAAGATACCATGCTTGTTAAAACATCTAGAACTGGAATTGCCTGAGTGGGCTGTTTCAATTTAAACAACTACTCAATTGCTTACAGTTTTGACTTTTGCACTTCTGTGGTTATTCCCTGTCCTCATTCTGAGCAGGAAGGGAAAAAATACAAGAGATCCTATACCAGTGATGGCGAACCTTTTAGAGACCGAGTGCCCAAACTGCAACCCAAAATCCAGTTATGCATCGTCGGGTGCTGGGTGGGTATGGCCCATTGGGTGGGTGTGGCCCATTGGGTGGGCGTGGCTGCAGTGGTAACAGCAGACTAGGTGGGGCTAAAAAGTTCAATCAATCAATTCCAACTTTGCAAGATCTTTTTTTTCCCCACGAGAAGTTGAAATTGACTGATTGATTGAACCTTTTTTTTTTTTTTGTACACGACGGCGGAGGCCTAAAGCGAAAAGGTTTTATAAAACCCAGCTGAAGGCCTAGGACTGGGGCGACGGTGCGCGTGCCCACAGAGAGGGCTCTGAGTGCCGCCTCTGGCGCCTGTGCCATAAGTTTGCCACCACTGTCCTATAGGAAAGCCAATCAAGTTGTTAAAATGAAGACAGCGTGTTGAACAACAAATGGAATGAAATTGCACAAAGATAGAAAATTACTGTTTTTTGGAACCATAATTACAAAGATGGAATATGTAAAAACCCCAAAACTAATGAATCTAATGCATTGTGTCAGAATGGGCACTGATAGCAGACCAGATAAGGCCCCTCAAGTTTTTTCCAAGGAGTCTACCCTGGCATTGCAACTTTGGCTGACTTGATCTGATTGGGCAGGAACACAGTCTAAACCCATTGGTGGATTCTCCATCTCCAGTGCTGGAGAAAGGAAATTTAATGTTCAGTACTCAGTAGTCGGCCTTCATAACATTGGCTCCTTTGTTCTTGGATAAAGAGGGGCACCTAAACTAATTTTTTCTCTTATGAAGACCAATGATTAAAATAATGTATTTTTTAAAAAATATTTCTATGCCAGAGTTTCATTAGCTAATTAATTTGTGGGGTCCCTTGCAGCTGGACGCTCTTCTCACTCCTTGATGTTGACCATTCAACAGCAGAAGGTTGAGGGACATAGAGCCCTTGACTTTCAAAGTTACAATGGCACTGAAAAAACTGACTTGTAACATTTTTTACAGTTTCAACCTTTGTAGTAACCCCATGATCAAAATGTGATCAAAATTCAGATGCTTGGCAACTGGTTCATACTTATGACCGCTGCTGCGTCCCAAGGTCATGTGATCATCTTTTGCAACCTTTTGATAAGCAGAGTCAATGGGGAAGCCAGATTCACTTCACAACCGGGTTACTAACTTATCAACTGCAATGATTCGCTTAATAACTGTGGCAAGAAAGGTCCTAAAATGGGGCAAAACTTACTTAACAAACATCTCACTTAACAGAGGTTTTGGGCTCAATTGTGGCCGTAAGTCAAGGACTACCTGTATATGATATCCAGCTTTAAATCTTCACCCCAGCTGGACCAGTTGAGTGCTGTCTTAGTATCTGGAGGCGGTGAATGAACAAGAATGGACAAGAACAGGCTTCATTTAACTCTAGCAAGATTGAGTAGCAAGATTGAGTAGCAAGCTTTTAAGGTTTCCTAAATTGGGTAATTTTCCATCTTAGATAGAATAGCATTGCGTCAGACAAAACCACTGTGCAATTTGGGAGTTTAACGTACAGGCTCCTGTTCAAAGAGCCAGTAGCAACTATGGTTAGAAGTGCTTTTACACATTGTTAGGTGTGCCAACTGCACGGTTTCCTGAATTAGGTCACTTATTCATATCTTGCTCATGTCCCAAATGGATTCTTCTAACGAGCTCTACATGGGGCTGCTCTCGTAGAACATCCAGAAGCTGTAGCTGCTCCAGAATGCAACAAAACAGGTGCACTTTGGAGAACCCATATTAATACCTCAGTTTCCCAAGTTCCTAGGGTGCTTTCAGAAGCAATTTGGGTTGCTGTTATCACCTACAAAGGTACCCGTGCTTTGGGGCTGGATTGTTTGAAAGGTCACCTCTCCGATTCTGTCTACTTGTCCAGGCAGGTTGAAACAGGAGGCATTGATTGAAAAATGTCATCTGGAACCAGAAAGTGGGCTCTTTTGGTTGCAGTGCCTGTCCTTTGGAACATCATACCTATTCCATCCGTTCCAAAATTAGATTGGTCCAAACCTTGCCAGCTTTTCAGAAGGATTTGAAGACATGGATGGAGATTGAATTTTCACTAGGAACCTATATGGTGGGGATGTGGTTATGTCTTTCTAGGTTCAATAAGCTATCACTTTGGTGTTCATTGCATTGCACTTTTAGATGTTGACCCCTAGTCACCATAATGAGATGGGTAGCTTATACAGATAGTCAAGTGATGACTGTAATGGAACCTACACATTATGGTTGTCAGTGATAATGGTTGTAAAATGGGTCAGTTGTGACCTATTTTAGCGGTGTTCATTAAGCAAATGCTGTGACTTTAAAACAAATGTTACAGTCATTAAGTGAATGCCATGATCACTAAGCAAACCCATTGTTCTCTATAGTGTGGTTTTGCAAAACCATCATAAAACATGATCATTTGATTACAGAAAATCTCAAATGGCTGTAAATGCAATCATGTTGCCAATCACGTGGCCACAGGGGAGGCAACTGCCATAACTTCAGAGCCAAGTTGCAAGTCCCCTTTTTTGGGGTTTGTTGCAACTTAGTGTCAACGCTGCAAATATTACATATTCTTGCTTTTGACAATATGTAGAATTGTCTGGTAATTATGGGGTTAATACAGAGCAGAAGGGGGGTTGGGGGTAAAGCCTGGGAAAGAAAGAGGAAGAAAACATTTGACCTTCACACTAACTGGGTAATGTGAGATATGATGGCTAATTTAGGGAGGGAACATGCTGATAATTTAACTGCTCAGAGGAAGAGAACTTAGATCCTAGCATCCCTCCGTTGTTTTTGTAACAATAAAAGACTTTTAGGAAAATAAATGCCTGGAAGTTCTTTGGAATGTTTCATTAGCCGGAACCACAACATCATGCTAGGATCTCACATTCTTTTCAATGGGGTCCCGAGCCCCATCCACTGTCTCTCTATGCTTGAGAGGAGCTGGTAAAGATTCCGGGAAGATCTCATTATGGAAAAAGAAAGCCTGAGGCCAGCCCCGTGTCTCCAATGGGGGGGGGGGGGAAGCGACAGCCAGCAAGCTGGTGGAGAGAGGAATTTGGCAGATTTCCCAGCTGAGAGCAAAGACTTCAAAAGCAGAATGGAAAGATAACACAGTTATGGGTGAGTCGTTGGAAAGCACATGGAAGTTGTATTCAAAGTAACACTAAAGCACCAGATTGCTAACTGCAGCTTCAAGAATCCAAAAGTCAAATTTGATCAGCATTAAAAGGCAGTAGTTTTCATTTGAAATACCATCTGCTCAAGTTTTATCTGCATATGCCATACCTGAACAGGCCTAAAGGGCTCATCATCTGATCCCTTCCATCTAGAAAACAGAAGACAGACTATCTTCTCAATGAAAACCAGAAATCAGTTCCTACAAAGTGAAACCTACAGCCCTTCCATTGCAAATGTACCTGCCAGGGACTCCAGCCCTGAAGAGAGAGAGAATCCAGTCTGAATCCTCTGCAGCAATGGGGAGATTGGGTTTCAAGCAGGTGGCTGATCCATGTCCTCTGAACTTACCACAGCTAATAGAGGCCTTGCAATGCCTTGGAGTGGTACAGATGCCAGGAGATCAGCAGCTGTTGGGAGAACAGCCACAGCAAGGAGATTGGCCATAGCCCCCAAACGTGCAACCCCTGGGCATAAATCTGCAACCAGGTTGGGGCCTACAGCAACTGGGGGAGCCCAGCAGGAAGCCTGTCAGACCCTGCCTTCACCGGCCAGAGACCCCAACCCTGAAGCGAGGGGGAGTTCCAGTCTGAGGCATCTGCAGCAATGGGTAGATGTAAAAAAAATTATATGTACTTTATCATAATGAAGTTAATATAAAAAAGTTTTCCTTTTGCATAATCCTTTTAACAAATAAACTGTTATTTTAATTGGCAAGTAACCCTGAGTTGAATAGAAAAAAAGCTTATTAAAAATGTTTTATTCGTAAGAAATGCCGGTTTCCTGGTTTAGCATCCTCCTCACACACATTTATACATATGCATATATAGCATACTCTCCTCCAAATGTATAATAATTACCATTAGGTAATTAGGTTGAATTAATAATGAAGTGACTGTCCAAGTCAGGCAGTGAGATTCATTGAATCTGTATCCAATACCAATTCAACATTCTAGAATTACTTTACATTATCAGTTAATATTGTCATGGATCGTGTTGCTTTATCAATTGAATGTCTGCATACTTTATAACTATCATGAATTTCATAAAAGAGCAGATAAATGTTCAACTAATTTGTTTATTTTCATTTGTTCCAATTCCAAACAAAAGCTAAATACAAATTTTAAACAGATAAGCACTAGATTTACCCAAAGGGAGGTTGGCTTATACAGATTTACTTCAGTAAAATTACTCAACCCATGAGCAAAGTGTTCTTTGCCAAAACTATACAGTAGTCTTTCTTATGTTCATTGCACAATCTTAAACAAAATATGTTCTGTCAAAACCAACTTTGACACTCCAAACAATATTTTACAATTAAATCCACAAATGCTTTAGATCTTATTCCTCCCCCCCGCCCCCACCCCAAAGAACTTCAGAGGGTTTTCCATGTCAGAAATGTTTTGGAAACCAGTATTTCCTACTCAGTTCACCAGCCATTTTACAAGTCAACTCTCAGGAAAAAAAGCAATCCTCTGCCAACAAGGTTTCTGCAGCTGCTATTTTTAATTTAGCTGCTTTAAGCTACTTCAGACCCCAGGTCTGTAAAATGTATTCAACTTAACAGAACACTCTACATTTAGTTATACAGCAAACTGGGGAAAGAGATCCAAAAATGAAAATGCTAGTAAACTCAAACATGGCCAAGCAAAATAAGAGGCAATTCATGCCTACAATGAATGAGATGCTTTTCTTCCTTAAAAGATTTCTTTCCCATAGTAAGCCATCTACTGTAGCAAGCCAGAGAACTAGTCATCAGAATGAATCTGACACTGCTCTGATACAATCATGTTAAAAGCAACGCTTAGAAGGTTTTTACACCCTTACATTCACTTTTCACCCTATGAATACTGAAACAGGGGACATGACCAGCACAAATGGACACACCACCATAAATGATCGCTTTGTGCTCTCAGATAACATTTCTTTCAGTGTGTAACAGTCCCTTCATTTCACATTTTGGTAAGATGCTCGTGCAATGCAGAAATATGCAGAGCATTCTCTTTCATAAAGTCCATGCGGAAAACATCTTTAAAAAAAAGTTCTGAGAGACAAATGAGAACAGAAAATAATCCAGGATGATCGAGTTTCACGATGGATAAGTGTTCTGAGCATGTGTCCATTTTCTTCTATTCCGAAAAGAATAAATGGCGAGAAAAGTGGAAACTACACTCCTGCAACCTGTGATTTTTCCCCATTTTGCTGGCCAGAACCCTATTCTGGCATGTATGGGCGGAGGTGATCCTCTACAGTACCAACCGCCCAGTGGGTGAGTTGCTCCTGTGGCAGATACAGGCAGATGCTGCATAACTTGAAGATTGTAGCTTTGTTTTTTGGAGTCTGTAAAAAATAGATAATTTCAGAACCAAGGATAGGGGTTTCTTTATGCATGGAAATTTAAATTTCTCCCAGTTTGTCTTTTCAGAAATAATTTAGGAACTTGAAAGGAAGCATAGGGAAAGAAACCAAACCTAAAAATCTGTCACATTATAATATTTTTGCTGGATATGTAACTTTATCTGAGTTCTATACTTTACTTTTTCTCTCAGAGAAAGTGCTTTTCCCAAGGTTAGATTATGTTATACTTTAAAAGATCAGTAGAAACTCAGTGCTACCATAAACAACAAACACTGTTCATGCACACAGGCAAATCTATATTTGCTCGTGTGCATCAAATCTATATTTTTCAATTCTACAATTTAAAAGGATGCTACCTACTGAATGTTCGTTACACTGCCAAAACACAAAAAAATTGGCCAATTGTTATATCTCACAATATTATGCTTAATGCCTGTCATATGCACACTATCTATCTAGCTTCCATATTTTGCATGACAACTGGTTTTATATAAGCAAACAGAGATGCTAAATAATAAATGAAGCAACTATTATACTGGAAGAAGTTTACCTGCAAGTGCTGTCTGTCAATGAAAAGAAACACTGACTGGTTAGGGTTGTTGATAACAATTCCAGTCTTGTCCTTTCGGCTCAGTACATGCAGAAACTGTTTTTCATAGTCACCATGATGAAATTCAAACCTGGCCTATTCAAAATATTCAACAACAAAAAATATTTTAATTCAAAATTAAGCAGTCTTGTAGACATTTTTTGAACGATTACATGATTCCTGGTAACTGTGGGTGGCCTACAAAAAAACTCACTTAAAAACAAAGTGCAAGATGAAAGAATTACGAAGACACTAAATCCAGAGGGGAACAAAAAAGAAGAAAGGAACATGAGTTGCCTTCTAAGATCCACTAACTGCATTGTGGACAAATGAAATTATTTTTGAATCAAACAATACTAAGTCCTGGAGTCTAAAGAAAAGTATTCCATTCTTTTACCTCCCCCATTCCAATTTACAAGCTATTATTCTATATAAGTTATAACAAATTTAGCAATTGGGAAAACTTTTTCTATTGTTAAACCATTATATTAGAATTACATAATATGGTATTATTATATATATCCCAAAGTGTAAAATCACAGCTACCAGGTCTTTAGCTGGTACTGGCCTTCATATGCATCAGGTTCTTCTCAAGAAGCTAGGATGTTATAATGTATTGGGCAAAGCATATGTGCAGATCCAAGCACTGTAGCCTTTTGCAATCCAGATGGAAATTTTATCAATCTGAATATTTTTTAAGTGCGATTCAAATTTTTTTGATATGGCACCCAGTGTGTCAATAACTACTGGGATCCTCACAACCATTTTGTGCATTATAATTTGTTATACAGTGCTAAAGTAAAATAAGCTTATTGAACCAGCTTCAAACAGGAGATTGATTCAAAAAACAAAGCAATATTTTAAAAATGGCAGAATGCCTTATGAATTAAACCTTCAATATATCACAACTACCAAGGCCATCCAGATCCATTTGTATGCATACTCACAATTATACATCTTGTGCTGCAATCAAAATTCAGTCAGGTAGGCAACTGCTGTTTTCTATCTGCTTTGCATTACAAACTCCATAATAGCCAATTATTGTCCATGCTTATTTGAGCACATGGAAGTTGTATTCAAAGTAACACTAAAGCACCAGATTGCTAACTGCAGCTTCAAGAATCCAAAAGTCAAATTTGATCAGCATTAAAAGGCAGTAGTTTTCATTTGAAATACCATCTGCTCAAGTTTTATCTGCATATGCCATACCTGAATAGGCCTAAAGGGCTCATCATCTGATCCCTTCCATCTAGAAAACAGAAGACAGACTATCTTCTCAATATCATTCCGAGGCCAAAGTATGAAGTCCATCTCCTGTGTACAGCCAATCACATCCTGAAGAGATAAAAATCATTTAATAGTACCCAACATTGTAGCATATGAATATGTATTAATCAGTAACTTCACTAAAATTGTATGTTATCATTTATACACATATAGTATTAAGTTTTTTTTAGTTATGCTCCTAAATAGTACTTTTTCCAAATTTAAGAAATCTCAAATTCAAACCTCTTTCAAATTTAAAATATAGCCCAGATATACACCATCCAATTGTTAAATTCGAACATGAAAATTTTAAAAAGAGGTTTTGCACAAAATCACCCCAACAAAAGCATCAAACTTAGTCATCACATATAATTCAGTTTTAAATTATAGTAATCTTTTTTAAAAATTTTAGCATTATCTGCTGCTTAAATAAAACCCAGCATACATAATTTATAGAATTAAAGTACCGTATTTTCCGGCGTATAAGACTTTCTAAAGTGTTGAAATCGGCGCCGAAGTCAGGGGTCGTCTTATATGCCAAGTTGTCTTATACACCGGAAATTACGGTAGTTTCCGGCGTATAAGACGACTTTCTAGGCATGGAAATTGGCGCTGAAGTTGGGGGTCGTCTTATACGCCGAGTCGCCTTATACACTGGAAATTACGGTAATGTTTTTTTCCTGTTGGGATCAATCTATTTGGCTTAGATCTTGAATAAGTAGTAACCTGCTTCGGAGAGCATCCTGCAAGTAACGTTTTTATTTGTTTATTTCCTGCTAATAAAGATGATTTCTATAGATTCTTGTTCTTTGTAAATTTGTTTCTTGAGGTTTTTGACTGAAAAATTCTCCGAAGGAGCACAAAAAAGCTGAAGAAAAAGGACACAATATAGGTAGCCCTCGATTTATGACTGACCATCTAATGACCATTTGAAATTCCAAAGGGTCTACCTGGGAGTACTTATGACCTGGATTCAAAGTTCCGACAGTCTCACACACACACGCACACGGTCATGTGATCACGCTTTAGGCACTTGGCAAGTTTCAAATGTATTTGTTTGCACTATCCTGCAGTGATGTGATCAAATTTTACAACAGTTTTGCTGAAAATCAGCATTTACTTCCAGTTTTCGGCAAAACTGGGCCCACAGCAAACCATAGGCATTTGCTTTATGACCATGATGTTCACTTAACAACTGCTGCAAAAATTGTCATAAAATCAGATTGGTCACATGACCAATTCATTTTATGACCATCACAAGTTACAACCATGATGGGCACGTTCCATAATGGTTATAACTTGAGGACACCCTGTGAGAATAATCTCCCTTACTCCCCTTAGGAGGATCCAGGGGCAACACAAAAAACTGATGGTGCCAAAATGGAAATATGTGCACAGTGACATTATCATCCAACTGCAATTACATACTGATGCTGCGCAAACAGGTGGTAAATGACAATATTTACATAGTACTATTGTCATATCATGGAAGGATCCTTCATTTGATCATAATCTATTTACAGGTAAGAACTCAGAATATTGTTCAAGATAATTTTGAAGCCATTAAAGACAAAGCAGTTGATTAAGATATATTTTTGAATTATTAATAATTAATGTTTTAATAAGTTGGTTTTACCTTATTAAAACCAGATCTGATAAGGAAATAAAGTAGGTAAGACTTAGAAAATTAAAACTAGGGACGAACTATATATCTACTGTATTATAAAATATTCTTCACGAGCACAATCTCAAAGAGCTGCATGTCTTTTTATATACCCAAAGATTTTAAAAGAAATAAAAATTAAAATTAAAAAAAAATTCCACTAGGTAACATAATAAATTCCACATCAGTAAAGACATATTGAATATTAATATTAAAGGTGCATTAGAAAAGAAGGAAACTACTTATAGAAATATTTCTTTTAGTAAATCCATCACCTTCTATTTTGACTCAAAAACACAGCTTGATCAAGGACTGTAAGAAAAACATTTGATTGTTGAAAATAGAAGAAAAATATTTTTTTTACCCTGCGCATAGACTGATAGCGGGGTGCATGTAACTGTACAATATCCTTTTGAAGAAGCTCAATGGAACTTTCCAAGGAATAGCTGGAATCTCGCACACCTTTCAGAATATTTTCTTCATAATTATTGGTCATAACTGGTATCACTTCAGACACTTCAAAGAGTGCTGACTTTTTTCTCTAAAGAAAAGAAAATTAAACATCTGTTATTAAGAAATAAATGTTGAAGTTCAAATACAGAACTTAGGAAATTTAATTATCAGGAAGTTCAAACCTTAGTTTTAAAAGGACGTATGTGAAGCCAAAATTCATCCCTTTTAATTCAATAAAAGGTATTAATGTTAAAATCAGGGTCTTTAAATAGGTGGTGTTTTGGCTGAAAGACAATTTGCTGTTCTTTTTTTGAAATTCAGTTTTGGGTACCTATATTCCTCTCATGTATTACACATACAAACCCCATACAATATAAAATCTTAAATATTATCCTTCCATGCTTGAACATCTGTAATTTCTACCAAAAAAGCAAACACAATGGAACTTTACAATAGTGCCACTAAGTTATGGTACTTAGTGGTTATGTGTATTAAGAAATGTATTCAATAAATAAATCAGCCTATTTTAAACAAAGAAAATCTTATGCCTTTTTAATATATATTATCCATGTTTTGATTCTAAAAGACTTTCAATTAAATACGTATCTTATAACATAAATAAGATTACCTTGTCTTTGAATACAAAGGCAATATACATCTTGAAATCAAACTGGTCAGCTAGAGATTCTTTTTTCTTTTTAAGCTGAGCACGAAGTCTGTTCAGAGCTTGTTTCTTCCGGGAGTTTGGGTCCCCCATTTTATAATACAGATGGTACAAAAGCCTTTTGAAACTGTCACTAAACTGTGGGCCCTTTTTTCATGAGACTCAAGTGCAACAGAAACAAGTCATTTTATTCCTGCTTATACCACTGAATCAATAAAACAGAGGCAAACCCCAAAAGTGCACCTCAGACAATTGTTTTACAAGACTGTCTTACTAGAGGGGTCATAAAACAAAGTAAGTTGTCCAACCATTACTGGACAAAGGGTCTGCACGTATTACCAAAAGCCAAAAAGATTTTTTTTTTGAAGAAAATACACTGATATACAGTTTAAACCACAGGAATAAAGGGGCAAGAATAGGAGAAAAATCTTATCACAATTTATATGCATAAAAAAAGGAATAAAGGGGATGAACCCAATCCATTTGGGTGTTGTTTCTTTGCCCCAACCCCTCCCCCAAAAAACCAAACAAAAAACTGCAATTAAAGACAGTATTTTATCATACCCAGGTTCATGACTCTGCTGATTATTACCAAGATTTCTGCTATTGCTAAACTGTCTGCTTAATTTTCAATAATTATTAGACTTGGGAGAAAGCAAAGGAAGGACTGCAGAAGAGGAGTGGATGTCCTGGGAGGCAAGACATTTCCCTACTAACAAAATCATCAACCACAGACAACACAGGGCTGGTTTGCAGAAGAGCAAGAAGTTTGGAAAACAGCAGAGTCATTTCTAACTTCATCATGCTCATAATCATGCATACGGTCACCCCAAGGCTGTGTCTGTTGGAGAAAAGAGGGATCATGATGGCCATTAATCAGAGCTTAAAGGCAAGCGAAAAGCTATCTAGCACTCCCCTAGCAGGGAAAGAGACCTACATACTCCAATAGCTGTCTAGCCCCATCAACTATCCTTCCTCTGCCGCAAGGGCCACTGTTCAGTTGGGGCTGGGCATGGCTGGTGCGATTAAGCCTCCTTAGCGTAGCTTTCCTCTTCCTTAAAATCAACCTGAAGAGGAAGAGACGGGCCCGTGCTCAGCGCAGGGGGAGGGAGGGGGACCCAGCCTACAGCCCAGGACCCACTCTTGCCTTTAGTTAGCTCCAATTTCTTTCTTTGAAAAAGCAAAGTATGGAGGAGGGAGGCCGGAAGTTGTCAATTGCAAAAGGAAAAAAAAGGGGGGGAGGGAAATATTTAAGCAAAAACAGCCGTTTGCGCAAGTGGGCTTTTGTGGTGAGGCTCGCTAAATCGAAATCAAATCATGAAAAGGGGGAGGGGGGATTACCCCGCCGGTCCCTTTCGTAGTTGTTCAGATAGGATTTCACCTTTTTTATATAAAAAAAATAAATAAAACAAAACACCCTCCTCCCTCCTTTCAAGTTTCCCTCATAAAAATAATTTCTCTCTTGCTTTTCACCTCGGCGGGAGGCGCAGGCGGCGAGAGAGCGCGGAGCGGAGAGGGTGGCCTGGCCTGTTGGGCTCGCTATCCGCAGCCGGCGGGCGCGGGCGGAGCAGTGGAGGCTGTGGTGGCGGCGGCGGCGCTGCTAGCAGCACGGGTAGGAGCCATGTCAAGATAAAGCCACCAAGAAGCCACCGAGCTCCCCCATCCCCTCTGCGCTGTTCACGATGACCGGGCCGCCCGCACTGCCGCTGCTCAGCCCCAGCAGCCTGGTCCCCATAGCCTAATCTCGGCGCCCCGGAGCCGCCGGGGGAGGGCAAATGGTGGCGGCGGCGGCGAAGGAAGGAGGAGGAGGACGCGGACGAGAGGGAGGAGGAAGTGGCGGTGGCGGCGAAAGCAAGCTGGGCCGGGCAGACCCTGCGCTAGAGGCTCCGAGTGCGGAAAGGGCAGGAGGCAAGAGAGCGAGCGAAGCCCACCCTCCTGTCCCCTTCTCAGGCGAAGGATAGCGCGCAGCAGTTCCTCGGTCCGGAGGAAGCAGGAGGCGACGAGGAAGTGGCAGTCGAACCGAAAACCCCCCTCAAAATGGCAGCCGCCGCCTTCCCTTCTCGCCTGAGTCACACGGATAGGCTCCGCCCTTCAGCCGCGGCGCAGGCGCTCTGCGGTGGACCGTACCACTTCAGCATACGGGGAGGAGAGAAGGAAGAGAAAGAGGCCTCGGCGAGAGTTTGGAAAGCTTGATGGGACTGGATTCGCAAGGCAGACGAGCGATTACACCGGAAGGCTGCACTCATGTATGCAGAATACAGCAGACTGCGTATTCTACGCAATTGCTGGCGTTTCAGGCTGCGGTCTTAACCCCGCCGACAAGTACGCCCCAATTAACACAGCGAGATTTCTGGGTTAGAGTTGCGCACAGGCGGTGGCTGCTTGGCGTTACGCAGAGGCCGAGTTCACGTCACAGGTTAATTGTGGTTCGAGCGTACAAAGCCCGTCTGTTAGTTAAGTTAATAGTTCAGCATTCGTATAAATCCAGTGGTCTAGATTCCCAGAGGTCTAGATTCAAATAAACGATGGTTAAATTTATTCAATCAATCTCCAGATTATATGAACACATGAGACTCAAATTTTACCAGCATGGAGGGTTTATCTTTTAAGTACAGAATTGAGAATATTGGCTTATCTGTACATTTCTCTAGTTGACGGCTTACAGTTGCAGTTTTTCATTTGCTGTTTGCTGTAAATTAGTTTATTGTTGCAAGATTTTGGATGCCTATACTGGGTTGTTTTTTTTTTACATGTAGCAAAGTCCTGTAAAACTTTCTCCTCATATCTGTTATCTGTAGACCAGCATCCCGTCCCAGCTAAAAACCCAGATATTTTAAAATGAAGAGGGAGGTAATGTTATCTATGTTAGTTATATGGATGTCCTGTTTAACCTGGACTTATGTAGCATCTGGACTTGAAGGATCACCTTTAGATAAGCTTTCTCTTCTGGCCTAATGCAGATAAAATAGGGAAAAAGTCTCCTTCCAGTGTAACTCTGTTCCAGTTCCTGGCAGCATATGGAAGTAATTTGCTATTGCCTTCTTCCATTGTATAATAATAATAATAATAAATAATATGATGATGATGTTGGAAGGGACATTGGAGGTCTTCTGAGCACACTCTGTAAACACAAAGCTGTTTTGCACCTGCCAAAACAGCCATTTGGTGGAAGTTTAAATTAATGACTGGGGGGGGCGGAGTTGTGCAACTGAGAAAAATCAACTTAGATGTCTTTACTGAAAAGTTAGTTCTCTTAATTGTCTATGGAGATTCTCAATCATCCAAGTCATGATTGTCCCAAAGGTGCTTTTGCAAAAGGCAACTGGACTTTCTTGGTTTGTTCTTTGAAAAAGTTTTGCTTCTCATCCAAGAAACTTCTTCAGTCCTAAATGACAGGTGGGGAATAGAAGGATTTGAGTGCTAATGAACAGAGGACTGCAAAGAATATAAATCCTTCCAGTTTCAATAAAAGCAATTTTAGGGTTCCCATAGAGTTGATTTGTTGGTCTGGTTTACCTAGTGAGACTGACATCAATCTTGCACAGATGACCTCTGTCTCTTTGCTGCCATCCAGTGGTTATCTGAATGTTTGCATGGGGTGGTTATAACAGCGGATTTTCACACGTTGCTGATCATGCTCATTGGCTATATTTCCTCAACATACTATGCTAAAAGATGGTAGAGTAGTTTATGACTGAATATTTTGTGCAAGCCAAGGTTAATAAAATTAATTCAGGAAGCACTGCTTTAGCATTCTAAGAACAGAGCTTTAATATTAAGGTTAGACTGCCATCTAGTGGAAACTGCCAATGACTTCCATTCAAGTTCAGTGATGAAATATTTTCCATTTACTAGTTTATATTTATAAACTTTATCTACCAAGGCAAATAGGTGGGCGTGGAATGCTACAAGTACATCAGATGGTTGAAGAAGAAAAAAATGGCTTTGGAAGAATATCTGAAGAACAATGATGAAGATGCACTGAAATTAGTGTATTAGGAAGGCTTACTGACTACTGGAGAGACCAAACTGGCCTATAAGAAAGACCAAGTGAAGAACAGAATAGAGGCATGGGAAGACAAAGCACTACATGGCCAATACATTAAAAAAAAATAGCTGGGAAAGCAGATATTAACAAGACCTGGCAATGGCTAAGAGCAGGAAAATTGAAGAAAGAGACCGAGGGACTAATTCTGGCTGCACAAGACCAAGCTTAAGGACAAATGCATACAAAGTCAAAATTGAGAAGACAGCAACAGACAGTAAGTGCCGCCTATGCAAAGAAGCTGAAGAAACAGTGGACCACTTGGTAAGCTGTTGCAAGAAGATTGCACAAACTGATTTCAAGCAGCGGCATGACAAAGTAGCAACAATGGTGCATTGGAAGATCTGCAAAAAATATCATTGCCTGTAAGCAAAAACTGGTGGGATCATAAAATAGAGAAAGTCATAGAAAATGATAAAATTAAACTGCTCTGGGACTTCAGAATTCAAACAGACACGCACCTGCAACATAACACCCCAGACTTAACAATTGTCGATAAGAAAGACAAAAAAGTCTGGATAGTGGATGTGGCAGTGCCTGGAGACAGCAGAATAGAAGAGAAAGAGCTGGAGAAGATAACAAAATACAAAGACCTACAAATAGAAATAGAAGGGCTGTGGCAAAAGCAAGCAAGGGTAGTACCAATAGTCATAGGCGCCTTGGGTGCAATCCCAAAACAACTGGAGCACCACTTGAACACCATTGGCATTGACAAATTTGCCATTGTTGTTGTTAATTGTGAAGTCGTGTCCGACCCATCGCGACCCCATGGACAATGTTCCTCCAGGTCTTCCTGTCCTCTACCATCTTCTGGAGGCGGCCTTACTAGGAACTGCTTCCATCCTGCAACGATACCTGTAATACCATAAAACATCCACATCTGCCTATCCCAGGTCCTGGGTAAGGACTCGATAGGTAGACAAAATGCCAAATCCAGTCTGAACATCTGGCTGACTATGAGATGATCCATAATAATAATAAAAATAAAAAGTTGGAAGGGACCTTGGAGGTCATCAAGTCCAACCCCCTGCTCATATACCATTTCGGACAAATGGCTGTCCAGTTTCTTCTTAAAAACTTCCAGTGTTGGAGCATTCACCGCTTCTGGAGGCAGGTTGTTCTACTGGTTAATTGTTCTAACTGTCAGGAAGTTTCTCAGTTCTAGGTTGCTTCCCTCCTTGATTAGTTTCCATCCATTGCTTCTTGTCCTGCCTTCAGGAGCTTTGAAGAATAGCTTGACTCCCTATTCTTAATTTTAAATAGATAGTCTTTCTACCAGGTTTGGTTAAATTATGCATGCTTCTCTAGAATTCTTTCATTCCTTTCTAGGTAATATTGGATTTCTACAACAAGTTATTCATGCTTCTTTTTCAAACAATAGCATGCATAAACTGCCTAATCATATTCTAGGGCACAGGTCGGCAACCTGCGGCTCCGGAGCCACATGCGGCTCTTTGAGCCTTCCCCTGTGGCTCCCAGCCTCCTCTGCCTTTTCAGAGAGAGACAGAGAGAGGCAATTGCGCTTCCCTGCTTCTCTCTCTCTCTCTCTCTCTCTCTGTGTGTGTTTTGTGTGTGTGTGTGTGTGTGTGTGTGTGTGTGTATGTGTAAAAGAGAGTGCACTCACATTGTTCTCCGAGGAGCTGAAAAGCTTTCTGGGCGGAGCTCCTCCCTTTGCTGCGTCTCTGCAGGAAGCAGGAAGGGCAGGAGAGAGCTAGCTAGCCCAGCTAGGCTGACTCAGGAATTCTGGGAGTTGAAGTCCATGAGTCATAAAAGAGACGAGGTTGCCTACCCCTGATTTTGTTGGACAACAGCTTGAAGCTTGCCAGGTGAGCAGCAGATAGGAGAGGGGGGGGGGGAGAAAGAGAGAGAGAGAAAGAGAGAGAGGGAGGGAGAGAGAGAGAGGAAAGAGAGAGAAAGAAAGAGAGTGGGGGAAGAGGAGTGGCAGACCAAGGGCAGAGAGGGAGGGAGGGAGACACAGAGAGAGAGACCCCTTTGACATCTAAAATGAAGATAACACTGCATATATCCTTTTTTTACCTGTGTGTGTATGTAATTTTATTCTCTTAAAGCATTCTCTCGGTGATCATTGTTTTAATAGTATGGATATTCCCAAGAGTCATATTTTTACTTTTATTTTTAATGTGTGTGTGTGTGTGTGTGTATACACATACACATACACAAACACTCTCTCTCTCTCTCTCTCTCTCTCTCACACACACACACACACACACACCTATAATAAAGATAAAAAAGGATATATGCAGTGTTATCTTCATTTTAGATATCAAAAGGGTTTTGCGGCTCCCGGTGTTTTGTTTTTGGTGGGAAACGGGTTCAAGTGGCTCTTTGAGTGTTTTGGGTTGCCTACCCCTGTTCTAGGGGAAAAAAATCAGATGAAGCCCTTCACCTGAAACATACTTGTAATTGTAATTGTGGGTATGGCTAGTCTAGAGAAAAGAAGGACTAGGGATGACATGGTAACTGTCTTCCAGTATTTGAGAAGCTGCCACAAAGAGGAAGGGGTCAACTTATTTTCCAAAGCACCAGAAGGCAAGATAAGAAACAATGAATGGAGACTAATCAAGGAGAGAAGCAACCTGGAATTAAGGAGAAACTTCCTAACAGTGAGAACAATTAACCAGTGGAACTGCTTGTCTTCAGAAGTTGTAATTGCTTCTTCACTGGAGGCTTTTAAGAAGAGACTGGACAGCCACTTGTCTGGAATAGTATAGGGTCTCCTGCTTGACCAGGGGTTTGGATTAGAAGACTGCCAAGAATCCCTTCCAGTTCTATTCTGAATTCAGGTTAGGATACAACAATTTTTTTTCTGCTCAGCAATAGCCAGAGAGGTCAAAATCAGACGAGTCCCCACTTACAGACAGTTCCCTCAACCCTCTGAATTTATCTACCATACATGTCTAAGAAAACTCCTCCCTCAAAGAGGCTTTTTGAAGGAGAGATGGGCAGCTGAAAGGAAGGAGAGGGGATGGAAATCTTTTATTAAACCACCTTAGAAATTCAAGGTTCAGTCCATTAAATGGATACAGTCAAAAATGCTTTACTTGGAAACAGGTTCCTCTGCAAGGAACAAGGAATTACTTTGAAGATAATACTTTCAGAGAGACTATCAAGAGGTTCAAAGTAAAACATGCAACTGGTTTGCTTCCCGCAGCTCTTGGGTAAATGGTTGCAATCTTTTCTTTTTACTTAATAGTAACTTTAATAAAGTTTATAATTATAGCAATAAAAACTAATGCAAGTTGAACAAGATTGAAGAACAAAAAGTGCAGAAAAGAACAGAGAAAAAAGTATTGAAACAGATGACTTCCCATCTTCGTCACAAGTATAAAATTTTTTAGTAACTTATCACCTCCTTACTTCTAACAGTGTTAACCTTTACCATTCAAATGCTGTCTTAGAACTTGATTTCTTTTCATTTTTTTTTATTATTCCTTCTCATAACAATCTTCAAGCTTTATCAAGCCTTTTTTGTAAATCCAATGTAGGGAAATTATCCAGGTTATTATCTTAGCTTGTTGTTTCTATAGCTCTTTTAATTATTCATTTGGCTTCTTTTGTGTGTCTTAGTGTGTCTTTCCATGTCATTCTTGTAGCCCGTCAGCTGAAAATCTACTTTCAACTCAGTCTCAGTTTTGTCAGGTAGAACTTGTTTCTCTTCTGTAACATGTCTTGGACACCATCTCTCCATAGAGGCAAATGTCTCTGTTGACAGTATTAAAATATTAAAAATAACTATTACATAGTAGTCCATGACTTACAAGACCAAAATTTCGGTTGCTAAGTGAAAGATTAAGTGAATTTTGCCTCGTTTTATGACCTTTCAAGCCACAGTTGTTAAGTGAATCACTGCAGTTGTTAAATTACTATCCTGGTTGTTAAGTGAATCTGGCTTCTCTATTAACTTTACTTGATAGAAGATTGCAAAAGGTGATCACATGACCCCGGGTCACAGCAACCAATCATAAATATGAATCAGTTGCCAAGTATCCAAATTTTGGTCACATGACCATGGGGACGCTGCAAAAGTTGCAACTGTGAAAAATGGTCATGTCACTTGTTTCAGTGCCTTTGTAACTTTGAACGGGTCACTAAATGAACTTTGTAAGTTGAGGACCACCTGTACTTGATAAGTGATTCTACTTTTCTATTTAAAAAAATATATAAGAGGGCATTTTCTATGCCATGTTTCAAATGACACATCCTTTTGCAGAGAAAACATTCAAAACAAGCTGGCTGAACCCAATGAGAAACCTCAATATTTGTTCAAGCTCCTTTTGAAGTGCAAACAATCGTAACTCGAAGAAGACAAACTGAACCTATTCTGATACACAGAGTCAGAGGAAAAAAAATATTGAGATTGGCAAAATGTTTAAATGAACGTAAATGTCACAACATGTTTTTATATATACTAGAACTTTGCCCTTAGTGGGCTAAAAAAAAAAAAGGTGTAACTTGAAGCCTTTCTGTTGGATTTCTGGTGTTACAGTAATAATATATAATAGTTCTTACAAATGACTGTCATCTAAATGATTGAAATAAGCTCCTTTTCATATCTGAAACAAGTGCTTCTTTACAAAGGCCTCCTGACTGAAGAAATTAAAGGGATTCTGATTGAAACATAATGGTATGTCCAGTAAACCTTTTATATAAAGTGAAGGAGTGTCTCCATTATTATGAACACCTGGCTGAGACCTCAGCCAAAAACAAAGGAAAATAAACAAAAACTCAAGTTTATAACTAATGATATTATTACCATGATCATTCCAATTGTTCTAAAAACCTGTTCAAAAATTTCTGGAATAGCTATTTTTTTCTACTTGAAAACTATCTCAGGATTTAATTAAAGGTGTAAAATAAATGTAACATGCCATTGTCTTAGATTTAATGTATATTGATGTAATTATTTATTGATGGTACTATTTTATAGTGCATATGGAAAATTATTTGAGTGAATACTTTAACTGAAGGAAGAGCTTGCACTATTTTCCAGTTTAAGGAAAACAGAGACTTGATAAGTTAGATAGCTGGGGAAACATCTGTAGATTAATTTCCCCAAATGGTACCGGTATACTAGAACTATGATATACAAGGCACAGCATTTTTATTATTATCATAAATCTGAAGAAGGCAATCAAGATTATTTGTGATCCATCTTACTTACTCTTTGTATGATTTTATTCACATTAGAATTCATAATAGGGGCTTGGTGGAAGAATCCTTTTTTGTTGTTATATTTATATACTATCATTCAAGAACACAAAGTGACAAACATAGTGATCATTCTACCCATTTCTCCCTACAGAAATCCGGTGAGGTAGGTTGGCCTAAGAGAGAGTGATTGGCACATGTGGCCCAGTGAATGTCTGTGGCTAAGCATGAACTCAAACATGGGTCCAATATGTAAACCAAGAAAGACTGAAAAAGCTTCTAAATTGGGACTATGAAGAGGGACTGCCTCAGTCTGAACAGACAGGCCTGATTATAAACCCACTTTTCTACAAAAAATCTAAATGTGCTCACTGCCCTTTCCCCAAACTTGCTAGTCCTAAATGCACAAAATACTGAGCAAGATAACACAATGGTCTAAGTTTGCATTAATGTCAACTTAAGAGTTGATTTAAAAAGATTTATAAAAACCTGGATGGAAGGAGTCCTCAACTTACAACCACAATTGAACTTCAAATTTCTGTTGCTAAGTGAAACATTTGTTAAGTGAGTTTTGCCCCATTTTATGTCCTTTCTTGCCACAGTTGTTAAGCAAATCACCACAATTGTTAAATGAGTAACACGATTCTTAAGTGAATTTCCATTGACTTTGTCAGGATGCAAAACCAAAACTATGATGGTTGCATAACCCTGGGACAGTGCAACCCCTCATAAATATGAGTCAATTGCCAAGTGGCTGAATTTTGATCACGTGACCATGGGGATGCTGCAACAGTTATTAAGTGTGAAAAGAAATCGTAAGTCACTTTTTTCAGTGGTTGTAACTTGAATGGTCACTAAATGAACTGTTGTTAGTCAAGGACTGCCTGTATATCACTTCTGATCTTATTAGATCTCTCACCAGTGTTTGATGCCGTGAATCTTGGTAGAATTTCCCTACCTTTGGCTCTTGATGATTATCATTTTTTTCCCTTGCTTTTATCATTTGCCGGAGTGTTATATTTTACAGCTGTAGAAGTTTTGATTATGCTATTACTTCCGTCTTACCAGACTCTTACGAAGTGGGTGACCTGCAAGTAAGGTGAAATCAATAAATTGTTATTAAGGGGTGTTCAACAAGGGGGGATCTTCCCATGGGTTGAAGATTTTCCTTGATTTGAAAGCAAGCCTCAGATATCAGACGCCATCGCTGAGCTCAAGAATGTTTGCTTTTGACTAAAGCATGCGTAGGACTGCGCCCCGAAGGACTACGCCGCGCCCAGTAGCTTTTCTTCCAGCAGCTCCCCTTTTTCTCAAAGCCCCCACAGACGACCTCCTCCAAATATCAGGGAGGTAGGCAAAAAAGACACGACTCAGGTGGACGGCGGGGGGGGGGCAGGTTTACAGGAAGGGAAGCCCTCATTGGCTCTAAGTTTTCCGAATTCGGGATTCGATAGGCTAGAGGCATTGGACCGTCGGACGGGTATTGGCGCGGTGCTCACTTGCGTAACTAGGCCCGCCCGCCGACGCAGCGAGGACTTTAGGGCTGCGCGCGAAAGGCTCCTTGTTCAAGCGAGCGCGGGAGTCGGGTGCGGAGTGTTGACGGGCGGGCGGCCTCTCAGGCAGCCCCAAATTCGAGGTTTGCCGTTTCTCCCTTTTCCTTCCGCGCTTCTCACTGATTCAGAGGCGCTTTTCTACGGAACCCGGGGAGGGGGGGGATCCTTTCGGAAGTTCTCGTTTCTCTCGGAGTGGCAACCCGCGTTGGTGGTGATTTAAGGAGGGGAAGGGGAGCCATTTTCCAATGAGGCTTGAAGTCGCTCTGGGATTCCTGCGCTCCCTAGCTTCCCCCCCACCCCACCCCAGTTTCTCCCAACATCTTTCCCGGGGAGAATGGGAGTTGGAGTCCGTCCTCTTTAGGGATCCCCTGAGGCTGGCTAATCGGGGCACGCAACCTGCCCTCCATTTCATCGCCCCCTAAATCTGGGCGTTTCCCTTAAACAGCTTCCGTGCGAGTCAAGGTTTAAAAGAGATGCGGGGGCTTCAGGCTTCAGACTTACCTGCGCTCAAAGGGCTTAGTTCGGACTGGCGGATTTAAATGTATTTTGTTAAGTTTCTAAATTTTGTTTTTATTAAATGATACTCGACTCATTTAAATGAGGAATTTAGATGCTTATGGGCTTTCGGCCCATTAAAAAAAAAAAAAAGGCATCCATGCAAATAAGCCCGAGGGCTTGCTTAGTCTTGGCGGAAAACATGTAGCTGCAAGTGCTGCTTTTTGTTGGTGACCTGCTTTCACCCATGAATAAGAGGATACTGGTGCAAGATGCAACATGAGGCTGGCCTGTCCTTTTCAGAAGCCCGTTTGGTCTTTTGGATGTGGTGAATTCTTGTTCCAAAGTTCTCAAGTTTCTTTCTTTTTTTTTTTTTTTGTGAGCTTCCAATACAGAATGACTAGCATGAAATTTTAGCCTGATGTTTGAAAAGAGCTGAGGGGCTTTGGCTGGGCAGAAGAATTATGTTGGTGTTAATGTTTTCATTGTACCTTTTTAGGTTTTGGCTTTAAAAACAAGCATGAATTCTAAAATGAAGCAGCAATCAAATACCGAAAAGCATCCCTCAGCGAAGGTAACATATTAACAAAGTATTAATGTCAACACTTATCAAGAAATAATAGCAGTTGCTGTTTGAATACTCTTGTTATTTCCTATAAATGTTATGTGTCGTAGAATACGTGGATGTTAAACTGTTACTCTACTATGTGTATAACTCTTATGTTATTTTGTGTATAAAATGAATAACTTGGGCTGATAAATTTCATTTTAATATAGAAAGCCAAGTGCCATGTTATATGAATCAACACTTGTTTAAATGATAACACTTTGTTTTCTTTTTCCTTTAGTTCTAATTTAAATTGGCATTTGAGAGAGATCATTCTGCTATTAAGTTGCATTGACAGAAGAGACACAAATGCAACTAGTTTACTGAAGTCCATTTTCTGCTGTTGAACTGCAGGGTACTCATTAGACACATAATTTTGACTCAATATTATTTAATGTCTTAACTAAGGGCTGGGGAAGGAATAGCTAGCAAAAGGCTAATTGCTTCATACTTCTGAGATCAAATTGGTCAAATTCAGTGGCTGTAGGAAAGAGAATACAGGAAGTCCAATAACAAATATCCTGCACAATTACATATTGATTATAGGAATGAGAGTTAAAGTCCAAAAGGAGCCTTTTGGCATCATGCAATATATGATGCAGAATTTTTCCTAAATGAGCTCTATATATTGGAGGACTGCCGGCATGACACTGAACAACCTAGTCATCTTTTCAAGGCTTTAATTCAGTTCTTTGTCCCAATTTTGCATGACATGGCTGACTTTTATCATCATACCCACTAGTGCAAAGGAGAGATGGTCAGGTGGTCAATTCTTGTCACACTTCCAATCTAACAGTGTTTGAAAGAAATTTAAAAAGATCAGAACTCTACCCATGAGCACAGCAAGTAAGCAAAATGGGACCAGGACTGTTGTTTGGTGAAGCAACTAACAAAAGACATTTTTATCTAGAAAATTGACTAGCTTAAGCCAGGGGAAAATAGCTGAGAGAAAATGCTTCTTGAATGTATTCTTGTGGGAAAGGCTGTTGGATAGCAAGGCAGAATGTAGCTGACTCTTAGGTCCAAGTCCCATTTTTCCTGATCATGTGATCCAGAGTGAAGTTACATATAGTTCTCAACTTACCATCGCATTTGGGACCAGAACATCTATTGCTAAGTGATGCACTTGTTAAATGAATTACATCTGATTTTACGACTGTTTTATCATTGTCATTAAGGGAATCGTGGTCATTAGGGGAATCGGACTTCCCCCAAAGATTTTGCTTGTCGAGAGCCCCTGGAAAGGTCACAAATAGAGATCACGTGACCCTGGGGAAAAAACTGCCACTGGCATAAATATAAGCTGATTGCCAAGCACTCAGATTTTGATCACGTCACTGCAGGGATGCTGTGATAGTTGTAAGTGCGAGGACTGGTTATAAGTCATTTTTTTCAATACTTTCAAGTGGACCATAAGTTGAGGTTTGCCTCTACAGTTTAAAGGACTGGACATTAATCTTTGGAGGTGTTAGGATCATGTAACATCTCAACAATAGTTCACTTGAATGGCTGAGTAAACTTAATTTAACCCAAAGAAGACAAATCTGTAAAAATTAAATTTAATTTCTCAATAAAATTATTGAATCATTTGAAAGGGTTTACTATCTTAACGTGAAATATTAACCTTCCAATGATACTGAAATGTGTCCTGCAAATAGCACTTTCAAGTTTGCAGAAAGTAAGCTTCAACATTTGCAGAAATGGACAAAACCTGAAGGTATAATATCCAAAATTAGGACTTTAGCACTTAATGCTGCTCTCAATAAGTTTGTCAACAGGTGTATATAGAATAAGTTTTGTTTCTTGAATTCATTGCTAAAAGTATATCTTTAACTGATCAGCTATGTTACATTTGTTCTCAATATCCTAAAAGCACGAAGTTATACTCTTTTCCGTTACCAAAATGTTTTATGACAATTTCAGATTGTTTTTAAATCAAGGGTCACTTTTGAAATACCCCTCTACTAGTTTCCAAAAGTTTAGCTAACTGATCTATTGATTAAAACATCTAGCAATATTTTATATACATTGATATCCCTTGCTGTTCCAGGGCTGGATTTTAGGGTTTAGCTTTCAGAACTTTAACTATACTAGTTGTGAATTTATCAGGCATTGCTGGGGTAGGAAAATCAACATGGAATTGGGAGTTAATAAGCAACATTATATACACATAAACAATGTCATTAAATAACGGTAAGTTTTCTATATTGACCATCTGTCATGGCAGTGCAAGAAAAATAAGGATAGATAGTAGTGAACAGACCATTTATGTGTCTCATTTTATTCCCACAACATATGAACATTTATCCTTTGGTGACATCTGGAATGTCATTAAACATCAGTTGTATATTTATTTGATGCTGATACCACCCAACTCCAAATGTCTCTGATGTTCAAGAGATTTATTCAAAATCCCTGTTCTAAAAGCATCTTCTGCAGATTTTTATAGAAGGAAAAAAAGAAATTGTACTTATGAATGGACTTGAATTGTAAGAAGAAAGAAAAAAATGCATTTCATATCATTGCCAAAATCAGATTTATAAAAAACAATTGCATAATAAATTCATGGGGCTAATTGTCCCTTAGTAAATTCTCAGATAGTTGGAAAAAAACTTAATGCTAGTTTTGAATCATGGCTCAAAAATGTGAGCAGCACCTGGAGCATCCTAAACAATGAAATATAATCAGTTTGAAAGAATATTTTCTCAGGTTTGTAGGTTTATTTGACTTGGGCATATTATAGGGATGCACAAAATTATGCTCATTATTGCCTGCACTACCCTATTCTGGACCAGGTGTTGCTTCCGGTTCTTCTTCAAGGGTCGCTCCATGTAGAGCACAGTGCAGTAATAAATGTGGGGAGTGATTAAGGTATGAGTGACTGTAACCAGAGTCTAGTGATCCAGGAAAGCACACAAGACAAAGTTATACAAAAGTGGCTGAGTTGTGGAATAATATCTTTTAAGTCCAGTTTCACCAGAGGTGAAACTTTGCCCTCTGAACTTGTTCTCTTTGTTCACCTAAAACAGGTAGGCAACCTTGGCTCTTTTATGGCTTGTGGACTTCTGGCTCAGGAATTCTAGGAGTTGAAGTCCACGAGTCATAAAAGAGCCAAGGTTGCCTACCCTTGACCTAAAAGGTATTGATTGGAGCTTGGGTATTAAGTATACAGAAGCTTATTATGGCACAACTGGCAAAGAACAGAAGAAGAAATAATATATAGATATAGAAGACCTACATTGTCTTGAGATGAAATGGGTATTGGGCCAATATGTTCTTTGCTCCTCAATATTCTCAGTGTTTATTTTATACTTGCTATCTCTTTAACCTTCATCAGAACTTATTTGGTTAAACATAAAATATTGCAAGTAATAGGTTAATCCAAGCAAGTGATGTCTGTGAATAGTTCTTGAATCTAATTCAATACCTACAGTTACAATCTGAAATTAGTGCGGTGTTTGTTCCCAAAGTAGCTGGCAGTTGTCCTCAAGTTCAACAGTAAATTAATTGGCAGCAGAAACTTTACCGTGGGAAAGGTTAGCACTTGTCATGTGAAATATAGTGTGAATCACAGACTTTCTCACGCTAGTGTGACATTATGTTCCTGCTATCCCTGTTTGATTATCTACTATTGTTTACTATCCCATGGTGGCAGTGTAACTTTAAAAAAAAGAATGCAGGATATTGCTTGTTTACACATGACAGGGTGCCAGGCATTCTTTTTTTCCTCCCTCCTCCCCAACCTCAAAAAACAAGTGCTCTGGCTAGATCAATGTATTGTCTCAAACTACCGTAAGCAAATAGGAACCTTTAGAACAATATACTGTATGTAGTATTTTATTTGTATATGTAGAGCTCTCTCTAAAAGCTTTCTTTACTCATCTTTATTATTGATGAAATTATAATAACGAGTTATTTTGAAGTTAACTTCCACTCTAGGCACAGTGTAAATACTACTGTTGATACAAGACTGAATTTTGTAGTATTGGTTGAAGTGCAACAATAGACTTAACAGCGTATAAATTAACCTGAATGTTTATAACTGCTTAGGGATCACCAACCTACTTCTGGAATTGAAAATAATGTAGAATAAAACTACATTTGAGTGAATCCATGGTTTCTTGTTGGTGTCTAGTTATGATTGCTGTCATGAGAAGGCAGTGCCAGGAGGTTCCTTGATCTAACTTACAAGTACTAACCTTACAAGTTACACTTTTAGAAACAGTTCCCGTCAAACATAATATTCTTACTAAATGTGAGCATGTTGGTAGTGTTTAAATATTAATATAGTCCACTTAAAAACTTGATTTCCTCTATGTGTTGTTTCCCAGCAGGTTTCTACAAGTATTACAAACTGCACATCACAGAGGCAGACCCTTAAGATGATACAACCATCTATTACAGGTTGTCTGGTGGGCAGGGCAAATGAGGTTCGTATGTCTTTTGAACGGAATCTAGTTAGAAGTCAATCAGTTATGAGCTGACACATGAATGGTAGTTTGCTTTTAATTAAACTGCAATTATGCTGCTAATTTAAGTCGTATGTAATAAGAGTCCTAAATAAATGGTGGGCAATCTGCAAAACAACAGTTCTGAAGTACGAAACAGACCAAGTTGTATGGAGAACACTGCACCTTGTTCACTTTGTATTCTCACGACTCCAAGAGGTTTCCTGCCCTGGCTTAAATAAACAACTTGAACTGGACATTAAATTAAGAGAGACCAGTGACTCATTTTCTGTCACTGCAGTTCAAGATAATATTAATATGAATGCTAACTGGACTCTCCAACAGAAGAGAATATATGTAGCTCAGGTTTGAATTTTGGTGCTCTCTGAGCTTGGTTGTTCGGTTGCAGACATTTCAGTACCCAACTAGGTAACTGTCATGGTTCTGAAAGAAGAATCTCTTCAAAGAACTTTGAAGCATTGTTTATCTTAAAGAATATTTTAATTGCAACATAGCTTCGGCACGTACATACAGTAACATCATCAGTGCAGGTGGGGGGGGTGTTGCTTTCTATTTTTACACAGTGGCTTCCCAGTTTGGGTGGGACTGTGGTTTTCTCCTTGGTAGTTTCATGATGAGGGTATTGTTTCCTGGACTCCCTGTTTTAAGGCTAATTAAATGGATGGAAGAATGGGTTGTCTTTCACCTTCAAAAATCTAAACTATTAAACTGCTCATAATTTATAACAGGCTAAGTCTTCAGTTAAGAAGAAATTTTGGAATGATCAGCTTATTTCAAATGTATCCAAACCTGAGGCTGCTGATAAAATAGAACACAGAAATATAAGAGGAGCGATCCAGCCTTCTGATCTTACAGTGAAAGGTTTGTTCCACTTATAAGCACCATAGCAAATTATCATATTGGATTAGGTGGAATGTCGTCATCTTGTTTTCTACAGCATCTGGCTAGAGGCCTCTGAATCCCACAACAGAAGAAAGAGCTGTTGAATTGGAGTTATAACCAAGTAATGATATTTAGAGGAGAGCTGCAGTTTTTAAGAATTTATCTCATCTCATGCATTATATTTATTATATAATTCCTACAAAAAAGAAAAGAAAAGTTAGCTATTGGGACTGTGAGAAATTGACACTTACTGATTCTTTTGTGTTCAGCATGTTTGTATAGGCACAGAACTAAAGTAGAGTGGTACTTGATTGGGACTATTATGAAAGAGAGTGGACGGTTAAGTGATTAATCTCATGAAAACCAATTTGATGTTACTTCATTTATGTATCGTATCAGCAGAAAAATTAAAAAATAACTATATAAAACTGTCATCATTAAAAACTGTAAGCACATGATCAGGGAGGATGGTGTTAACCATAATAAGAAAGCCACTACAGCAGTGTTTCTCAACCTTGACAATTTTAAGGCATGTGGACTTCAACTCCCAGAATTCCACAGCCAGCAATGCTGGCTGTGGAATTCTGGGAGTTGAAGTCCACATGCCTTAAAATTGTCAAGGTTGAGAAACGCTGCAATACAGGATCTCCCTGGGATCCCCAAGCCTGATGGCATAGCCAAGTCTTGAGAAATTTGAATAATGTTGAAAGTGATGGAGCTAGGCTCATTTCTGATGAGGAGAAGATTCCACAATGTGGATGCCACAGCAGAGAAGGCTCACCTTCTGGGATCTCCCTAGTGCAATTCCTTAATCAAAAGGATCTGCAGCATGCCTTCTCTGCCAGTTTTAGTGGGACAAGCAAATACAATCAAAAACAAGTGGTCCCTCAGATAACATGGCTCCATGCCACAAAGGGCTTTAAAAGTCAAAATCAGCACCTTGAATTGGGCCCATAAGAACACTGGCCACCCGTGCAGCATGTAGAGCAAAGGTGTAACGTGTCGTTGTAGGGACATAATAACTGCTTGGGTTTCTAGCAAGAGGAGCTGCAATAAGTCCTGTTTAGACTCACGTAAAGAGTGAATAAGATTATACAGAAAAATAAGGGCACCCAGATATTGGAGGGATTGTGACCTAAGTGCAAGTTGTTTTAATTGAGCTTGGATATAACAAATCCTAGAGACACTCTTGGCATTCTCTTGTTTGAGGTGGTCATATAACCCAATCCAGGAGTTTAACTTGAGCTACAAGGTAGAATAGAAGGTAAATTAAAAGATAGGTAAATAAATGAGATTTTACCCCAGCTGCCAAGTCTGTGGTTCCAGCTGGATCAGCCTCCAAGATAATTCTGGAATAGTCTGGGGGTAGACGTGGTCTTTTTCCCTGTTTGCTGTTATCATGAGGAATATGTATTTTTTGGGAAAAAAAGATACTGCACTGATACCATAGTGTCTCATATGATTTCTATTAAAATAATACTTTATATCTGTTGATAAACTATGGTAACTTTATGACCTGTGGATTTCATCGCCTAGAATTCTGAGAGTTGAAGTCCACAGGTTGTAAAGTTGCCGTGGTTGACCACCCCTGCTTTATGTGACTTAGCTTTGAGGTTGCTAGAGTAATTCCAACAAATTTTATGTGACTATAATATCAGTACTTATAATTTTTCCCCCAGGCAATCCTTCATTCCAATATTGGAAGGAACTGGCTGAGGAGAGGAGGAAAGCCCTGCATGAGGTTTTACAAGAAAATGAAAAGGTAATGTTCTTAGATGTGGCAGAAGACATCCTTTGGAAATCTGTCATCTAAAAATCTTTTTTTTTTCTCTAGTTGCATCAAGAAATTGAATTAAAAAATAGTGAAATTGCTCGTCTAAAAGAAGAAAACGAAGAATTGGCAGAACTAGCTGGCCATGTTCATTATATGGCAAATATGATAGAGGTAAGTTGCTCGGTTGATAAAATGTTGACTGGAGTTTATGCCTTTGGGAAATTAAAAAGTAAGTAAATGATTAATCTCTGGGATGGAAGTAACGGAGTATCCTGCTACAAGTCCATTTTGCATGGCAGATGTGATCTTTTGAATCCTGATCTCGATTTTTCAACTTTGAGGTTGAGCAGTAGCAATAGCACTTAGACTTATATACTGCTCCATACTACAGTGCTCTCTGAGCAGATTACAAGGTCAGCATATTGCCCCCAGCAAACTGGGTCCTCATTTTATCGACCTCAGAAGGATGGAAGGCTGAGTCAACCCCGAGGTCCCTCAGGTTCAAACTCCTGCTGTGAGCAGAGTTGCTGTCATACCCCAAGGATCACATGTACAGTTAGCGTGTTTATACTTTTAAATAGCTATAATTTGAAATGTAAAGTCAAGCTTACCAAGAATAGAAGTAAAATACTATACAAGGCTGCTTACTAGGAAAAGAGCAGCATTTCAGCCTGTGAATTTGCCTTGTGCAAATTTTGTATTATCACGTTGCCTTTGCAATAGTAGGTGGGTGCCATTTCACACACTAAAGAGAATGTCTGCAGGGCTTCCAAGATATACAAAATGGACCATTTCATTCTATCTTCTTTTGAGTCCTTAGGGTTGGTTTAATATTTTTTTTTTCAGGCCCTGGGTATTTGTGGAGCATAGTAGCCAACAACAGTAATAATACAGGTTCAATCACCCTTCCATTGATTGGAGTTAGTTTGGAGATGGGAGAATGTATGCACCATTTTGGATATTGTGGACAGGCAAACATTGATCGCAGGGACTCGTTGATTTATCTAGTATTTCTTGATCAAATGACCCTTTCCCCCCATCTCCCATGCCATATACTTCCTAATGACAAGTACAAGTATGTCACCATATGAAGGGAAAAAAAGCATTTGTATTCTTTGAGGTTATTTATAGAACAGCATTTTCAGAGTATTTTACTAGGTCAAAAGAAGATAAATGGATCTACTCGTTTCACATTTTTACAGAGTTTAGCTGGCTTTCAGATTCTACCAAGCGGTACATTGTATATGTACCAGCCATGTTTCAAAAAAGAGGATGTATTCTAGGGCAAAGAGAAATTGTGCACAAGATTGGCCCTTAAGCCTAGCTGACACCATAGAACTTTTCCAATTTAGTACTGAAGAGTGAGTAGCAATTATGCAAACAAACATGACTGAGTCACTGACTTGTCAGACAAGAGTGTAGTTCTAAGGCTAAATGCTACTACGCTAAAAGCAACTTAGCAGCCTCTTTGGTCTAATAGTTAAGGGTTACGAAACCAGGAGGCTATGAGTTCTACTTCACCTTCAACATGAAATATGACTTAGGGCCAGTCATTTTCTCAGCCCATCTCACGTCACCACACAGTGGTTGTTGCAGTGGAAAAATAGGAGGAGGAGGAGGAGGAGGGAGTATTAATTATGTTTGCCACCTTGAGTTATTCATTTAAAAAATGGAGAACTAATGGAATGTTCTATAGACTTGGAATATTACTGCTTAAGATAGTGCTATACAGATGAAATTTTGTCTCTTAACACCATTGTTTCACTTATCTAGCAAATCACTGGAAAAGTACCAGAAAGCCTAGATATTTTGAAAAATTTAGATCTGGAAGAAATTGCATATGAAGAAAATGATTCTGCTGAGGAAGATTTAGATGGTGAATCTGAAGAGGAACATTCACAATTTTCCATCAGTTATACAGATGATGTTGCAGATGTGCCTCTAAATTGAGAAAGTAACCTCTGAAAGTATTGGGCTCTAAAGTGGGGGTGGGGAGGCAGAGCAATCAAGAAATCCTCTGAAAACTACAGATTTATCAAAGATTTGGAGGATGGGATTGCACTACTAATGTGTTGCAGAGTGACTAACAGTCTTACCAGAAGTAATAGATTGTATGTTGTCACTTATTAATTGGAAATACTGTGTATTTCAGCTTGTAAATAAGTTTTTATTCATTTATGACATTTGTAATTACCAAATAAATTTACCCACACAATTATGATATGGTTTTCAAAATGTAACTTATTTCTTGATACATCGTAATAACCAATCTAGTTTTATCTGGCACATATCTTTATCACTGCCTAGAGACCTTCCATTATAGCTCAACTCCCAAATATTTTGAAATTAGTAATTTTTCTTCAATTCTTCCCAAACCAGATGTGCCTCTGCTTCTGCCTTTCAGGATTACTGTAATTTGCAGGTTTTCCTTGTCGCAAAAGATAGTATCTTTCAAATATAAAACGCTTTTTCTAATGACTTTATTAAATCCACAGCTTAGGACCCCTCAATCTTACCTTCTAATTATCCCTGTGCATGGAATAGACAGGACTTGGAAGAAAACTACCATATTTTGTTTCCAAATTTACTGTTAAATCTTTATAAAATTAGTGCAGTGTAAGAGAACATATTTAATTCTATTGGGTTATATTTAGCAGAATAGATTAATCATTTAACAGGGAAATGAATTGCCCTGGCCACTTCACTTTGCATAAATGTTTAATCTGTACATCATCTTACCTGTTTTTTGCCTTGCTTCTGATTTTTGTAACTTACCAGATAAAAACTTTTCAAGAAAATTTGAAAGCTGCTTATTATATTGTGCCATTTTGATTAGTTTTATTAAAGTTACCTTTCTGCTGTGGATCTCATATTTTTCCTTACTAGACAAATCATTTTAAAAAATGTTTTATTTTGATGCTTTGACTACATGGGATATAAGGATTGCAGCTGTTTCCAACTGGGTGTTCCCCTGCTAAAGTAACCTACAGCCCCATCACCTCAATCAATCAGACTGAAACTTTCTTCATCACAAATGGTAAGACTTCTTCCCAATCTAAGGCCAGATCCATAATTATCAAATGTTTAGCTTAATGGGATTTCTAATAGATTTCAATAATTTTTAACGGTAATAGTGCACGGGGTGTTATTGGGCATAACAGCTTAATTGTGTTTTGAAAGCTGTTTATTCTTAAAACCATTTTCACAAAGCATTTCTTCAGATTGATAGCATGTAGTAAAATAAAAACAAGCATCACATAGCCAACCTTGGCTGAACTCAAAAATAGGTTAGCGGACTTGAATGTGGATAGTTCTTGCTAGGAGATCCCAGGGCTAGGTGCTAGACCGGACATGTCAAACTCATGACGTCGCGTGACATATCGGAGCTTTTTCCCCATTTCCTGGTGACGCGTCCAGCCCGCGGACCAGCAGTTTGACACCCCTGTGCTAGACTAATAAGTTGAATATCCAGGCAGTAAGCAATGGGGATCGGTTCTGTTGAGTTTAACTTTGGACGTTTATCCTTTTTTTCTTTATTGATTGAATGAATCTTAGAATTAAATCTCAGTTTAAACACTAAGCAGCAATTTTATTGTGTCAAATATTTGAAGAAAGCAATACCTAGTGCCTCTCAGTAGCAGAATATTTGTTCCGACACACATTCCCTTAATTCTATTTGTATACTTCCATGCCTGGATATCCCATAAGCATGTACATTAAGGTAGCGTAGTTTTGGGGCCAGCCAAACCATTCCATATTAGATAGGTATTCCAGCCTTTTCTCTAGTGTTTGGCCACCAATTTCATGAAATAATTTAATATAAGACATATTATTACAGCAGACAACAGTCATAAGATAACAAACCCAGAACTTCACAAGAACTAGATCTGAGTCAGCTTCTGCAGAGTCTTCATCTTCTTCAAGATAGGAAAGCATAATTTCAGGAAGGTGGTGAGCTTTGGCTTCATTTTGATTTATGGGGTTAATGTAGCATACACTACACAGTCCTTTTAATACGGAGATTCTGACTTTTGTGGATGTATCTGGCATAATCAAAATATCAATCATGTCCTGAATATATTGTAAAGCAAGACTTCCAGCACCAACACCACCTGTAAAGCAATCATAGTTCTTAAATTCTGAGCCACTTTCTGCATAAACAAAGCCTGTTGACCACTAGTATCCCAAAATGCCCTATTCCATACAATGGATGGTTGATTTAAGGCACAAAATATCACATGGATCTAGCTTGGTTCATCTGTCTGAGTTCCTTTGATTCATGCAGGCAAAAAAAATATTCACTGCTGCCAGCTGCAAATTTCCCAAATTTTCAATAAATGACATCAGCAATCTGCATGTAAGATGAAGCAGATTCTTCTCCTTTCCTGCCCTCACTCAGCTTGCAGAATTTGCACTGATGATTTGAATACTGATATCACGGCTGCCTGAAACAAGAAACAACAGCCAGAAAAATGGGATTTCTGCTTCTCAGTTTAACCCAGAGAAATCAGCTCTGAGCCCAATACTGTGTTTCCCCAAAAATAAGACCTACCCTGAAAATAAGCCCTAGCTTGATTTTGGGGGTTGGGCCTAATATAAGCCCTACCTCCAAAATAAGCCCTATTTGAGAGCCTGTGCCAACCAATTGCCCATTCTATCAGACATCTGGTTGCTAGACACGAGGCATGGGGGGACCTCTGCCATGAGGTAGGTGGGAAAGGGGGGAGCTACCCCACGCATCCCGCAACTGCTTACTGTGCTGAAGGGACCCCATAGCTAGGCCTTTCATGTCCCAACACCTGTCACACCTCGCCTGTTCGGTAGTGGCTTCTCCCACTTTCTCCTTCCTCCTCCTTTAAACAGCCCTTCGCTCCCGCTGCTGCTTTTTCAGTCCCGGATCTCGGTTTGTCCAGAGCCTGTGCAGACGGTCTTTGGAACGAAGCCCCACAGTGACCGGGTGGGGTGGGAACCATTCCCTTCTCATTTGGACCAGCTCCGAAAGGGCCACACTAGAGTGCATTCACGTGCCTCCAATCCCCTTGCTTGCTGCAATTTGGCTTTGCAGCAAGCAAAGGGATTGCAGGCACGTGAATGCATGCTAGTCTGGCGTCTCAAAAAAACTGGGGGTTTTCTGTGGAAATGTATAAAATCGTACAAGAATCTTTAAGTCCAATACTGTTGGAACTATTTAATGAGATCTTAACAAAATATCTAACTAAAATACCAGCCTCATGGAAAGAAGCCCTCCTCACCCTGATTCCTAAGGAAAACTCAGACCTGGCACATATTAAGAACTATAGACCTATCTCATTATTAAATTCGGACTATAAGATTTTTATGGCTATAATGGTGCAAAGACTTGAAAGATTCCTAATAGATTTTATACATTCTGATCAAAATGGCTTTTTATCTAAAAGATACATAAGAAACAGTGTCAGGATTGTTCTGGATGTATTGGAGTATTATGAGGTACACAATGAAAAGCAAATGGGTTTAATTTTCCTCGATGCACAAAAAGCATTTGACAATGTGAAATGGGATTTTATGCTCAATCAATTGTTGTATATGGACTTCGGGGAAAATGTTATAAATATGTTCAAATCAGTTTATTTTAAACAGGCAGCAAAAGTAATAATTAATGGAGAAATGACCGATAGCTTCCAAATTCAAAAAGGTACAAGGCAAGGTTGTCCATTATCGCCGTTATTGTTTATGCTGTCCCTAGAGGTACTAATCAGAGTGATTCGGAAAGATGAACAGATCAAATGTTTAGAGATCAAGAAAGAAATGTTTAAAACGCAAGCCTTCGCAGACGATTTAGTTTTTATAATCAAAGAGCCATTAAAATCAGGGACAAGATTGATGGAAGTGTTGAGTAAATATGGGGAAATAGCAGGTCTAAAGATAAATAAAGAAAAAAACTAAAATGCTCATCAAGAATATGATTAAAATACAGAAAAATGAATTGGTTGACAGAATAGGTATTCAAATCATGAATAAAATAAGATATTTAGGGATACAACTAACTGCTAGATATGTTACACTTAAAAGAGACAATTATGATAAGCTAATGGAACAGATTAAAACTGATTTAGATACTTGGACCAACTTACAGCTCTCCTTTATGGGCAGAATTGCTGTAATCAAAATGAATGTGCTACTGAAAATTTTATTTTTGTTCCAATGTATACCCATAAAATTAGATAAGAAATTCTTTCAAAACTTTAACAAAACTATACTCAAATTTATTTGGCAAGGAAAAAAGCAAGGATTAAATTAAAATTACTGCAGGATTTGAAGGAAAGGGGTGGACTTGGCCTCCCTGACCTGGAAAAATATTATCAGGCCATAGTATTATTATGGGTTCGGGACTGGATACTATTGAAGAATAGGAGATTATTATGTCTGGAAAGTCATGATTTACAAATAGGATGGCATGCTATGCTATGGGATCAGAAATATAAAACAAATATTTTCAAAAGCATTACATCAGACGTGCTCTAATTAATGTATGGGTTAAAACCTGGCAACCAAATTATATTCAAGACCCTGGCTGGATCTTATCACTAGAAATGCATTTACATCCAAAGTTTATACAATTAGGGAAGATTATAACATATAAAATTGTACTAGACGAGAAAGGGGAATTGAAACCCAGGAAAATTCTTCGAGACGAAGGGGTAGAACTAGAATGGTGGGCATACCTTCAATTACAGGCGAGATATTGGAAAGATAAAAAAGAGGCATAAAAATAGAGCCGACAGGGCTGGATAAAATATTATTAGGTACTGAGGATAAAATGATAAAAAAGCTATATTATTATTTGTTAGATCAGGCAATGTATGAGGAACAGGTAAAAGAAACTATGTTAACGTGAAACAGGGTTTTTGATCTGTACATCTGGCAAGAATTATGGGTAAGAAATAGGAAGCTTACTTTGGCCACCTCCTACAAAGAAAATCTCTACAAAATGTTCTCTAGATGGCACCTCCCACCCACAAGATTAGCTAAAATGGGTCCAACTTTTTCTTCCATATGTTGGAAATGCAAATTGGCAATAGGGACATATTACCATATGTGGTGTGAGTGCTCAAAAGCCCGTGACTTTTGGAACAAGATAAAAAAATGGCTGGAAGAAATACTAATGATAGAGGTAGAGTTAAAATCAGAACTCTTCTTATAACTACGCAGAAATACGACAAAGGGATATTTTACTTGATGTTACACATTCTCACGGCTGCTAGATTGGCGTATGCACAAAACTAGAGGAATAAAGAAATTCCAACAGAAGAAGAGATTTTATATAAAATTTTATCGTGTGCTGATATGGATAGGCTCACAATGGAAATTAAAGACAAGACAGTCAGATTACTTTGAAATCTGGGACAAATTCTATTACTGGTGTGAATCAAGGAGAACTGTTCGGGTTTTAAGTTAGTGTTAAGATAGAAATATATAATTGTATGTTAGTATATAGAGAAACAAATTAGAGACTATTGTATAGAAAAATATGTATATAGAGAGATTAAGAATTATATGTATGAAGAGGAACAAATTGTTAGAAATATTTACACTGGAATGTTACGTTATGTCCATCTTTGTTTTAACTGTATTATAAATTTAAAAACTTAAAAAAAAACTGTTTTTTTTTTTCAGGGCTGCCAGATTTTCGCTGCCAGACTGTTTAACTTCCTTTAAAGTTTGCTTGATGCAGAATGCGGCTCCTTCCCATTGTGCATCAAGTAAACTTTAAAGAAAATGAACAGTCTGGCAGTGAAAATCCAATAGCGGGGAAAAAAAACCCAGGTCTTGAGTATGGGGAATCTGCACCGCCCGCCTCCCCCAGGGCCTTCACTTCGCTCAATTGATAAGCTGGCTATCGTACTGTAGAGGTGAAGTTTAGCAGGCTGAGCATGCAGGCAGAGGCATGGGGGGAGGCGGGCAGTGCAGATTGTGCGCATCTGCCTCGCTGTTTTCAGCGGCACTTCAGTACCCCGGTGGCTGGCCAGCCACCTCAAATCAACTGCATCATGCCATGGAGAGATTGGCTGAGGTTTGGGGAATTGTCTATCCCTATTTGTGGCGTGGCTGCCAATCAATTGCCATGCCACTTCTCGGGAGGGCAGCATCAGCTGCCAGTGCGGTTGTGGGGAAGGCAGAAGGCAATCCCGCCCACCAGATCAGCCTGGCGGGGGTGGGGTGGGAAACCAAGCAGCGGAGCCTCCAGGAGCTGCAGGGATCCCTGTGCACCCTTTGCAGTTGTCCTCCTGCAACGTGCAGCCTCTCCCTGTAAGAAATCCGGTTCCCCCAGGGTAAGGTTGGTCATCGTGGGAGGCTTGTCCCGCATGTGCGGTAGAGCTGGAGGACGGGGATGGGCTACGCCTCCCTTACATTATTGATGATGAATGTAAATGAAAAGGCAGTTTCCAAAGCCTTCCTTCCCCACCAAGTGAAACCTGAGTCACCTGGGGGGGTGGCGCTGGCTGGGCTGGGCCTTGTGATGAAAAAATAAGACATCCCCTGAAAATAAGCCCAAATGGGTCTTTTGGACCCAAAAAAATATATAAGACCCAGTCTTATTTTGGGGAAAACACGGTAGAACAGCACAGGATGTGTTGGACATGCTTGCAAAGAAGGCATCAGCTGAACCTGGAAATGTTACTGTCACGAGCAGGAGTGTCTGCTACAAAAAAGGATCCATAATGGGTATATAATTGCTGAGTGCTGTATATAATTATGTTGTGGTAGGCTGCTCTTTTTACATTGCACAGTTCTTACATGAGTAAGTTTCTAAAATAAAAACCTTAGTTGAAGAAATGTATGAATTAAAAAAAACCCTCCTGAATGGAAAAAAAGTTGGATAAATAAACTGGAGGAAGGCACTTTTCCTGCATTAAAAAATATTACTTTGCATGGCTCCACTCCATTACATGTCTGGCTTGGAGGGCAGTTGGAAGGAGGGGCTTTAAAGTTTGTTCTCTGTTGATTAAAAAGGAGATGAGGTATGATGATAGCCAAAGGATCAATTAAGTTACAATTCTTGCTTCTAAACACCATTTTTATCGAGCAATTGGAAACTTTAAATAGCAGTGATGACTTTCAGGTCTTTTTAAGAATGCGGTAATTTTGAGCCACATCTCTTCTAAGTCCCAATTAACAGGCAAGGACAGAGATTCTACTGTAGTTGAAGACCCCAGAATACCTGTATCTCCACCTGAACTCTGTAGGTCTGATCAGTCCTGCTTCCTTAATATTTAGGATGGCAAGCCTTTTGGGCTTGATGTGTCAAAAATTCATAGTGTCTAACTCGGTGGTTCTCAACCTTTTTAATGCCGCGACCCCCCAACCGGTCGTAAGTTGAGGACTACTCAACTGGTCGTAAGTCGAGGACTACTCAACTGGTGCAGCACCGTTTGCAGAATGGGACTTTTGGCGGGCTCAGCAGGGCAGAGACACCCTGGACAATTCCTATTGGCTTTTGAAAGCCAATAGAATTAGACTCTATTCAAGAGAGTCTATTCTATTGGCTTTCAAAGCCAATAGAATAAAAGGGAGTAGCACAGCTAAGGAAAAGGGGGGGGAAATGGCGGACTGCGTTGTTTGGCAACCCCCGTGAAATGGTTGTTCGACCCCAAATGGGGTCCCGACCCACAGGTTGAGAACCACTGGTCTAACTTGACTCTGCTGAAGCATCATCCTGAACAAGGGAAATAATCTCCCCTCTCCCCTGCATCTATGCATATGAATAGTGGCATTTGACAGTGCCAAAGCTGGGCCTGAAATTGAGACCTGGGCCTCAATTTTAACCTTAGTGCCACTGCTGACACTCAAAAAGACTAGCTTGGGGAATGGTGCAATTGGACCCATGGCCCAGCATTCCCCATGATCTACTATACCCGCTTAACTTCAAACTGACACCCCCCTCTGGCCTGAGGCTACTCCAGGTTACACAAGATGTTCTTGAAGAATGCTCTTCTGCAGCCTCCAAAAACCGGCAAAAGCACTCCCCACTCTTGTATTGCCCCCCCCCACATAACTTCCAGAGGAACTGAGGTCATGTAAGAATACGCCCCACTTACATGCCGCATCCACAACCTAAAATTGTTCTAGAATGGGGTTGCTTTCAAAAAATAGTTGTTGGATGTTGGTGGAACGCTGGCATGTCACCCAAAATGTAGTGTGTCACCTTTGACATATTTTGTAAGTTTGATATCACTGATTTAAGGAAAATAGTATCACATATTATTTAGATGAGTGTAGAATACATTGATCCCCTCCTTTTGAATCTTTTATCCCAAACCTAGCTCAATCTTCCATGCATACCTGTGTAAGCTAGCAGGCCTACATATAATGCAGCCTTGGCTCTTTCTTCCAGTGACAGTTCTGTATTTCTTAGATCCATGCCATATATTTTAATTTTGTGGTGGTGGAAGATCGGATCTATCAGCTTGATCATTGGTTCCCTCCTTCTATCACTATAGATGTTATAGCAAGCTTTTAGTGTACTAAATACAATTCCCATGTTGCCTAAAAAAGTATACTTCTTTCATCAAGTAGAAAAACGCTGGAAAAATCAATATATTGGTTCAGTTACTACAAAACTCACTCATAACTGGTAACTAGGTAATGAGTGTTGTAAACAGAATGTACAATGTAACAGCACAGATTCTTAATGATGTCATGCGTAGGGTTATTCCTCTGCTTTTCTAGTTTACTTAAATCCTACTTTAAAAAAATATTTCTCTATTAATTTTGCATCACCCTTTTAACTTTTCTCTGTACCAACTGAGATTAATTAAAAGATACCTTCTTCAGCTCCACATTCCAATAAACAGCAGAACAGCAAGTTCTAACTCACCTTTGGAAAAATCCAATATTTAACAGCACTTGCTAATTGAACTGTGTTCTAGAATTAGCAAAGTTGACGGTTAAAATTCCTTTTAAAAGTACATTCTACCAAAAGTGATAAGGCACTGAGGGAAGCTTTAAAGCCGAAGGAAAGAGTTCCCTGTCTTCTAAATATTAAATCTTAGCTTCCATTATCTGGGACCACAGTTGTTACAACTGTTAACAATTCAGTATCCAGGAATATTTGCAGGAAGAAGGTGTCTAAATCCTGCTTTGAAAGCTTTACACACCCATGAGTCCTTACAGGTAGTCCGGACTAAAAGTACAAGCTCTGTCTTTATTACATTAACAGAAAGACTGAAAAATATTTTTCCCCTCCTTTCCCTTTACCCTCTGGGAAAATTAGGGACAATCTCATCTGAAACATTTCCTACGCCCTCCCTCCTGCTACACGCAGTGTTTCTCAACCTTGACAATTTTAAGGCATGTGGACTTCAACTCCCAGAATTCCACAGCCAGCATTGTTGGCTGTGGAATTCTGGGAGTTGAAGTCCACATGCCTTAAAATTATCAAGGTTGAGAAACACTGCACAGGCTGAGAAATCTTTTATACACTAGTTGTCCTGTCTGCAGCTCTTCCTCCTGCCTCCCAAAGTCATTTCCACATACGTTTACAGGTACTGATTGCCAATAAGTGCAAGAAAACCTTATCACATGCTATTTCATATTTCAAAAATAATATTTATTATAACTTAAAGGAAGCAGTAAATACCAGAAATAACAAATACCACAAAATTAGAAGGCATATATAAGTCAAGAATCAGTACAAAAGACAGCCATAAAAGGTTGCAAGCTCATGTGAGCAATGTGCTATAAAATCCTGAAGCATAATACTTTCACATCTTATGAGAAATGCTTGTTTTTTTTCAGTAGACCTTTCACTAACTGTACAAATGTAATTTTAATCAGGTAATACTTATATTTGATTTATAAATATACAGATATATACATTCACGAAAATGTCTTAACCATGCATTTGCAAAAAGGCTTTATTAAATCATATTTCTAAACAAAACTCCAAAATCTACTTGATTCAGAGAATGCTTGATTGCTTTTTTTTTCTGCTTGTAGACCTGAAAAGTAGCTTTCATAATTGTATATCCACAAAAATAGCGGCAAGGAGTTTATTAAATACTTTGGAACTACAATTCTATTCATTTTTATTTGAAAGTAAATCAGGTTAAAAGGATTTTCTTCAGAGAAAGTCTGCATCAGATTAAGCTATAAGCTATCTTGATTACTTTATAGTCTATAAGGCAGTCCAGAATCATCTTTGTTATCATCTGTCATATTGAAAAATAAAATTAAATAAATCAAGTTCTTAAAAAGTAACAGGTAAATTTCCCCTCCCTGAAATTTTGGGAATTTGGGGCTTATCTGTCATTAAGTATACTCTATATACTTCTCTGTAGGAAAAAAAAAAGCAAATTTAATTTTTCACTTGCTTTACACAACTTCCACAATTGGTTATCAATGAAAAATGTATTCTAGTATCAACATGCATTCTGAGTGAAGGGCAGGAAAAAAGGAAGAATGGAAATTTAAACGGGGCACAAATCACACTATCTGGAATTTCACATCCTTGGTTTGGCCTAATTTTGAGTATTGCTTCTTATGCTAACTTAGATGGTTACCAGTAATAAAATCAAACAGGCAAATATTTGATGAATACAGAGATTCAGAGAAGGTGGGAGTCAGAATAGCTTTAAATGGTTGCTTTTCAATGTTTTCAACACAATATCACATATTGCAAACTGGCACAATTATGCCCACCAAACACGCACTGCTCTATATTTAACATATGTTATAATTTTAAAACATCTCTCATTTTTCCAAAGCTTTACAACAATTACTTGGATTTCACAAAAGCAAGATTATCATAATCTTCAACAAATTAATATTTCACTATAAGCTACATAGAAGAGCCAACAGCAGCCCATACATTAAATCCTCTCTCTTTTTTAATGCTCATAAATTCATAAGTTACAAAACAATTTTCAAATAATAGGCTTTGAATTTTCGTTTTTTTTTACAGGACCATCGTGGTTCAGATGAAATTGACATATCTTAAAATGTAAATTGAACACTTAAAAAGCTGTAGCCACTTCAGTTGTACGTCGACCACCAACTTTAACAAATTCACGGGGGAATTTGTCTAGCTGTTCATATGCCAGCCGTCCATCTTCTCCTGAACAGCGACAAAATAAAACAACAATTTAATGTTTCATCTTTTCAACCTGTGGTTCTAAACTGCAAATTCCAATCTCATGCTGCGTGACATGACAAGACTGGATATAATATCTGACATTTCAAAGAACTCTGATTATGGACAAAAATCGGGTCTCCTTTGAGATGACCTGGAGTCTTGGTAACTTCATGGAAGTGGCCTTTCAAGTTTTCTTGGTAACAATAATAGCAGTGTTTTATCATGGGCTTCTTCCAAATTTTTATTTTTACTTCCTAGTATAGCCTATAGCAGTGGTGGCGAACCTATGGCACGGGTGCCAGAGGTGGCACTCAGAGCCCTCTCTGTGGGCACGTGCGCCGTCACCCCAGTCCTAGGCCTTCAGCTGGGTTTTATAAAACCTTTTCGCTTTAGGCCTCCGCGACGGTGTGCAAAAAAAAAAAAGAAGGTTCAATCAATCAGTCAATTTCAACCTCGCGGGGAAAAAAAAGATCTTGCAAGTTGGAATTGATTGATTGAACTTTTTAGTCCCACCCAGTCTGCTGTTACCACTGCAGCCATGCCCACTCAATGGGCCACACCCACCAAATGGGCCACACCCACCCAGCACGATGCATAAGTGGGTTTTGGGTTGCAGTTTGGGCACTCAGTCTCTAAAAGGTTTGCCATCACTGGCCTATAGCCCTGGAATTTTCTATAAGAAATCTTACCTTTCCTCTCAAAAGATGAGGAAGAAGGAAAAGGAAGATGGAGAAATTGCTCCTTCTTACTTTTGGCTTCTCCCTTCCTAAGAATTCCAGTCATGGTGAAAGGAGTACAAGTTTTTATACAGCAAGTCACTTAATTACACTACCATGTTCATGTCAATAGGAGAAGATTATGGATGGTAAATTTGCTAATACTACCTCATTTCTATTTTTTGTAGTTCTTTGATTAACCCTTCTCATACTAATAGTTTGTTGTGTTCATTAGGTTTCTTTTTCCATCTGGAGTAAAAAGAGATACCAGCAAAATCATTAAAAAAAAACTCCAACCTACCAAGAGAGAGCAAGGTTTCAGAAGCTGTATTCCTAACTTCTTCATTGCCAGACTGGCAAAGAGTGACCAGCATTTTAATACTTTCAGTTGCCTATAGAACAATAAAGAAATAAATATATAATTCAGTTCTTTTCTTTCTTACAGAAAATCTTGCTTTATAGTGATTAATAGTACTGTACATCTGGGTTTTAAAACCTGTAATATATAGAATAGAAAATAGCAGAGTTGGAAGGGACCTTGGGGGTCTTCTAATCCAACCCCCTGCTCAAGCAGGAGACCCTATGCCAGGGATAAGGCAACCTTGGCTCTTTTATGACTCGTGGACTTCAACTCCCAGAATTCCTGAGCCAGCTGTCCACGAGTCATAAAAGAGCCAAGGTTGCCTATCCCTGCCCTATGCCATTCCAGACAAAAGGCTGTCCAATCTTTTCTTAAGAACCTCCAGTGATGGAACTCCCATTACTTCCAGAGGTAAGCCATTCCGCTGATTAATTGTTCTCAATTTAAAAATATAAAAACATATGTGCTTTCTCAAGCCATCTGGACGTGCCTCCACAGCTCAGAGAATCTTTTGCTCAACCACAGTGGCTACTGGTGCCCATGCAGACACATCTGAAAAAGTCCTCCCAAGAAACTTCCTGGGCCTTCTAAAGGAGGCAACTGGTATCATGACTTCAGCAGAGATACTTTGTTTACACAAAGATTCTTTACAAGGCAGCGGATTCCAATGCATTTTAGTTTTATTAGTTATGCATGTTTTAAAATTAAAGGTATTTGCAACGCTAAAAGATACACACACGTAGAGAGACTGATTACCGTATATATGTATGTATGTATGTATGTATGTATGTATGTATGTATGTATGTATGTATTGTCAAAATAATGATCACCAAGAGAATATCTATCAAAAATAGAATTTAATCCACCGAGCTTTCGTCAAATACATTTGACATCGTCAGGGTTAAAAGGCAAACGCCGGGGGAAGTCTTATATACAGTTGTTTAATGCCTGTTTCCGGCTCCTGGAGCGTGTCATCGGCCCCAGCTGATCGAGTTGAGTCCCAAGCACACACCCCACATCAGCACCTATCCTCTTTCCATTGCTAATTTGCATTCTGTCATACGTTACTCCATTAGCTGTTTCAGGGTTGGTCCGGTTGGGGGTCAGGATCTTTTCTCCTCCCCTGCTCATAACTCCCCCACCATCCCACACACGGCTTCCCTTAGGGAGCGGGGGTGGGCAATTATTTAAATTGCTTCCAATATCCCTGCAAGCCCCAAGACCACTTTGATCTTGTTTATCTATCCCTCGGGGTTGTAACGCAGGCTCATAGTCACAGCCCATGCTATTCCTCCTCCCCTCCTCCTTCCCGTGAGTTCTCCTGAATAATCTACTGTTCGTTTCCACGCTCTCTCCCTTGTGCACACTCAGGATGTTTTCTGCCATTGTCCCATTGTCAGTGCCTTGTTGTTCCGTCCGTTGTCGGTAAGCACCATTCCCACTCATCCCCAATTCTCCATTCTCACTCCGTACGTATGTATATATATACGTATGTGTGTGTGTGTGTGTGCATATATATATATATGAATGATAGATACTATTAGTGGAACAACCTGCCTCCAGAAGCGGTGAATGCTCCAACACTGGAAGTTTTTAAGAAGAAACTGGACAGTCATTTGTCCGAAATGGTATAGGGTTACCTGACTGAGCAGGGGATTGGACTTGATGACCTCCAAGGTCCCTTCCAACTTTATTATTATTATTATTATTATTATTATTATTATTATTATTATTATTCTACATATTGTTATATTTACAGGCAATCCTCAACTTATAACCATTCATTTAGTGACTAGTCAAAATTACAACAGCACTAAAAAAAAGTGACTTTTGACATTTTTTCATTCTTACGACCATTGAACAACTGTGGCAAGAAAGGTCACAAAATGGGCAAAATTCACTTAACAACTGTCTTGCTTAGCAATGGAAATTTTGGATTGAACTGTACCCTAAGTTGAGGACTACCTGTACCATACTCTCAAATGACTTACTGTATGACAATTTATACAATAACAGCTAACTATAAAAATACATAATTTGTTGGTAGTGAGGGACATTGTGACAGATTATTTTGACACAATTATCTTTCAGTGTCCCAAATTAAATATACCCATTACAATGGGGGGGGGGGTGAAGGATAATTCTTGACTAAAATCTATGCTAAAGGGGACAGGGGAAAGGAGGAATTATTCCCTTTTCTATTTCATCAACTCTCCTTACTAAATGGTTGCATTTTCTTCACATATATTTGCCTTCCTTTATACGCAGACCCTAATTTCAGCCCAGGAAACATTTCCATGTCAGAAAGGACGAGCTATGCACAAGAGGATTTGTCTTAGAAATCTGCAAAAGTTGATGAAGTTAGCAGTGTTGGCAAAATTGACTGCTTTGATTAAAGAAAAGAATACAATTAATTTTGTTTTTGTTTGGAAACTGCTTTTGGACTTAGTGCTAGGGGTGGGAAAATAAATGAATATTTGATTTTGGGCTTTGCTGATTAGATAGGTTTGTTGTTATAGAAATGGGTAGTATATTATATAAACGTAAAAAGGTGAGATTGTATGTTATTCTACTGCACCAAAAGGAATCGGAAGTCAGTTCTTTTCTTTTCTTTTTCTCCTTTCCCCTAAACCTTTTCTTCTTCCCCCTTTTCACTCCCCTTTTCCCATTATTTTCATTTTTCTTTGTATTTTATATTATGATATACTAATACAAATATCGAAGAAAACATGCTTTGTTTTAGAAATGTTTTTGTAATGGAAATATAAATGCATACACAGCAGATGGGAAAAACCTACCCAGTCAAATAGCACCTTCCTATGTTCTTCTAATCATCATATAATATAAATCAGAGTATAGCCTCTTTTCCAAATATATTGTTAGGCTGTATGCAACAAATCCCTCCCATTTTGGTAAAGTAATATCTGGACAGCCAACTCCAAGAGAACAATGCTCTTCTTGTTGTGTATTCAAGTCAGGTTACTGAAACCTCTGGTGGTTGGGGGGGGGGTTTTTGTTTTTTGTTTTTTTTTTTTGGCTTGGCCTTTTGTAGTTCATGGGAAAGTCAAGAAGGCAGAAGTTTACCTGAAGGCATTTCAAGGCCAGGCAAGCAGCCTTCTGCAGAGGGAGGCTGGGCTGGGCAAGGCTCTCGCAGTAATAAATTAAAGCCTGGAAGAAAAAGAGAGACCGTGAGACTGCAGAGCAACACCCTTTCATAACAACAGCAAAAAAAAAAAAAAAAAAAAGAATAAATCTTCTGCTTAAAAAAATAAATTCACTAAATAAAAAACAAAGCAGTATTCATCTCTTTGAAAGGAGAGCACTGATTGTTTAGGTAAGGGGGGAAAGGGCAACCAATTACCACAAAAGTTCTTACTTCCTGCCGCCACCATTCCTGTGTAGGATGCAATCAGAGATGTGTAAATGTTCTATGAATGAAGCATCATCCTACGTGTGGAAAAGCCGCTTTGAGCTCATGCCCAAACCGCAACATTTGTTTTGAATATTTGGATCTGTGCCTGGTCTAAAGCCAGGCTATTCTAGGCAAAAAGAGTTAGGGAGGTTGAACAGCAGGAAAAAGCCAGCCTGGCAAACTGGGGGAAGAGAAGGCTGTTGTACACTGTTCTCTCTCTCCCCTCAGCTACTCCCAGCATGGCACATCCCACTGGACCATCTATCCCCACCAGTCTTCTCAGAGTAATCAATCCCTCCCTCCCTCCCTCTCTCCCTCCCTGTAACAGCATAACCCACCAACCTGCCCATCCCCATAGTCTTCTGAGCTTCTTCCTTCCCTCTACAGCAGCGGTTCTCAACCTATGGGTCGCGACCCCATTTGGGGTCGATCGACCATTTCACGGGGGCCGCCAAGCAAGGCTGTCCGCCATTTTTTCCCCTTTTCTGGCGGGTGCCTTACCTCCCTTGGGCTGGGCCAGCTGGTGGCCCAGCCGGTGGTCGGCCTGCTCCATCTCTGCTGCTTGCCAGCTACGCCTCGGCCGGCGCAGGGGGCGGCACCACGCATGTGCGGCGCTCCCGGGCAGGGAAAGTCCTCGACTTACCACCGGTTGGGTAGTCCTCGACTTACGACCAGTTTAGTCCTCGACTTATGACCGGTTTAGTCCTCAACTTACGACCGGTTGGGGGTCGCAGCATTAAAAAGGTTGAGAACCACTGCTCTACAGGAGAGTGTTGGCCATGCTCCAGAATATATTCCCATTTACTTCAGGCAACCTGGCCTGCATCTCAGCGATGCCGAGAGCAAAAAGCAGCATGTGCAGGGATGCCACTGATAAAACATTTCTGGCTGTCACATCAACTGGAAAGACCCAGAGGGAACCAGATCTAAAATTACACTTTCTTCTACTGAAAGATCTACCACCTTCCTGGAGCAATGAGCAATGACATCTAGCAATTTGATCTTATTTTTATTGGTAGTCACCTTCAATTTATTATCTCTCATCTAGTCCAGAACCAATTGCACATAGGCATTTAGAGAAGTTCCATTAATTATCTCAAGATATTATAAAGAAATCAATTGGGTATTATTAGCATATTGGTAGATACTCAGCAGTTTCATGTAGCTACTGAATTTCTGAGTAGTGCCACAAGAGACATCAAATAATAATATATAACAATGGCTGTTTTATCTATATGCCTCCTAATGGCACCATCTGAAATCTAGCTGAGAGTCAGAAATGCAGTAAGTGGCTCCTATTTTTCCAAATTCTGCGCTAACTAGAAGAATAAACCTAAGCTACTGAGGGGGAGAAAAATCTATGGGTTAACCAAAGTAATCGAACCCTACTAATTCTCAGCATGTCAATATAAATCCAGCCAATTGCAATTGTTCAATTAACCAGGTTCAAACTATTATTTAGTATGATGTTTAAAAACAACTAAAATCTGGTAATTCTACTTTTGTCTAATAGGTTTTCTCTAATACTTACCTTTTCCCTGAAGTGTTTGTTTTCTGCTGCAGCAGCTGACAATATTGTTACTACAGCTTCATAGGTTTCCCTTTTATTTTCAGTCAGAAGGACAGCCAAAGACTTCAGCACTTCTTGTTGAGGTGAGAGACTAATGGAGGTTAAATTGGCCTTATTCTGCAAGAACTTTTCATCTCTTAAAGACTGTAGAGTTTGTGCCATTAAAGCTAAAACACAAAGACATTTAACAATTTGTCCCTTTTTAGAAAAAGTTAACAGATTTGACTAATAGATGACTTTGAAATGCATGCAAACATCCAACAGTATCTGTGAAGTGTAAAATAATTTTAAATATGTGAGAATGAGCTATCCATATTACTACCACTGCTGACCATAGCTACAGTGTTCTATCTACAGCCTCCATCATCACACTGTAGAACTCATGGCTGAAACACATGGCTTAATTTGTGTACTTGTTCATTCCTGTTACATCCTCTTTTTTGTATAGAGCAAAATGATGAAGAACACTCTACAAAAAAAAAATCTGTCTTGTGTAAAGAACAATTATGAAATGTTCTGGAATCCTCAACAACATTCAGATGCTTTTCTACCATTTTAGTTGTTTCTAAAAGTATTGCTGCATTATGGAATTTGAACTTCTGAAGAGCCTGTTTCTTACCTTCTCTTGCAAGCTGAAGCAAATAGTTTGCCAGATCGCTAACATTTTTATTAGCTAAATAGCTGTAATACTGAAAAACTGTTATGACTTCCAAGGACAGACTGGAGGAGAGGAGAGGTTCTGCACGGTCCAAGATATGAGAAATCAAATTTCCAAATACTGCATACAACCAGATAAAAGTATTAGTTAGCAAATGAATCCTCATTAATAAGAGCAATATCAAATTACTGGAGGCAAGTCATTTTAGAAAGGGTAATAAGTTTTAGAAAAAATAGACCACTTCATACTTTCTAGAAATTTAGAACTATAATTTCCAGAAAGAATCAGTATAACAATGATTAGAGATCATGAAAACTGTAGAATATTGGCAATCTTGGGGAAACTGATTGGTACCTTTTCTCTACAATGACACTCAATTCAAAAGTCATTATATCTCTATCATATCCAAATAAACAAATGGCTTCTGTTATGATATGACATGAATTCACCTTAAAAGTGATTGATTTTAGTTGAATATATTCATTTTTTATTATGGGCATGGTCTAAAAAAATCTGGAATTGCACACAAAAATGTTATTGCTTAAAGAACTCAAAATAATTTATTTAAGTAGCAACTTTAAAACTAGTTTTTTAGCTAAATTTTGGATAAAATCTTATAAGAATGTTAAAGGTCCATGCCCATGCACATATGTAATTATTTCAATATTAGCTAGATACAGTAATATTTAGTCAACTAGCTAGTACTGTAAGATGAGATAATGTATTTTGTTTGACAAAAGGCTTTTTGGAATTCAGTAATACTAAAAATATTCCTATTGTAGCTATTTATCTCTGCCTGCTCATTGTGCCTTATATACAGAAATGGTCCTGACTGTAATATATACATTTCTTATATATATAGTTTTCAATCAAAACTAATTTTATACCTCTGGAAATCTATTCATTTACTTGTTTATACTAATATTACATCATATTATACAATAATAGTGCAATGGCATACATGATATTACAGAGTTTAATGCCCACACTGATTTACTTTAAGATTAAATGTTTATGTAGGACTTCAATCTCAAATTGTGTCACAGCCCTAATATTTGAATCTTGAAAGACCAGATATTCAGCAGAAAGTTCCAGTTACTATGTTTTGAAATATCTGATTAATTACTGGCAATAGTGGTCTTTGCAAACACTTTTTTTCTGGAAGCATGTTAGGTAACTGTACCTGTCTCTGAAAGTCCTGGATATTCTCCATTCACCACTGTAGAAAAAGTGATATCCAATTGTATGATCATTTTGTCTGCAGAGGTATGATACAACCCAGAAGAATTGGTACATTTATTCCAGAAAGAAAGAAGGGATATCTTTTTCTGAAATTCTGGAATTGCTAATGGAAAAGAATACCATAATAGTGAATTATTAGTATAAATTTAAATCAGACAATAATCAGCTCTATATTGAAAGGAAATGGATAGAAATTAGTAAATGGTTATATTTACTTGGAAAATGGAACAAAAATAATGTTCTTTGACTGGAAAGATAATAATTTATTGATTATGTCTATCATTTACACAATCTAGATCAGTGTTTCTTAACCTCAGCAGCTTTAAGATGGGTAGACTTCAACTTCCAGAATTCCCTAGCCTGGCTAACATCTAGGCTAATATCTAGTCCAAACATTTTAACATTGCTGAGATTGACAAACATTGTTCTAGATAAATGTAAAGTAAGATATTGAGATTTCATGTTAGAAGAACATTTACTAGGAGAGGGGCCACAGGTTGTCCACCTTTGCTGCTCTTTAGACAACAACTCCCCGTGGTTTTAAACTGTTTTTTCCCCATGTCCTTCCTTTTAATAATTGGGAATTCTGTGCCCAGGATAGTTGGAATGCCGACCACTGTTCTGTGCCTGATCTACTGCTCTTTTTCATCCAACTGGAATCTATTCATATTTCTCAGAAAGAAATTCCCCTGGTTTCATTAATACTTTTCCCCAAAGAAATCTGCAGGGGGCTGATTTAGCCTATTCCCACATAGGCTTACGTACAAAATAGTTCATGGTACTGTATTTAATCAGGCTTACACTGAATAAATAATTGTACAACAGTAGCCTTAGAGAGTAGGTCTGAACACGCACAGAAAAGTACTGCATTGTGTATGGTAAGAAACAGAAATACATAATCATATTTTCATATGAACATTGTCTACGCTATTTCTCACCTTCACTTACAGGTCTGAAGCTTCCCAGAGTCTCACTGCTGATCTCTGCAAGATTTTCAATCACTAAAATTTGTTGGGATAGTTTATCCAGAAGAGACCTTGTGACAAATGGAGTTCTACTAGAGAATACAATTTGCTGGTAAAATAAGGAAAAACAACAGTGTAAATATTCCTTACACAGATCCAACATTAATTAGGTCACAATTCTAAATGTGAATGAATGCCAATTTATCAAAGAATGATGTTATAACTTTATATATTTTACAAACATGATCTTTATCATACACTTTAAAAATGTGATTCATATGATGTGCTTCTGTTAATTGCCAACCAGCTATATTGGATTGTATTATTTTGATTTCATAAAAATTATGTGCCTTTTATCTATATAGAGGACTTGGTACTGTATGTTTCTCTAGTAGTGATCTCTTTTCTCAGCAAAGTAAATAAAGCACAGTAAACAGATTTATTACATTATGATTACTTTGAATATGCCATATTTACCTCAGAGGAAGAAAACACTAAGTTTATGATTACTATATACAAAAAAAGTGGGGAAATACTTTCATTATTGCATTCTCAGAAAATGCACACTAATCCACCTGAATAATTTCTGGGAGGGAGGGGGAGAATTATGCTTTTTATATTATTTTAGGCTGATCAGTGACCAAAATAAATATTTTATTATTTATATCCCGCCTTTATTATTTTTATAAATAACTCAAGGCAGTGAACATAGGTAATACTCCTTCTTCCTCCTATTTTCCTCACAACAGCACACCTATGCAGTGGATTGGGCTGAGAAAGTGTAACTGACTAAAGTCACACAACAGGCTTCCATGCCTAAGGTGGGATTAGAACTCACGGTCTCCTGGTTTCTAGCCTGGTGCCTTAACCACTACATCAAACTGCCCAATTCTGACTTATTTGGAAATACGTCTCATTCACTTGAGTAGTATTTTAACCCTACAAAGTATATAAAATTATATTTTCAATTTAAGTCTGAACTCATTAGGTTTTCTGCATAGTTAAAACCCTGATTTTGTTTTTCGAACAACTTATGACAGCTCAAACTGTGTGAAGAAGTCCGGGTCAGACGAGAATATGTAGCCTCTGTCTCCTATAGTGTCATAAAGGGCCATGGTTCCCCACCCCTGCTCCACACCAATCTCCATTTTAAATCTCATCCCATGTTCTCCATATATGATCTTATTTTATCATGATCCACTTAAACCTGAACAGAACATCTGTTCATTCTTTGCTGTTCAACCATGCCATGCTGAACAGCAAAGAATGAACAGGAGTTCTGTTTAGGTTCAAGTGGACCAGGTTAAAATAAGATCATATATGGAGAACATGGGATGAGATTTAAAATGGAGATTGGCATGGAGCAGGAGTGGGGAACCATGGCCCTTTTATGACTTGTAGACTTCAACTCCCAAAATTCCTGAACCAGCCATGTCTGGGCGTTGAAGTCTATAAGTCATAAAATGGCCATAGTTCCCCACTTCTGGCATGGAGAATAGCAATAAAATTTGGGCCTTTATGTCTTATTGGAAATATCTGAAGAGAAGTAAGTTTTTTTTCTGGATAAAAGACCTTTCACATTCCGTGGCTTCTTTGGACAAGCACATTGGCTAGTTCCCCCCCCCCCCAACAGCAGAGTCTGCTCTTTTTGCCTTATACAAGAGAACTACCAGTACACAGGAAATTAACTTCCAACAAACAAGGTTGTGTACACAACACAGAAAACAGGTCTCAATATTATTTTTTGAAAAAGCATGTAACCCTATGGGATACCTGGATAAGCTGTGTGCAGTACTGCAAGTGCTTGACTATGGTGATATCAAGGCTTTCATTTCCGGTGGTCAATGGCAGAGGACTTCCAGCCACACTGGTTCCAACTCCTGTGTCTTCCGTCAATGCTTCACTGAGATGCCCTCTGCCTTCTGGGTGTTCTGACCTGTAACTGTTCAAGCTGGGAGGTAAGTGAGCAGTTTGATTTTCTTTTCATGTAAGCAATGGACAAGAGAAATTGTTGAAAGCACTCTCCTGTAACCAAACAGCTCTTCATAGGCCAGTAACCTTTTAATGAATACATTGTATCTCAAATTGGCAGTAGCATTAGGTAAAAAGTGCCAAAAAAGTGTCTGCATTTAAAGGATATATCGTTTACCACACTAGCCTACTTGTTTCTTTGAAACAATCATTTTTTGTAAGGAAGTCTTCCTAAGAAGTCTTTGAAATCAACCTTTGCTATAACTTTTTTTTTCCTTTTTTTTTCTTTTCACCTTGGTTTGTTAACAACATCCTTTGCCAAACTGCTCTGTGGATATAACTGAACTGCAGATTTGTGGTTTTCAAAAGTTATACAATTAAGATGTAATATGTCAGTCCTTTCTTGACATGTGATTAATTGTCCAGCTAAAACAAAATTAAAAAGTAAGAGTGAGAGAGAATCTGTTGGAAAGGAAGTCATAACTGATTTACAAAGAACAAACACCAGTTTTCTGTTTCCTTTATTCATAGCATACAAAAATCTTTCATTCTCCAAACTATTTTAAGTCAAGGAAATGTTTAAACTTTAATGAAGTCTTGTCCGCTCAGCAACTTCCCATATCATCAATTATGGTATCCTTCTACATCAGTTTTGGGGGTTGACGTGGGGGCAAAGTTTTATTCCCATATACCTCTATCCCATGGGGTAAATATCCATCACATTGATAGGGGAGGTATAGCCTGCAATGCCTGCTTTTGTGACCTGCTACAAATGCCTCAACACTCTCTCCATTTCTATTTTTCATTTACACAAAACTGCTGGATGAATCCATTTGATGGCATAGGGTAAGGCAGGGGTAGGCAACCTTGGATCTTTTATGACTCATGGACTTCAATTCCCAGAATTCCCGAGTCAGCTATGCTGACTCGGGAATTCTGGGAGTTGAAGTCCATGAGTCATAAAAGAACCGAGGTTGCCTACCCCTGGGTTAAGGTATCATAAGTATGCAAATGATAGTCGGTTACACATCTCCATCCCAGGCTGACCAAGCCTTGCAAAGCCTTGGAGATCTTGCCTTGGTATCTGGAGGCTATGGGCACCTGAATAGGGAGGAATAGAGTTTAGATCAGTGGTTCTCAACCTTCCTAATGCCGCGACCCTTTAATACAGTTCCTCATGTTCTGGTGACCCCAACCATAAAATTATTTTCGTTGCTACGTCATAACTGTAATTTTGCTACGGTTATGAATTGTAATGTAAAGATCTGATATGCAGGATGTATTTTTATTGTTACAAATTGAACATAATTAAAGCATTATATGTAATTATGTGTTTTCCGATGGTCTTAGGCGACCCTTGTGAAAGGGTCATTTGACCCCCAAAGGGGTCGCAACCCACAGGTTGAGAACCGCTGATTTAGATCAAGCCTGGTAGGACTAGGTGGGTCCAGTGATATTCAATTTAGTTCTGGATGGTGTTGCACAACCCAAGACAGAATGGTTTACAATTTGGAAGTCCCTCTGGTCTCGTAACTCCTGTTCAAAAATGGGGGGGGGAGTATTCTTGTACAGTTTCATGTTGTATGCCAATTATACCGTTCCTGGATTGGAAGGCACTGTTTGTGGTCATACATGTTTTAGCCACCACCAGAATGGCCTACTGTAATGCATTCTACTACATTGGATCTACTATAAGATCTAATGATCTTGAAGAACATCTGGAAGCTGCAATTAGCCCAGAACGCAGGGCCAGGAGCAATTACTGATGTTTTTCAATGAAGGGGGAGTGGTCTCTATCCAGTCTATTAAATCAAGCAGGAGGGCCATGCCTTGATCCCCAACAGTTATGTCATCTTGTGGAACCCAGAAAACGTGCCCTTCCTGTGATGGTACCTGCCCCTTGGAACACCTTACCCTGTGAGATCAAATTGATTCTGAGCCTACTGGTTTCCAGAAAATGTCAAAAACCTCATTGTTCTCCCAGGCATAGGGATTATGAAGTAAGTGAAATCTGATTCTACATCCTACATTATAAGAGATGAGGCAAAGGATTATGTACGTATAATCTGATAAATACAGAAAAACATTACCATATTCTTTTTCACTTTCAGTACATCTTTTTGAATGAATGCAGAATGTCTCAGTTTACAAGTACAAAGGGAATTTATCTGTAACCCCTATAATCTGTTCTGCTAACAACATTCTCAGTACTCTGTCAAAAATTACTAATCTAGGGGCTCTTGTATTTAATTTCATCTTTCTTGAATGATCACTACGTACTATTCTGGGCAGAAAGGGATAAACCTGAGAAGCATTCAGTACTGACATTCTTACCTGTTTTTCTCGATTTCAGTGTCTAAGAACACAGAGTCTGCACCATGAGCATCACCACAAAACTCATCAGTACCACCTTCATCTTCAAAGTCAGAAGTGTTGAGGAAATCAAAACTTTCCAGTGCATTCTCAATTGTTAGGCTTAAGCTGGATGACCTGCTGTGACTTACTACTGGTCTGCACTGAAAGCAAAACCAAAACAATACATAAAGAACAGTTTAGCCATTCAAAATGGTTTAGTTTCAAGAAAATTCCAAGTAAATTGACTGTGAGAGTTTGTCTTCAAATCCACCAATGATCCCCTACAGTGGGCATATTTTGTTGGCTTGTTTGGCCTTGTTCTCCCATCACTTAATTTCCAGATTTTAGGATTTCACTTTTTATGTATTTTGAGAATAGAGGAGGATCTTAACTTATGGAAATTTATTTAAAGGATAGAAGCAGTTATGATGAGATTTAGAAAAATCAGATCTAAATGAACTGAGATTTCAAGTATTGAAAAAGCCCTACCGTGAGAAAACATTAAGTAATTCACTTCCCTGACATGCTCACTGGGTCAATTGAGGTGTATATTTAGTGTGATGAGGAAATTCCAAAATGAGATTATTTGATTTATGAAAGTATTGTAGTTGGGGTTAGATATAACTCAATCCAGGCCCAATCTTACATAACTCACCTGAACCTTCTGAGTCCATTGGGGCATAAATCATAGGTCCTTGGGTTAAAATAGCCATTGAGACTGGGAGATGGTTAAATGATACAATTGTAAAATGTGATGTCATGTGATGGGTGCCACTTTTTTCTCTAGTTCACTTAGTGATGGCAGTTCTAGTAGTCTCAGATTGCTGTTGTTAAGACCTTCCAACTTCCTACCTGTCTACCATTTGATTTTGTTTGTGGGAAACCAGCAAATGATATTAACTAATCCTCACATTATCATACATTTAGAAGAAAATGTGACCTTATCCACATTTGAAACTGGTGGGCTGATAGGCTTGAAACTGAAACTGATAGGCTTATATATTAAGCCCCTCTTTTATACATGTCATTAATCTAATACATTTTACAGTACATTTTAAATAGAAGACTTCAGAACTCCTACAACTATGTGAAAAAAATTGTCAACATTTTGCATCTGATCACTATTATTTCCAAAATTATAACGGTTGGCTTTCAAACACATACACACATACACACACAAGCTGTGTGTATGTGAGAGAGAGTGCGTCAGAGAAACTGAAAATATGCTAATTTGTCTGTTTATACATGGGTATACGCATTTTATTAAACAAATGCTGGCTTAGGGCTGTGACTCCTGTCAAAATGATAGCTCACTGCTTTATTAAATATTAAATAAATATTATTCTTTGTATATTATTCTTTGTATATTTTAATTCTTTTTAATGAATTCTAAAATTTTGATTTAATATTGTTGTAAGCTATCCATAGAAAATAGTCTTTAAAAGAGTGACGTAAGTAAAAAAAATGAAACTTACTAGCTTTGCTCATAAATATGGTGAAGAAAATCAAGATCAGAAACTCAATTATTTAGTGTTTTAAAACTATTTAATAAAGATAATTAAAAAATTACATTTCCTATACAAACAACGCTTTATGTGGTAACGTAAACTGAAGAGTGTAAATGTAACATTTAATGGTCTTTAACAGAGCTGTCATATTCTGTGGTAATTACTGTAGTACATTTTAGTTGAAATCGAATGCTAGTGTTACATGAGTACAAATTTAACCCAAGATTATCCAATGAAGTACTAATGCATTTCAATCAAAGTGGCCAATTATAAATCTGGAAACAGTATGTGTACTGAAAAGCTTCTGTAACACTAGTCTGAAAATGAAGTTCAGGAGCTATTCAAACAGCAATACTGCAATATTATAATATCTAAAATATTCACCAACCTATCAAAAGGATTATATTGTAAAATAAATATACATTTCAATTAAATGGGATTAAATGGATTACATAAATGAATTAAATTTATAGAGATGTAAAAAAAATGCCAGGAATTATCTCCAGATATTTCTCTAGTAACATCTATAATTAAACTATTCAATTTACAAACAGGTAACGTAATAAAATAGTTTTATGATAATGAGTAGCACTTTATTGTGCTCCCTGTAGTATTCTACTGTATAAGAAGCGTTTTTACAATGACATCATTAATTCAATTTGGCACTGGTTCATTTGGCATGCTAATTTATTATGAAGACTTAGTTGTATATACTGCTGTATGTGAAAAAAACATGGAATTACTTAACTGACAGTTATGTTGCATCAAAATAAAAGGGAGGAGAAAAGAAAACGTAAAATCTCCTTCAAATTCAAACTTTTCTTCTATAGGCAGAGGAATAATTAATCTTAAAAACAAGCAAAGCAGTAAACAATAAGTAGGATTGGAACTGGTTAATCTTTAGATGAGAGGCCATGAGAAAAATTACAGAATTGTGGACAGATACTTGAAAAACATTCCAGTAGAGAATACTGACAAACCATTTCTGTACTGTAATTAACTATATCAGAATGTCCTTGAACTTATCAGGGTTAAGTTTATCCAACTACCTGCCAACTTACATTAAACAAGGGAAAGAAAACTGTTATTCAATTCAGCTTGACCACTCATACCTGACTGATTTTGAGATTTCAGTTGGTGGATCTGCTCCTCATAGTACCTCATTACGTATTACTGGAATGGGAGGGCAGAACGCATCAGAGTTCCCACAATTTTGTTGTTTTAGCTTATCTAATGATTGTTCCATTTAAGGCTTCTTTCTTTTGTTATGAGAAAGTGCATCTATACTGTAGATTTTAACAGCCAAAAGTAAAATTCAGCAGTATCTTTCTGAGATTATTTCATTAGACAAAGACTTGAACTGGCCCTTTCATTTTGTGGTTTCTTTGTTGGTCATTCTTATATTGAATGTAAACACCGAATTGATGCTTGCTACCAGGAAAGCTGCTACCTAAACGCTAGTTTTATTACTGAAGATTACATAATAACAATTCTTCTATTCACAATGAGATTTCTTATTTGAAGCTGAACTTACTTTTAGGATCTCATCTAGATGTGTAATTCCTTGGTCCAATTCCTGGAATTCTTTAAACTGTGCTTTATGAGGTTCAAGAGCTAATAGAAGCCCCTGAAATGCTTCTTCTAGACTTCCATCAACACATGATTTATAGCCTTCAGATTCTCCACTAATTGATCCCTCACAATGACATTTTTCAGGTGTCATTGGCCCCTCTCCAGATGTCAGTCTTTTAACCAGCTGCTTCGTGATATTGCCTTCAAAGGTATCCAGCTCTACAGGTTTGACGTCTGATAATTCATCTGTATCCTGAATAAGTGGCTCTGAGACATTACTTGCTAAAATCACACTGTTGCCTCTCAAATGAGGAGAACTTTGGCAAAGCTCAGAATCTAGATTTGTGGTCATATTTTCACTATGTATTTGTGATGTTAAGTTGTTGGATTCAGATATGGAGTCTTCACAGCTTGAATGAATATTGTGCACACTGTCAGGTTTGGATAAACTTATGCCTGGGGTTGTGGCAATAATTTCAGGATTGGAATTATCTATGGTAGAAGATGAGTCTGTTGAACTATATGATGTAGTACAATGTCCACTGGTAATGTCATTGAAACTGAAAGAAAACGAGCTTTTCTCATTTTTTGCTGTTCCATTTTCAAAAACATCATCTGGTAAATTTAACTGCAAATATAATAAAAACAGTTAAAATTAAAATTTCACCAAGTTTTAAACAAAGCTGATGTTAAGCATTATTTTTTAAAAAAAGACACAATTTGCTTCTATGAAATTATTTGGAACTATGAAATAAATTCATTTAGCTTTTATGCTACTGATCTTTTCTAAAATGATAGGAAGATATTTAAAAAAAAAAACCTGTCAAAAAGCCAGAAGATAAGAAGGATCAGAAATAGTCTAGAATGTGTACAGAAAAGTTCTAAAACTATTATGATGCTTTTTGAGCATTGCAAACTCATTATCTTTATGAACAAATTAGAGTCTTTTATTTTGCTGACCAGATTTTATGTAGAGAAAATAGGCTGAAGAAACAAAATGCACACCAATAGAACGTCATATGTCATTATATAATTGCATTACAGTATAGTGGATTATACCATATAGCAGGGCTTTTCAACTTTTTCACCCATTGTACCACTTTTAGGATATGACAGTATCCGAGTACCACCAGTAGCAAGGTGTCAAAAACGTGATGACCCAAAAAACCAAACCAAAACAAAACTGATGAAGTACAGATAGTCCTCGACTTACAACAGTTTGCTTAGTGACTGTTTGAAGTTACAATGGCACTGAAAAAAGTACCCCCCAAGCCACAGCCGAGCCAGACACCTGCCTTCCCACCTGGCGGTGCTCTTCCTCCTGTCCGAGGTTTTTATTCCCCCCATCTGCTGGGTGGTTGCAGCAGGTTTTGGTTACTTCACATGACCCTTGGACACTGTGACCATCATAAATATGAATCAGTTGGCAAGCATCTGAATGTAAATCATAAGACCCTGGAGATGCTGCAACATTCCAGCTGATTGGTGCTTCTTCTGGGCTCAGCAGAAGTGCCAGGATCAGCGCCGAGCTCCAGCTGGAGCCTGGCACTGATCCTGGCACTTCCGCTGAGCCCTGACAGCCCTGCAGCTCCAGCCATCTCTTGGCTCAGGCTTGTGCGGTGCTGCCACCGGTTCAGCTCATTCCCCTCCCCCGCTACCACTTTTCTAGGATGGTCGCGTACCACCTGGCAGGTGCAAATGTACCACAGGTGGTACCTGTACCACTGGTTGAAAAGCCTTGCCATATAGTATACTGAACTATATGATGTATAGTCCTTTTATTCAGCAATGCTGAAATATAGAAGTTAAACATAATTTCTCAAAGATAATTAAGTAGTTTCAATATTGCAGCCTGAAATCAACGGAGATAAAGTGTGAATTTTTCACTTTAGATTGCATCCAATTTATTTTCTTAGTCTCCTGCCAAAAAATAATTTATGGACAAATATCAAACCATGTGCACATATAAATATGCCCATAAAATATTTCAAATAATAAGTGCTTTCTTATTTTAGCCTTTTCTCTAAAAAGAATTTGCAAAACTAAAGCCAGTCAGAGTTTTATTTGACTATATAAGCAACTTGAGCCAATAGTTACTTGCTAAATAAATAGTCAGCAAACAAGCTAGATCTTAAAGAAAAATATCGGATTTAGGACATGCATAAAAATAGAGGAACTGCTTAAGAAATGCAGTAAGATATTTTATCACACCATCTAGATTCACATATTGTTCTAGCCCTGTTCTAGACCTCAGCCTGAGAGATGACAGATCACTAAATGAGCGACTGCAACGTAGTTTGTCAAAGAAAGCATCTTGCAGAGTCTCTAAAATGGCAGAGTGGAGACTGTCTTGTGGAGGATGTCGCCATTTCTTGAAGTGTTAAGGCAAAAAATGGGGCAATTAATTCATTACATCATCTTTTAAATATACTGTAAGTGTACAAAGTATAGACTGATAAGAAAATTTAGTGCAATTCTTCAGAACCCAAGCACACACTAAATGAGTTTTTATGGAAGCTTCTCACACCTAAATGATCCTTTATCTATAAGGGGAAAACATTACACCTTCTTTCCTAAAAGAAGAAGTGGGTGGGATCTACATTAGCCATATAATATATGGAAAGTTCTTTTCATCTATAGAATCTTCCCCACTGGATCAGGGAATAGATTAGGGATAGAAAAGATAACCTTTGCCTATTATCCTTTTCCTTTGTCTCTCTTTCTGTTACCTCCAACAAAATTGACCAAACCATGCTACTTTGCCACTAATTGTTTTTGCTATTACTTACAAAGAATGACTGATCCTTGAAAGTTGGTGTTTCTGGAGTGCCTTGACTATAAATGGACATCCTTCTTTGAATAGCTGACGCTTTGTTTGTGTTGCCTGTTGATGGGGTAATGTCCTCCACATCAAATGGACTGCAAAAGTATAAATCTATTATTAGACTGAATCATCATTAAACCATTATTCTGCTGAATTACAAGGTTTTCTTTTCACTTAAGATATTACAGCACAAGCAATTCAGCTTTTTTCTAGTGAAGTTCTGCACAATGTAAAATTGATTCACAAAATAGCATCCTTGTATATATTCTCATTTCACATTTTCATATCAGAAGAGTGCAAATATTCTGTGGGTACCATCTCAAAAGTTAATCTAAAATACCATCTAGCTCCTTAAAAACTCTGGTGTGCCAGTTCAGTAGAGGTATATCCAATAATTTTGTTTTCTTTGCTGTTGTTATTGGAACAATAGTTGATTTGAAATGATGATGCTCTCCAGAAAACCAGCTTTACTTACTGCCAAGTGATTTCCAGATTCAGCTTTATTGTGCCAAGGTCATTGATATCCACAGCGACTATCTGAGGCTGAGCAGCAAATAAATCTTTCGTTTCACAAGTAACACTTCCAACCAAAATATGAGTGGCAAGACCTTTAACTTCTGTGACCTTTGGAATAAATTATTAGTGTTAATAATTAGGAACAAAATGTCAATTAACAGCTCATTATTTCAGTAGCATCTCCAGATATCAAATATTCACTTTTTTTGTATTCTAATCCTTCTAAGACCACACTGTTTGTTCAGTAGAGTAAGAAATACTCGGACTTATGTGTTATTATTGTGTACAATTATGTGAAAATTATAAGGATACTAAAAAGATTCAGATTTATATTTCATACTTGCATGGATGGTATTTTATTTTGTCATAAAACAGAAAGCTGCAAACCACTGATAAATTTAGCTCAGTTTTCTTACAATATATTACTAATGATGCATTATTTACACAGTTCAGAGTCATAAAAGCTAATAATAATTTATTTGTGGGAAAGTTCGATGAATGGATGAGGAAGTAAGACTAGGGGAAAAATCTAGTATGTAAGACTACAACATAAGTAAAGAGTGCCAAAAAGTACTGTTTTTAAAAACTGGATTTTATACAAAATAATAATAATAAATGGTCGTGAATATGACATTAATTATTGTATTAATGACTACCATTTCCAAAACATTCACTCCATTTCTGACTCCTCTTTCACTAACCCTGTCTGACTTATCTACCAGAACAATGGCATATAAAAATATTCCTCTTTACATGCAGATGATATAGTTGGCAAATAAAAACCTTAATCTCTTATGGCACCATTAAAAGTCATTGTTCTTTTAATTGTCACTGAACAAAAATTCATAAACGTATTATTTTAATTATTAATAGTGATGTGCCACTATATTGTTAATACACATGTAGCTTTTTCTTCTGTTAATTAGTCTGATACAATAAAATAGTTTGAAAGAAAAAAAAAGTATAAATTGCATAGTCTTTTTTATACTGAAATAAAAAACACTAAAAGTATCATTTTAAAAAATGGAAGGAAGTTTGTCTTTATTCATTCAGTTGAAAGGGCTTACTTGATTAGGCACATTTAACATTTTATTACTTGATCCTTTAACATTTAATACTTCATTTAAACATTCAACTGAAAAGCATCATCTTTGAAATAATACATGAAACTTCTAATTGTGCTCTCTAATGCAGACAGTCTTTGACTTACGGTGGGTCACTTAGCGAGGATTCCGCCCCCCCCCCATTTTAAAAGGATGACAGCCACTTAATGACTGCTGCAAAAAAATGCTGAAAAAAATAGGGCTAGTGACTCACTTAACTACCACAATGACTTACAACCGTAATTCTGGGCTCAATTATGGTCATAGGTCAAGGACTATCTGTACAGAAAAGCAAATTCCCAAGTCCAAACCTCTTGAAAATTACAGTAAACTGATCCACATAAATGAAGCTACAAAGCACCTAATATCCTCTCCTGACTAGTGTTTTTCTCAATGGAATTTCACAGTAACATATGTAGATGCATGCGAAATATTATCAATACATTCAGTGAATCAAAGCAAACCAGAATGCCATTGCTTATTCTCCATATAGATCAATATTTCTAATGGAATGCATTAGTGGCTTTAAGGAAAGAGGAGAGATGCTGCCTAGGAAACAATTCAGATAAGAGAAGCAGGAGCTTCTTAATCACTTAAGAGCACAAAAAGAAACTGAGAAAAGACCTGCCCTCATAGCTCAGGCAGTCAAAAATGGCAGGTGGGAAGTTTGTATTTTGAGATTTACAAGGTTCTATTAATGTAGCCTTACAATAAACAGAATTACTTCATCTAGTCCTGCTTCCTGTCTGATTTACCTGAGAGGGCTGACAATATTACAGTTATATTACAATTATATTTAGGAAAGCTGAAAATCCATTTCTTTTCTAAAGCCTTTAACTGTTAATTGATTTTAACTCCATCGATTTTGAAGTCATCTTTTATATTTGCATTTTGTTTTAACTATTGTAAACAGAAAGGCAGGCAATATATTTAATAAGTAAACAGTAGATCAATACCTTAATGGAGATTAGCCCAGCAATAAGGGGGAGGAAGATCATTTCTTCTCCATCCCAACTTTGCTTATCATTGACTTCTATTTTGCCTTTTAGTTTCCATCTTTGACGACCATACCTCATAAATATCTGTGAAAACAAAATGTGATCTTACTGATCATGTTCATACATACTTTGTTCTCATTTTACCATTCTGAATAGATCACAATGAGTAAAGATCCCAACAGAATTAATGATTTTGCTACAATGTATTACAGAACCTGGTTATGTTTTGGATTGGAAAATAACACAAATCATATATTTCCAAGAAAAAACTGAAGAGGATTCTTAGTACATCACTCTAGAACATCACAAAGAAGAAAAAAAGAGTCACCTCAAAGTGAGATGGGCTACAAACAAATCTAATGCGTAAATAAAAAATAAAATTACACAAGGTTAGCATAAATATTATTTTATGAAGCATTACAACATGATGCATAAATGCAGAATCACAAAGTATTCAGACTAGAGATATGACTTTGTTCTTGTTCTTTGTTCTAAATTTCCACCTTACTACTTGTCGGTAAGATAAAATATCTGTCTTTGGAGGAAAAAAGGGCAGCCGACTTTAACTATTGATCTGCTCTACTCAGCCTGTCGTAGTTAGATTTGAGAGCCACAAGAGGGAAAGGACCTATGCCAAGAATAAAATATTTAGAGACTGCTGACATGCTTCCAAGACAAAACTAAAGAAAGATCTGTTGTTATCTTGCAAGGCATCAATCAGCTCTCTGGGACCAATTTCATAGTCTTTATGTGGGAACTGTTCAGAGTGCATTCATCCATAAACAGAGAATAGTGGGACCTTTCTTGCTGTACAGGACATGAGAACAGTAAGAAATGCATGATGAAAAATGACATTTACAAAGTTACTTACTTCATACTGGTCTCCAGGGCAAAGTCGAGCAAAGCCAGCCAGACCTAGAAGCCAATAACAATTAAAAACTGCTTCAGATAAAATGCTTATGTTTGAGAAGCGTTTCAGATGAAATGTTTGCGTTGTCTCCTTTTATGTTAATGACAAACTCTACAATGTTGCCAGAGCACTTATGAATCTAAGAGAGCAACTTTCAGAGCCCATTTTATTCTTTTCTCTTCATTAATAAAAATGATTGTTTTCCACATTCACCTTCTCTGAAGGACTGAGAATAATAATGACTGAAACATGATTGTTTGCTATTGCAAGAGTTAATATAATGCATGAGAACACCATCAAATTATCAGTATCTACCTCAGTGATGGCAAAACTGCAACCCCAAACCCATTTATGCATTGTCGGGTGCCGGGTGGGTGTGGCCCATTGGCTGGGTGTGGCCCATTGGCTGGGCGTGGCTGCAGTGGTAACGGCAGACTGGGTGGGATTAAAAAGTTCAATCAATCAATTCCAACTTTGCAAGATCTTTTTTTTCCCCCACGAGAAGTTGAAATTGACTCATTGATTGAACCTCTCTTTTTTTACACATGGCAGTGGAGGCCTAAAGCAAAAAGGGGTGACGGCGTGCGTGCCCACAGAGAGGGAGCTGAATGCCGCCTCTGGCACCCGTGCCATAGGTTCGCCACTACTGATCTAACTTCTTGAATTCTGCATGCCCAGTTGGCACAATCTGAGTATTAATGTCTTAAAAAATCACAAATCTCTTTAAAATATAACTTTCTAATTCATATGAAGAAACTAAATTCTGTGCAAATAAGGAATGCATTTAGCTATCCTTTCTCATTTAAAGTAATATCATTCGCTTTATCTTTTTCTCATGTTAACTTTTGGGCAACTCTGTCCCTGGAAATAGATGTCATTATATAGATCTAAAGTGAGCAGAAAAAGAAACTTTTTTACTATGCTTATTTTTTTAAATACATATTAAACCCAATTAATATGGACCTTCTTCTACTTTTAAAGATATATTTAATTCCTTTGAAAGTCCTAGAACTCTAGGCGTGAAATCCTTATATAAACTTGGGGGGGATTCTCCAGAGATGAAGAGAAACCTCAAGAGATGGGAAGAAGAGTTGGGAGTTCTCCTAATTGAAAAATCATCGATTTGCAATTTCTGAGTTGCAAACTATTATCACAGTGTTTTCTCTGAAGCAAAAACTGATTCTATAGTTAATTGGCTCAGCTTCCCAACATACTATATATACCCCACATACTCTGACCAATCCTCAGATTTTTCTTTCCTATCTCTTTATCAGTACAGTTCCTATATGCTTTAGGTCACGGGTGTCAAACTTGATTGCATCACGTGATTTATTGTGACGTATCGCAACATTTTTTTCCTTTGTGGAGTTGGGGTGGGTGTGGCCTGCGCATGATGCATCCAGCTCGCGGGCCGTCAGTTTGACACCCCTGCTTTAGATTGTTAATGTCTTTCTGAAATGTGGCGTTTAGAACTACATTCAATATTCTAGCTCAGTGTTTCTCAACCTTGACCATTTTAAGGCATGTGGACTTCAACTCCCAGAATTCCACAGCCAGCATTGCTGGCTGTGGAATTCTGGGAGTTGAAGTCCACATGCCTTAAAATGCTCAAGGTTGAGAAACACTGTCTAGCTGCAATAGAAAAACCATGACTTTTCTTGACTTAACGCTAAGTATCTATTAAAACTCTCATCTAAGTCTCTCTCCCTCTCTCTCTCTCAAACACACACACATACATAAAACAAATGCTACAGTGAAGGGACTGGGTTTAGCTCTATGGAGCAACAAGGAAATCCTTGGAACACACTTTTTGATCTCTAGGTGGCAGCACTGCCTCATAAATTCTTGTTGATCAATTTTTTTTTTACTGGTTTAGTTTTTTTAAATATTTGTAATGTCATTAACTGCAACTACTTTTTAATCTCAATCAAATGCTTTAGGGGAAGTCTATTAAATAGTATGATAATAGGTGAATGACCCTAGTACTGTACATAATCAAACAGTACAGATGATGATGAAGATGATGATTACAATATAAGGTACCATTCATTTATTTTTAACCAATACCCAATTGTTTCAATAACCATTTTCCCATGCTCACAGCAATCATGAGATGTAAACCTGGTTCAGATGTTTCTTCTTCCCAGACCCTCAATGTTGCAGTTACTGGAACCACTTTAATTTTTAGTGCCAGCTTGTAATAAGGCTTTTTTTAGGGGAGGAAGAGGGTGCCTTCAAGTCAATGTTGACTCCTGGCAATTGTCTGGACAGTTTTATAGTTTTTGTGCAAGATTTCAGAAATGGTTTGCCATTGCCTGTTCCTAGAGTTGAAAGAAAGTGACTGGCCCAAGATCATCCATCTAGCTCTCTCTGTGCCCAAGGCAGGATTAGAACCCATGTTTTTTTGGTTTCCAGCCTGGTGCCTTAGCCACTAGACCAACCTGTCTTTCTTACTTCAAGTCTATGGATTCCTATTCCTTGTAAAGAATGCTGTCTAGCATAGAAGTATAGAATCTGCTTAAAGCCAAACAAGAGAATCAGATGGAATGGTTTATACATCCACCTGAAATGGGGCCTTTTAAGAAAATGGCAGAGGTAACAGCAATTGAGGTGTTTAATAAGCAAGAGGATATGTAAGAAAAGAAGAATGGGAGCAGTTGGACATGTAGCCAATAGTTACAGGTTATCTTCCTCTGGCCTACACAAATTACTTTTCCTTAACTGGCATCAATGGAAAATTAATTTAAATTATACACAAAAGTTTTCAGATTCTTTTGGCACAAACATGGCTTGGGATATGAATCTAATTGTCAGAGTTGGAAACCATGATTTTTCATTAAATCAAGATGTCCTTTAATATATAGTAAATTTCTTAACTGAACAAGGATTTAAAAGAGTGACATATTTGCATCAAAGAAAGTATTGACTGGAGAAACTGAAGTAAGTCTACTCTTTTACTAGGTCTTTTAGTTACGTTATTATGAGATACCTACTTTTTGTTATCACTTTTAAAGCACAAAACGCATGTGTGACTCATAAGCTTATAGTTAAAATTGTTACTATGTTAATAGACAGTGTACTGTTTCTCTAACATATATTCTCACCAATCCTTACTACTGTTCAAATTGGCTCAGGGTTATGGAATACAGGTAGTCCTCGACTTACGACCACAATTGAGCCCCAAATTTCTGTTATTAAGTGAAATATTTGTTAAATGAGTTTGCCCCATTTTACAACCTTTCTTGCCACAGCTGTTAAGTGAATCATTGCAGCTGATAAATTAGTAACCTGGTTGTTATGTGAAACTAACTTCCCCATTGACTTTGCTTATTGGAAGATCGCAAAAAGCGAGCACATGACCTTGAGACACAGCAACGGTCATAAATATGAACCAGTTCCTCTCCACAACAAAAATACTCTTCTGATTATTCAGCAGTACAAAAATAGTTTCTATTTCAGCCAAGAAATATTCATCAAGAAATTCTAGATCACAGACAAAAATAAGAATCAGCTTTCCTGAAACCAAGAACTGTTAATTTACGTGAACTGACTTTCTTTCTACGTCACATCGTATTTATTCAAACAAGAGTACTAAGAGCAAATGAGATTCTTATCCACTTTTTAAAGCTAAAAAGATAAGCTTCCTCCATCTGTGAATATGTTATCACAGTGGTGGTGAACCTATGGCACACATGTCAGAGATGGCACTCAGAGCCCTCTCTGTGGGCACAGGCACCATGCCCTGGAGATGGCAACCGTCCCTCTTCAACCAGCCACCCGCTAACTCGCCAAGTTCCCACATGGCTGGATGGATCCCAGCATGGTTGGTTTCCCTCCTCCCCCCCCATCCCATCCCTCTTGGCCTTGCATGCTCTCCTTTTCACTGCATCGCCTCAGCTGTTGGCCGGCCATCCAGCTCAGAGACAACTTCTCTGAACTGCTGGTGGTGGGCTGCATAGTCCAGTCGAGGGGCTGGCAGGCTGTGGCTGCTGACAGACACTGTCGGCCCTCATGCGCTCGCTGGCTTCTATGTACGGGGGCCAATGGTGTAAGGCAGCAGCTGCCCCGGCCCGTGCCTCGCCTTGCACTGCGACAATGGCACCCCCGCCCTGCCTAGCCTTGCCTCACCCCGCAGGACAAGTCTCCTGCCCACTGGCCCACCTGCCAGAGACCCCCTGGATCTCCCCCAATGCTGCCCGGCCCCCACAGGCGTCCCTCCCCACGAGCAACATTGAGGTGACCACGCCCAGCTTGGTCACACCCACCCAGTCTGCCATGAACACAGCCATGCCCGCCCAGTAAGCCACGCTCACCTGGCACCCAGCGATAAATAAGTGGATTTTGGATTGCAGTTTGGGCACTCGGGTTCTAAAAGGTTCGCCATCACTGTGTTATCATATCTTAAGTCTTTGAGCAGCACTCTAAATCCCAGAACAAAATTATTCTCCTTTGGGTTAAGATCCCCATTCCCATTCTGACTTGTTTAGTATTTATAGACTTTAAACATTTACTAATATTCTGCAGGTGGCTTTTCCTTTTGTTACTTTAATGTTACAGTCTGATTTTTGTTACTTGCCTTTAAGCATATATATATTTCTGAATGAAGTGGGAGAAAACAAATTAAAATGAATAATAAGGAATTTTTCCTTAAGGAACACTGGCTTTAGAAATGCTACCGCATTAGCTTGATATGGAACTGCTCCAACATACCTTAGCAGGTTAACATTCAAAGTTTTATATTTCATATTAAACCATGCTGGGTATTGCTAGGATTAAACTTCTAGTTTCTAGACTCCTGCAATTGTGCCTGCTGTTAGTGTTGACTTCCATTCCTATTCTCAGTGGAAATATATATGTTATCTTTAATGCAATGCATGATTTAAGATAATGCTGAAAGAAAAATGAATCCTCTACAATAACAATATGCTGAGAAGAAAATTATTCATCCTCTTGTGGGAACAGGCCACTCAGATGTCGAGAAACAGATCCTTATGTATTCAGCAGATATCAGAAAATATAGCCTAAATCATTGCATTTCATTTACGGTAACCATAAAAAGTACCATATGAAAAAGGAAAACATCAAAGATAAGTGATATTGCTGAAATTGATATTTTGCATTCTTCTCTTTTCTAGTACATCAAGAAGTGTCACAGACAAATACTTTAGCGAGAAAGCTTCTTAAAAAAAGAAAGAAAGAATTTTATGGCCCTGTCTGCAATTAGAAGTAACTATTTTGGTGGCATTAAATTGAGTATCAAATAAATCTATGTATCCCTTTGGACAATCAACATTTCATAAGTGGATACCTATTGTAAGAAATGCATTGCAATAGGGACTCCCACAGCTTTTCAATTATGAGTTAATTAAGGGCTAGTTAAGATGAGGAGTCTCCATGATTTATGACCGTAATTGTGGGCTCAGTTATATAATCATACGTTAAGGACTACCTGTACAAGTTTTAGATTTTAAATCTTTTTTTGGAATAAACAGCAAAAGGATGATCAGCACTTTTAATTTTGGAAAGTTAAAATAGAGATAAAAGTGCTCTTTTCTGTTTTTGGGGTGGTATTCCATTTTATTTCCCCATATGCAGAAAAAGAAAAAAGAAAAAAAAAGGGAAGGGAAGACAATAGCCAAAGTCTAAAACAAGAACCCTCAAAATATCAACAGATATACAAGGGTCTCTTAGGATGCTCCTAGTTAACAATCTTCAGGCTTTTCTATTGATGTATGAAATTCAACGTATATATGAATTCAAGCAACTTTCAAGGGAAGAAGAATGTTAAATTATAAATTCACAAATTTCTCAAGAGGCGATATTGTCTAAACATGTTTCTGTTCCACTCACACCTATAAATTGAAACAGAAATGTGGATATCTTTAAAACCTAACCAACTGTTTATTCATGCAATTGTTACCATACAGTATGTTCCAGAGGTGTTTATATTTTTAATTAGTCAAATATTGATATCATGTATCAAGAAATATCAATATTTACAATTTCTAGCGATGGAACTTTTTTTTTAATCCTCCGTGTAATAAAATGTATTCAAAGAATAATAACATTTTAAGTATAATTTAGTTTTGAGCTTAAAAGGTATTTTAACCTTTTAACCATTAAGCAAGCCAAAAAACTTTATAACATTTGCTGTAAATGCTTGCCATTTTAATGAACATGAGACATTTTGATTGCTTTAGAAACAAAGCAGAATTATTTGGAAAACTTTATATTCCAAAAGGTGAGTGAAAGAAAACAAACCTCTTATCTGAATTCAACTGTTCTCTCTGTGGCTGTCAGAAACCACACAGAAAGATCTCTTGCTGAGATGTTTGTGTAGAAAATGGCATGAGAGGCAAGATAATTACCTTTCATCTTGATGCAGAACTCCCCCATTAAGTTTTCCAGCTCTCCTTCAATGGCACACAAGTTCTATGTAGGAAAACAGAAGACTAATATCAGATCAACTATTCCAAATGAACTATATAAAGTTACCTTAAAAACACATAGAACTGTGCTTATTGCCACTAATTATAATGCAGTGATTTCTGAAGTAGGCCTTAGTTGAGTTTACAATAATAGTGTGTGTGTGTGTGTGTGTGTGTGTGAGAGAGAGAGAGAGAGAGAGAGAGAGAGAGAGAGAGGGAGGGAGGGAGGGAGAGAATATCAGTGAATTGGACTGTTCCAATGGTGGGATTCAGCCGGTTCGCACCACTTTGGCAGAACTGGTAGCTAATTTTTTGTTGCACAGGCCAGAATGGACTTCCAGAAGCGGCATCCACACAGAGAACCGGCTGTTCACATATCTGAATCCCATCACTGGACTGTTCCCTTGGAAATTATGCCTTCCTGGTTATCTGGGGATCAAAATCCATTAGTTTCTTCAAGATCACTGAGTTTTATTGAAATGAACCATATAGCAACCATTTTTTCTGTCCATGGGTTCAAATATTCCAGAAGGACATTTGAAAAATATGGTGAATAGTTTCTTTCAGTTGCAAAGATACCCAATGAAATACATATACAGGCACTCTTCATACATAGGACTAAGCATTTGCATTAATTTTCACATCAAAGTGGTGTTCGTTTTGGTAATCCTGTTATATTATAAATTATTGTATTTCCATCACATATTATAAAACATTAACTTCATTAAGCAAACATATATCCTAGATATATATTTGATCAATTCTATAACAAAAGTTTTAAGAAACTGATTTCAATTAAAATTACTAAAATAGTCGTGATTGATGCAAAAGCAAATCCTGACTAATATCTGCAGGGATGTTAATATTCCACTTTGAGTTACTGTACTCAAATGTCCTAAAATTCTGTATTCTGGAAGGGGACCTTTGCTTTACAAACTATTAACAGTGCAGTGAATTGCAATGCAATGTTTCGGATTTGATTTTAAAATGGTGCACTGGTCTACAGCTTTTTAAAACTATGGTGCCTTTTCCTGGGATTGTGCAGCATCTGCAAAATGCAAAAGCATTCTTCTAGAAAAAAGATATAGTATTTTTAATGAGTCCCAAATGGCTCCTATAGTCTTGCTTAAGTTTGCTCTAAAGCACTTTTTTGAAATCAGTCCTCAAGTGCTAAAAACAGGCTACTATTTTTATGGCAGAATACACAATGCTGCATAAATGTAATAACTATTATTATAAATAAATTCTATATTTTTTTTTAAAAAAAATCCATAATCTATTTTTTCCATAACAACTGAATCTTTCTATTGCAGTAATTGCAAAATTAAGTAGATCATTTTATACCTCAGTATATTCTTTATAGGTTTTGTTGATTTCTGATAAACTCTCTCGAGCTGCCTTGCTAGCAGGGGACAACCCATACGCTTGCTTCATTTTGCTGGCACCATCACGGAGCCGCCTTTGGATACAGTAGGCTTCAAAGAGTTCATCTACCTGATAGGAAAAAAAAAACAGCAAAATTGAGATGTTGGAGGGGGGGAATCAAAAGAATTATCCAGGTGAGATTATGGTGATTCATAGAAAAAAGCGAGCAAACAATTTCAGTGATGATGGTGTCTTTGTACTGAAAATAAATTATCTATGTAAATGACTCCATTCTCTTGTCTCACAACAACTACTTTTTTAAAATCAATACTTCCACTTTCCCCATGAATAATGGAGGATAATGAACTATTATCATGGTCAGTCATTTGAATTTTATGCAAACATTTTTTTCATTAAAGTTTCTCTCAAAACTAATAGTAATAGCTGTACTTAATAATTTCCCATTCTGATAATGTGATTTAATTCTCAGAATAAGTAAAAGACAGCAATATGCTACTGTAGTCTATTTAAGAAGAAAAGGAGAATAATATTACAACAATATAAGATCTCATTCACAGTACTGAGCAAATACTGGAAATCAAAGCCCGAATGTTTCATTCCTACAAGACAAATTATTACAGATTAATTTTATGCTTGTTTCTTCAGAACAGAGGCCCACTAGGTTTAGTGGCACTAACTTCCAGACAAGAAATAAAAAGAAGTGTGGTTCCGAGAACTATGCATAGAATTGTTCTGTCATTTAAATAGCAAAAAAATCCTTTTGTTCCTTCTATAATACAATATATTTCTTGCAAGACAAAATAACACAATGATCACTTCTTACAGTACATTATGTACAATGACACTTTGATATAAGTAGAAAACGCTTCCACTCACAGGAAGCAAGGGGCTTGATTTTTATTAATTCCCCATTATATTCTAACCTTTTTCTGTTTTTCTAATGATTAGAAGACTTTCTGAAACATTGTAGGATATAATGAAGATATGCAATGAGGGAAAAATATGTAGTAGCTATAACAACAACAACAACAACAACAATAAAAAGTTGGAAGGGACCTTGGAGGTCTTCTAGTCCAACCCCCTGCTCAGACAGGAAACCCATATCATTTCAGACAAATGGTTGTCCACTGTCTTCTTAAAAACTTCCAGTGTTGGAGCATTCACAACTTTTGGAAGCAGGTTGTTCCACTGATTAATTGTTCTAACTGTCAAGAAATTTCTCTTTATTTCTAGGTTGCTTCTCTCTTTGATTAGTTTCTATCCATTGCTTCTTGTCCTGCCTTCAGGTGCTTTGGAGAATAGCTTGATCCCCTTTTCTTTGTGGCAGCCCCTGAGATATTGTAACACTGCTATCATGTCCCCCCTCGTCCTTCTCTTCATTAAAGTAGACATACCCAAATCCAGCAACTGCTCTTTATATGTTTTAGCCTCCAGTCCCCTAATCATCTTTGTTGCTCTTCTTTGTATTCTTTCTAGAGTCTCAACATCTTTTTTACATTGTGGTGACCAAAATTGTATTCCAAGTGTGGCCTTACCAAAGCATTATGAAGTGGTAGTTTCCAGGAACAACAACAACAAAAAAAGTAACTAGATGTAAGGGCACAGAATCCACTTACCAGTATCAGCAGATTTTACATACTAGGCAGACCCAAAGAAACCACTCAAAAAATGAATACAGGAGGCCCTCAACCTACGACTGGTCACTTAGTGACCGTTTGAAGTTACAATGGATTCATCTTGGAGCTACCTATGACCTGATTCAAAGTTCTGATGGTCATGTCTGAACTTTGGGCACTAGACATTTAAGACCATTTGCAGCATCCTACCACCACATAACTAAATTTTATAACAATTTTGCCAAAAACTGACACTTCTAGTTTTAGGCAAAACCGCACCCATAATGAACTATTGGTTCACTTAATGAACATGGTATTTGCTTAACAACCACCGCAAATAACAAAAATCAACCATTCGGTTTTATAACTATTATGACTTACAACCATACTATGGCCATATGTTGAAAAATTACCTGTACCAGCTCAATAGAAATGAAAGGATATATAGTTCCATATATAATAACATATATCATATAACGTATTTCTCAATCTTGCCAATTTTAAGATATGTGGACCAACTCCCAGAATTCCCCAGCCAATCATGTGGGATAGAAACATAATAAATAAACAATGCTTGCCTGCCTATCTATCTAATAAGCAATATGATACCGATATAGAAAAGGCAAATAAAACCTATAAAGACATATAAAACACCTGCATGAAGAAAAACTTTGACAAAAGACGGGAGGAACACTTCTGTTAGAGTCAGATCTGGAGAAAGAGCAAGGAAATGATGATGTGATGCTCCTACTACGTTTGTGTTGAAAAATTATTTAAATAGATGGAACATTACGTGCTAATGCTTTTCATTTATGAAAAGGCTCTTCAGTTTATAAAATGTCAGCCCTACACTTATCAAATGGGCTGCAAAAATTTAGACTTCTCAATATAGAAACACTAACTTTCTGGTGCTGTCTATCGGCCATTTGGATTTTAACAGCTCAGTTATGGTAGCCGGAAACAATTCAGATCCAGCAGCAGGATATATTTATTGAAAAATGTGTAGATTCCTATAAGATACAGATGCCTATAAATAAACTCCCTGTAACAACCAAAATTATTATCTATTGGTCTAATATGGCATCTGAAGATCAGAGTACCTGACCATAATATTCATCATGTTACAGTATTTATGTCTATTAACAAGACTGCTGTATATGTAACACAAAACAGTACATTTTTTCCCCTTTCAACTTGAGCAGATCTACCACAAACGCATCTGTGACATTCAAAAGCTGTCATGACCACATTTCCTTCCTTTACTTCCCTTTCAAAACTTAAACTCAGGTCCCAACTTTCATTGGAAGGCTAATGCACATTGCTTGTCATAGTGATCAAAGTTGTGCAACTTTCCTTGAAATGTTTTCAATTACAATAGTTCGTGTTTTCTTCTAAAAACCTTGCTTCACATAAAGTTCTCCATGTTTGTTACCATGGGTTACAGAACAACAAGCTAACATACTGTGCAATTTGGATGTGGATTTAGCTCTGTAGCAACTCAGTCTTATGTAAAACATTGAAATCACTTTGTTCTGAGTAGGAGGGATTCAAACACAAAGTACCCACCACACGAGCTTGCTAGCAGGAAACATACTATTTCAGATTTATTTTCTTGATGAATATTTGATTTATGAGCATAAAATAAATAAGAGGTTTATGTTCTGAATGTTCCATAAAAGAAGGTAGAATTTTTAAAATGTCACAAGATAATTCTATACTGTTTGACATCTACTATTATAGAAAAAGAGAATATAATCTAAATGCAGGTCAGCCTCATGCAGCAGCCTTACAGCTAACTTCATTTCAGTTACATGCACCATTTTCAAAATACAAATGGCAGCAATAGAGACTCATGTCCTAAAATATGGCCTTCAGCAATAGGCACTCAGAATGACTATTGAATAAAGTGCTTTATTGCACTTAGTGGTGTGAAAATTTTTATTGTACAAATGAAGGAGTAACGAATCTCTGAATATGCCTATGTGATTCCATGCACACACAAATATTATGTATCATGCAAATACAGATAGGGAGATAAAGAATTATTAATAGGGGATGACCATTCATAAAGTATTGTAAATATTCTGATAATAAACAGAATTGGATTTTTTTTTCCCCTAAGGAAAAAGAAATTAAAAGCTCAGTTGAAGACAAGGTTTCTGTCAAAAAGAAATGTTCCATCTAGAAATGTGTTTATCCTTCAGGCAGGGAAAGATAAGGCTGTTAATAGTACATTAATTCTATTATCTCACCTCATTTCCTCTTGTTCCAGGTCAGTTTGACACAGATTTGGTAAGAATGAAAACACCTTCAGGGACATCGCAACTTCCCTTACAGGCTATACTAGTGTCTTCTGCTCATTTGCATAAGATTACTTCTCAGCCTTAATCTAAAGAATTGCTTTGTGAGATGTTTTCTCTAGACCACCAGATACAGTATTGCTGGACAGGCTTTTTTGAAAAACAAAATTGGAAATAGAATGAAAGGAAGTTAATTACCTTACTGATATGAAACTCTAGCTTTCTCATATATCTTTCAATTGCTTTCATTTGCTGAAAAATAAAACAATCAAAATAAGAACAGATATCTGAATTTAGCTGAATCAATGCATACTTTTCCGTAATGTCTAATATTCTCATATAAGACCGATTTGATATTCAAAAGGAATTCAGACTTTCCTTGAAAAGTGAGAAGCTTCAGCTCCATCTGGACCAAGAAGAGACCAGAATTAAAGTGCTTTTAATTTCATTCTAAATTTACAAAATAATCACTAATGGTTTGGGACAAAACAAGTCTTCCCAGTTCCATTAGATGTATCTCAAGTTACTATATAATAGGATTCCAAACCACACTCTCAATCAATATTTTATGCACATGCTGAGATGTCCCTTAGGCAAGAATGTTCAAATCACTTTATTTGAAATTGATTTTGTGGAGTGAAAGTTGTGTTTGCAAAATAAATGGAGGACAAATGATAGATAGGATTTCTTGCCCTGTGAGTCCTCTGACTAATGTGATGCCATGCGGCAGCCTTCTCCAGCTTTTAAGATGTGTTGGGACTACAACACCCACAATTTCCAATTATCAAGTAGATGTTTCTTTGCTACCGTACAGAACTGAGGTTGTTTGTCTACTGAAATATAGTTATTACAAATCACTTACCTTGTCAAGTTCATATAGCACCCCCTGAAATAAATGAAATGAATATATTACTAAAAATAAGATGCTCTTTCGATGAAGAAAACATGATGGTTTTAAATGTAGTGCCCTAATATAATTGAGCCAAAATGAATCAACTGCAATAAATAAGTATCATTTTAAAAGTGACATTTTTTTACATACAGTCCAGGGTAAGAAGAAATAGGGAAACACAAATTCAGTTCTAAATTTTTCAGAAAACTTTTACATGCAAAGACATAGACAAACAGATAAAATGGCTTCATGACATTGTTGCAATCACTCATGTAAAGAGTGAACTCTGGTCCATGCTGTCTAAAATAGGGGTCCCTAACCTTTCTGGGTTGGTGGCCCAGTGGGAGAGGGAAGAGCAGGTGCCTTACGCATGCATGCGCAAATGTGAATGTGGTCACACAGATGCACGCATAGTGCACAAACAGGTCGTGAGCATGTGCACCACGCAAATGGAGCTGTGAGCATGCGCTGAGGCCAGACCTCTGAGTGATGCCAGACCTCTGTGAGGCTTGTGCTGCAGCCTGCAGTGATGCTGCCACTGGCATGAGGATCGAGCTACTGCCCTTGTACAAGGATCGTGCCGCAGCCTGCCTGTTGTTTGCGGCCCGTGCAAGGTTCGTGGCAATGCCATGCCTACGTGTGCCGCCACCCGCACAAGGTTTGTGGCAATGCCACCACCTGCGTGATACTAGTGGTGCTGCTGCCCACAACTCATGACAACAGTGGCATGGGGGGGGGAGGTGAGCATGTGTACACGTGCACTGCCCAGCTATTCACGCAGGCTAGTGGCCATGGCCTGTTAGTGGGCTATGGCCCATAGGTTGAGGACCTCTAGTCTAAAACATATTTAATCTAAAAAACAACAACCATAATTGTCTATTTTGGGGAAAGTGGTTATAATAACTAATTGGAGTACTGTACTTAGATTTTACAACTAGATTAATTATCTTTTTTCCCAGTTTTTTTCTCTCACTTTGCAAAAGTCATTAATATACAAAAATGATATGCATTGTTCACTAACAATGGCTTGTGCAGTAAATGCTGAAATAGTATGATACAGATCTGGGGGGGGGGTTTAGGGGGAAACATATTTGTGAAAACAGAGATCTGATATATCACCATCCTGGCAATATGGGGATATTTACAATCAAATGCCTGAAGTGGCAGAATATGCATTATATTTGTTATAAGGCATAATTAGCCCTTAATTTCATATGCAGCATCCCAACATTAAAACCCAATTCTTAATTTCCTTGCTTAGTACAGAATTCTCTACTGTTCTGAGTAGACAAGCATACCAGCCGTGAATTTCTTTTCATGTCTTTCAAGTGAGCACTTAATTTATCCAGTTCTGTTTGATGTATTTCCAAATATTCACTGTAAAGAAAATCCAAAATTGAAACATCAGCAATGTTATATTCCCATATAAATCTAAATAAATAAAATGCAAGTTTTTAAAGATGAAGCATTATTTTTATAGAGTAAATATGTCTGAAATAGTTTTACTCATAAATGAGTTTATTTGTGGAAAGGAAGACAGAAAAGTCAAATTTTACAGATGTGATTTATAAAATGTAAATAAAAATTACTGATATGCATAAAACTTTCTCAGAACTGATATGAAACATGAAAGTAAGACATTTTGAAAAGCAGGCAACTTAAGTCCCCCCAAATTTGTATTCTTCCTTGTTATACACACAACACAAACATATGAATGTAAAAGACAGAAACATTTTATAGGTTTCACTATTTAAAAAACACAGTAATTAACACAATGGACATGCCATGCCATTCTTTCTAGTTTTCAAAGACAACTGATAAAAGCCCTACATAACACTACAAACACTACATAACCCAATCCCTAAAGTAAGTTGACCAACAGTTAATTAATATCACTGGGATGAAACATGCCACTGTTAGAAACAGAATTTCCTCATTATCATTACAAACCATGCTAAGTGCAAGACATTAACATAGCATGCCATAGCCCCCAGATTTAAACACAGAATAATTTGGACATCAGCTGAAATAACAAAAGATTTAGATTCTTGTAGCTATTATGCACAAAAGATAAAAGGCATCTGTTGGACTGAAACAATCCAGATGACTAAACACCTATGGGTTGTGCAAATCAGTCCTTAGGCTATCAACCAACCAGGTACTTTTGCTGGTTGGAAACTGATTAGCTATCTTTGACATCAGTAGATAAGCTCTTGTTTATCACACAGAACTGATTTTTTTTTCCTTTTTGAGCAATACATCCAGCAGTAGTAAAAGCTCTTACTCTAATCCATTCTTCAAGGCCTTGTAAACTTCCTCCATTCTTTCAGGCTGTGGCTCCTTAGCAGAGCTGTTACTTTTGTGCCCCAAATGATGTGCTTTTTTCACCTTGGCTTGGGGTTTTTTGAGTGCAGGGGAATTCTCAATAAAGGAATTACATCTGCAAAATGAAAATTGAAACAGTTTTGCCTAGGAAACAAATATATTAAATGTGGAGTATTATAATGTTTTCTCAGCAGCATTTCTTAATGTTTCCAAGCAAAAAACTTAACGTTGCCTGCCAGAGAACTAAAAGATAATGGGTTATGAAGCCACTGTGGTAACTGGCTAGTCAGCAACAGATATTTAATTTGCTAACCAGTCCAGTGCTTTTATCATTCAATTTTATTCATCTGCACTGTGACCCACTGCAAAGATTTAGTGGAAGTAATAACAAATTAAAATACACCATACATATTCAATAAAATGAAGAAGCTTGATGAATAGCTATTATTTGTTTGGTCACTTACAACAGTAAGTAGCACCATGGGCTTTAGCAGCCATTAGCCATTTTAATTAATTTTCAGGCAAAATGTAAATTATTACAAAACAACAACATGATCTCAGTGAGCTAAGCAACTCTGAATCTGCTTATCTCGTTTGAATTAAACTTGTACAGGGACATTCCCTAGCAGCTTTAGCCAGCATCAAGTTTAATCCCTGCTGCAAAATGCAGCCTAAGAAAACAAGGATTTATAATACTTCTATCAAAAAAAGCGAAACAGTTTTAGTATTAATGGAGGATCACTTATATTAAAAAAGCACAGTACATGAAACATTGAATTTCTCAAAAAAAAAAAAAAAAAAACGAAACCCCCCCCCCAAAAAACCAAAAACAAAACCCCAATATAGACGTCCCTCAAAAGACAGGGCTGGTTTGCAGGTTTGAAAATTCATTAGGACCTCCTTGCAAAGTGATTGGCTGTAACAGGCTGTAGCCATGTTTCTGAATCTAATCATCATTATATATTTCCCTAATGCATACACATTGTGGGATATCTAATATGCTCAGTATTAAACAGAGAATTACATTTAATAATGGAGACTTATTCATATTAATGTATTTATCATCTCAGCTTTATGAAATATTGCTGTAAATTGTTACCATGACCCACTGTATGACTAATCGTAAAAAGAATCAAAATATCTAACAAAGCAAATGGTTTGACTCAATGTTAAGTTATTATTATTTATCTTACTAATGTTAAGTTATTATTATTTATCTTACTATGGAGGATGGGGAAGAAGCTGTTTCATTTTCACCCCTCCTTTCCATTCCATCCTGTAGAACTGATGGAACTTACTGGAGTAAAAGAGGAGATCCAGTCAATCTTTGATAAAGCTTGTCTACTAGTTGTTTAAGTGGCTATTTTGATCACAAACAGATTGTCAGATTTACAACAGAGGCAGAGATAACCCCGAAATGAGAACAGATCTCCAGAGCCAAAGTGGTTGAGATATGTGAGCTTTTCTTCAGTTTACAGCTGGCCTTTGGAGATGATACTTGCCTGGATCGTCTTTCTTGAAGACCACTGAAACCAGCAAAGGATTGACTTCTAATGATCCCATTAGGGCCTCCTGGGGAGAATGAATGAGATCCTATTGACATGATTTCTGGGGATCTTGAAGGTATTTCTGGAAGATACAACAGTAAGAATGTCAGCCACAATGGTAAGGCACAAGTGGGTTTAAATCAAGTCCTAACTATCTCTAATAAAAAGAGAAATGATATAACATTCACGTAATTTAATAATAATTGTTAGGGCTTGATATTATATTCAAGTCTCTGAACGTTGACAACATAGTACACTGTATGTACACTACCATAGTCTAATTCGGCCTGGGACCAAAAAATGTGTTTGTATTAATGTGTGAAAATATATCATTTTATTTCTGTGGATTAATACATTCAGTTGTTCAATAGCATTTATATTATTGATCAATGGCATATCCAATGCCCCCCCCTAGAAAGAATAAAAACTAAGTCCCTACATTATTAGATTAAGAAATCATAAACTAGAAATTCAAACTTGGCAGATTATTTTGCTTAAGAATCTTTACAACCATTAAAGGTAAAGCAAACCACCCTAAACAAGATTAGGATAAAACGTAGACCTAGGTGCTAAACAGAGAACTATGTAGAATTATACAACAGGATTTTTTATCCCCTGGTATTAAGAAAGCAGAATTCTTTTCTTTTTTAGAAACTTAGAACTATGACATTAAATGTAAATAGTGACTTTCAGAAGTTATTTACATGCTTACTTAAAAGAAAACAATCATGGTAGGTATATATAGGACTGTGACATTAGTAAACTATAAAACATTTTCATTTCTGGAATATGCTGAGAAAGGAACTTAATTATATACTTGCTGAGGAAAAAATTATGGAGAGAACTTAACCAAACTTAAAAAAAACAATACAGAATTCCCAAACAATTGATAACTAACTCCCATTTGACACAAAATTTATATTAATCTCGTGAACAACATCAGACAAGAACTCTTTCCATGCAATATATCTATACTTCTAACCACAGGCTGTGAAAGAAAAAAACTAAATCACTCCTTAGTCTGGCATGACCAAACAAAGTTAAGATGGCAGAAGCAGGCCATGCAATCAAAGCCCAGCCTTTTTTTCATGTACATTGCATGGATGAAAAAAGGGGCAGAGCTTTGGTCATGACTGCCATCTTGGCAACTGAGATGGAATTCTAATGATTCTATCTTCACAATTGTTGCTAATGACAGGGATCTAGTCCTATTTGGCTCTGCCTGGCGTAGAAGATGTAGTATTCATAAAGAGAAATGATGGAGAAATATGATGATTCTGCTAGCCTGGAACTCCTAAAAACAATCTAGAGGGGTATCTTTGTGTCAGAGCAACATGAAAGATGGTACATGGATCACCATCCACCCGTTTCTGCACAAGGGGTGGCGCATAGATAATTCCTCAATGAAAAGCAAAGAAGTAATGGTATTTTATAGATAGAAAATAAAATAAAATCTTAAAGTACCTGTACTGAATGCATATTTCTTTGGGCATAGAATAATAGAACTGGAACTTTGTAAAGACGGCACTGCTGCTATCATTCAAACCATATTCATTTAGAGATGTAAGAATGCAAAATCTAAAAGAACCTATAAAATGTAGGTTAAAGACATCAAGGATAAGCCTGATTACCACTGTGACTGTTCTAAAATTCAAATGCAACTTTTATGACAGAAGCAGCATTTTAAAATGAATTATATAAGATATCTCTCAAAGATGTTCCTAGGACAGCTGATACTAGGTTTTTCTGAGATTGTCAACATTATTTTTTACTATTTGTATAATAGATAAATTCTTATTAGTATATTACTACCGTATAATATACTTACCATATTATTATAAATCTATTAATCATGCTATAATTCAAATTTACAATCTACTTTTGATCTTAAAATAGACTAAAATGGATAACTTTTGGAACTATCCTATTTGTAAGACTATAGATTCCTATATCTACTCAATTTGAATTCCCAACAGATTCCAAATATGAATGTAAGTTAGTGTCACAGTATGTCACATTAATGGTGACTGAGCTGCTGCCTGACTTATTTGTGGAGCATCTCTTAAACATTTACTGTACATGGATTTGTTAAGAAAAAAGAGCTTAGAAATATTATCAGCAATAGAAGTTCAGTGGCAAGAACCTTCTACAGCACATAAAACAGCAGAAGGATAGGTTGTTAGTCATGGAGAGTTAAATTGCATATGGTAAGCTGCTTCACAGTCAAAAGCCTCTTACTGTCAAAATAAAATAAAACAATGCCAACATCGTGTGATCCATCATGTTCTTGTTAAAGCACATAAAGAACAAGAGGCTCATAGTTGTTATGAAGTGGATATCTGCCAAACTGAAGCAAGATGGTTGCAAGATAATCAGCGAAAAATCATTAGAATAATTTATGTACAGGAAAATAAAGGAACTTAATAAAAATAAAAATGATTTAATAATTGAAGTAATTATCAACATAAAAAACATAAAAAAGACAAGAGCATACATATATTTGCATACATATAATGTAACCTCTAATGTCCTATCTCATCTACGTCTTAATATTTTTTTTAAAAAAATTAATATTATGGCTGTTGTACAAACTTTACACTTAAGTATTTAATTTTTATTTTTTCTTAGTCATTATATTAAATCTTATCTTTTGAATTTTCAAGACTTAAATTCTTGGTAATCTAATAAGTTAAAGGAGTCATTTCATAAAGACAGGACCTGCTCTTGAAAAGAAATCTCCAATATAGAAACCTCCAAGTAATTTCATCAGTCAAAATAAAAATTAGTTAGGCAGAGAGTTGTTGGAATGTACTAACTCTTGCTATACCAACTGCTGGGATTTCTCCCCAAAATATATTTCAATATGTCAATGAAGACTGATGAAGTTACTTGGATGAGTAACAAAATGTCTCATTTTAAAACTTGCCATAATTTAACATTTTTAGATACTTTTAGCCTGGATGATTGAGTCTTCATTGACATATTGAAATGCATTTTGGGGAGAAACCCCTGCAGTTAGTATGGCAAGAGTAGTACATTCCAACGATTCTCTGACTCTCTGCCTAACTAATTTTTAATTTTGATTGATGAAGTTACTTGGATGAATAACGAAATGTCTCAGATTAACAAATATTGTTCCAGTTACCATGATTTAATCTTTTTAGATGAAACCTCCAATATTTTTTTCAAATCATAGGAACAGAGTTTGAACATAATTGGTCTACAAATTGGCTCCCTTCGCAGCTCTGCCCACATAGCCATGGGAGAGTTGGCAGCTCGAGGTACAGCAATGTGGTCTTCGGAGTGCCCCCACTGCCAGCCCTGGTATAACTCTCCTGTATGGGCAGAGCCGCGAAGGGGGCCAGGGGGCCGAAACCACCCACCCAGGGACAATGCAGAGAGCTTACCACCAGCTTCCATAGCTGCTGCCATTGAAACCATACAATACTGGTGGCGAATGGGGAGCAGGCAGCATGAGGCGGCACTGTGGAGCCCAAGCAGCAGATGGAGGAGGAGGTGGCCAGTGAGCAGGTAATCTGTGGGGTGGGGTGAAACGGGGGTGGTGGGGACCGAAGAAAGCCCCTCCAGCAGTTGACACAGCTGTTATGCAGTGGCGATGGAGGCCTTTTGCTGTCACTCCCCCTGGCTCTGAAATGGCGGAGGGGGACCAGGTAAGGGGACTGAGCCTCCAATGCCCATCTTCCGTAGTGTGGCAGTCTGGCTCAGGAGGGGAGTGAAAGGGAAGAGGTGAGTGGGCAACCGGGTCATTGAACGAGCGGGAGGAGGTCACCGAGTGGGGAGTGGCCTGGCTGTGGAAGCCCTGAGGGGTGTGGGGTGCATGGGGCAGCTCCACCCCCTACCTTCCTCACCTTGTGTGTGAGCCCCAGCGTGCAATAGTGGCCTCCTGCCCTGTTGCAACAGCGAGCAACCAGATGGTGGGACAGAGTGGGCAGGCTCTTAACTAGGGCTTATTTTGGAGATAGGGCTTATATTAGGCGCCCGCTAAAAATCATGCTAGGGCTTATTTTCTGGGTGGTCTTATTTTCGGGGAAACATAGTAGCTGGTAGGTTAGTTCCCTACAGGGAAATAATGGCATTCCATGTCTGGAAAAGTCCTGGCGCTTCACTACGCTTACCCTCATTGGTGCAGCCTCTAAGCTTATCTGTGTATGGTTGGTTGTTCATTTACACTAATCCCAGTCCAGACAGCTTCTCTAGAATTTCATTTCTCAGAAACTTCTCAGTAAATCAAGGAGCATCCCAAGATCAGCACACAAAGAAAAGCCATAGAAGGAGAACCCAGTCTAGTATCTTTGTCATCTCTATATTCCAGGGATATATTCCTCTATATTCCACAATCTGGCAAACTGATGCTTAACGTGGACCATCTCCCAAAGAAGTTGATGTTGACCATGATTAAGGTATGTACCTTCATATTACATTCTCCCTTCTCCAAATTAAAAACAGATGAAGTCTGTAATTTTTGATAGATGTCAGGCCCATGCTGATGTGAAATAAGACCATGGTAGTCATGGAGACCATGGAATCCCAAACCACTCCAAGCATGGAGGGGGGCTGATTTTAGCAGGGAGAATCATTCACCAACAGTAACTCCAGCCTTATATGGAGATAACAGTAATCAAATTGAGCATAAATGACCAAAATTAGGAATAATCCCTCTTTTAAAAAATAGCACAATAAATACATTTTGTAAAAAAAAAAAAAAACCACCATTCTATCTGATATTATGCAGGAGCAGCAATGAATCTAGATGCACCTTTAAATTGCTGAAGGAATCATTTCAGATAGATTACAGCTTTACCCAGGCCTCATTGTATATCAATTTCCACATTATTTTCAAGTTCTCAACCATAACATCTAGAGTAATCAGTTCCACATGGGCAGAAGCATTCACACTGGTATCACATTGTATCTTATATGGCCATAAGTACACAATTATTTCAGTACAAAAATCAGAAATATCAGGAAAAGGTTGATGACTATAATTAATTAATAGCACCATTTTTCATTTACAGAGGATATTCCAATTTAATAAGTTCCTGAAATAGTATTCATTCTTACTTCTTTGTTATTTCTACACTAGTGCCTCTATTTAATGAAGACCTTGAATAAAATATTTGTTTAAATCTATTTCTTCCCTTGAAGGGTTTGAATGTAATAAATTGAAGATATTCAACTGTTCTGTCCTATCAATTATGCCAATGTTTATATTCTGTTGATTACTGGCTAATTAATGAAATTACAACTGTAAAAGTCAGAGCAATAAAATCCTTCTAAATGATTAGAACTGAAAATATTACATACACTTAAATTCACTTACTAGAAATGAATATTGTTTTGCAGTCTGGCAAAGAAGCTCTTAGTCTTAGAGTCCCATACATTCCCATTTATACCATGTAGCACAATGCTGATCAGAAATGGCAGTGGTTGTAAATTCAACATCTAAGTTACTGAGAAACCCTTGATTATTATGATAAAATTGCACTAAATTCAATTTAACTATCTTTTAATAAACTTCATTGAGATATTCAGATAAATGCATGGAGAGTTAAAACTACAGAGTATTGATGTAGTTCCATCCCAGCTACCAATCATTTTGCTGAAGGGAACATGTACACCTGTTTGCTTTTTTTCTGCCCAGTTTGCCCCCACACAATCTGTAAAATGCTAAATAGGGCTCAATAATTGTTCTAATCAAAAATCCCTTATGGATGAAAACATTAGTGAAATTAGTTAATTTCACATGTGCAACAGGTTGTTTCAGCAGACTGGAAAATTCAAGTGAACCAATTAGAAAAATATCTCTAGATGCATACTGGCATCTTTTCAGACTTTTGGTTTGGATGGATCATATAATACAATTTCTATGAAACACTGGACTAAGTTCACAAAATATTCTTATTATAAAGGACCCCAAGAATTCTAAAACTGCAGAACTATAACAAACAGTTCCATAAAAGTCAACTGAATGACATTGCACATGCCTGAATAAGAAAAAAAGGAGGAAAAGAACATTGGTGGTTCAGAATTGTAGATCTCTCTCTCTCTCTCTCTCTCTTTTCTCTCTCTCTCTCTCTCTCTCTCTCATACACACACACACACACACACACACACACACACACACTTACCATTTGCTGAAGGTAAGAATCCCTTCAAGAAGTTTTTATACTGAATACACTTTCCTGAAAGAGTAGCAAAATAACTGTGTCCTACCTAGACATTTATTGTTATGCAAATTACTAAATCGGCGCTCTTTTCAATACACGTTTAAGTAGCAGTAGAACAGGTCTTAGAAAAGATCTTCTGAATTTTTCCACTACAGCCTTTTTATGTATCAGGAATGTTCTCAATCTGACTTTACAGAGACTCCGAGTTTCTATAACTTAAGTACATGGCTCCCAAGATTACTTTAACTGCTGCACAAATTCAAAATGATTTGAAATAAAAAAAAATATTTAGAGGGAAGTAATAGCTAAAACTGATTTCATATTAGATCTGAAAGCCAGGCTAAAGAGACTCTTTTCAAATTTCTCTTGGTCATACCTTGGTGACCCCAAAAGATGAGATTTATGCTCTTTCTTTTGGATTGGGAGCCCCTATATTCTACCTTGTTCTCTATATTTCCAATGAAGTTGCTGGTAAGATCATCTCAAAGTCTGGAGTTTCTCTTCCTCTTTAATTTCTATCTTGAATTTGGAGACATAGTTGAGATCTTGAATTGTAATTACTTGACTGGAAGAACACAAGTAAGTTTAATTCAAATAAAATGGAAGTATTTTGGGAAGTCCTCAATTGTATAACTGTAGATATATTAAAGGCATTTTCCTGAAAGACTACATTCCTAACAAAGGGATAATCCTGATCTGTCGTCGTTCTTTACTGTATACGGAATTACATTTTTAAAGGGACTATTTTAACAATCTCTTGTGCTAAATATACCTTCTTCTAGAAATCACAATTAGCCATTTTTATTCATGCCATGGTCACATGATAATACATTGTACATTAGACTGCCTTTAAGCATGTATGAAAATTTCAGTTGATCCAAAATGCAACCACCAATTCTTTGGCCAGCATGTAAAATGGAGTATACACATGCAATTTTGTACATTTTTACAGTATGTATTTGTCTTTTTAAGGATTAGCTTAAGGCTACCAGTTGCTTAAGATCAGGAGAAATTACCTTATTGCGGCAAATCAATCTGTTCTCTATAATATTATAATGAAGAAATATAACAATGGCAGGCATTGAGGGAATGCATGTGGGTTACCGTAGTAACTTGCATTCAAGAAGACAATTGCTACCTATGAAACATGCAAATATAGTGAGTAATAACTGTATTATTGTTGGAAAAGGATATTTCAATGAATTTGTCCACTACATTTGTTTATGTAAGAATATGCTATTGCCAAATAAGAAGCACACTATTTATCAAACAAGCGGAAATATTTTGAGCAATTCTAAAAGTTTATTTTTAAAAACTGTATAGCATATACCAGTGATGGCAAACCTTTTAGAGACTGAGTGCCCAAACTGCAACCCAAAACCCACTTATGTATCGTCAGGTACTCGGTGGGTGTGGCCCATTGGGTGGGCATAGCTTTGGTGGTAATGGCAGACTGGGTGGAACTAAAAAGTTCAATCAATGAATTCCAACTTTGCAAGATCTTTTTTTTCCCCGTGAGAAGTTGAAATTGATTGATTGAACCTTTTTTTTTTTGCACACAGCAGCAGAGGCCTAAAGTGAAAAGATTTTATAAAACCCAACTGAAGGCCTAGGACTGGGGCAATGGTGCACGTGCCCACAGAGAGGACTCTGTGTGCCACCTGTGGCCACCATGGGCATATACCATAGTTTTTGTTATGGTGAAGTAATGACACCCCAAAATATCAAGAGATACCAGCTTCAAATGCATGTCAAACACTCTTATTATTTGTTTTGCCTTAATATTGTAACTGATCTTGTGAATAATACTAGTATGTTAGATTTTGGAATCCTGTACATTTCTTTCACATAGATACTGAAGAAAAATTAATATGGAAACAATATGTGAGAATTAACCGTGATACAGAAAACAGGTGCAAACATGAAAGGGGTGAAAATCTCAGGAAGAATACTGCACTGTAAGTGCTAAAACATGTGAATTTAGCAGATTTAGCATCATCGCATGTGTAAAACAAAACTGATTTACATACAATTTAAATAGGGAAAAAACCCAGTGTGCTTGTATGAGCAACACTTAAGGATAGAATCATTTTAAAATGTGGAACAATTTGTCTCATTATCCTAGAAATAAAATGCATCTGCTTCGCAACTACTGTTGTTCATTCACTTTCACAAAAAGAAAAGTTTGGATGGTTGGACTGAGAGATACTCTCTTTCTGAGGGGATACATCACCTTCTCTTCCAGGTCAACAGGTGCTGAAGAGGCGATTATCACACCTGAAATACAACTGCTCACACTCACCAGCTACCCAAAAGCACCAGAAAGGGCAGGGATCCAGCCTCAGATAGCTAAAGTCATGTTTGAATTGAATGGAATATTTCATTTGGTCAAGTGTGATTAGACACACAAAGAATTTATCTCCAGTACAGAAGCACTCAATGTACTTGCAAGGAAATAGAGAAAATAATAATATAATAGTACCAATAAAAGGGGAAATAAAGAAGATAATAAAAAGAATGAATAATAACACTACAGCCATATTCTATGGGTTAATATACATATGCATTAGACAGAACTGCAAGAATTAGGTGTTCAGTATAGTGACAACACAAGAGAAACAGTGTCCTTGTATCTAGTTGTCTCGGCATGCAATACCCTACAGTGCCATTCCGAGGAAAAGAGTTGAAACAGTTTGTGTCTAGGTTGTGAGGGGTTGGCAGATATTTTCTCAGCCCTTCTTCTGATCCACCCAACATACAGGTTTTCTATGGAAGGCAGTTATTTGAAACTATTCTTTCTGCAGTCTTGAGTAGCCATTGGAGTCTGCACCTGTCATGTTTGGTTGCTGTGCAAACCAGACAGTTATAGAAATACAAATGACAGACTTAATAATTTCTCTGTAAAACTGTATCAGCAACTCCTGGGGCAAGTCTGAACTTCTTGAGTTGATGCAGGAAGAACATTCTTTGTTGTGCCTTTTTAATGATGGTTCTGATGTTAAGTGTCCATTTCAAGTCTTAGGAGATTATAGAACCCAAAAACCTGAAGGTGAATATAGTAAGAGGGGGTAAAAATTATCTTACTTTATTCCTTGAAGCTTATCTTCTTCTGTGAAATCCACAATTCAAAACAAAATCCTGGTATCCTCACAGAAAGTTACCACCTCCTCAGACAATGTTCATGTGAATAGAAGCAAATTTTCTGGCAAAATCTTAACAGATCCCTCATAGCATCTGCAGAGAGATTATCCTATCCACCCATTTCTACAAAAGGTGAATTACTGAACTAAGATGCTGGACAACATTTTACCTATGAATTATGGATCACCTGCTCTGGAAAGCAAAAACAGAATCCATATCAATTGTTCATTAAAATCTAACATGAATAAGATAACATAAACTAAATCATTGATGCATTTTATAATGCAACCAACTAGATTTTTTTATTCTCTCCTGAATGTAATATAATATACATGTGATTCTGGGGACACAATGAAATCCTTGATTCAGTACTCTGATTTGCAGATACACATACACTTTCAAAAGTCAGATATGGTAGTGTAATCTGCATATGCCACAGGATTAATAATAAAAATCCTTTCAATATATAGCAACATGACAATAAGGAAAATGTGGATTAACCAATTCTGATAGCATTCCTGATCACTGAATGCTGCAGTCCTTATCTTGTATCTGCTTTATTGCTAAAGTGAAGGGTGATATGTTTGTGTTGGGGGGGGAACTAAATAAGTGGGACTAAACATTGCTAGATTCTGGACACAGTTTAAAAGTGACCTGACAAGCCAGATCAGCCATCTGGTTGGGCTTGTTTGTTTTTGTTGTCATCTAAGTGGTTGAATGGAGGCCCTCTAATTGCTGCTATTGTACCAACATCCTGGCTTCCCTGCTTTAACTGCTCGATTCTGTGGCCTAGTTGCAGGTGAAGTTTCCCAGACTGGGAATACTGGGAGACTTTAAGATACTTCCTCTGGCTGTGTGATCGGTGGCATCGTGAAGGTTCATGGTACTACAGCAACCATGGACTTCATCCAAGTCATCAAAGGCTGAACACATAGCATTTAGATCTCTTTTTGTCTTGGAGCAGTGATAATGTGAGAGGTGCTAACATCAGCCCTTGTCACATTACCTTACAGTTTTCCTACAGTTTCTCCCTGCCACAGGGAGGTAGGACTCATTTGACTGGTCCACCCTTAGTATCTGTTGGGTTTCAGAGGTTATTCTCAGGTTCTGATGCACTGTTTGGTTAAGGCCTTCATTATCACTTGGATTGAGAGTATGAAAATAGCCTAGGATTAGATTGTTCTTATATGGCTTCTCCCTATTTCTGGATTCTATAGAGTCTCTTGGTTTTCAGAATAAGCCCAGGAAAACAAATACCTAAGAACACCTAATGCCTTGCTGGAGCAAGGTGAAGAATGAATAACAGATAACAGTCTAAATAAAGGATTACTATATGCTGATAAGAGCAGCAAAGAGCAGAGTATTGTTACACCATGAGAGCCATGGTGACCCATCGGTTAGAATGCAATATTGCAGGCTAACTCACTGCTCACTCCAGGAGTTTGATCCTGACTGGCTCAAGATTGACTCAGCTTTCCATCCTTCTGAGATTGGTAAAAATGAGGACCCAGTTTGTTGGGGGCAATATGCTGACTCTGTAAACCGCTTAGAGAGGGCAGTAAAACACTGTGAAGAGGTATATAAGTCTAAGTGCTATTGCTATTGTTATGAGAAGAAAAAGCCTTACATAAACCCCCTTTCTCTATTATGCCAACTTTGTGCAAGGAGGAAATAGAAAGGAAATTCATTACGAGAACACATATAACACACGGAACACACAGTCATAACAGCAACATTTAATGCCCCCAAAACATTCCCTTTTTAAAATTAGGTTTTGGATACAGGAAAAATCCAGCTTAAACTATCATCAAGCCCCTATAGGTGAAATAAATTAAATGGACAAACATATGGGCACTTTGAGTAACACAACCTTCTAGAAATTTCCACTAGATTAGAATACTCCCCAGTGGGTTTATAAATTGATCCATTCTGCCTCTAGAAAAAATAAGTCTACGGCTAAATCTGCCAGCAAGAAAAATTCCCTTCTCTTTGAGATTATATAGTGAAGAACTTTTTCTCTTTTGAATTTTTCTTGGATGAAGCAGCTAACTATAAGGAAGAAAAGAAGACTAAACCCTGTCCCCAAATTGAAATTGTCGAGGGTGCAAGAAGGAATCAAATCCACTGGTATTTTAGGTAGGGTCAATAACTAAGCAAAGTGGTTTTAGGGTTAAGTTTTAACTCAATCCTAACCATACTTTTAGTTTTTAAGTTTTTTGAAGATGTGGTTCCCATCTTCAAAAAAAAGGGAAAAAAACAAATCCAGGAAACTATAGACCAATCAGGGATGGAGATGAAAACATAGGAAGAATTGTTGCAGGAATCGGATATGTCTAGTCTAGTGAAAAGAAGAACTGGGGCGACATGATAGTAGTGTTCAAATATTTGAGGGGCTGTCACAAAGAAGAGGCAATCAACCTCTTTTTAAAAGCACCACAAAGCAAGACAAGAAATTGTTAGAAACTAACCAAGGAGAGAAGCAACCTCGAACTAACTTTCTTCATAGTGAGAATAATCAACCAGCGGAATGGTTTGCATTCAGAAGAGATATTTAGTAAGAATGTCTCCCCTAATCAGAAAAGTAAGAAACAGCCCATTTACTGCACTCCATAAATACATTTTTTTCCTCAGACCTAAAAAAATATAGCCCATAACAACATGCATTTTTAATGGGCTTAAATTACAAAAAGAAAATTCCATTTTTTATTATGATTACTTTCTGCTGGATAATCTTTTAAGTAATGAAACTGAGCAAATGTGACTATAACTCAAGGGTAGTTCATACCAGAACACTGATTCAACTTTGATACTCTTGCTCATTGGCAGCACTGTTATATGGACAAATCTAAGACAAACCAGGAAGCCACATTTTAACCAAACACATTATGCAAATCCTGTCATCACCGCTTAATACAATTGCCTTGTTCACACAACACATTTCTTTGGTTTTATTTAGCTACTGTATTTTATTAACTATAGTTATATTGTTTGGTGTACCATTGGTTGGATTCATAAATCACATTAATCCTTACTAAGGTTTCTTCGATTTTTGCATGAACTGTATGAACTTAGGCATTGTAGCTTATGGTGTAGACCAGGGGTGACAAACTGCGGGCCCATGGGCCGGATGCATCATAGCAAAACCGCGCCCACCCCATTGCTGGCAATGGCAAAAAAGTCGCGATATGTCGCGACATATCACGTGACGTTACGAGTTTGACACCCCTGGTGTAGACTATCTTTAGTAAAATATATGTAAGCAAATAATGGCTTAGCATTTGAGACTAGAACCAATTTTGGTTTATGGCAGTGGCAGTGGCAGATGATTTACTGTCCATAGATACCAATGTGCTTGTGAGTATGTTCTCTTGGAGTCATCAGATTCTAGGCCTCAGTTACTTAAATCTACTTTTTGGTAACTGGATGACTTGTAACTGGCCACTTCTTTGGACAGCCAATATCTAAGGACACCCAAAACATTCTCTCCAACTTCTAAATCTGACCTGTGATAGGAAATGATTGGGTACCTTTGTTAATTAATCTCCATCAACCAGGTTTCCTTCCAATGTGTCCGGACAAGAAGTTCCAGCACTCCCTCCCTGAAAAAGTCAGTTATAGTCTCAACATATATAGAATGCACAAGTTGGGAAGAGGCCAAGGAAAACATGCTGTACTAGAGTTAGTATGTCATATCACACAGTATATAATTATTTTAAAAGGAAGAAATAGACATTTTCTTCATAACATGATGCCTTTCAGCTACCCAAAGAAATGCTCTGTCTCTTATACTGTTTGATAGTTTAAATTTCATTGTAGAATTGTGGCTAGAGAAGAACATATTGACATAATTTGACATTAACTTTGGCTAGGTGGGGATAGATAGTATATTCTCTTCCAAATCACCTTACCAAATATAGCAGCGACCACACCACTCTCCCTGTACTTAAAAAGCTACAAAGAAATGTGTGTACTCAGATTATGGCTGAAGCAACAGCAGAGGAGGAAAGGAAAAAGAAAGTTAGCATTAAAGCTATTTTCCTGGAACTTTGGGAAACCATTGTCACTGAAACATATCTCTGCTTTGTTTCCTTAGAAAATCTGCTTCTGAATTCAGTGGGCAGTGGGCAAATGACAATGACAATGTTTCCAATGGTCCTGTTCATTTCCTTAAACACACACACACATACACATACACAAACTATAAATAAATAAACTAGCCATAATTAAATAACACAAAGTACTTCAAGATACACTTTATGAAAAAATGGTGGAAAGTGGAACGATAGACAGACATAGGACTATAACCAATACAATAAGGTCACATAAATATTTCTTCAAAATCAGCAAAGGCATTTTGTCAGAGTAGAAGAATGATAACAGTCACATACTTATATGATTTTATATTAGAAATTGGTGTGAGTATATGAAAGGATTTTATCCATATCCTAGCTTTGCAGGCCAGAACATAAGAAAACTAAAAACTAATTAGCTTGATTTGGAAACTATTTTGGCAAATTGTACTAAAAATGTGTAACACTGCAATGGATTTCTTTACACTCGTTCATATCCTATGGATTTTCTGTTAATAATAACAGGCTCTTGTGAGGTATTGTGTGTCTATTCTACGAATTTCAAAAAATAAAAAATAGGAACTATCAGTCACATTTATTCTAAAGTTGAAGCAAGTCTATTCAGTTAAAAAATCCTCTTAAAACAAGGTGCATTGCAGGCTAAAACATCAACTGATTTATAAATGCAGTTACTGACTTTGCTATTGGAAAAACTAAAATCAAAACTGAAAATATTATTTTGATTAATACTCATGAAATCAATTTCAAATATGGGCTACCTACCATTTAATATGAAAAAGTAACTTTGCTATACTCAGTATGTCTTTTCACATACTGACTACTTACATTATAAATGTTTTAAACAGCTGTTATACACAAACATAGAGACATGATGCTATCCATACACTAGAGAGGATTACAATTATGCTGTATTTGATAGGCAACCTTTTCAATTGTTTTGCAATTAACTGAATGACTTCTTAATCTGCAAAATATAGTGCTGTTAGTGTGAAATTCCATTTGAACATTCTTCATTGATCACAATATTTTCACAGGGGAATGCTTTATTAAGCAATTCACATCTGAACATCACAAAAATCAATACCATGCCAAAACATGCGGAAATAACTTTGACACAAAATACCATGACAGTATAGCTGCATACTGAGCACTACAATATTTAAAAGGAACAAGAAATAATCCACGTGACAGAGAAAAACTAAACAAAGGGGGAAACGTCACTCACCTATATGTACCGATCCACACTCATAGTATGGTGGTTGAAAACAATGGATTGCAAACCCCAATTTCCTCTTCTACTTTTGACTGTCATAAAAAACAGAAGACTAGCTTTGCTTGCACTGCTGTCTCTCCTATGCCGCTAATCCAGGCTGAGTGTTCCTCATTTAAAAGGAGAAAAAGACTACCGTACTGTGGAAGGGGGATGGAGGGGAGAGGGAAGGGGGAGAGAGAGAGAGAGAGAGAGAGAGAGAGAGAGAGAGAGAGAGAGAGAGAGAGAGAGAGAGAGAGAGAGAGTGCAGTAGCAGCAGCAGCAGTTACCAGCTTGTGCTCAATCAGTAGCTGCTCTGACTCACTCTGCTGCCAGCAGAAGCATCAGGAGTTCTGTTTCCCTGGTAAAGTTACAGTACAGAGAAGAAAGAATGTGTGTGTGTGTGTGGAGTGTGAGGCTGTTGTAGTCTGACTCCAGCATCATCTGTGCTGAGAGTTCAAGGATCAGTGAAACAGCTGTTTGTCAGAGACTTAACTAGCTACTGTACAGTGAGAAGATCTTTTCCTTATCCCTTCATTTGATCACTCTAACATTCTTGTTTCCTCTACAAGTATTTAGGTAATGCAAGTCCTCCATAACTTACTGGAGCCTGGAGTTTATTTTTTACACAGTGCTAGAGGTGATGCCACAGAAAGCCACCAAGTTTAATTTCCAACACAAGCAGTGTTACAGCAGTTATCCCAAGCCATTTTTTTTGTGTCTCATGGTGTCTGAGTTGGGGTGATGGTCATGGTGTTGAACTTTGTGGTGGAAGCACAATGTTGAGCATGCATCAAATTTATCTTTGGATGCAATTCCCCAAAAATGCACAGCAGTTTAATTCCATCGATGGATTAAAATATGTTTAAGCTACAAAAAGTGTACTCCACAACAACCTGTTTGTCTGGCTCTGCCAACTGGCATGAGGCTATCTAAGTGATACTCAGAACTTATACCAAAGAAACTAAAATACAAAAACACTAAAGCATTGATCAGAAAACCAATGACTACCTCATTCATTCCATGCATTTTAAATATGTCAAAAGGTGAATGGCACACATTTTTGACCCCACAGTAGTAGGAGTTTTTATGTATATATGTATGTATGTAGTGTCCTGCCTGACCACATTATCTGACTACAAAAGTGCTCAACACTATTGTACTATTAGTAAAGATTAATATTCCCTTTCCTCCAGCAACATCCTGCCATTATAATCTCCTGTTTGCTCATGAAAGGATCCTAATCCTAAATTTCTAACTATCATTTGCATTAGAAAAAAGAAATTAAAGGTGGTTTGCTTTATCCAATAACTATATGCAACCATACTATCAGAATTTTGGCTGATCTGAAAAGAAAATAGATCCCATTTTTAATTTGTTATTTGAGTACCTTATCTTATACATCTGCGCTGTAAATTCTACAATGTACATAAACTTTTCATGAAGTGCATATTCTGAGATAAATCCTATAATGGTACTGCTAATACTTGCTTATCTTTATGCCAGCTAATGTATGACCTATAAGATGTTCCTGGGTAGACTTTCCAGTACCAAGTGTAGAGCTGTCTTTTGTTTCTTTCTGTCATTCCTAGTGTTGCACTTGGAAATGACATCAAAATTATAATTACCTTATTACACAAATGATAAAAATTATGCCAACTACATACCATTTAATGAACATAGAGAAATACAACAGAGACCCTTTCTCCAAACTAATCCAAAATGTAGGGCAGAGCTTTCACTGCAAAGCTCCATCCACCATCTTGTCAATTCTGTCTGCCCCACTGTTCTTCTGTCCTTATGAAATTATGTCCTCTACTGAAGAGTAATTTGCTACTGTATAAAAATCAGGTCATTAACAATACTATCAAATGTCAGTGAAAGAACAAATACAAGAAGAAAGTTTGCTCTAAAGCAGTTGAAAGAAAGCAAGATTGCCAAAGCCAGTCTGGACTTTAAGAAATGGGGGGGGGGGCCTTTAAATTTAATTTTGCTTCATTAAATATTTTGTATTAGAAAATTCTATCATGTAGTATGTTATTTAATTATATTGATGTATGGCTTCTTTCTAAGGTATTAATGAGCCAAGCTAGCAAGCCATTATGGAAAGCACAACTTCTCCTTGCACATCTGTCTTGGCCATACAGCTGACAAGCTCACTACCCAAATGTCATATTCTTTAAAATCAGTTCTGATTTCTATTACCGGCTGTCATCTAGAATAAGATGTATTTTAAGATACAGCAACATGGACTGCAGTTGATAAAAACATGATCCTTCTGATTGAAAAGGCAACCTTACTTTTCTATGCCCCACAGGCATTGGTTTTCCAGCTCTATAGCCTTGCAAATAATGCATTTATGATGAGAGTCATTTGTAGTGCTGTCTCCCTTCCCCCTCCTTTTTTTATGGCAGAAGGAAAGAACTCACAAGAGGGCTTCCCAGAACTGCACATTCCCATTTCTCCTAACGCTTAGCAACCAGAGCAAGCAAGAGGAGTGTGTGTGTGTGTGTGTGTGTGTGTGTGTGTGTGTGTGTGTGAGAGAGAGAGAGAGAGAGAGAGAGAGAGAGAGAGAGAGAGAGAGAGAGAGAGAGAGAGAGAGAGAGCTGTACTAGTATAATTAATGCACATGGATGATTTCTAGAAATCAGTTATGTTTTAAAATTAAAAAATAGGAGATGTCCAAAGATGATCTATGCAACCATGCTCCTGAGATCTATTTATAAATATATTCTTAGGTTTTATTTTCCCCGTTCTCCTGTGTTTAAATATAAATGTGCAAGGCAATTTTGGATGGAGATGTAAATATCTCTCAGCATCAGTGAAATTATAAGCCAGGGCCATGTGTATCTAAATCACATATTCAAAGCATTGTAAATAATATTACAGGTACGATAACTACATACGTACTTAAATCTGTTGCTTCTCAAATGTAGTGCAAATTTTTATTTTGTCATCTGGAAATTTTGTCTGGAAATTATTGGTCTTGGTTTGTAGATATTTACTTACTTACATGTCTTTATAAACCCACTTCACAAGACTGTGCAGTTTATAAGAATCTTACAATAAAATCTAAGCCTCAAAATCCATCACCTCAAATCACTTATAAAATAGTTATATCAAAATACAAAATTATAATAAAAAATATCAATGGCAGCGATCCTTATGCTTCAATATAAACAAATGGAATATGCTTTAAGAATCAGAGGTTTGGGTGAGTCTGTGCAAGGAGATCTGAGAGAGATGGTTGCAAAGGACTTTGCTGTGATTTTGAATAGAGAAAAAGAGGAAATACTTAGTGAAATTGAACAGACATTTAGAGTTAATTCTGTGGTGGCAGAGCAAAAGAATTTGCCAAGAGATGTGGTAATTTACTTTGGGAAAAGATCCCTGCGCAATGAAATTATACAAGCTTTTTATAAGAAGAGGTTTCAAATTGCTTCACAAAATGTTATAATTTTAAAGGAGATCCCATCTAAAATTTTAAGAAGAAGAAAGGAGTTTGCTTTTTTATCAGACAAACTTAAAAAGAGACAAATTTTGTTTAGATGGGATGTTCCGACTGGAATGGTGGTGAATTACCTGGGGATACGTTATAGTCTTAATACTGTTTCTAAAGCAAAAGACTTTTATACTTCGGTCCTGGGGGTATGTTCATCACCACCTATCACATTTAAAGCTTTGGAAGATAAAAAGGCAGAATTGCAATCTGAAGTGCTTACACTTATGAAAATTGGGAAACTTCAGTTTGAGGGGCCTCAACAAGTAGAGATGGAGGAGCAGAAGACAACCGGTGTGACATACAATTGTAAAGAAAAGGATCAACAGAAGAAGGTCAAGGAAGTTTCACAAGTATTGGTTCCTGAATCTGCGGGAGAAGTAGGATTTATAAATTCCTTGGAGCAACCTTTAAGGGCAGAATTGCAGTGTGAAGAGCCTATATTAATTAAAAATGGGAAATTTCAGTTTGAGGGGCCTCAACAAGTCGAGATGAAAGAGCAGAGGACAACTTGTGCAACATATAAACGTAAAGAGAAAGACCAACAGAAGAAGGAGGTTAAGGAAGCCTCACAAGTATTGGTTCCTGAGTTTGTGGGAGAATCAGGACTTACAAATTTTTTGGAGCTACCTTTAAGGGCAGATTTTAAAGTACTTCTTTCGAGATTCATGGACAAGAGAGACTGATAAGGATTGTGTTTACAGTGGATGGAACTGGCTATTGGAGAGAAGATTATGGAGATCGAATGAAAATTTTAGATAAGAAGTTTAAGTTTAAGTATTTAGTTTAAGTATTTAGAAGACTATTGAGATTGCAGGAGAACTAAGATTTATAAACTTTTTTGGAATTACCTTTAAGAGGTTTATGGATAAGAGAAGGAATGTGTTTACTGTGGAGGAATTTGTTATTGGTAAAGATTTAAACAGGTATAAGGGAATTTTAATGTTTTAAGTTATGTTTATGGGATCTACTAATATTATTATTTTTAAGAGAAGCTAATTTGTTTAATTAAACGTATTTAGATTTGTTTAGGATTTATATGTTTTTTAAGTTTTTTCTTTTCTTGATAGGAGAGAAGATTATGGAGATTGAATGAAAATTTTAGATAAGAAGTTTAAATATAAGTATTTAGTTTAACTATTCAAAAGAGTATCCAGTCTTAATGGTATAATGAATGTTTATATGCTTATTTTTGTGCTCTAGAGTAAACAAAGAGGGAGATTAGATCTTATATTGTAGGTATGGATATTTAAAGAAAGTAATGTTTAAATTCGTGTTTTGGGGATTCTATATAGAATGATGGATAATAATATAAGTACAATACTAGAAAATGTTTAAAGTATATTATAATGTGTGTTTAATGTTTGCAACTATTATGTTTTAGAGAAGATAATTTGTTTAATTTAAGGTATTTAGATTTGTTTAGGATTTATATGTGTTTTAGGTTTTTTTCTAATTTTTATTTTCTTTGAAAATTTTAAGTAAGCCTGTACTCAGCTCTGGGAAGGTTGAGGGAGGGTATGGGAGGTTTGGGGAAGGTGGGGGAGGGTATGGGAGGGTGGGGGTTTGGGGAAGGGATTTGTTTTGTAAAATTTAAAAATTTTCAATAAAAAAATATCAATGGCAGCCTGATTTAACTATAAAAGTCTAAAAGAAAAAGAAAATAATCCTACCAATCGGTGAATCCAAAATGCCTTCCAAAAACTCAATTACATCAAATCATTTTGATGATGGCCCTTTAAAAGGCCAAGAAAGAACCTTGCAAGAGTAATGACCAAAGACAAGGTGTTTATCACAAAGAATTCACCAGAGAAAAATTGCCTTGATTTCAGTAAGTGGGTGGATCTTAAGCGTCTCCTCCTTGGAAACAAATCCAGAAAGGCAGAATCCACTAGGACAGGGGTTCTCAACCTTGGCAACTTTAAGACTTGTGGACTTCAACTCCCAGAATTCCTCAGCCAGTCCACAAGTCTTAAAGTTGCCAAGGTTGAGAACCCCTGCACTAGGAGGTGATGATCACTAACATTGTTGAAGTTTTATATGAGGAGTTTTATACCTCAAAGCAGCATTCTGAAATAGACTCAGAATTCTGTAATAAAGAAATTGACTTAAAAAAACCTCTTAGTTCTTATGAAGGATAATACTTAAAACCGAGGTGAAAAATTAAATAATATTAAATAGCATCAATAATTTAATATTTAATAAATATTAAATAATATTAAATAGCATCATTCACTTTTACTATTCTGAAATAACTAGCTTTATTTTCTTTGCTCATGTACACAGTGATGTATTCTTTTTTATAATAATTTTATTACACATTACATATAAAAGAACTAAGACAAACTGTAAAATAAATGAATAAAAATTAGAAAAAATAGAAGGGAAAAAATTTAAAGAAATAACTTCCCTTTCATAACAATAAGTAACAAACATTTTAGTAACTGTCCAATGTTAAAATATTTTGTTCCATTCTGTTATTAGTAGGTCAAAATTTAAATACTCTTATTTAATTGTAATTTTTAATTCCTTCTGATTTCCTCTAGTAGCCAACCTGTAAAATCCCATCTTATTTTTTTTTAAGTATTGAAATAACATTTTCTCACAAAAAAGATTCTCACAATTACTTTCAAAATCTTATTTCAAATCCATTAGTCCATCTATAATTTTCCAAAATCAACTCTAATCGCCCTTTTGCTGTTTATTTGAAGAATGGACTTCAATGGAATCCCTTCCGAATCGAGCAGCTTTGGATTTGTGGCCAGAATGATTCCAGGAAAATTCCGTCCTTGACTCTGAACAGGGCTGGGCTTCCCTGTTTAGACACCATCCGCTATTGGGGATCCTTCTAAATCACAGCACCTGCTTTGGGAGGACATTGAACCTATGGCTAAAGGGGTTTACATATAGTTACATCCTGTGTTACAGTTGTAACTTTTTCAATTAGGAGAGATTGCTCACAGTTACTCCTGTTCTAGTCACCTCCCAACTGGATTACTGCAATGTGCCCTATGCGTTTTCAAAAAACATTTGAAAGATAAAGCTGATGCAAAATGCAATGGTTTGGACAATGATAGATGCACCTCAATATACTTGGGTGACCGGGCAACCTCACTGCTTTGGCAACTGCACTGGTTATTAGTCAACTGCCAAGTGCAATTCAAGGTGCTGAATGTTATCTTTAAGGTCCTATGTAACTCCAGACACGGTTATCTGAAGATCCATCTTTTTCTGTATCCAATTGCCTATCCAACTAGATCAAACAAAGCCCATGGGATTGTAACTTTGGAAGTGGGCAGTCTCAATGGCTGTCTCTATTCTTTAGAACTTCTTCCCAGTAGGGATGGAGTCAGCTTTATTCCTCCTAAGCTCCGGGGAAAGTTTTGAAGGTGGTCTTTGAGTGGGATTCGTGCCTTATAGGATTTGTTGGTGTTTGTTTGTTTTAAACATTATGCTTATACGTGCATATGGTTTCTTGGGATATTTTATATGTCTTTATTGATAATTATCTAGAGTCTGCAAGAATGTACAGCACACAAAAGTGTAAATAAATAAATAGAAACAAGGCTAATAGAGCATTGCTAATGTCGTAACTAGCAAATCCGGAGTCTTGCTTAAATAAAATATGCTAACTGAACCTGCAGAAATTTAACTGTACTTTATGAGACTGGCTTTATTTTATTAGAAAACAAGTGGATATAGGAAGATTGTCAGACCTGGATAACTAAAGCAGCATGTATAACATAACCACCAAAGCCAATACTCTTAAAATAGAGATGATGAAAAATGCTTAGTAAAATAATACCCTCCCTCCTTGTGATCAGTGTAAGCTATATAAAGTAAGGCCACAACATTTTTTCTGGCTAAGCTGGTATGTATGAGATGATTTTTTTATCAATATATGTCTGGAAATATTAGTGTGGGTGGATAAATAGAGATTGGAGACAGGAAGCAGATTTGCAGACAATTGAAGAAGATATGAAATATCCTCATGGTGTGTGCATTCATTCCAATGTCATGTCTAATGAACAGGTTTTGCAGTGCTTTAAGTATCATAAAATCTGACAGATTAGATAGTACTCTGGGATTTTTATGAACACACAAACAGAGTGAAGTCAATTGTTCCTACACTGTTTTTAAGGTGCAAGTCACTTACAAACTGCAACTATTTTGCTCACAAAGAAAAGTAAAGAGGATGATAAACATTTTTTGTCATTTCAGCTACATTAATTAAGTCTCTGTAATAAGAGCTGTTACATGGCAAAATAAAATCTAACTATGAAAGCTATTTCAATTGTTGGGTATAATGTCTATGGAGATTCTCAGTCATCCAAATCATAGTTATCTCAAAGATACTTTTCCACGAGGCAACTGGACTTTCTTGTTTTTCTTTGAAGATGTTTCACCTCTCATCCAAGAAGCTTCTTCAGTTCTGACTGGATGGTGGGGAATGGAAAGATTTATACTCCTGCAGACAGCTGTTCATTTGCATTCTTTTAGCGAGTAAGAATTGTGTTGAGAGAACTGCCAAGTAGATCTCAATCAGGAACAATAACAGGTCTACTGATTGAAGCTGTGAAAATTCCAAATGAGCCTGGAAGCTGGCAACTGTAAGTTGTCTAATTCCTAAGGGGTGAGGCCCAGCCGCCGTGTGAGGTGATCAAAATGGCAGCCGCGCAAGAGGGAGAAATTGTGTGGAAATCCCAATTGGGGCTAACAGCTGAGGCGAGGAAAGTACCTCTGGCCAACCAATATTGGTGGTGGCCTTCTATGGGTGCTACTAGCAAGGGAGTACTGCAATTAATATCCCCTTCCTACCTCTCCAAGGCTCTAGCTGTAAAAATGCATGTCAGCGTCAGCCAACGGTCACCTTGCAGCGCGTCAAAATGGCGGCCACGCAGCTGAGAGCGGGAAAGGGCAAATTCCTGAATGAGGGACAAGGCCCCGAAATGGCCAATGTCGGCTCTAAAAGAGGCTGAAAGACACGCAGAGAACTGTCTCCCTCTTCTGCAGTAAGTCTGTAAGTTGCCCGGCAAGTTCTGGCGGTTTGAGCCGAACACCTGAGAGGCGCAGTATCCGCGGCGCCTCCCAGCAGTTTCAGAGAGCCCGGAGCCGAAAACAGCAAAAATTCTAACTCCGAGGAATGCTATAATGCAGCAGCGAGGTTAGAGGCCCCGTGCTGAAATAATCTCCTCTAACTGCGAATGAGACGTTATTCACAGCCCCTGAAGCCTCTGACAGTTTAACGGCTGCCATTTTACAGGGCTCCGGAGCTGACAGCTAAAGAAGACTTTAGGGGACAGAAGCCTGTAGGATTACAGAGGGGAACTGAATAGAAGCTAAATAGCTTCTGGTTGCCCTGTCAAAGGAATCCAAATGGATACCCAAAACACTAAGGAATGTCTTGGAAGGACAGTGTTTCCAGTGGAAGCAGCAGTCCTGTGGGGCTGACAGTTGAGGGGGGGGGGGGTTCAGATGACAGAAACCTAAGGATTTTAAAAGGAGAGTTGGACAGAAGCTGTTAGCTTCTGTGTCTTTCCTACTAAAGGAAGAATCCACTAATGGGTAAGGAAAAATATTTCCTCTGGATCAAACCTGTCAGAAGTCAGAATTTGGGAGTCAAAATTGTCACGTCCTCATGGGTGAACAGACTAAGTTGAAACTGGGAGGTACCAGGCAAGGACCGGCATGACAACTTTGACAACCTAGTCTGACTGGGCAGGAGGACTGAAATAACCCATTGATGGATTCTTCATCCATCATGCTGGAGAATGTAATGGTTCAGAGAGAGGATAGATGGGAAGAATTAATTGCAAAAGCATATTACTAAAATTTGTCCTGGCACTAACCTTAGTTGCAGAAATTTGCCATCTCTTTACTTCCTCTTGCATACAGGAAGAACATAGAAAGGAAGAATCACCTAATGATGCAACCGAATATGGGAACATCATTGCAATTTAAGTAAAATATATTGCACATATATTTTCGGGGAAACACCCTACCACATACAAAATACTTGAAAAAATTCTCTTTTACCCCAGATTCAACAGAAGAATGTTTTTTTTATGTACACTGTTACATATGGTTGGTATTTTCATAAAAGTTCTTCCATTTTCAACATTTTCATAGAAGTACTTCCATTTTCACCATTTACTATTTGGAATGGAATATTTGAAGAACAGACAGCCTTCCTTAAGTGGTAAGGAAATTATATAAATTTTCCAAGTTCAAAGAGTTTTAAGTTAGCATTTTAACAAATGAATTTTAGTAGACATTGTTTGAAACATGAAGCCACAAATTTAACTGGTTGAACATCAATAATGTCATTTATATACATTTTTATCTTCATTTCTAGTCACTCTCTTCTTCTTCTGAATTTCCTTTCCTGGATGTTTTTCTTTTGTATGTCTTTTCTATTATTTTCTGCCCGTTGCTCTTCATTTCCCTCTTGGAAAATGTACTCATCTGTACTGTAAACTAGTTTACATACAACATTAAGTCAAATGTGGTTGTTTGATTTGGCTAATGTGTAGCAAAATGAATCAGATGCTTTATTCTGGCAAGCAGCAGTTTGGTTACCACCTTCACCACAAAATCTTGGCATGGAGGAAGGAAGGGAGGAAGGAATTTTTTTTTTTAATGTACACATTTCTATAATTCTAGTGAAGAAATACTGAAAACTTATTTAAATTAATTTTCAAAGGCATTAATTATTTCCATCGAACAAGTGACTGGAACCTTTGGGGTATTAACAATGCACCTCAGTATTTGCTTAAGTATATTCAATGAAAAACATAGAGTTCTTGTGTTTACAACAGTACATTGAACCAGTATATTATACTGGAGAACAGTATCTCCACAAAATTTCCAGCCACAAAAAGTAGAATGTATATAAAAACCTGATACTTAGAAGAAGGAGCAAATGCAAATTTGTTCAACACATTTTTATAGATATGGAAGGTGCTCTGAGTTGAAGAGGTGCAAATTAGTTACATGATAGCAGAAAAGTGCTGAAGTGCTTACAATAAGAATTAAAATACTACTGCTCTTAAAAGTAGAACATTACTTAGTAACCTCATTATGTCAAAGTAAATAAATCCAGCAAGTTATCTCCTGCAGTTTCTTTAATTCTTGATGTGCAAATATTTGCATCTCTTGCCATTTGCTGCTGTTTGAGGATCACACACAATTTGGATAAGGGTGAATTCAGCTTCTGAAAGAAGGCCTGGCACATCCAGCAATTGCCTTGCAAACCAGATGCCCCGCATCAGCAGCAAGAGGAAAATGATGGCAAAAATCAGATGGGGAGAGCAGGGCTGGCAAAGGCAGCAGAGTACAGTGTGGCCAAAAGGGCAGAGACGGGGGATGGAGATGCAGAGGAGGCAGTCTATTACCTTACTGAGGCTTGAGGCTGGAATGGCTTCCATCAGGGCGAGTCCTCACTTAACAACCAAATGGGGTTTGGTTAACAACAGTATTCATGACTGCTGGAATTGCTGTCCCTAAGTCAGGAGTCCCCAACCCCCAGGCCGCAGCCCACTACTGGGCCATGGCCTGTTGGAAAAAGGGCCGTGCGTGTGATGGGCAAGTGTGCATTCAAGCAGTTCCACTCACAAGAATGGCGGGCAAGCGCACGGACAAAGTTCTACTCGCTCACACACACAGCAAGCGGAGGGCGCTTGAGTGGGGAGCGCTTGTGTGCGAAGCTCCGTATGCGCGAGTGGAGGGTGCACCCACCCGCCGCTCCAACCAATGGAGCTGTGTGCATGCGTGTGTGCTTGCCATTCACACGCCCCTCCCCCGGCTGTACCAGCCAGGGAGCCAAGCAGGAAAGGTTGGGGGCACTGCCCTAAGAGATGTGGTTATGTGACATCTCACTTTATTACTGCATTGTTTAGAAATGGAAATTCTGGTACCAATTACTATTGTTAACCAAGGACTAACCTGTACAGTGCAGTAGTATACATATTTTATAAATATGTTATCTTTATTTTTATATTGTAAAAATAAATCTCCATCAATGCTCATTATTCCAGTTCATACCCCCTTGGTCTTCTAGTAAGCTTGCTGTTAAGAGTCCACAAAATCTATGCTACAAGAGGTGTACAAATGTCCTTCTGATTGTAACGTTCATCAATGAGGACATGAAAATAATGTGTATGTTGCCTCTGATTTTCTAATATACCTGAGCAAAACACTGCAACAGTCTAAAAACTCTATGCCATTTCTTAATTCATGTTCTCCCGAGGTAAGAAAGTTCTGAGAAACTCACAACTGCATTATCCTTGCACTTGCTTTGGTGTTCACCCATATGCTTCATACAATTTTGCTTTTCGTAAGAGTTTCCAGGATATCACATTTTGAATTAAAGACTCATTTTAAATTTAATTTATCCAACACAAACGTTTAACAACTATACAAACAAAGCCAGACATTATTTATGTAAGAGTTATCTACATACATTTTTTCTTCTAAGGGGAAATATATAAACAAAGTAGTTGTGTTGTATTAGCTCAATAAAATAAATGAGAAACTGATGTTAAAAGTTAGCAATATGATTGTCTAAGACCTGACAAACTGTTCATGACCAACTTAAAATTTCAACTGGGAAGTGAACATTAAATTTTATACATGCTGACAGTTCAGAGAGCAAAAGATGATAAACTATCAATATTATATCCATTGTCTTTATTTTTGTAATTATCTGAAAATTGATGTCTTTCATTCTGAAACTGAAGAGACATGATTAACAAGTTGCTTAAGTTAAAAGAACTGTGTTGAAACTACTGTAATTCTTTTTATCTGTCTGCTGAAAATGAAAACTATTAGCGCAAGAGTTACAACTAGAGTTGCTGGAATAGTTTGTTGACTGCAATTACAGATAGTTCATATTAATATAATTACTGTGTAATGTAATTATAATTGAATTGGGATTATAAATTAAGCTGCAATCTTGTGTAGACTTAATAGAGAATAACTCCCCTATTGGGTCCTATTTCTGAGTGAATACTTCTTTCCAAAAATACTTTCAGAGCTCATTTCTGTACTTATTAATATAAATCTAATTTATTGTTATGCATATTCTTCTAGCACTTTATTTAACCAAGACAACTTCTCTTTGTGAAGAGTTTATCCTTAGCTTTCTGATACTCAACATTTGGACCTTTAAGAAATCAATAATATGCCTTCAACCAATGACCAGCATGTAACAGCTAAAAGAACAGTGTTATAGGATGTAATTTACCTTCACAGATGGTATCATCTGCTTCATCAAGCACAAATGGATCTTCTTCCAAATGCATCATGATCATGAGTAAGCTGAACAGCTACTGAACGTTTGGGTTGCTTTCAACACCACAGATCTACTTCCTTGTATGAGCTCCTTCTCTGCTGTTGGCTGTAACAGCTTCCTCATCACTCTTAGAGCAGTCTCATTTATATACATATGGTAGTTTCTGTTTTCTTTTCCCCTTTTATGTAGCTTTTGAGACTTGAAGTGAATTATTTCCTCTAATGTTAAGAATATAAACCCCAGGATTTAGAATGCAGAATGAATCCATTTCACTGCTAATCCACTTCTAAAAGACTCTAGTCTAAATAGCTCTGTTACAAAATTAACACATTATTAGAAAGAGAAAGAAGAGTGATTATATTAATTTGCTGTTTCTTTTAAATTAGGAATATTTCACCCCACAAATCTGTAAAGTTTAAATGTTTATGTCAATGCTGCTAATATTGCATGTTCTTGCTTTGACAACATATGAAGATGCAGCCTTTTTCTTTCTTATGCTTTACTCTTAGAATTAGATGATGCTGGGGGAGGAGGCGGAATGTGGTGGGAGTTAGTTAGACATAACAATATTGTACTACTGTGTGAATTCGGAGCTTGAAATAAGAGATGATAAGAATTGGCAGGCTGGAGAACAGGAGGGAAAGCCTGCATTTCAAACTAATTGGAGAATATGATTTATGACTGTTAATTGGAGGAGGGAAATGCTTTGATACTATGTGCTCAGGGGAGGGGAATCCAGTTTTTGGCTTCAACTATGTTAGTGTCGAAGCTATGCTACTCCAATATTCTTTAAGGTAAACAATGCCTCAAAGTTCTTTGAAGAGTTTCATCTGTCGGAACCATGACAGTTTACACATGTATCAAATATATAACCTTATATATAAAACTGTCTCATAACTAAATATTGTTATATAGAAAAGATTTCAACCTGAGATATAACTTGCAATATACATGTAAGCCTTTATGTATAAACAGGTTGCAGTTTATAGTTTGTGCATAAGCTGGGAAGTCAGTGTCAAACAAATTTATCATGATCAATTTATGGCAATCTGGATGTTTTCTCAAGTTCCTTCTTAAAATAGTCAAGTTCTTATTGGAGAAATTAAATATGAATTTTCAGAAAGCTAGTGAATATTTGATTATAGTTCTTATTTAATAACCACTTGTTTGATGACTGTTCAAACTTATGACAGTGCTGAACAAATGTTAGTTAAAAATGGACCTTGTACTTCTGGCCCTCGCAGCATTCAGCAGTCACAATTGCGATTTGCAACTTTCCCTGCTGTCTTTCCACAAGCAAAGTCAATGAGGAAGCTGGCAGCAAATCAGAAGACATGGTTACATGAGGTCCTTGCTTAATCACTATGTGATCCTTATTTAATGAGGGCAACCAGTACTGCCAGAACTGCTGTCACTAAGTGGTGCAGTCATGTGCTTTTTCAACTTACAACCGGGTTGCTTAACAACGACGTTGATGATACCGATTAGCACAGTAAAACGAGGACTATATATAATTTTATTTGGTTGGGAGCCTCTTGATTTTTTTTAATTTTGAGGCTCACAAGTAGGATATGAAGGCAGTTAATTTTGTTTTATTTCTCCCCACCAAACAGTAATCAAAATCTGATATATGGAAATATGATCTGCCACTTTAGTTAATTTTGCCAGCCACCTAGACCAAGAGTTTTCTCCAATACTGTCTTCAGCTGTTTTTTCCCACTTCTAAACTGACTAAAAATAAGATGGTTTAAGAAACTGCTTCCAAAATTATAATCTCTTCCTGTGTTTTGGCTATAATGCTTGCTTGATGTTCTCTCCAGACTATGTTTATGAAGGGTAGATTTTCATCTTTCATATCCCCTCATGACCCCTTTAAAAAAAAGATCACATAGGTTAACAAAACTGATCCATCTTCTCATTATTATATCAATGAACTCACAAAAATGAAAACCAAGCACAGGCCATACTTTAACTGTTCTAGCAGTGAATCTGAAGACGGAGAAGAGGAAAAGATGATGCCGCCAGATTTTTATCATTCCTCTAGTGGACTTGTAAAAACATAGCCATGGAGAACAACAACCAGTAATTGAACGGAGAAACCATGCATATTAACCAATTAGAATGTGGGTGTTCACCAGCAATGAAACACATGCTAGCACGTGTGAGAAAATCCCTATGTTTGACATATAGTAGAACAAAAAGAGTAGAGGTTGTTTTCCTGATGGGCTGGTTTGGGGTAAAAGATATTATTATGTATTCCTTTCCTCATGAAATAATCAGTAGTATATACTCATTCTGGAGCAAATGATCACAAGGATTAACCCTGTTAAACTGACTATTAATGATTTAATATATTTTCTAAACTAAGCTGGACTTCTACATTAAACTGGCTGGATACTAGTTATCAATAGAAAAAACTCAGTAGGTCAGGAAAAAAACAGGAGTCATCTACAACATACAGTGTATAGAACACAGGTCGGCAACCTGCGGCTCCGGAGCCGCATGCGGCTCTTTGAGCCTTCCCCTGTGGCTCCCAGCCTCCTTGCCTTTGCAGAGAGAGACAGAGACAGAGAGGCAATTGCGCTTCCCTGCTTCTCTCTCTCTCTCTCTCTCTCTCTCTCTCTCTCTCTCTCTCTCTCTCTCTCTCTCTCTGTGTGTGTGTGTGTGTTTGTGTTTTTTGTGTGTGTGTGTGTATGTGTGTATGTGTAAAAGAATGCACTCACAGTGTTCCCCGAGGAGCTGAAAAGCTTACTGGGCGGAGCTCCTCCCTTTGCTGCATCTCTGCAGGAAGCAGGAAGGGCAGGAGAGAGCTAGCTAGCCCAGCTAGGCTGACTCAGGAATTCTGGGAGTTGAAGTCCATGAGTCATAAAAGAGATGAGGTTGCTTACCCCTGAGCTTGTTGGACAACAGCTTGAAGCTTGCCAGGTGAGCAGCAGATAGGAGGGGGGAGAGAGAGAGAGAGAGAGAGAGATGGAGGGAGGGAGAGAGAGAGAGAGAGGAAAGAGAGAGAGAGAAAGAAAGAGAGCGGGGGAAGAGGAGTGGCAGACCAAGGGCAGATAGAGAGGGAGGGAGAGAGAGAGACAGAGAGAGAGACCCTTTTGACGTCTAAAATGAAGATAACACTGCATATATCCTTTTTTTACCTGTGTGTGTATGTGTATGTGTATATATACATATATACATATATACATACATATATACATACATACATATACATACACATATACATATATACACACACACATACACCACACAAACACACACACACCTATAATAAAGGTAAAAAAGGATATATGCAGTGTTATCTTCATTTTAGATATCAAAAGGGTTTTGCGGCTCCCAGTGTTTTGTTTTTGGTGGGAAATGGGTCCAAGTGGCTCTTTAAGTGTTTTGGGTTGCCTACCCCTGGTATAGACTATAGCACCCATTATGTAGGACAGGCAGAAAATTAGCAGAGTATATCCCTGAACACCAACTGTCAGAAGACACAATGAAAATTCCTTAATTTCAAAACACATGGACAAACATAATCATACTTTCAACTGGGAAACTATAAAGATCCAAAAAAGCTAGTGAGTTCCTAAATGTTTATGGAGATTCTCAGTCATCCAGGTCATGGTTGTCCCAAAGGTGCTTTTTTTCAGGAGACAACTGGATTTTCTTGTTTTTCTTGAAGATGTTTCGCCTCTCATCCAACAATGGCCATTCCTCACCATCCAGACAGAGCTGAAGAAGCTTCTTGGATGAGAAGCAAAACTTCTTCAAGAAAAACAAGAAAGACCAGTTGCCTCCTGAAAAAAATACCTTTGGGACCAGGGAGTTCCTAGAAATTTGGCACTCAAATAAATCAGCCATCAACAGGCACATAGAGATAAACCACATTTACACATCATTGCAAAGAGATAATAAAAAAAGCTAAGAAGGAAATAAAAAGACCAGAACATCTCTTCAACAGCAATCAATATCCAGGGATTAACACCAGACACACACAATCAAGCAGTAAACAATACCCTAATCAAGGAACTATCAAGGAGAAACACACACACACACACCCCTACAATGACAGCAAGGTATTGTATATAAACAGGGAGCAAACACCTCTCTCTTCTAGCATCGAAGATGTTACCTAGTCAGCTAATGAAAAGCTTATAAGCAAATAACCAGGTCACAGAGCATCAAGGACATCCACTGAGCTGTGATTAGTCACCTACTGAATGAACCCTGGTTGAATGGATTCATATAACAAGTTATATAATACAGTTTAAAACTACTCATGGTTGGGTCAGCGCAACAAGTTAGACCAAAAGCAGAACAGCCACATTATGTTATAGCATGGCACAGAAAAGTCCAGAGGCATTCAAAATTCTAGATGACTTTCAGCATCTTCCTTTTGAAATATATTTTCTTCAAATTTTAGTTTTTGTGTTTCTGATTTAATTTTTAAATTTGACTTCTCTGTTCTGCTGCAGAACAGAAATCACTATGCATCATTTTCAAATAAAGCACAGGAGTGTTTACACATTTTACATTGTTATTAAAATGTTAAAGAATGAATTAAGTCTTGGAAGTTCTTTCCTTCTTATTACACTAGTTCTCCCTTGGATTTGGACCAGTTTTCTATGTACATCCCTTTCAAAGCACCAGAGATCTATTCTCTTGACAGGCCTTGTTGCTATTTTTTCCGCAACTTAAAAAAAGCATCAAAAGGTGGTTTTCTTTTGGGAAAACAACTGTCACCTACATGAACACACACAACCCTGATGAGGAATGTCCTCACTCAAGTTCTTTATTCAAAAGGCCCTTAAGAAGTCTCTCTATTCTTTTCTTAAATGGCAACCTTATCTACAATACAGGAAACCTCTCTCTCTCCCTCTCCCTCTCCCTCTCTCTCTCTCTCTCTCTCTCACACACACACACATGACGACACAAAAGAAGGACAGAGGCAGAGAATATGAGATGACATTGTGGAAAAAAATGTTTCCCAATTGTCTCTTTGTTTGAACTGTTCATTTTCTTAGTGGTTCTAACCTGAATGGTTGTAGATTTCTCCTTTGTGTGCTGCTCTAAGATTTTCCTGTTTTCAAGCTGCTGCAATTCTTTTATACCTTAACTTTGTTTGGAAAAATTTTCTGCCTTTTTCTCTTCCTCTTCTTAAAGAACTCAAAAAGTTGTCACAAAGTAGGTCAAATAGAGGAACCTTCCTAGTGCAGCATGTCAAAGTGGGAAAAATTAGCAATTAATACAATTTATTCCCAACAACTCACAATCAACACCAATCTACCTAGTTTATATGGAATAAATATAGAACAGGCATTAATTAATGTAAAATTCAAATCATGTTTCTAACTGCAAGGTTTATCTTGGAAACCAGAAGTTTATTATGCACTTAGAAGATGATATACTATCCTGTCTGAACCGAATTGAAATGTATTCAATCCATTCCCAATTTTGTAAATTCCAGCTTTAGATAACAAAAAATATGAAGTCCACCCCAAAACTTTAAATTATCTATGATTTTAGCTATGATGACCGTATAATTACATATGCCCAATTGGATAGACTCTCATGTGATCGAGAGATGGACAACAAAAATATCTTAACCCCAATTGGATCATCGCAGCAAAAAAACTGAACAAATATTAATATCTCTAGAAGCAATCACTTTGGATATCAACTTTATCCAGATGAATAGAATAATAAAATTCTATTAAATAAAATAAAATGAAAGTGAATAAAATACATGGGCACTCATATTAAAGAACAGCAGTAAATTCTAGAATTTTGCCATTAGTACCAAAGAATCAACCTAGTGCCAAAAGAACTAGGTTTCCCACACCGCCATTTAGGCAGTGAATCCTAGAAGGATGCTGTATCAATCAAGTCAAATCTATTAGGATGCACAAGACTAGTAACAAATTTACACTTTTCTATTATTCAGGTTGACCTACCAATCAGTTAGTTGTTATGATTGAGATGATATGGTTGTTCAAATTCCTATTCAGACACAAAGCTTATTGAATGATTTCTCACTGGGCATTCTCTCAGAGAAATTCTGGAAATTGTTGTGGAGCTCTCTGGAGAAAAGAGCTATACCATACAAGACCCTTCCTTCCTTCCTCCCTCCCCCCCCCTCCACAGAAAGAGAAAGGGGGAAAAGCACACCATATAGAAACTGAAATGAAATAATTTGCATCATATAAGAATTGACAGATGGATATATCTAAGCAAGCAAAAATAGATTTTATATGAAAATAGAGCTGGGAAATCACAAGTATGTAAAATGGAGATAGTCAGCAAGGTATATGGAAAGACTCTCTTTTTATTATTATTATTAAGTTCTTTTTGTATTGTTTATTTTTAATACCCTCTCCACCTCCCAGAGTTCCTGTCATGAGATGGATGGCTATATAACTAGTTTAAATAAATCAGATTGTGGGATGGAGAATGGTTACCTATCATATCATTTATAGTTTCCTAAAATCATAGCAATTTGTAGAAGAGTGCCTTGAAATTTATTGTTGATCCTTCTCTTAATACCACACAACTTGCATAATGGAAATAAGCATATATACATTTCTTAAAAACCAAATAAAGTTTATATTTAAGAAAAATGTGTTTCAAATTAACTGGCACTTTCCCCTACTATTGTTCTATGCATACTCTGGTTGAAAAGGGGAAACTGCCTCACATTTTTTGTACATTTTAAGAAGTTTCATAAGATATAAGCAAAACCCTGCATTATAGCTATTAGACCAAACCTTAAAATCTTAATCTTCTTAAACAGTGTTTTTTCTCTATGTAACGCCTAGGTAAATGGAAATTTTCACATGCACCTTTCCGTAAAACTTTGAAGTAGTTCCATTACTTCAATGACAGTAACTTGGGAATAAATGTTTTAAACACTTTCATTAGTATTTATATCAAACTTCAAAATGGTTGTGGTGCAAAATGTCCTTTCCCTTTACCAATGATTGCTACATCAAATGTCCACAGAATCTTCTGAATAATTTCAACAGCGCTGTTGTTTCCTTTTTTTATGAACCACAAAATAAGGAGTACACATGAGAACGGAACCTGTGGTAAGGGAACCCAACCACAAGTAATGCCCCCCCCCGCTCAATTTCCATTCTGACAAAAAAAAAAAGGAAAAAGAAACCTCTGAAAGAAACAAATGTGCAGAAAAAGAAACTCTAACTTCAGGAACTACTGCAATCCTAAAGCCGGATTGCTTCAGATTCAAGAGGTTGAACAGCAAAACTAATTCTTACATTACACATTTGGAAATGTGAAGCAAAATAAATTTTATACATATGTTGTCATATGTTGACCTTGGCAACTTTAAGATGTGTTGACTTTCAATCCCAGAATTCCCCAGCCAAGCTTGAGAAACATTGCCATTGATAAAAGATAACAGTGGGGGAATCCATATTTAATTAGTCTGTTTAATTCCAAGGGGTAAACACTTTAACTTATGCCAAAGTGATATAAACAGAGACTGAGACTGATTTAAAGGAAGATTACAATGCCTAAGCATAGCCTAGCCTAGTTATAACCTAGCCTAGTTGGATCATTCTATTAATAGGTTATAGGGCTTTACACATCATGTTATTCACAAACCACAGCTTGCTTGTCACACATTATGTAGCTGTTTTCACAATTTATACTAAGTGAAAAAATACAAATCTTATTATGGCTTAACATAATGTGATAGCTTCTCTAATAAGATTTACTATACCTTGTTATTATATACCTTTCATCTAAAGCAGTGGTTCTCAACCTTTCTAATGCTGTGACCCCATAATACAGTTCCCCATGTTGTGGTGACCCCCAAGTGGGTGTGGCCACCAATAAGAGGGAGTAGGACAGCTAGGGAAAAGGGAAAAAAATGGCGGACAGTGTGGTTTGGCGACCCCCGTGAAATGGTCATTCGACACTAAATGGGGTCCCGACCCACAGGTTGAGAACCACTGATCTAAAGACATGTGAAAATTAAGATGTGTATATAAGAATACTAAAAAAAACATTTTTCTACAAATGTGAGCAGCATTTTTATGAACTGTGCTTAAACAGAATGGAGAAGAAAACTATTACATCATATCTGGAAAAGGTCTACTTGCATATAAGTCCAAGTACCACATTAATTTATTCTAAAATTGGCTCAAATAGTGGTAAATTCGTTCAGATATCTACTCAATTCTTATACCAGCAAGCTCATAGTGGTTTCATTTTAAATTGCCTTTTTTAGGGTTATGTTGACAGAAAAAAAAATAGAAGGGAAACGCATCCATAACCAGTTACTCTAAAATATTGAAATGTTCGTACAAAAAGCAAAATGACAGTTTTATTATAAATTCAAAGTAAGATTAAATATCAAACAGCAATAACTAATAATCCATTCCCCCCAAGCATTAAAACAATAATAGCAGCACTGTAAGAATTATCTAACTTTCTGAAGTGAAGAGTTCAGTAGGCATAGAAATCTTTCACAGGAAGGGCATTCAACAATAAAGAAATGTTTGATGCCAGCATGAGTACTTTGTGGATGGTTCATAGGATATAAAGCTTATCCAGCTTCTACACAGAGCACAGCATTTAACATACAGCATTTTGGATTAATAGGTACTTTGAGAATAGGGTTGGGAGCCTCTATGCTCACAAAACTGTGGCCAATTTCTTGAAGTCACCTCTTGGCCTTGAAAAAGACATGTTTGGTTTAAAGAACTGGAAGAAGCTGTATGCAAATGCCACCACTGAGCATCTGCTGATCCCCCCACATCCTTGGAAGGATCTCATCAATGTCCTCTGCCCCTCCTCCCTTTTATCCCCCCCTGCTTTTTAACAGAGGTACATATAGTAAAACGTAGCTATCATTTTTATTGCTCTAAAAAGTCAATATAAAGAAATAATAAAATATTAATGGATACAAAGTAGAAGAGACACTATTTGTAGAGAGTGAATCTATGGGATCTGCCATTCTTTTAGAAGACGGAATTCATCTTCCAAATGAAAGGCACCCACAGATTCTTTTCCTCTTGCAGTACCTTCAAAATGTAATCTCAAATATTTTATAACTAGTGTTCTCCTCCTGAACCACTTTTATGCTTGTATTAATAGCTATTTTTAATTGTTATATGATTACTTGTATTGTTATTTATTGTCTGATTTTAACATTATTAGGTTTCTTGCATATTATTTATTTACGACAGATCTATTTGTTTTATGCCATCTTATTATGCAATAATGTAAAATGCAAGGGCTGGGTTTGCCAGGAGCATGTGAATACAAATCTGAAAACTAAATACAGTGAAAACAAAACACAGTATAATGTTTTGTGCTTCACTTTCCATGAACTGCAGCCAGAAGGCCAATAGCAAGAAACTTTGTGAGTGGAGTCCAAAACATCAGGACAGCAATGGTTTTGGAAATATTACCAACTGACTAAATAATTCTGGAGACAACTTCAAATAGAAGAACTCTGTTTCTTCTATGACATGCTACAATCTTAGGAACAATGCTCATGATATAATTGGAAATGCAAAACTGTTTCCAGTTAAGTCTAGATCTCTGAGAATATACTAAAGCATTGAAACGATAAAAATATTTTATCATTTTTTTAAACTGATAATTCTTAAAACTGATAGATTTGCAAGTTGACACGTATGTGTATATTGTATGGATTGTATAGCAGGAGCTCAATTGACAATACAATTTCTTCTTTTCCAATGGCAATCAGGCATCCAAACATTTTCTTATCTACCCCAAATTCACCGGCTCTGTATGCATATGTTTATCTGTCAAATGTTTCACTAGAGTTTCCAGTGATGTATTCTTATGTATGATGATTACAGCCCCCATAAATATCAGCTATCATGGTTTCTGGTTCATATGAAGTAATGAGACTAGGAACATGTGGTTTAGAAAGGCTTATAACTATTGGGAGTTAAGGCAATTTTGAACCATACAGTTCAATTTGAAATCTTGCGCAGTCTCTAGGAACAAAAGGGGCGTTGTCTTACCTGAACGCCTTTTCTCAGCACAGAGATGGAGAATCCACCAATAGGTTTGCTCTGTCTTCCTGCTCTTGAGACCAAATCAGCCAAACTTGCCACACCCCATGTTGCTAGGAGAACCCAGTCTTGACGAGGGCGAAAGCGGATGACGACAGTTCAAAGTGTTGGCTCTCAGACTCCTAACCCTGGCCTAACTGACCCTAAGGATGGGAGTGGATTCTCCATCTCCGTGCTGAGAAAAGACGTTCAGGTAAGACAACGCCCCTTCTCCAACACAGGAGATGGAGAATCCACCAATGGGACATACCAAAGCCTCACTGTCCCAATGGGAGGGAAACAGACAAGGCCGGATCCAGGTCCCCAGAAACCACCTGAAAGACCCTCTGACCAAAGGAGGTGTCCACGGAAGCAAAGTCGCAGCCCTGCAAATCTCCTCGATGGGTGCCTGAGAGGCCCATGCTGCAGAGGTCACAGCGCTGAAAGTGGAATGAGCTGTGATACGACTTGGAGCTGTCAGGGAAAAAGACTGGTACGCCTCCGCAATGCAAGCCCTGATCCACCTGCCTATAGTGGAGGCAGACACCTTCTGTCCCAGAGAGGCAGGGTGAAAGGAAACAAAGAGGGCCTCGGACTTGCGAAAGGACGCCGTTCGCTTGATGTATCGGCATAGTGCCCTGAGGACGTCCAGTGTGTGCCACTGCCGCTCCAAGTCATAGGAAGGATTAGGACAAAAATCTGGCAAAACAATCTCTTGGCCCTATGAAAAAAGGAGTTGACCTTGGGCACGAATGTGGGGTCCAATCAAAGGACCACCCGGTCCCGGTGGAAGATACAGAGGTCGTCCCTGACCAACAGTGCCGCAAGCTCAGAAATGCACCTGGCTGACGTGATAGCGATCAGGAAGGCGACCTTGTGGGACAAGGACCGTAAAGCACAAGTTGTGATAGGCTCAAACAGAGGTCTGGCGAGAGCCCGTAGGACCCGAGGTAATTCCCAAGAGGGGTACCTATGTACCACGGGTGGTTCTGTGTTGGTGGCACCTTTGAGAAAGGCGTGTATCCTAGGATGCTGGACCAAAGGGACCAAAGTGTCTTATTTGGCGGAAATGGCAAAGATTTCGGCTTTCTTAAAAGAACAATCGCAAGAGAAATTTCTTGCTGTTTGGGATAAATGGATAAAGTTTATACAATTTAAATTGGATATAAAAAATATCATCTAGCTTTTTTATAACTTTTATTTTTATATATACACATATATTTTAGTGTTATATTCTTTTTTTCATATAATTTTTTAAAATTTTTTTAATTAAACCTATATTCTGCTCTGGGAAGCTCCGGGGGGGGAGGGAGTGGGGGTTTTGGGGAGGGTTGGGGAAGGGTTGTTTTGTTTTGTTTTGCTTTGTTTTTGTATTGTATTGTTTTTTTTTGTCTTTTTGTAAAAATTTATAAAATTTTTTAATAATAATAAAAAAAAACCAGAGGTCTGGCGAGAGCCCGTAGGACCCGAGGTAATTCCCAAGAGGGGTACCTATGTACCACGGGTGGTTCTGTGTTGGTGGCACCTTTGAGAAAGGCGTGTATCCTAGGATGCTGGACCAAAGGGACCGAATTGGCACAGGTAAGTAAGGTTGATAGTGCCGCTACTTGCCTACAGATGTTGTTAGGCGCTAAGCCCCTATCAAGGCCCTCGAGTAAATATTCTAAAATCTGTGGAATTGTCAAGTCATTCCTCCATGTGGAGTCATAGATGCAATTGGTTGCCTGCCTTCGAGAGGCCTGGATCATGGAAATCGCTCTTGTCGAGAACAATTCCTGGGTCATGATCCGGCGTTCAAGTGCCAGGCGGCTAAATGTAGCCACTGGGGTTCTGGGTGTCATAGAACTCCTGGTGGAGAGACATGCGATCCGGTGGGATTTTCCATGGAGGAGAGCGGGAGAGGTTCACCAGGTCGCTGAACCAGGGTCTCCGAGGCCAGTATGGGGCCACAAAGATTATCTCCGTTCGTTTGCGAATGACTGCTGGAATCAATGAGGGGGAAATGCGTAGAGTAGACCCTCCAGCCATGGGGCTCGAAGGGCATCCGTCCCCTCCGCCCCGGGGATGGAAACCGGGAAAAGAATCTCAGGAGCTGAGCGTTCGCCGATGAAGCAAACAAATCGAGGACCAGTTGGCCAAACCTTTGTGACATCTCTGCAAAGAGATCCGGATACAGACGCCATTCCGAGTGATCCACGGTCGACCTCCTCAGGAAGTCCGCTTGCCGGTTTGCCTCCCCCAAAATGTGCTCAGCCCTGAGGGAGGAAAGGTTGGACTCTGCCCAAGAGCCCAGTAACTGGGCCTCGGCCATGAGGGACCTGAAACGGGTACCCCCTTGCTGGTTCACATGGGCCTTTGCCGCCACGTTGTCCGTAAGAACTAGCACGTGCTGTTTCGCAACTTTGTTGCGAAAGTGGCAGAGAGCCAGGTGTATGGCTCTGAGCTCCAACCAGTTGATGTTGTGGCGCAGGTCTGCTCGGGACCATTGGCCCTGAGCAAACTGAGACCGAAGGTGAGCTCCCCAACCAAACAGACTGGTGTCTGTCGTAAGTGTGAGACGGACAAGTTCCCTGAAGGGTGACCCTCTGGCTACCACTGGCGAGAACCACCAGCGGAGGGATCTTAGGGTTTGGGTAGGAACCCTCATCTATTGATTGGATGAACCGGTTCCCAACCTCTGGAAAGGGAGCAGAAACCATTGGAGACTCCTGGAATGGAGTCTGGCCCAAGGGACTATGGTAATACAAGAAACCATCTTTCCCAGGAGTTGGGAAAGTAGGGCCAGCGACACTACACGTTCCCTGCATACCTTGAGTGCTAGTTCCCGAATACTGTCCTGATGCTCTTGTGATAGATAGACCAGGCAACCAACTCTGTCTATGACGGCGCCCAGATGTAGGATTCGGGTCGAGGGAATTGTGTGACTCTTTTGGAAGTTCACCAAGAATCCGTGCTGTTGAAGGACCTGGATTGACAAACTCAGGTCCGACTGGGCTGCCAGAAGGGAGGACGACTGGATGAGAATGTCGTCCAGGTAGCACTGAATGTGTACCGTCACCAGTGTTAGGTGTGCCGAAAACACCGCCAGGATTTTGGTGAACACTCTGGGAACCGAGGAGAGTCTGAACTGTACTGGTAGTGGTGGCCCATATAACAGAACCTGAGGAACCGCCGGTGGTTGGGAAGAATAGGGATGTGGAGATACGCTTCCATGAGGTCTATGGATGTCAGAAAGTCTCCTTTTCTGATGCAGCCCAGGATGGGCTGGAGCGTTTGCATTTTGAATTTCTGGTATGCAATGTGGGAATTTAGACCCTTGAGGTCTAGAATCGCCCTCCATCCCTCCGAGGCCTTGGGAACCATGAAGAGGATGGAATAGAATCCCTCTCCCTTCTGACCAACTGGTACCGGTTCTATGGTTCTTAGGTCTAGAAGATGATGAATGGCCTCTTGCATGGGGCCCTGTTTGATTGAATTCTGTGATTGGGGGCAAGAGATGAAGCGCCCCGGTGGGCTGGGCATGAATTCCAGGGACAGATTGAATTGGACGGTTTGGAGGACTCAGGAATCTGTGGTGGTGAACTCCCACTGGTGGAAAAAGAGGGATAACCTGCCACTTATGGGAGGGGCAGCCTAAGAGTCATTTGGACCTCCTGAAGGGGCGACCTCCCCCACGAAAGGGCCGCTTGCCCTGATACTGTTGCCTGGATCTGAAACCAGGTCTGTCGGACGGACGATCCTGTCTGGCCGTGAAGGGGCGTGGAGGCTGTGAGACTCCCAAGCCTGTTCCTGGCCGAAAAGACTGCCTGCGGGCGTATGGGTAAGCGTGCCTATCAGTCTGCCTGCTGAGATGTGTCATGACCTTCCACTTATCCTTATTTTTGATCAAATAAGGATTTAGGACTTCTCCAAATAAATGCCCTCCTTGATAAGGGGCCGCAGCCAGGCGCCACTTAGATTTGACGTCGGCTTGCCAATGTTTAAGCCATAGCATCCTACGTGCTGAGACATTGGATGCAATGGACTTGGATGAAAATCTGGCCACCTGCAAAGTAGCGTCAGAGGCATACTCTGTCGCTGCGACCAACTTACTCAAATCCTGGTGAGTACGTATCTCTTCTGGAGGGATCCTGGCTTGAAGTTGACGAAGCCAAAGGAGAGAGGTTCTGGTAAAGAATGAAGCGCAAAAGGCTGTTCTTACCACCCACGCCTCTGCTTGGTGGGTCCTGCGGAAGGCCAATTCCCATCTCCTGTCCTCCGTCTTCAGTGCCTCAGCCAAATCTCCCAACACTGTGGACGAGGACACTAGAGGGGCCAAAGGTTCATCCATCTTTGGCACCTCCAGGGCATCAATCAAATCTGGCGCCATGCTGAACAATTTTCTGTCAGCTCCTCCCGGAAGGGGAAAGGTACCTGGTGAGACCCATTGCTTCCGAACAGCACTCAGGTGTTGAGTTGCCACCATCTTGAAGAACATCGGATTTGGGTCCGAAGTGGGCAGAGGGTCCGGTTGAGGGGGGCCTCTGTTGGCCGTCGTGCTAGCCTTGCACAGAAGTGGCAGAAAAAGGGCCGGATTGAAGAGACCTCCAGATGGAGGAGGTTCTGGAGGGTCTTCCTCCTCCGACCATGATGTCTGACTGGCTCTGCTGGAAAAGAGGCCCCGCTATATGAAGAACGGGAAGATGAGGAGGGACCATGGTACACAGGAGGCCCTGACTGGGGAAAATAAGATGGAGGCACGGATGCCATTGTCTTCGTCCCGGGCAAACGGTAGGACCTTGTGGCAAGTGCCCAGTCAACCGCCCGAGAGATCAGAGCTTCCAGGTAATCATCAGGGGGGTGCCTGCGGGGTCAATCCCCCTGAGCCCGGCAGCCATGGGGATAAAAGTGGCCTCTGGTCCCGGATGTGCGGTGGTGATGTCATGACCTGCCCTGGGGGAGGGGTGTGTGAACTGGGATGGTCCTGCAGGGACCATACCCTCTGAGTAGAGGTCGAAGGCCCCAGCGGAAGGTCAAAGTCCGGGGCCCCTGCCTGTTCCACTTCTGCCCTGGCTTGTCTCTGCACTCTAGAGAACTCCTTTTCCAGAGCCTGGTGCCTCCTGCTCGCCTATTTCTCCGCCAATTTTGAGGGCTTCCTGGAAATGGCCTTTGCCTTGGCCTTGATCCTGCCTGCCGCCTCCTATTTGGAGGATTTGTGCCTTTCCTGGCCAGAGGATGGGGAGGTGTTGGTCATACATTCAGGCACCGTGAAGTCCTCCATCCTGAAGGGAGCTATCTCAGGAAGTACTGAGAGGGAGCTCTAGCAGGGGATCATTTGGCGGGTTGGCTAAAGCAGCTGGAGCGGGGAAGGTGCGCTGCTCCCCTGGCCACCTGACCGGTAACTCGGTGCCTCCTTGATGACTTGGAGGCAACGAGGGAGAGATCAGTATGCTCGCCGGACGGGTCAATCTGTGGCAGAGGCCGTGACAGCCAACTGGAGCGCAGCCCGCTGAAATGTTTTTTTGGTGGCCAGGTCAAGGAAATTATTTGCACCAGAGAGGCCCAAGTTGTTTGAGCGCAGAGTGGCCCACTGCCGGCCTGAACTACAACCCAGAGCACCTTCGTGCAAGCGTCTGCCACGTGTACAAAATGGTGGCCGCCCAGCCTGCAAACGACAGCTAAAATGGTGGCTGTGAGGTTAATGATGCCTATGCGAGTTTCGAGCGTTGAAGCGGTCAGGGAAGAAGGGGCCGGTAAGGCTGTTAGCGGTTGCGGCCGTGACAAAGGGGTGGCTTTTGATATAAGAAAAGGCCCGACGTTCCTTTAGGCGAGGACGGGTGCACTCAAAATGGCATCCGCCCAAGGCGAAACGCGATCTTCACGGATGGATTGCAATTGCGAGAAAGGGAATGAAGGTGTTTGGCGCTGATGCGAGGCCTATTTCCTCACTGGCAACTGAAGAAACGGCTGGACGAGGAGCCTCCGTTCCCCTCTGGGAATCCAGCGATAGTTCAGCCCGTTTGCGGCAGCCAAAATGGCGGTCGTGACGAACGAGAAGCAATGAACCGGAGGCCAAGGGCCTCGTGTATCTCTCCAGGGAAGCCGAGGAAAGATTAGGGCCAAAGTGCTGAGCCCAGCACTGAAGCCACTTAGGAAGAGGGAATTAAAGACAAAAGGCTGAAGCCTCAGCGATCCGAGCTGCAGCGCTGATGTCAGCACTGAAGGGCGAATGACAAATGACAGCTAAAGGGGGGAAGAGATGAAGGCCGAAGCCTCGGCATCAGTCCCCAGAGCCCTGGGGCTATGAGAAGGGAATTACCAACAAACTATCTGGAGCAGCGCTGTTCCCAGCGCTGCTGAGATAGTTTTGGAGGTGAGGAAATAAAAAATCCATTAATGGGATAGACTCACTACTTGCAAACTTTGAGAGTCAAACCTGTCACGTCTCTCAGAGCTGGAGACCAAGTCAAGACTGGGTTCTCCTAGCAATAGGGGGTGTGATAAGTTTGGCTGACTTGGTCTCAAGAGCAGGAAGACAGAGCAAACCCATTGGTGGATTTTCCATCTCCTGTGCTGGAGAATATTCTATTCACAGTTTATTGTAAAAATCCTCTAGCCCAGTGGTTCTCAACCTTTTTAATGCCGCCACCCCCAACCGGTCGTAAGTCAAGGACTACTCAACCGGTCGTAAGTCGAGGACTACTCAACTGGTGCAGCACCGTTTCCAGAATGGGGACTTTTGGCGGGCTCAGCAGGACAGAGACAGCCTGGACAATTCCTATTGGCTTTTGAAAGCCAATAGAATTAGACTCTATTCAAGAGAGTCTATTCTATTGGCTTTCAAAAGCCAATAGAATAAAAGGGAGTAGCACAGCTAAGGAAAAGGGGAAAAAAATGCGGACTGCGTTGTTTGGTGACCCCCGTGAAATGGTTGTTCGACCCCAAATGGGGTCCTGACCCACAGGTTGAGAACCACTGCTCTAGCTATTTTATCTGTTTTTAGAACACACATATATAAGATAGGAGGAGGAGGGGTTTGAAACATAAACAGTACCTAATTTTTCTTATGAAATATTTTGGTCTGTAAAACTGACAAATATACTTTATTCAGACAATAATTATACATTGATTCAATTTACTTAAAATGTTTTCAGTAGAGTTAAAAACAGCCAGATTCAAGGAATGTAATAATTCATGTCTAGGAGAAACAAGTAGACAAAAAGTTAACACCTTATTGGCAAAGATTGGGGCAATATAACTATATATAGGACATATAGACTCTGATTAGACAACATAAATTTTATCAATGTGTTGGACTAAACCTAACTATAAGATTGTTGTTGTTCAGTCACTAACTCATGTCCAACTCTTTGTGACCACATGGATCATAGCACATTAGGCCCTCGTTTCCTAGAGTTTGACCAAATTCATGTTCATTGTGTCAACGACACTATCTAACCATCTCATCCTCTGCCATCCCCTTCTCCTTTTGCCTTCACTCTTTCCCAACATCAGGGTCTTTTCCAATGGGTTTATACAAATACTCTGCTTAATTATCATTTGATCAGTGATTGTTCCAAGTTATAGTGGCACTGAAATGACAGTTATGACCCATCCTTGAAGTTCCAGCCATTGCAGTTCCCCATCACATGATCAAACTTCAGGATTCCCATTTTTCTGAGCACACTGCATACTTTGACTTGATTAACACAATCTAAGGTTTTTTTTTCTAATCAATAATGCACATACTGACTTCTGTTTGGTATTTTTTGACTTTTTCAAATTTGTTAAAAGAAGAAATAAAACCACGAGAATAAGGATCTTCAACTGAAAAATTTAAAATATACTAGTTTTATTCTATTTATATAAAATATTTATAGATATAAATCATAAATCATACATGAAGAACAAAAGCTGACGTGAAACTACAGGATAGCAACTTTTGCCCTCAGGAATCTGAAACTCTTAGGCTCCCACACATATGCTGTATATAGCACAGCTAAAAACTGCCAAAGGTTTATAAGAATGGAAGCTGAAATGTCAAACCATCAACTTGGAATGTAAGGTATTTCTACCCTTGAAAAAAATGGAAATATCAACTTCAGATATTCACTGTATAATATATATATTATATATTATACACACACACACACACACACATATATACACACATACTCCAAAAAATACAACAGATTCTTTTAGAAATATACACTGCAGCAAATTCCAAATTCTGTAATTGACAATTTACCTTGAAGCAGAAAATAAAACTGTTAACTATTGTTAGTGCAAAAATATTATACACTGCAGCAAATTCCAAATTCTGTAATTGACAATTTACCTTGAAGCAGAAAATAAAACTGTTAACTATTGTTAGTGCAAAAATATTGTAATGTGGTAATTTAACTAGTATAAATAACAATAAGTTATTAGTATGAAACACCTAGGGGGTTTGTGTCTTCAAGTCCATGCTGACTGGGGTGACTGCCTAGAATGATTAATCCCTAAAATTGTTTTGGAAAGGTTTTTCAGAAGTGGTCTCTCTCTATGTCTGAGAGAGAATGGCTGCCCAAAGTTACCCAGCTGGCTTGGTGCCTAAGGTGGGACTAGGATTCCAGCCCAATGCCTTAACTATTAAAGCTAATTGGTTCAGTAAAAAACACAGAATTGTGTAAAATATATTTTCCAGGCAAAACATTCATTTCCCCAATAAATTATCCAAGACAGAAAGAGAAGAATCTCTGGCTTTTCTAACTAGAAATCTCTTCTGCTGCTGAAGGGAACTATCACAATGCATTTTTATCAATATTCATTTCACCAAAGAAATTTGATTAATTTGTTTGTAATAGCAACTAGAGCTGAAATAACAAAGGGAACTAATTAAGATGACCCAGATTTAGTATACACAATATATTTTCACTAGGAAATGTTAAATGTAAACAACCAAAACATCTTTCACTATGTCTTGCTTTTATAAATATATTATAAAGCAAAAACATTTCTAAATGCTTAGCATCATAACGATTTCTATCTGGATCAACTGTCTTTACAGATATTATATCAAACAGGCAAACCACAGACGGTTTTTGTTTACTTTGGGGACTGAAACTCACCGCTGGTTAAACTGCTTCCTCCGTATGTCAACTTGGTTCACACAGTAACATTTCCCAATGACATGATATTCCTATATTGTGTTGAGATCAGAAGAATGCTGGTTAGATTGACACCTAATTACTGTGAAATGAAAAACAAAGGATCTCTAATGATAGCGATTTCTAAATACCTGATGTTTCATTCTAGGAGTCTTTAGCTTGGAAAGCATATCTTAATACAGGTTCATTAATGGGGTCATTCTTCTTTCTTTTTTTTACTGAAAGGTATGAGTTAATAGTCTCCCACTTTTAAATGATTTCAGAGTATCACACAGCTTCTGTATGAAGCAAGGGGCTGAGTATGAAATAACAAATGATTACTCACTTAGAAATAGCTCAGAATAATTTTCTTAAGAAAATTCTTGTTCTTCTACAGCAGTGGTTCTCAACCTTTCTAATGCCGCGACCCCATAATATAGTTCCCCATGTTGTGGTGACCCCCAACCACTTATACATCACCGGGTGCCAGGGGCGTGGCCAAAGAAAAGGGGGAAAAAATGGCAGACAGCTTTGTTTGGCGACCCCCCGTGAAATGGTCGTTCGACCTCAAATGGGGTCCCGACCCACAGGTTGAGAACCACTGTTCTACAGGATACTCCTGTGGAGCACTTAAGAATAAAAGTGGGGCTCTAATCTGAGACTCCTTTAATTATTTTCAAAAACTTAATGCATTTCTCAAAGGTTTATAAAATCTTGCTATTGTTAGTATTGGGAGAAGAATCATCAGGTGAATATATTCTCACACGTATTCCTCTTTGGACTCATTCTCATGTTCAGCTCACTACTGCTGATGTTCCCCATAGTAAGCATGTACCCCATATTAAGTGTCAAGTGGATTGGTCTTTCTCAAATCTTCTCCCAAGTACCAGGAACAACTCACCCATTTTCATCACAACTGTCGATTTCTGACTCTTTATGATCCAACAGACATCATCTTGCCAGGATTATCTGTCAGTACTTGCTACTTTGAGATCTTTTAAGTTCATACCGTTTTATTTTACATGTTTTCAGCACTGAAATTCTACCAGCATGTTCATTTCATTCTGTAATCCAGTTATAACTAACTTAGGAAAGGAAATGTCAGTCAGTGGGTATGTTCATCTGGCATATTTATCACCAACCCACAGGTTAGTTACAAATACACCTGGTGACTGCTTCCACAAGTGACATGGCTACAAGCCATCCACCAATTATGGACTCAGTAAATAAGGTAGTTAGTCAATAGGAGAGGGATAAGAATGCAATCTAGTAATCTAACGATAAGAATGTAATCTAATTCCTTAAGATACATTGATACAATGGGGGTGTGGCACTTTGGAGGTGCTTAATGGAGTAGGTAACAGCCCACCTCCTTCTGGAGTACATACGTTGCTACCTCCCTCTCCACCTGGTTAATTTTATTTTAATTGAATTTTAAAGTTTATGATCCTTATTTATTGTTTTAATGTTTTATAGTACATTTTAATTGGATGTCAGTAAGCCACCTAGTTACCTCTGGCAAGATGGGCAATATACAAGTTTAATAAATAAGTAAAATTCAGAAGCATAAAATTCTCTTAAACTTACTTTACTCCAAAAAGGCAAAAAGAGAAAAAAAAAGAAAAAAGTAAATGCATCGATTTAAGTTTCCAATATGTATGTAAATTTCCCTGATCTATTGTGAATCATCATCACCATGTTTGTTGTGATTACAAACATGCCATTTTTATATTTGACTCCGTTGCTGAACATACATAACAATATGAGATTAATTGTTGCAGAACTATTACTGAAACTATGCAAAAAATATGCAAAGGTACCCTTAGAGCAAGTATGCTTTAGTCCTCCTCACTCTGCCCTATTTTGTGTTTTTTCCTTATTTCTTTTATTAAACTAATGAAAAGGAAATGTTGAGGACACTTAATTTCAGAGTACAATTATGTGTAAAACGCTAAGGAGAAAGGGCAGCTGCACTAGGTGTGTTAAAAATTCGTGAACAAGGGTTACAGCGAACCATCATTACTCTATCCCAGGGGTGTCAAACTCAATTTCATTGAGGGCCGCATCAACATTGTGGTTGCCCTTGGGGGGGCGGGTGGGTGTGGCCTACTGGGAGTAGACCCGGCTTTGTATCCAAAGCTTCCTTAGCAATAGGATGGGACACCCCCAGGGTAGGCCAGGAGGAGGGGGCAAGGGGATGGTGAAAGGGCAGCAGGGCAGGACTTCCCTCAGACCCTCTCCCTCTCCTTCTTTCCTTCCTTCCTAAGTACAGAATGGTGGGAAAATATTTGAGATGAGGGAGAAAAGCAGGCAAGAAACGCAGCTGGGGAGGTATCACCCTTCGTGAGGAATTAAGAAATGCACCATCACCTGGAAATAGCCAGCACATGGCCCTCACCTACTTCACATATCTGGCTTGGTGGGCTCTGGGAGAGGGGATGCCATGAGCAGCATGAGAGTCAACATTACCTGCGCAATGCCACCCGGCCCCCAGCCAGCCCGGTTTCGGCAGGCAGCAGGGTGCTCTCCTCACAGCGCCGAGAGGTTGAGCTGGGCAATGCAAAGCTCATCAGCTTTGCACTTTGCTGCCTGCTGAAACTGGGCAGACTGGGGGCTAGGCAGCATTGCACTTCTCATCAGATTCGCGCCCCCCCCCAGCTCAGCTCTTGGCGCTGTGAGGAGAGTGCCCCGCTGTCTGCCGAAACCGGGCAGGCTGGGAGTTGGGTGGCCTCGGGCTTCTTTTTGGATTTGCGCCGCCCAGCTCAGCCTCTTGGTGCTATGAGGAGAGCGCCCCGCTGCCTGCCGAACCCCTCCCCCAGAGTCCATCAAGCCGGATATGTGAAGTAGGCGAGGGCCATTTGCTGGCCACTTCCAGGCGACGATGCATTTCTTCATTCCTCACAAAGGGTGACACCTCCCCAGCATGCACCCAGGGGGCATGACTGACGCAGCAGGGACTGGTTCCTCGCTGTTTCCAGACGGCCTTGTGGAGCTAAGATTGAATGCGTTTCAGCATAGATGGCCACCACAAAATTGTACATTGGCTCCCGGCCAGCCTGGGCCAGGGCCAAGGCAGAGGGGGTCGTTCCCTCACTATTTCCAGGATGGCTTCGCGGGCCACATGAAACCACTTCGCAGACCGCATCTGGCCCCCAGGCCTTGTGTTTGACATGTCTGCTCTATCTCTTCTTTTTTAGTTTTTGCATCTTTTATAATGGATAGATAGAAGGAAATCAATTTTTGGCAGTCTGCCACTTGATAAAGAATATAGATTTTTAAAAATCAGGTTAATATTTCATTCATACTTCACATCTTATTTAATGCAATAATTTATATAAGAAATCACACTGGCTCCAAAGAAATCTAACAGTGTGACAGAAACTAGTACTATTACCGGTATGTTAATAGTACAATCTATTTAAAATCACAATGCATTTGCACATGTGACTTTTCTATGACTAATTTTATCCAGGATGATAATGATAATGATGATAATACTCACTTCATCATCTTACAATGCAAACTGCTAGGTGGATAAGAGCTGGGGAAAGAACAGGACTCATCCCATCTCATGGTGCTGTGTCTTGAATTGCTAACATTCTGGTCCACAAATCCAGCATCTTAACTGCTCAGTCACTATGCCCCCCCATTTACCACAGATGAAGAATATCCAGAATGCAGATATCAAGTTTAGTAGTGGAGGAAATGGACAGTGTGGAAACTGGACCACTTTCTGAGGGATAGCATTACCTCTCAGTCACTCACTCATTCAACTCAGAGCATCTAAGATTTGAGTATCATCTACTGAGGTTGTTGAGAACTATTCATTCATCACTCTTCCCATGCCTGCTTCTAAAAGGAAACCTGATGGCCCACCAAACAAGAACAAGGTGAAGGACATATCTGTCCCCACTACAATGTTGACCACAGATAACTACAGCAAGCTTGCATCTCCCCCTTTTCCCTCCTGTAATTGCCTCTGTTCTATAAACTTGAAATAGGCAAATGGTGGTTATCAAATATGTTCAGCTCTATCCTGCAGTCAGTGGCGAATAAAAGTAAAAATCTATAGCCTCAAATATCCAGAAACAACAAAGTTCTTTATCCATGTTCTTGACTAGAGAAACCTAAATCCATTCCTTGTAAAGTGCCACATACATTTTAAGAAAATTAAAATTGCCTCTCTGCAAGATTATTTTTATTCTAAAACACTCAGTTGATTTGTATAAAGCCTCAGAATATGTGAATTTCAAGGTTGATGCATCATAGGTACATACTACTTTTGTATCTCTGGGCTCTGTGTGCCAGCATATAATTGTTATAGGTTATTCTATCATATGATCCCTGACCTCCTTCTGCACATCATTAATACGGGGAGAAGACTGTCAATAAACTTATCATGGTCTTTGTGAGACTATTGGATGATGTTGTATCTTATTTCAAACTGAATTACTTTTGCACTGATGTTTATGGTTGAATTATAGGATATGTACACATTATCCAGATGCTTATTGTTACAGATAAGCTGGGCAAAGGATTGTCCTTTTAGAATTTTAATTCAATTGACAACTTTGTTATTAATCTCTGCTTAATATATCTAAACATCTGATATATGTACTGCATATTCAGTCATCCTTTTATAGATGTTTCAATGCTTATTATATAATATGCATATCAATAAAACTTGTGCCACTGCTTTTTACAGCTATATAACTATAAAATTAGAGATGGTTTTATACGTATATATTTATGTATATCGACTACTTTACATAAACTTTTATGACAGAATTTTTCAACAACAAGAAAGGCCAGACTATATCTAGCTGACAGGTTTAGAGAGCAACGTATGATCTACTGTTTTTATTTGAGATTATATGATAATGAATTATCAATATTTTTTTTCACTTTGAGCTGAGGCTTTATTCACAGGTGAATTTAAAATATCTGCCTAGAATTTAGAAATACTGTGAAAATCTAGCATTCCGTATTAGTCAGATACTTTAATTTATAAATTAATTTTAAGGGACAAGCTTTATTAATATACAGATGCATTAAGAAAAATTACTAACTGTAATTTCTATTTCATTTACTATGTATGTGTATACATCATACACACACTCCTACAAACACACACATATACATACTAAAATTTGATAACACAAACAATTTAAACTAAGGTACAAGTATTTAAATACCACCAAATTTTTGAATTCAAAAATTATTCCCAGAGTTTGATACATTTTCTTTTCCTATCTTCTCATCTCATCTACAACATTCCTATGCAATGCCTCTAGATCCAAATTCAAATACTGTTTTGTATCTCTAGTTCATCTTGTTTTCATTTGATACCAATACTATAATAATGCCCTGTTTGCTTCTCTGAAGAGTTAGATGCTATTTTACCACAATAGCCAGTTTCTTTGGTCACCTCACTTCATACCAAATTTAATAATGGAAAGAGAGGAAGGTACCCAATCAGATGTCTCGTCCATTATGTATGCCACCTAGCATAGCCCTATAGGGAAATAAGTGGCAAACAAATTTTAACAAATAAATGCTAACTTGTAATGCAGTTTGATCATTTGTGATTTGGATCAATGTGTGAATCTAAATATGAACACTGAAAACCATAGATCTCTGGGAATATTTAGATGCAATACATTGAAAGGGTACCAAAATAGAGAAAGCATCTTTAGCATTTCAAGCATGGCAAACCTTTTCCAGTCATAAAATGGCTGAAAATCCAGAGGTACCAAAGATCAAATCTGGAATCTCTTGCATGCAAATTATATCCTCTACCACTGAGCTGTTCTATAATAAGATTTCTTTAAACTTATTATATCCTGCAGTTCCTTTGAAGTGAATATTGGAAGCGATTATAGTACAGTAAATTTACAAAACAGTTTCATTTCTCCAATAAGTCTTAACAGGTTCAGATTAGAAAATATGCCAACAAAATGATTTTCCAAGTATTTCAAGCCAGCAGACCAAAAATTTTAAATACAGTGAAAGTCCAAGAAGGAAAATGAAAACAAAAGCAAAATATTCCATATAGTTGAACAAATGCTAAATAGTGGTCCTCTGGCACCACCTTTGGGCCTATCCCTCCAAGCTTCTTCCTGCTAACTTCAAGATTAGTGAGAGAATATATTATGGATTAAAACAAAATATATATTCTGCTTGCTGTTCAGCCCAGGCCTTACCTTCTTTTTGGAATTCCAGCTCTGATCCCTTCCAAGGCTGGAAATAAGCACAACAGTGTCAAAGTCTTATACAATAACCTCCCTCCGCCCCGCCTTCTTTCTCTCTCAATTGAACAATTGAACTTTTCTCATTCCCTATTTTCTTTCTCTGACTCAGCACTACAATTAGAAAAACATCAGGGGAGCAACATGTTTGAAAAATATGTATCTGCCTTACCCGGCATATAGGCAGGTGTATGAGAAATAAAAAAGAACAAGCAATTGAAAAAAGGCAAGCTGCTATGGGAAGAGAAAGATATTGAAAAGATTCTACTATAATTTAGCTTGCAACATTTGTCCATATATTTCCCCTACATGTCTATTAAATGAATATTCTTTTAGAGAAGCTTAAGCTATGTTGGTGGAAGAAAGTTATTGTGTGGCTGCTTTTGCAAATGAGTTTCTTTTTAGATACACACGCATTCATCCTATTAGCCACCCAAGGATTGGTGAGAACAGTTAGACTGAGCTACCATAGCAACTAGCATATGCAATCCTTTGAGGTACATGGCAATCCAGAACAAAGCCTGTCAATGAATATAAGTAGCTTTGTTAAGAATGGAATGTTTCTGTAGAAAAAACTATAATGGAACAGAAGGCACCTCAGTGTTGGGTCTTTGCTCCAAAAAATCTCCCCACCTTCCTGATCTCCCACTGTCATCTATATTTGGCAAATAAGTGGTGTTTTTAGAATAACTTCAAAGGCAGTTTTTCCGTTTTCAAAACTGAAACTCTGCAGAGTTTGTGGGCAGGTCATCTTCTATTGATGGAAACTAACTGGATTCTGCTTCCTAACTTTATAGATAGTAAGGGAGTTGACCTTGACGGAGATATGCAGGATTGTTGCTAGAACAATGAGGGATGAAAAATATTTTAAGTTCACAACAAACCAATAACATTCAGAATTGACTCAGGCAGATACCTCCCTCATTCACTAATGTATAAAAGGGGGATTTGCTATAGGCACAATCAAGACTTGCAATATTCTATTATTATAGCCAAGGTTTGCAAGATCCCAAAGTCTTTTCAACACTGTATTTAATCACACATAAATAGGTAGATGCCAATATTTTCTGCAATAACAAGGATTAAGTCTGGAATCTTCTGCAACCACAAATATCCTCTACCATTGAACTGTTCTATAACATTTCTTTAATCTACCATTCATTTGAAGTAAATATTGGGAGGAAGTTGGTATTCATTACTGTAACTGTTGAACCTGCCTATGTTATGGGAAGTAATAATATGTTTCTTGTAATACCTTAGTTCTTTTTTTGTTCCAGGTCAGAATTGAGATCAGGTAGTCCACTTCTTGTGTCATTGTCCTCTTACAGATGAACAGTACAGCTCTCACATTAAATGTTTCTCTTGTTAGCTTTTATGTATTAATTTCTATAGTTCTATGATAAACCAAATGTTCATGACATAAATTCTGCTATTCTAAGCACAACCTCTCTTTAATGAAAACTTGTCTCATTAACTAATTTTGCATGAAGACTGAGAATCAGTCTTTAACTATTCTAAAAGTTAACCTTTTATATTAAAATGCATTTTCAACCTATCTGCATATTCTCCTTTGCCATAGGAAACAAAATAGGTCATCTATATATTACAGGTAATCCTTACTTAATGTCCACTCGTTCAGTGACTGTTCACAGTTACAATGGTGCTGAACAAGGGGACCTACAATGGATCCTCATAAATGCAGCCACCATAGCATCACTTTGGCAAACGGACCACAATCATAACGTTGCAGTATCCCATGCCATTTGTGACCTTCACTGCTGGTTTTCAACAAGCAAAGTCAATGGGGAAACTGGTAGGAGATTGCACACAGTGATCACATGACCACCAGATGCTAAAGTTCTGCAGAATTCACCTAATGATGGCAACTGGAACTGCCAGAACTGCCATTGTACATCAACATGGTCATGTGACACCATGCCTTATAACAGTGTCACTTAATGACAGAATTCCCAGTCCCAAATACTATTAGTAAGCAAAGACAACCTGCATATATGGTACATTAAATAGCTTTCTACTCTTGGTCCATGCAAGGCTTCCAAGACTGCACTGCCAAAATTCAGCAAAACTAATATTTCATCACAAATTGAGACTGTAAGATTCCAATTTTCAGCAGGAATCTAAAAGAAGCTGTTGCATTAAGCCTCTAATAAATCTAATCCTATTTTAAAATAATATTAATCCACTTTAAAAGCTCTGTAAAGAGGCTGAAAATCTAGCATGCCCCCTCATGTAACGTCATTGCCCTGCATCATCTGCTTGCTAAAAAAGTAATTTATAAACCCTGTTGCTCCCCACTTTTCTTTAAAAAAAAACAGGTGCACAGGCAGCCTCTATGGGGGGAGGGAGCAAACTGATATTTTCCTAAGCCCTTTTTTGATGCCTCTAGTCTCACATGTCCTTGAGGAGAAAATAAAAAGCAAAACACAGAGAAGATTGTCTTACAAAAGGCTTCCTATTTTCTTTTTTTATCTCTACTGTACTTTGTACTATTTTCTATGGAGATTAATGAATGCTTAACATAAGCTAGCCATTAGTCTAAATTCTGATGACATCTGGAATTATGCCCCCCCAATAAACTAAAAACACAATACTTGCCTTTAAACTATTTACATGTAAAGTACCCTAATTATAATCTAAAACCATTTTTTATTTCAGTTGTCCATCTTAGCAAACTAAAACATTGTGAGATGTGGACCACTTCACTTTCCAAGAAATACTATTGTGTACACTCCTTTTTGATCAGTGCCCAATAACAATTTCTGTACAACTGGTTTTCTGACCAGAGAAAAATAAATGAGACTCCAGTATAACCAATCTTTCAAATTGTGTGTAACTCCTATTGATCTTTAATCTAATGGGTTAAATTATCTGATTTGGGTAAACCATTTATTCTAATCACTTCTATTATACATAATGCTACATCATACCATATAGTAATATAGCAACCAAAGAGACTATGCAGATGAGCAAACTAAGGGCAGAGATCAGCTACAAGAAATAGTGTCTAATGTACCTCTCATGCAGCTGAAACTTATTCATTAGACTAAGGTTTGATGTCTCATGCAATCAAAACTAGCCAACTATTAATACTAATAATACTACTAATAATAAACACTTTATTATCAAAGTATTATTATTATTAATAATAATAATACCTTTATTATCAAAGTATAACATGTATACAGTGAAATTGGCTGAGCCTCCCTCTGTACCCCCCCCCTCACCGCAAACTCACGGTGACTACAACCCAACTTATTTCACCCTGTGAACTAATTGCACATCACGCCGGCCTCACGAGTCTGTCATGCATAAAGTTATAAAGTTATGTCCCGTTCAGAAGCCTGACACCCTATGGATAAAAGCTGTTCTTCAGCCTGTTGGTACAGCTGGCTATGTTTCTGTATCTCCTACCCGATGGTAAGAGAGTAAAAAGGTACCAACCAGGGTGTGAGTCATCCCTGAGAAGTTTCCTCACTCTGCCAAGGCAACGGGCCCTGGCGATGTCATCCAGTGGAGTCAGGGAACAACTCACAATGTCTTGTGCCGTGCTCACCACTCTCTGCAATACTTTCCTGTCCGCGGCTGTAAGGCCAGCATACCAAACCACAATACAATATGTGAGAACGTTTTCAGTAGTAGACCGGTAGAAGAAGGTAATGAGTCTTCGTTCTACCCTGTTCTTCCGCAAAACCCTGAAGAAGTGGAGTCTCTGTTGGGCCTTTCTGGCCATCTGGGCTGTATTAGTTTTCCAGGCAAGATCTTCACAGAGGTAGACTCCCAGGAATTTGAAGGAGGAAACTCTCTCCACACAGTCCCCTCCGATGTAAAGTGGGGCAGGTTGCTCTCTTTTCCTCCGGAAGTCTAGCACCATCTCCTTCGTCTTGCCAATGTTCAGGTGCAGGTTGTTCTCTAGGCACTATGAGGATAGTTTTTGTACCTCCCCCCTATACGCTGTCTCTTCTCCACCTGTAATGAGACCCACCACGGTCGTGTCATCTGCGAACTTGATGATCGCAGTGGATAGGTCGGATGTTACACAATCATATGTGTACAATGAGTACAGGTAGGGGCTAAGCACGCAACCCTGTTTGCGATATGAACCCAGACCACATGATGAATATATAGTTCAATAAATTGTGTAATTCCAGATATTTATATTAAATTATAAAATCAAATCATGCAGATATAAACAATATGATTTGTAAATAGTTTAGTGTGGCATTATCAACAACTTCATTGCTTAGTGCCATGTATGAATCCAACTTTTCTTCTGTAAGTAGTGCAGCAAATTATTCTTAACTATTGCATTGCCCAAGGGGAAATTACCAGTGATTAAAGAAATATCACAGCCACAAGGATTGGCTGCTGCCTCCAATATTTTGCCTATGTTTACCCAATACATCTAAGTCAACAATGATAGTTAACTAGCATGCATTGCCAACTTACTGCCTTTTTCTTGGGCTCTTTACTCAAAGTCCTAGTTTACTAGCATATAAACTCAAAGCAGCTGGCATTTGAAATTTACAATAAGCAGAGCTTGCAAAGCTTGTCATAGTTGAAATATCAAGACACTTTTGACTGTTGTGAGACATAAATGTGATGCACCTAAATTCATGGCTACTCTGGTTTAAAGGGCACTACACTTAAAAAAAGCTCATATAATAAAAAGAGCATCATGCATCTTTGTTAACCTGACTTTTTGGATTGAATAGGTTGTACAAGCACAATGTGGTATCTTTGGCTGCTGGACTGGTTCACTACATTTTTCAGAAGCCAGTACTGACTAACCACAGTTGCAGTGTAAGCATAGCTGGTATCAAATGGGTTCAGCTTTCTTTCCATAGATTCAGTCAGCATGGCCAATGACAAGGAATTGTGGGAGTTATAGGTTAGTAGGTTGTGCCATCACAGTGCTAAGATTGCATAGACCAGGGGTAGGCAACCTTGGCTCTTTGATGACTTGTGGACTTCAATACCCAGATTCCTGAACCAGCTATGCTGACTCAGGAATTCTGAGAGTTGAAGTCCACAAGTCATCAAAGAACCAAGGTTGCCCATCCCTGGCATAGACCAAAGGTGCTTTTTCCAAAAGGCAACTGGACTTTCTTGGGTTTTTTTTTAAATGTTTTGCTCCTCATCCAAGAACCTTCTTCATTAAAGCACCTTTGGAACAACCACAACCTAGATGATTGAGAATCTCAATAGACAGTTGAACAGACCAGTGTTTCTCAACCTTGGCAACTTTAATCTGTTGACTTCACCTCCCATAATTCTCCACACAGAAACAATGGCATCGATAATTGTCCTAAGGCCCGCCTCAACAACTTCTCTCTACCAAAGATTAGATTAGCTAATAGCCCCAGTTTCAACCACTGCATCCCCTTCTCAACCACAGGAGAAAAACGAAGAGGTAGCTTACCATGAGGTAAGATAGGCGGCTTATAAATTTTACAAATAAAGAAGAAGGCCATGGGAACGGAAGCTGGACACAAAGCCACATCTCTTTACTATCTCTTTACAGATAAGCAGCCGAGTAGCACAGGAGAGTAATCAGAAGGAAGGGCTCCTAGAGGTACGGGCGCCATATCTGTTTCAGAGGAGGAACCCAATATCCCTCCACCTTTGTGCTGCGCCCTTCTTTTAAATTACTTTAAAGCTCTGAGGAGCCTTAACATGGCTTAAAATTAGGTGGCCGTGTAAGGCAGGGCTACATTTCTCTTCACAATCGGACTGAGGGCGAAAACCACTTTTCCCAAAAGGTCGCAACTGGCCTTATGAGGAAAGGAAAAACCATTTCCCGCCTTCTGCGAGAGGCAGCAAAATGCCCGCCTCAGGGGCCACTTACTGCAGAAACGCCGGCGTTCAGTTCTGCGCCTCCGAAGTCTGTTCCTCAGAAGGCAGCGACAGCGTTGACCTGGCCGGAGCTCCATGGGCAGAAGCGCGGAGGGTCTACTAAACCGGCGGCGCCAAAAATCGCGCGGAAGTCGCGGCGAGGAGGCACGTGCGGAGGAGGAGGAGGAGGAGGAAGAGGCCGGCGCCCAGCGAGAAGCTTTGGCCCCCAGTTTCCCCTCGGATATGGTGGAGCGCACGGCTCGCCACCGATAGCTCCAGGGAAACTCAAGAGCGATCCGTGCCGGTTACCTGGCTCTGCTCTCTGGGAGCCTAGCTTCTACCGCCTCCGGCGCCATGTTTTATGCATGAGGGCGAGAGGCGCGTAATTTCATCCATCTTCAGAAGCCCAGCCCGTGAGCGCAGTTTTCAGGTTTCGCCCGGTGGGTTACATCAGGGCAATCTGAAAGCGACCGCCCTTTCAAAGAAGACGTTTCTGAGGAAAAGGGGTGGTGTTTTGTTTTGTTTTTCCCCTCTCCCGGGCTTCTGAAACGGACTCTTAAGTCGTTCCAAAGAGAACGGCTTTTTCTCCTTTTGCGAATGGCGGCCACGATATAGCAGCTGCCTAAGCATATCTTTCTGGGTAGTTGCCATTTGCATGCGACTTGTCCCCGGGTGGTAAACTGCGAGCAGTGTTTTTGAAATGTTCGTTAAAATGGGCTTTTAAAACAGCAGTTATCCCGGTCGAGGACCGGATGATCGAGCTCCAAGGTCACATCTCAAGGTTTCTCTGGTGAGTTGAGACAAAGTATTTACCCAAGACAGCGGCCTAGAGAGGCCATGGTATCTGGCCTTTCCGAGACTGATCCTGATTTATTTTGTTAAGAGCATCTTCCCTGTCCTTTTTTCCGTTGCATCGTAGTTTGCAATGTCATGATTACAAATGTGCCTTATTATTTGCATATATCCGTTTCTGCAAGAAAAAAAGTACATATGCAATCAAATATGTTTAGTGTTAAAGCAAAAGAAACCTTTAATTGTCTCTCCCCCCCCCCCCCAGTTAATGGCCCTAAAAGGAACAACTAACCATCCCCTCTGATGACGGTTAATGGACTCACCCTACTGTTTCAGGAATTTTGGATTGGGAACCGCTTGGGGTTATTGTGCAGTGCCTTTTTAAAAGAGACTTCTCAGCTGGTGAAAAAAGCCTATTACTTCCTGGCCCACTTCCTTTTTCTTTTTGCAAAGTCTGAATGAAAAGAGGGAGGAAAAATGCCAGAGGAAAGTAGTGGAGAGACTGGAAGACAAAATAGCAATGAAGTTCGAGCACATACAGTTCTTCAGAGCACATTCTGCTTTTCCTAGTGCCAGGATGGCCCCCAACTGTCTCTTGAAGATCAGAATGCAGGAAAATTTAATAAATACTTCATAACACAAAGCAATCTCCACTTGTTTTTTCTTGTTCCACATGAAAAGCAATTCTCTGCTTCTGTGTGATCGGCCTATGCCAGTTACTTACTGTGTGCTGTGCTTCTTCCCTCCAGTCAATAGTCACTTGCAAGTACAATGGTATAAAGTCCATATTGTTGATACAGTGTGATCCTCACACTGCTCTTTGTAGCCGTTTTTGTGATGGGCTATCTGGACCCCACACTTTTTACAAGCTCACTAGTGGAGTTCTGGAAAAGCTGTGAGTTGAGAGGTGTTTTGAGGTTTTCCCCCAGTTCACTTGTAGAACAGGCAAGATTGGTGGAATTATCAAGAAATCAGTTTTCCCTTCTAAATCAAGCAACAAGAAGAATGGTAAATCTCTCTTTATTTTTCAGGACTCCACTGATGGATGGGAATATACCACATATGAGCCAGCAGTGTGCTGCAGCTGCCAAAAAAGCCAATACAGTGCTAGGCTGCATTAACAGAGGGATAGAATCAACATCACGTGAAGTATTAATACCACTTTACAATGCCTTGGTAAGGCCACACTGAATTCTGCATCCAGTTTTGGTCACCAAGATGTAAAAAAGATGTTGAGACTCTAGAAAGAGTACAGAGAAGAGCAACAAAGATGATTAGGGGACTGGAGGCTAAAACATAAAAGGAACAGTTGCTGGAATTGGATATGTCTAGTTCAGTGATGACGAACCTTTTAGAGACCAAGTGCCCAAACTGCAACCCCAAAACCACTTATTTATCGCCAGGTGGGCGTAGCCCACTAGGTGGGTGTGGCTGTGGTGGTCATGGCAGACTGGGTGGGTGTGGCCAAGCTGGGCATGGTCACCTCGATGTTGCTCGTGTGGAGGAATGCCTGTGGGGGCCGGGCAGCGTTGGGGGAGATCCAGGGGGTCTCTGGCAGGTGGGGCGGTGGGCAGGAGGCTCGTCCTGTGGGGTTAGGCAAGGCAAGGCAGGCCAGGGGCCGGGGCGGCTGCTGCCTGACACCTTCAGCCCTCGCACACAGGCCAGCGAGCGCATGGGGGCCAATGGTGTCCATCAGCAGCCACAGCCTGCCGGCCCCTCGACCGGCACACTCCGGGGCTCTGCAGCCCGCCGCCAGCAGTTCATAGAAGCATAGATGCAGTGAGTCGTGCCTGGAAAAAGGAGAACATGCGAGGACAGGAGGGATGGGACAGGGGGGAGGGAAACCAGCCATGCTGGGATGCATCTGGCCATGTGGGACCTCAGCAAGTTAGAGGGTGGCTGATTGAAGAGGGACAGTTGCCATCTCCGGGGCATGGCACGTGTGCCCATAGAGAAGGCTCTGAGTGTTACCTCTGGCACGAGTGCCATAGGTTCGCCACCACTGGTCTAGTTTAATGAAAAGAAGGACTAGGGGTGACATGATAGCAGTATTCCAATATCTCAGGTGTTGCCACAAAGAAGAAGGAGTCAAGCTGTTTTCCAAAGCACCTGAAGGCAGGACAAGAAACAACGGATGGAAAATAATCAAGAAGCAACCTAGAACTAAGGAGAAACTTCCTGACAGTTAGAATAATTAACCAGTGGAACAACCTGCCTCCAGAAGCGGTGAATGCTCCAACACTGAAAGTTTTTAAGAAGAGACTGGACGGCCATTTGTCCGAAATGGTATAGGGTTTCCTGCCTGAGCAGGGGATTGGACTAGATGACCTCCAAGGTCCCTTTCTTCTTCTTTTTCTTTTTCTTTTTCTTCTTCTTCTTCTTCTTCTTCTTCTTCTTCTTCTTCTTCTTCTTCTTCTTCTTATTATTATTATTATTATTATTATTATTATTATTATTATTATTATTATTACATAGGGCTTTGAGGTCTTTGAGGACATGTGGTGTCCTCAAAGATTGAGAGGAAAGTGATTGGTGCATGGGTAAGTAAATCATGGGAGAATCTACCAATTGGAGTGCTTGGTAAGCCCTCTTTAGACAGGACAGCTCATCAGCATTATTGCCAGAGCTGAAGAATAGACTGAAATCTGGCTTCATTTCTAAATGGTTTTAGTGTTGGAGACCAGCAGTTTAAGGCTGTCATAGAATTATTCAAAGAGAAATCGTGTTTGTAGGCTCATCCTTCACCTTTTTAGGAGTTCATCTCTAGGAGGCAAAGTCAGCAGTCACCTTATGGAAATTTACTTTGGGCTGGTTTGGAGACCAATGTAATCTTGCTAGTTAGTTGACTAGGGAAATTAATCTATTTTTGGAATTCATACAGTCTGCTAACCCTGATCCATCTCTACTAATTCAGGGAATGAGGTCATTGTGTTGAAACAGTTTAAATAAGATCAAAGTGTGGACAGGATATAGCATATTCAGAATTTTCTTAAATCAAGTGAGAATCTATTCATTGAAAGCTAATTTGGTGGCTCTAATCCCTGTGTTAGTTGTGCAATTTGTAATTGGACGTTCATCAGGATAGAAGTATATACTTTTACCTTAGTTAGTATGATTAGGAATGATTTGAATTTCATCATATATGTAATAGTTGGCCTTGCTTTCACAAATAGTCCTATTTCCAGCCAGGCAAGGTTTATATTTTGAAAGAGTTGAGCTTTGGGAAAATCAATATATGTGTCATGCCTATTGAACAGGATACTCCAAATATTTCTTCAGCTGCCCCAGATGTTCAATGAATAGAACACTCTTTTTATTTCCGTGTCTATCTGCAAGCATTTTACTTGTAATTTTTATCAACAAGTATAGGTTTTGATATATTGAATGCCCTTTTCTTTAACAAAACCTAATTTAAATGGCCTTGAGAATTTTCTTCCTTGGTGCCTAATTTATAGATATCAATGAAGAAAATTCTCAAGACCATTTACTAGAAAGTTTTCCCAGTCTTCTGTTTCGCCGTCATTTAAAACTGTTTTGCTGAGCAGAATGTTTCTGATGAAACTTGAGAACATCACAGACTCTTTACTGGGTACAGTTTTCATTTCAAGAATCTAATACCAGGTTCATTAAAAGATCCATTGTCCTGCTATTGTTTCTGTCTTTAAATGAGCATGTTTTGCTTTGAACCAAATGATACGGCAAAGATTTTATTTTTAAAATTAGTTTATTTAAATGACCTATTTAGCTCCCCATCTATCAACAATGGCTCCAGGCAGCATACAATCCAACATCAAGAAAATATAACTCATAATGCCAACTTAAAAACAACTTCAAATCAAGATGATCACGTCACCAGCAGAATTGGCTTAATCTCCTAGCCCAGGGGTAGGCAACCTTGGCTCTTTTATGCAAACTCGTGGACGTCAACTCCCAGAATTCCTGAGCCAGTCCACGAGTCATAAAAGAGCCAAGATTGCCTACCTCTGTCCTAGCCCAAATGCTGCAGGTTAAGAGTTTTATTCCACCTTTTCTTTAACTCAGTGGTAAAATATGTCTGTTGCGTATATCTCCAGATTTGAAGAAGCATTGAGGTGTTGCTGCATTGGCAAGATTGAGCCAAATAGATACAAATTGATACATTTCCTGCATTCTGAAGAATCTAGTTCCACAATAAACATCTGCTTCCTATGTAAGAAGATTCCAGCCTCGGTCCTTGGCATCTATAGTCAGCACAGTTTGAAATCCAGGAAGCCTGTTAACAGTATCACTAAGGCAGAGGTCCCCAACCTTTTGGGCATCAAGGACTGGTTATGTGGAGAGGTTTTTCCGCGGACCAGGGTGTGTGTGGTTTTGTGTGCTGCCTGCATCTCACGAATGGGGCTGTTTGTGTGGACCGGTTGGTGGCATGCTGCGGCCCGGTACTTGCCCATGGAGCAATGGTTGGAGACCCCTGCACTAAGGGACTTTACAAAAATTCAGGCCAATGCACAAATTTTGATTTTACTCATTTAAACTAGTTTATATGAATTAAGATGAATGAATGCTATAACTCTAGTTATTTGTATAAAGAAGCAAAGCTTATTACAAGTCATCCTCAATTTATGACTGATCAATTAATGACTGTTCAGAGTTATAATGGAATTAAAAAGCTATGCTGATTGTAGATGCCAAGGACTGAAACTGGAATTTGTTACATGGGAAGCAGATTTTTACCATGGAACTAAAGTTTGGGTGGTAGGGAAGTAGCCGTAACTTCAAGGATGATCTGTAAATAGCTAGAAAGCAGCCCACAGCCCCATAACTTCCCAATATGTACATGTGTTCCATACATATATGGAACATAAAGAGAGAACCTAAACACATATTTAACGTGTGAGTTTAATGTTAATGTGTTTAATGTTGTAAGCTGCCCAGAATCACCTTGTGGTAAGATGGGCAATAAACAAATTTAATAAATATTATTTTGTCACACTGAAGAACTAATATGGGTATTAATGGTAAAGCATTTTTTTAAAAAAATGCAGAGGTCAAACTCTATAGGCTTTCTCTCCCATGTTTATTTAGATCTTTAAAATGTTATGTAATTGATAGCTTTACATAAATACCAACTTTTATTAGTATGTGACTGAGATTTACAATAGCTCATTTTGCTTTTTCAGCAGTTTTAATCTGAGATCTAGATGTTAAGCAAACATAACAGGCCCCTCACTTTATTAATGAAGTCCCACTTATCTATGGTAACAAGAACTGTGGGCATCCGCTGTTGCTTTCACTATTCACAGGTTGGGTTTTTTTTTTTTTTTCAGAATAAAACATTTACATTAATAAGATGCAACAGCAGGTCTGTGTGAGTTGGGATTAAAAAAGAATCCTTAATTAGATTTGTTGACAGGAATGATTTCTTTCTTTTCTCATATTATCATAATATTTCTATCAAATCATGGGAAGGAAGAAAAACAGTGACAAACATACATTGGTTGGCTTGCACATTTATCTTAAATTATATCACAAGACTCCAGTTACCCTGTTCATAGAGTACAGGAGTCTTTTCCAATCTCACCATTCAGATGTGATATCAAATGCTAACTGAGGAACTGTAAGAACAACAGTGCATCAAGAGGGCATTGACTTTTGGGATTTAAAAATAACTCTAGCACCACACTATTATTTTCTTTCTAAATTGCACCTCACCATCATCTCTCTTCATTCTTAATTTCTATTTATTTTTTTTTCAACCTTGATACACATATGCCAGACATGTCAAACTCGCGATGCCACGTATCGGGACAGTTGCCATTGCCGGCAATGGGATGGGCACAGCTTCTGGATGACGTATCCGGCCCGCGGGCCAGCAGTTTGACACCCCTGACCTATACAGTATGTGTCCTTTGTTGTAGTGTTTTTATTGGTTTCCATTTCCTCACTAAATCTTTAGGTTTGTCAACCTCCAGCTCAAATATCCAATATCCAAATATTCCATTTTTTCATTTTTTGGCTCAACCATATCTCTGTTTTTCTTTTCCTTCCTGCCAGTTTTAGTTTCATCTTAATTTATTTACAGTGTTCACATTTTGATCCCATTTGTCTTTCTTGCCAACGTTTCTAATGATCTTGTTGACTCCTAGTCTTTGCAGTTGTTTCCAAACAATATTTGAAAATAATGTTTTAACATGTATATGTTAAACTAATTCCTTAGTTTCCTTATTATTTTGCTCTCTTTCTATGTCTTCTTCTTTTTCTTAGGTGTCTCTTTTGATGCTGGAGGCTGTGCCGATGTGGATGTTAAGGAACTGTCTCTGATCTAATCCTACCAAGATTGCTCCCCACTCCAGATCTGTGGAAGTTCCACTTTCTCTTTGAAAAATGGTGAGTATCTGAGGGTCTTCTTGGATTCAGAGTCTTTGCTCAATGAGCAGATGGAAAGGCCTTCCTGTCCACAACTTCATGTGTGCCAGCTGCATTCTTCTAAATCAGAAAGCAATCATGCCCTTAACTCCTGCAGTGCAATTTCCATACGGCTCCCCTTGAAGACCACCTGGAAGATTCAGTTGGTCCAGAGCGTAGTGATACAGGCTGTGATAGCCATGCCTTGGCATGCTGATATAACATCTCTACTCCACACTGATTCCTAATTTGTTTCCAAGTGTGATTCAAGGTGCTAGTTGCTACCTATAAAGCCTATGTAGCATAGGACCTGGTCATTTGAGGAACTACCTACTGTATCTCCCATAACATTTGCCTAGCTGATTTGATCCAGCAGTGTTGATCCAGCAGTCTAGTTTCCTTTGATTAAATAATGTCAACTATCAGGACACTGGAATTGTGCCTTCTCTTCTGCAGAGTCTGTCCTCTGGATTGAGGTTGCCCCCAGGATCCAGATGGCTCCACTCTGCTAGTTTTTTAAAGGGCCTTGAGGACTTAGCTCTTCTCCCAGGTCTTTGGCAAAAGTAATTGAAGCCCCCTCCTTCATGCTGTTTGTCTCATTTTTTGGGCAACTTTTAAACACTTTGTTTTCAATGTTATATTATTTTATTGTTCTCTGTGATTTTATCTGTGAAGCACCCAGAATTAATGTTCAGACTGAACATGAACTGAAAAAAAAAAATCAATGTTGGTGAAATGATTTCCACTCATAGTAGATGAGATGAGAGAGGATGCCAATTCCTACATATACTTCCCGGAGGAAAAGCGGCATGGCTCAGCTTTAACTGCATAAAACCAATTTTACAATAGATGAGAAAACTAAAGCAAAAGTACATAATTTTCAATGCTATAGTTATACCAGCAGAGATCTATGGCTATGAACCTATGTAACCTAAGTAAATCAGAAGATGGAGAAATCAGAAGGAGAAGCTTTCAATCACAGCATGCAGTGAAGAGATGAGTAGTTAGTCTTGCTTGGAGAGTGAATCTAATGCAGAAAAGTGCCATAGAACCAATATGGAAGAAGTTATTAAAGTAGTAAAAATAGCATATATGAATGTGCAAGACATATCATAGACATGCATGTCCATGTATTACAACAGATGGACCCACTAGGTGACATAATGGTGGTCCTGTAACTTTGTTTTGTAGCAACACAAAAAACATCTACCTATGAGGTGGAAAGAGTAAATACGGACACTTGGATCACTATAGCAATAGCACTTAGATTTATATACCTCTTTATAGTGCTCAAGTGGTTTACAGAATTAGCATATTGCTCTCAACAATCTGGGCCCCATTTTACCGACTTCGGAAGGATGGAAGGCCTGGAGCCGGTCAGGATCGAACTGCTGGCAGTCGGCAGAATTAGAATTTGACATGCACCAAACACTCTTTTTAATCATCCCTTTGGGCAATAAATCTGTCTTAATGATAGGTTTAAGCTTAGTTTGGACATAGCTTTAGGTGGGAAGATTACTCCCGCCACATTACTAAGCTAAATGGAATAATTAGACATAATACTGTGCAGGGAGTTGGACAAGAAGACCTCCAAGGTCTCCCCCAACTCTATTACTCTGTTATTGTATAAGGCAGCTTTCTATGACCCTTGTATCCTAAAGAGTCAAAATATACAGTTATCCTGTCAGTCTTAAGCTTTTGAAATTTTGCAAAGATTTTTATAAACTGGGTAAATCTGAAGTTCTGTGTGAAGTTTTGGAAAAAAAATTCCTTTTTACTAATGAAAAAATCCTTTGAGTATGGAGCGATATTCATAACATTTGTAAGGAGTAGTTCTTGTAACATTTAAAGTAAAAGCATTACCTAATTTACATATCTCTCCAGTGCTTACAGTAATTTCACACTTAAAAAAAACTTGTTAACAATCACCAGGTAATTGGTAATCTTGTTAATCTTGCCACATTAACTCATGGTGTTAACACTTAGTTTAGCATCATATAAAAAAGCTGTGCTTCTATTTAAAGGAATTGTAGACACATAGTTTTACTTAACTGCAATTTGCATCTGTACAGCATCTTAATCCATACCTTCAGCTCATATGTGCCCAATTCCTATGCTAGTCTATGATTGTATTAAACGTTGTTTGACTTACTACAAATAGCTTAGTAATATTGCCCATTTGTATTATAGTTGAAAACATAGCTTTTTTAAAAAAATTGAGGATCACATTACACTATCTACTGAACTGAACTGATATTTTGGGATGCAGATGTTTCATGCAAATTTGCCCAATAAAGTCTCTGGTAGAATATCATAAAAATACTTGGTATTTTTCAATGAAATTATATCACTTATAACATTTACAATTTTTCATGATTTATCAGAAAGGAGTCCCCTTGTTCTATAATTAATTTCTTTTTTAAAAAAAAATAGTGGTGAATGTTTAATGGAGAATGGCTATTAGATTTGGACTGAGTTCCCTTGGTGGAGAAAAGAGAATTGGATAGGTTTGACAAAATTTTGTTCCAAGGAACCCACACAGTTCACTTTGATTTCCTGTTGTCAATTACTTCTTGTCTTATATCAACCAAAATAATTTTTGTATGACCCTGTTTTTTGAAACTGCATAAAAGTTATTTTGGAATTGCATTTTTCTCTGTAATTCTACATTTTCCCAGTAAGTGCTCATTTGTTTTTTGGTGCACATATTCTTGAAAGCCCTGACGCTGTAGAATAAGGATAATAAATTATTTCACTATCTACTAAGACCCCAAATCAGAAGGGAACAGACAATCTCTCCAACAAATTTCACACTGAGTAAAAATTATAGAGAATACATGCATGTATATTGATGTACAGTATCTCTTTTTGCAGTTTACAAAAAGATTTTCTTGGTAACTTTTGGTTGTTCTCTATTTTTTTTTTTTTTGTAATAGATGTTAATCATGCTGAGGAATATTTAGTTTTGTGTAGGCAGAAGTTACTCACTCTATATGTAATTGACTCTAAACCATATTTTTTCATGTAAAACATTTGATGCACGTTGTATTAAATATTTAAGTTCCAGATTGAAAAGGCAATTTCAGAAAAGCTTAATTACAGTATATCATTCCATTTTTTTACTTCTACCAACTCACTTTTCCATAATAAAATGTAAAGAGAAAAAAAGATTAGAAATACCATCGTGTTCACTTATTATAGTTTTACTTTAAAATATGTGGCAAATGAGACTTTTAGTCACAGAGTGAAAATTCAAACTGCTGAGCCAAGTTACACCATCTAGATTATTGTGTAATTTAAGTAAGCATTAGAAAACTGAATAATCTAATAGTGGTGCTTTTCAAACTTGCCAGCTGCTAAAAAATTTATCACATTGAAATGTCTATCAGAAAAAAATAGCGAGTAAAACAATTACTGCTTACACACATATGAACTAATTCTTCCTTGAACTGCATGTTATCTTCATATTTTTTGCTTTTTAAAATACCATACATTTGAGTCATCTATGGATTTTTTATCTCTACACTCAGATCTCTAGTTTTTGGTTCTTTATGTTCTTATTTAATACCCATTACATTTTTATTTTTAAGGATTTATAAGACCAGAGCAAGTATTGGATTCTTCTAATCCTTATATTCTTGAATATGACAGTTATCAGAACAACTGAAGTCACTGCCAGCAACTTTTTCCTAATCTCTTTCAAGAACTTTTTTAAGGAGAGGCAGACTATGAAGGTTTGAAGTAATTTTTTTAAAAAAATTTGTGTAAGTATTTATTTGCAAGTGCCTATAAATACATCTGGTTTTTTGGCTAAATTGTCTTCATGGCCACCTGGATAAATGCACAAGTTTGCCAATCTTCCAACTGACAAAATGGGGTGCCTCAGCAGACTCCATAAAAAGCTGGAGATCACAATACAGGAACTGAGGGAAATGGCAGATAGTAGAAGAGATAAGGGGAAATACACAGAAACCTGGTTGCATTCAGTCAAAGGCAGTTATCAGAAGCAAGTACATTATGATTATGAAAATCATAGCACAATAGCTTCTTATCTAGGTTTGGTTCTGGCCAGATCTAAAAAAAATAGTCTTATTGCCATTTTAAGCAAAATGGATAGCTGTGAGTAAAAACAACTAAAATTCTGCCTACCTCAGATTTAGTTTTAATACTACTAGTCTTTAGTGCTTTCTACCATCTAAATTTCTAAATTGTTTTAATTTCGGTCTCAATTTCAATTACAAAAAGGAAACAGTACCCACCCACGGAAAGTAATGGGCAAAAGGAATAACCTTGAGAAACAGGTGGAAGAGCCGCAACCAAGACAATGTTCTCAATGTTTGCAACCAAAGAAATCTAAGTCCAGGCCAGAGCTGTAACATGAGAAAGCATCTCAGACAAAACCCTATCTGGGGAGGGAAGGGGGGACGTGCATTCAGACTTTCAAGATTGAGGTCGATCTTTCATGGTAAACCAGACTTTTGTTGTTGTTGTTAGTTGTGAAGTCGTGTCCGACCCATCGCGACCCCATGGACAACGTTCCTCCAGGCCTTCCTGTCCTCTACCATTTTTTGGAAGCCGAAACCAGACTAGGAAACCAAAATTATGCCTGCTAATGCTACTTTTATTATGAGGTTATAATGACAGAATTTTTCAGGGAAGGGTCTGTCAGATGCTACTTCTGCAAATTATATCTTGATATCCATTTATTCCTGCCTTATGTTTTTTGTCCTTTTGCCAGCTATCAACACAGAAAGGACTGGTACTCTTAAATCCACATCAAAGGTTACTAAATAGCCTTTGGTAAGGGGCTTGACCAAAGGTCAACTGTATCACTTTTACCTTCATGTCCCTTTATACACTCAAATAATGTCCAGAGAAAAGTGGAATTTGTCTTGCTGCTAAAGCTGTTGCTGCTGGACTTGCTAATAGTCCTACCAGTTGTGAAGAATTGCAGGAGGCTTAAAGACACACCTTCTCAGACTCTCCATTGGCAATGGAGTAGTAGCATGGTTGGGTGCTGCCCAATCTGACAAGTAGGATAGCACATCTCTGTGACCTTCAGTGATGGATGCCTAAGCAGAAGGCACAACTATCTATCAGCAATCAGCTGGAAACAACCTGTCAACCAACTAACAAGTTCTGATCTGGTTAAGTAAGATTGGGGAAAAAGTTAAAATAAGCACAAGGATTCCAATGCTTATTGTTACTTTCAAATGTGAACTTTATATATGGTGATAAGTAAACCATGGTATAACGCAATATATCAATCCTAAGGAATTCTGAAGATCTGTTCTTTAACTTTCCCCCCATTCTATTACTTGCTTTCATCATAAACAGAAAACAGTTTGCCTAAGAAGCAGTATAGCACTTTTTCTTCCTTCATCCTTTTCCCCTCCTTTAGTTTGAAAAAAAACCCCCTTATGATTCTGATGAAATGGCCAACTAAATACACACTCAGGGAGGGATCTCTGAAGGGTTTTTCGCTGGGCTGTAACTCTTCAACTACTAACTGAAGGGACTGGAATTCTTTCAGTTTTTATGACCCACCCAGATCAGGTAGAGTAAGAATTACCCTTCAAGAGCCTCCAAGGCCTGCAAGCAATTTCAGGAGCTGTGCTTTGAAGCTGCTGCATGCCAAATGCTGGGGGGAGGGACTGCACTCTCTTCATCGTTAAAGAAGCCGCAGTTCAGAAATTTATCTTTGAAACGGACAGTAAGTTGTGCCTTTCATCTCTTAATCACCTCTAAGGACTATTAATCTTTATTAAATTAGGTTAAAAGAGGCTCTCCTTTATTACAGCCTGCTATGGCTTTTTGAAGACCTGTGCCATTTTGGGGATTTCTTTAGTATTAAACAACGAAGAAGGCTGCTAAGGCAAGCCAAAATGTAGAGCAAAGAAAAAAGAAAAGCTGATGGAGAAATATAAAGACTGAAAGATGTGGTTTTAGTTTATTATTGTAATAACTTGTAGCTTGGTCTGTTTCACTGTAGGTGGCTAAAACGTTGATTTGTATGATTCCTGAACTGCTAGTAATTCCTAAGTGACTTACAAAAAATAAAAACTATTCTTTGACCAAAAAGGGAGTCAAGATGGAGGAGCACATTATTAGAGATATATTTGAAAATTCTCTAAATAAAATCCATCAGTTTGTTGAGCAGCTGTGTTCCAAGGATGATAAAAAACCTGGTTAATAAAAATGGTGATAGTTCACAAAGAGTATTAGGTGCAAATAGAAATACACACTATTTCCATAGCAAGGAAGATAAAGCAGGAATGGTTAAATTGACCATTTTATTCAAAGAGGAGAATATATTTATATTCAAAGAGGAGAATATATTTACGTTTTTTACTTGGATATCACTTCTGGATTTTGTGCTTGTGATGAACAAAAATGAAATTTTGACTTTGGTTTTGTCAGATTTGTAATTATAGAAATGGCTAGTTATATACTAATGTGTAAAAGCAAAAAGTTGAGGCTGGAGTGTTTATATCAGCGGTTCTCAACCTGTGGGTCGGGACTCTATTTGGGGTCGAATGACCATTTCACTGGGGTCGCCAAACAACGCAGTCCGCCATTTTTTTCCCCTTTTCCTTGGCTGTGCTACTCCCTTTTATTCTATTGGCTTTTGAAAGCCAATAGAATAGACTCTCTTGAATAGAGCCTAATTCTATTGGCTTTCAAAAGCCAATAGGAATTGTCCAGGCAGTCTCTGCCCTGCTGAGCCCGCCAAAAGTCCCATTCTGCAAACGGTGCTGCACCAGTTGAGTAGTCCTTGACTTACGACCGGTTGAGTAGTCCTTGACGTACGACCGGTTGGGGGTGGCGGCATTAAAAAGATTGAGAACCACTGGTTTATATCTTGTACTGTGTTAAAAAGAAAAATGCCTTTTTCTCCTTGTATCTCACTTTTTTTCCTCTCTCTTTTTCCTTCCCCTAATTTATTATTTCTACTTTTCTTTGTATTTTATATATTAAATAAATAAACATTAAAAAGGGGGGAAGAAAAGAACTTCTTTGACAGCAAAAGTCTGTTTTGTGTCTTTTCTCTCTAGAGGCTGGTTATGCATAGTTAGTATATACAGAGGGACTTCAAGCTAAAAAAATCTCAAAGTTAAAAGCTAAGGAGAAGAGGGAGTAGAAATAGCAAAACCAACAGAAAATATTGTATGATATAGAAATGCAAAATAACATTTTAAATGTGAAGTGTCTGACTTGTAAAATAACATAATACCGAAAATAAATTAAGACAACTTTGAAACAAGTCAGATCTCTCTTGACATGGATTTTATCTAACCATACTATGGTATTCTTTTGCCACCTAGTGACCAGTTTCTATATTGTTGGTACCATGTCAAAACTGAATTAATATTAACCTTTTTGCAATAATATTATACATTTGTATAATGTTATATATCAAATAATAATCATTATTAAATTTATTTGCTGCTCACCTCACAGTTTGAGGCAACTCTGAGTGGATACTGTAAATAAATCAGTACATCATTTCAACTTGAATTTTAGTCTAAAATAATCCTAATTGTTGCTTATTTTAAAAATAAACTCATGTTTGATATCAAACACATAAATAAAGTATCTTAAGGTTTAGAAAATGACAGTGTCAAAGATGAGTTGTGTCATTATTAATTTGTCATTATCAAACAATTCCAATGACTGACTGACTATATATATTAATAGGGGTCAAAGAAATGCCTATTACATGAATCATTCTTAGCTTGGATTCATAAAAAATGTAATTACTTGCCAACCTTCATTTTTATAAATACAGGAGCAAAGAAATGATCTGTAGCTCACAGTACTTTGTACAATTAACCCAGCAGCAGAGAATTGGCAAATGACATAGTTGAATTCAATTAGCTAGCTGGTATTTGTAGGTGTAGATATGAAGGTAGATGCTTAGATGTGAAACTAAGGCAACCATTACAATCACCAAATGTTAATGAGTTAAATTTCTTGAGCCTTTTTCTAAGATACTAGTCTTCAAAGATTCATATTTTATTTCCTTGCCTTTTCTATGTATATATTCAGTAACCAATCTCTGAGGAAATTTAAAGTACTGAAGGAACATCTCAAATTCTTCCACATGGTGGTCAAATGTTGAAAAACCTGCAAAGTTTTTAAATGAATGGTTTTCAAGCTCATCTTATTTGCTTCAGACTTGTTCTTCATGCAGGAGAACCATTCATTATTTGCAGTAGTTATGTTTCATTTTCCATAATTCCATGCACTAGTTGCGTTTTTGTTTTGATTTTACTAACACTTTTTTAAAACTTATCACCTGTATTATGGGAACTATGCTTGGAGTTAGTTACTACCCTATTAGATTTAACAGAAACCAAATATTTATCTTCTCTTTACAGAAATTCTTGGGATAGTTTTTATGTTTAAATATTGTGTTCTGATTTATACAACTTTGGCATCCAGCATAGTTATCAGTCCCTATATTTATTTTATTTATTCAACTTATTCAGTTTCCTGCCTTTGAATATATGTCAATTGTGGTAAAGGGAGATGAGAGCTCACAATGTACAGTACGATATAATACTATTTTGTGCAATAATCCTATTGACTTTTGACTTTAGTTGAACCCTGCGTACCATTTTGGTGAGTATTAAAATATGTTGGTATACTTTCTTAATTTTCTACCATGTAAATTTTATGAAAATAAGGAACTCATTTTTACAACTACTGTACAGCTATAAAAACAATGTATATTTTATAAAATGTGAGTTATTAATTACTAATATAAAACCAAAAGATTTTTTAATGCTCATAGAGCAAGATAGGAATTATTTGCTTGGTTAATTTATATACTGCTTTTATCCAGGAATTCAAGGCAGCATGCACAGTATTCCCTCAGATTTTCTCAGGAATCCTGTGAGTTATGTTTGGCTAACAGAAAGTAGTTGGATGAAAATATCCAATAAGCTTCTATGGCTGAATACATCAATATGTACAATTATTACATGTTATAATCTTATAATCATTTATTAAATGTTAAAACAAATTGTAAGCAGTAGGGTCATGGGAATAAAACATGGATTGTCTAGATTTAGAGCATACAATGTGATTACTAAGAAAACATGGTTTATTTTATTTTATTTTCAACTCCTGATGACTACCTGGACAAGTCCCTGGTAAGATTTAAGAAGTGGTTTGCCATTGACTAGGACTAAGAGAGAGTGACTGGCCCAAGGTCACCCAGCTGGCTTTGTGCCTAAAACGGAATTAGAATTCATGGTGTTCTGGTTTCTAGCCTGGTGCCTTAACCACTACAACAAACTGGCTCTTGATTAAAAAAAAACAGAATAAATTCATCCCACAAAGCTATCCAAGGCACAGGCATTCCAAAGCTGAAGTGAACTATTTCCTCTTTCCCTGAGGCCATTATCAGCATCCTGCAAGGATAATCATTTATATGTCAGGCAGAGAGAATGGGTTTAGAGAAAGGAAAAGATTAAGAAAGTTAGAGCTGAATGAAATTGATGAGACCATAGCAAGGAGAGAAGTACAATAAGAAGCTTGAAGAACTAAAAAAATAAAGAAGTTATTTGCATACTTCAGCATTTAGCATGAGGTCAATAAAATTTTAAATTGTATATAGAGAGAGTTATAGTCACATTATTGAAAAACTGATGATCTCTTCTAATATTTTTAAATCAGAAGGGGTTTCATTTTTAAGATCTCATGATAAGAGAATGATACTGATCATTAGTTGTCATTCTCTTGGTATTTGAGAATGTCCTAGACTGGACAGAGGAAGACCTGTTCCCTAGGAAACAATCAGATGAGGAAGGAGGCCGCAGTGGCTTAACCATCAGAGGAAGAAACCTAGGAAGGCCCCACCTTGATTGATTAGGCAATTAAAAGTGGTAGTGGGAGATTTGTATCTTCAGGCTTGCAAAATTCCGTTAGTGTAACCTTACAATAAAATAGAATTAGCTCATTTAGTCAGGTTTCCTGACTGGTTTACCTAGGAAGGCTGAAAATTCAAATCAATATACATGTTGGTTAATTTTTTAAATTGACATGCTACTCTTCAAAGCCAAGATTTCCCAAAGCACTTTACAACAAGAGAATAAATCAAATAAAACATTACATCAACTGAAATATACAACAAAACACTAAATCCATAACAATAGAATAAAAGCAGCAGCTTGGATGAAAACATTTCTACAACCCAATATATTAAAATCCAGTGTATAAATTGATTAAAGTGCATGGAGAAATTAAATTTAAATTAAATTAAATTAAATTTCTTTGGTGCTGAAAAGACAATACAATCTAACTAGGTAGACACCAGGTAGACCTCACCAGACAGGCTATTCCAAAGCACTACAAGTTGAATTCACTTGCAGTTAAGAAACTCTTTCATCCTTTCAGCAAATGATATCATTTTCTTATTTCATTATGTAATACACGTTCATAAAGTTTCAAAGGGTATTTAGGCTATCTGTTAGCAAATAATTTTCTCCTACTGAAAAGGCTCAGTCAGAATTCTTGCTTCTGTGATAATGTAGGAGAGCATTTAGGGTAAGAATTCATCAAAAAAGCTCTGGATATGGCTATAGTTAGTCTTCATTTTGTGATAAAAATTGGGACCAACAATTTGATTGTTAAGTGAAGCAGTCTCTAGGTGAAACCGTGGCTATGCTTATGATCTTACTTTGTTTTAGAAGCCTGCAAAGGCTGTAAATGTGAGGATTGTTTTCCATCATTGTCATAAATGCAAACAGTCCCTAAGCAAGGCAATCATTAAGAAGATTACATATATGACGAAGCATTTCTCCTGTCGTTTCAAACTGAAGAGGACTTTATAATATCTGCTGACTCTGTAAACTGCTTAGAGAAGGCTGTAAAGCTCTGTGAAGTAGTATATAAGTCTAAGTGCTATTGCTACCTTGAATTGTAACCAGAAATGAATTGGGATGCAATGAAGATAAATTTTAGAATTCAAACCCATAAATAACAGTAAATCACATATTTCTAAATAAAATTCAGTTCTCAACAAAACTTGGCAAGAGTCCCAGATCCTGCTTGAGTAGTTTAGAATCTTTAATGCAGACAAAAATGTAGCCTTTAGTGTAGCAATTGAAGTGTTGCTTCGAAATAACAGAAATGCACCAGAAATATCACCAGATTTTTGAGCCTTTAAAGACAACTTAATCCCTTTCAGAAAGTTAAATGACACTCACCTTACCTGATAAACCACCTACCATCTCTCTATATCTGTAGTTTGTTTGCCCTTACCTAGCCCATTATCATAGTCATAACATGATCCAACCACATGAAAAGGAGAGACAGTTGCATACTAGTTACACTTTAATTCTCTGAATGATCTCAGTAGTTTCATGTAAATGTTAAACTACACAGGGAGCTCAATGGAGCTGCAGCATAACTGTTCCAACTGCCAGTTATCTACTGCAGAATTGATTCACTTGCACTTAGCTAATCTTTCCAGAAAGATAAGATGGACAGAAACTTACTGAGAAGTCCAAGAAAAATCCAGATATCACACTGTCTCTCTTGGCCAAGATCATTCCACTCAAGGAAGTTTCAGTGCCCTACCTAGGAATAAAGAATGAAGACAGTTAATATTTGGCAAACGCTTAAACCTTTTCTTTTGTTTATTAATTACCCTCAAAATACTGTGTCCAGTAGTCACATATCCCTGTGTAGTCGATAAAATGTTTTAATTCAGAAAATACAGAAATTTGAAATCATTTGGATAAGCTCTCTTTAAAGACTACAATGGGTAGGACAGAAGGGTTTTTAGTCATGAAAAGAGGTGATCACATGGCACCTCAGTTGATGACCACCAATTATAATTATAAGTTGAGGACTACCTGTGTATAATTAGCTTCACACTAGTACCAAGTCTGTCCAAGGACAATGCCCGATAGCATGATTATATGTACATATAATGTATATAGAGCCAATTTGGTATAGTGCTTAAGGCACCAGGCTAAAAAGCGGGACACCATGAGTTTAGGGCTGGCCTTAGCCATGAAAGCCAGCTGGATGACTTTGGGCCAGTCACTCACTCTCAGCCCAACTCACCTCACGGTATGGGGAAAATAGGAGTAAGGTGTGTTGGATATGTTCACCACCTTGAGTTATTTGTAAAAAATAATAAAGGTGGGATACAAATAAATAAATACATTTCCTTCCAATAGATTTACAGGGTGGGGATTCTGTAAATTGGAGACCAACTCATCTGAAGAAGAGTTGCCTATAAAATAGGGCTAGATCAATACAAAGGTTATTTTATCATAATATTAGGCCTATTCAGGAGAAATAAGGCTTTCCCTGATGTGGTCACTTCAGTATAGAAGTAGAGCTCCCTTAGATACTCACTAACATACACAGTACAGTATCTAGTAAGATATACAGCTACTGCTGTTTCAAGCAGGGGCATCATTTAGATTTCCTCAATGATTAATCACTGGAATTCATTTCTTAATCTTTTATTCAATAATAAATTTATTATTAATTCGGTAACTGCCAATATGATTAGTACTAATTAAAAAAGAACTGGACTACATATCCTATAAAGTACAATGTTACATCTGTTAATTAGTATCACAATAATCTTATTAATAATGATTCCAGAGAAGTTTTTAAAAGCGTAACATGTATTCACTTTTCTTCTTGAAAGCAATCAATGGGGCTGTCAATCATTCTGCATTGCTCATAGAATTTTATTGGAAGTGGGAGGTCTTGAGACATTGTAATTCCTCTGTAATGCTCCTTTATTTTCTCCCAGTTCTTCGATTTTTATATCTATAAAATTATATAATAATGATGGAAAAAAGGAATAATTATGTGGTATCTTTGATTGGTATCTTTAAAAATAGGCCACCCAAATTTACTGCTCAATAAAGGGGATACAAATACAAATAAAGGATACTAATGTTATTGTACATTATACATCCTATTTATGTTAGATATATATTTTCATTATTTTATACATACTTCTGTAAACTTCAAAAAAAGTCGCAAAATATAGGGTAGAATACAAATGCTGTCAACACAACAGTCTCCTACATATGTCCTTGCAATGTCATTAGCAGATTTAGAGGAAATCTCTAAAACTCAATAGGTTTGGGAATATGCAGCAGGAAAAAAGGAAGACAAACTCCCATGGAAGGCAAGTTCTATACAGACAACAAAAAGAACATTGTATTGTTTTGGTTAATTGTTTAATGAAAAGTTTCTTGTAAAAATAAAACATAACATATCTTTATTTACATTGCAGCAGTGTATGTAAGTACGCAGAAGCAATTCTCATTGGATTATATAGTACAAATCAATCTCATTGATCTTTAGAAGACCCTTCAAAATTTCAAGACAAAAACATATATTACTTAAAGGTGAAATAGAAAACATTACATCAAATGCAGTAGCTAATTTTGAATAATCAATATATGTTATACACCTTCACTTTAACAGATAATATTCTAAATATTAAAACTAGGAGTTATATTTTTTTTAGATTCATTTTAAATGTTTCTCAACCAGTAAACTACCTGCATAGATGGATTACATCTTTCTTTCTTTTGACACTGTTAGACCACTAGATGTCAATACTTCCTTAATATTCTATTTGTTTCCTTCTCAGAAAAGAATATGTTTAAAAATCAGACAACATTATACCAACTGTTGCCAACAAAATGGTGGAAGTTAAAAAAATATTTATAGCCCAAACCTGCAAGAGAGACAATGTTCTAATCTCCAACTACCCCCAACCTATGGGTCTCCAGATCGGCTAAGAGTGCAATTGTTGGGAATTACTTGAAGTTCCAATCCCAACATATTTGGAAAGCATTTAAATATAGTTTATATTACATAAGGTAGTCTTTATTGATTGGGTGGTATATGAATAATTTGTACCCTTAGCACAGATCTTCTTTTATAATAGTTCAACATTAAGGTCTATCATCTTTCAGGAAATGCAGATTAAATTAACCATGCTAAACTGTTATCTTGATTAGATTCATAAAACTGCATGGCTAGTCAGTTTTGTTTTTGTTTTTAAGTATAGGGTAAAGACAGTGACAAATAGCTTCTGTGCTACATCTGTTGCCAAGAAATATATCTGGTTGTATCTATTAAGTCAATCACACTCAACTTGAAGACTTTATTGTCTAATGAAATACATTTAATCACAATCTAGTACTTTATGCTACTACAACTGTTTTTGTCAATTGTCCCTTGATAATAGGACTGTCATTGCTTGACTTTCTATGATCCATTTCCTCTGACCCTAGTATAACCATAACCCAAAATTTCCAAGTTATTATATATGTATTTATAGGTAAATCTGATAAGGTAGGGTAGACTGTGCTCCAGTAAAGCTTATTCTGTATTTTATTGTGAGCCTTTAAGACTCCTGTCAAGATCTTACCAGGCCGTCCTCATGTCTCCTTCTCATCCTTCCACTTCCCAGCAACATAGCTGAATACTTATGAAACATCTGCTGCTGAGTCCACTTGATGGCCACCTCTCTAATGCTTTCTCTTCCTCCATTTTGCATGTGTGTAAATAACTAATGGAATTTTCATACATGTGCAAAATGGATGCTGATTCAATAGGCATTTGGACTGGACACACCTCCTTCCAATGTCCATTAAATTGAGGTTTTGCTGTAGTATCCTACAATCCAAGTTTTGTCTATTCCAAATTAAAATATATTCCTTAAAAATCAGTTCTGCTGGGATACCTAAACAATCTGGTATCTCTAAACATTTAAAGTGGAAGTATCACTCAAGGGTTAACTATGATGGCAGCTGAAATCCCACATATCTAGTCCAACCCCTCCCAATTTTAGAAAGAATATGTTTCCTAATATCTCCAACTGCATCCCAAAAGATGGCTGCTCCTTAAGCAGTGCAAAATGATGAATATTTATATTTGCTTTAATGTAACCTTTTATCAAATTCTGAATCCATTTTAGTTATTTTAATGGATTTGTCAGATGTGCTCTGTTCTCTGAAAATTGAAAACTCAAGAAAGGCATTTTTTTCTTCTCTCTTCTCTTCTCTTGTAATTATAGCCAAGAAATTTGTAAAAGCCTTCCCTCCCCCTTGAATAATCCAACCAGCATTGCTGATAAAATACTAATGAGCTTTGTCAAGAGTCTAATTGTATTCCTGCGCATCCTGAGCTTACCACCTGCCTCAGTTTGATATTGGGAAAAAAAATCCACAGATATCTATATAAAATTCAGTGGTATCCCAAGTTATAGTATTAGTAAACAGTACCATGTTAAGAAAGATTGGCCAGCAAAATTTGACATATTGAGAACACATTGTGGATGCTCTCACTGAATGACTGCCAGGGGAAGATGTTTTGTCACAAAATAGCTGCCCGGGGAAGGAAGGGTATGTCAGGAAGGCTGTGGTATTGTTGAATTGTTATCTGATTTTTGTGTTGTTATTTATTGTTCTCTGAGGGCTAGGCAAATGAAGGGTGGACACTTTCCTCTTTATTTCTCCCATTAAGCCTCCCGGCTCAAACTCAAACTTTTTGACTTGACATAATAAAGATTCTTATCTAGCTGTGCATTAGGATTAAGCCAGCTGAAACACTTGATTGCCCTCTGTCAAAATGGAGACCCTTTTTTATATGTGTGACAGTTTTCGCAGGAGTTCTCAACCTTGGCAACTTTAAGACTTGTGGACTTCAATTCCCAGAATTCCTCAGCCAGCAAAGCTGGGAGTTGAATTCTGGGAGTTGAAGTCCACAAGTCTTAAAGTTGCCAAGGTTGAGAACCCCTGGTTTAGTTTTTCTCCCCCCCCCCTTTTGCCATGAGTTAATGAAGTTAACTTTATGCTTTAAGCCTAGGTCCTAGGAGGTAGGTGATAGTTAACCACCTCCCCCCCCCCGAATAATTCTAACTTTTAACGTAACTCCCATATGCAATGTAATGATGGGTAGGTAGGTATGAATTGAATGCCAATCTATATGAAATATTAATTTAGCATTTTTGTTTATAAGAAATAAAAAGAGTTGAAGATAGAAAAGCAAAAGCTTATAAAAAGATATAGAATGAATTTATTTATTCATTCTACCCATAAGGTGACTCCGGGAGAGATATAAATAAAAAATAATAATTAAAACATTCAAATTACACAAGTTGTAATTATAAACTATACTAAAACCAGAATCAAAAAATGGATGGGAGAAGAATGTGGTCTTCTTACCTTGTCAGCTACCTAAAGTGGTGAGCACCCCATCGGGGCCCCAGGCAAAGCAGCAAAGCTAAGTTTTGATATCCTTCCAGGTCAAAAGGATGGGAACAGTTCTCACCTCCAGTGGTAGAGAGTTCCACAGGGGAAAAGTCTCTTTTTGAACCTACCTGCTGGAATTCCTTAGCACACAGGATCCATAGGAGACCTCTTCCACTGGTGTTGGGGAAGCAGATAATTGCAGCAAATTGTAACATAATAAAACAAATAATTGATAAAAATGACCTGACTTTTCTAAACAGATGTTTTTGAGCTTGAATAATTTTTTTGTAAAAACAAATAGAATAAACTACTAATCAATTTTTGGTTTCCCAGTTCTAAATGTTTTTATAATTTGCTGTTATTGTATTCTAGTATACTATAATGGAAGTATGTTATATACCATCACCTTAAAACTAAGTAGATATGAATAGACACTAAGTGGAATTTCTATTTTCATTCCGAATTTTATTGATAGCATTCACACACTCATAAAATGCAGGTTCTTTAGAAAGCTGTTCAATTCTATGCACTTACTTAGAATGCATTTTGAACTGAACAGAACTTTTACTTCCAAATAAATATACAAAGGATTGTCCCGAAAGAAACAACTCAAGGAATTCCTATTAACTGTCTTTAAGCATGTAATATAGCCCAAAATATCTAGCCAAAGAAAATTCACCTAAAACTTTGTCATATAGTATGATTGAGGTATTTAAGAACAGCTGCATGTTAGCATGACCTCTATTTATGGAGTGTATACAACCTAATGATGCAGATACAGTTGTACGTGAGAGAAATAGAGCTGACAGTGATTAAGTAAAATTGAAACTGTTCAAAAGGCTTTGAGTGATTCAGGTAAAATTTTCTTAACCCACTTTAAAGTTAACGTGTATAGTTCTAGCTGGATCACAAATTCATTGCCAGACTTCATTGCCTAGTGAAAAGATTGATCGGTTTATATCTATTTGTATTTCACACTCTGCTTAAAAAGTCTCTCTCTGCTGTGCTAATTGTGCTGGCACGCCAAATATCTGACATCAGAAAATAAATGAATTTCCTAGAGTAGAAAATTCAACAGGACATTGCAAAATCATTTTGACCTCCTGCAAAGAACTTGTGCCGATGTCTGCTATCAGTAAAGAACTGTTAATGCATTGAAAATTTAATGATGCTTCCTTGACAGCGGTGCAAATGAATTAGTGCCAGAAAGAGAGAACTGTCATTGTTTGTTGAAAACCTTATAATTTTGTTGTCAGTGGAACAGCTTAGAATTGTGACTTTAGTTGATTATGCATGGGAGAGAGGGAAAATGAAGAATAAAGTTGCAAAGGAAAGGCAAATGATAGATAGATGAGCCAAGAAAGATAGGAATGGAAGAATAAAATACAGCTAGCTGTTTTATGATCAATAATATAATCTTGATCCTAGCAGAAACCCATTGGATGAGGATAAAGTAGGCACTTTGTTCATGGATTAGTCATCTATTTAACCAAGGTATCAGTTAAGATGGTGAAGGAAAAAATCTTCAGAGATATAGCAACAGACAATAAATATAAAATATACTGCTTTAGGTTAATGTTCCTTTCCAGTATTACATACTTGCACAAACAGCCACAAGAAACAGCTGATGGGAACACTTAGATTCAGAATGTTATAATAATGATCCATTTCATGTTTCAACAATGACATTAATCAAATAAATATGTGGCAGATATATCTGCCACAAATAACATAACAAGCTACTAATTTCAATTCAGTTTGCCAGTTCCTCCTCCAAATGTAGCTTAGTTCCACCAATACATACTTACCTTCCTACAGTATTATAGGATAACAAATACATTGAAAATAGATTGAAATATATTGAAAATAAAATTTCTAGGTGAGATGAGCAGCATATAAGTTTACTAAATAAATAATGAAACTTGATTTATCCAATTTTCTTCAAATCCATGTCATGAAGTTAGAAGAGATATCAAGCAGAATCAGATCAAGAAGCCAATATTCTGTGAGGCAAATTGTTCAGGATAAAGCAAAGTGCTACATGAAAAACTCAAGTTGGTCTAGGAAATCATGAAGCTGAGATTTATCTGTGAATAACTTAATTATGGTTTATATCTAAGTAGACATGAGTAGTTCTTCTGTTAGTGTCTTATGTTGGATGCTTTAAGCTTGTAATATGCAGTAAGCGGACCCTCAGATTGCAGTCTTTCTTCTTTTGTTCATTTTTTTTTAAACTTCATGTGCAGTCTGTTCCAGCTTTCATGGACTGGAAATTTTTTTTGCATCTTTGACAAGAATTGCTGTCTATTCAATTAGACACACATTTTGGCCTAAATGGACTAATACAAAATTGTAAATCATAGGATTGTTATTCACTAATCACATTAATACATTATAAATGTAATCATTTATAACAAAAAAGCATAAATCAGCAACATTAAAAAACAAAGATTCTTATAAGGTTGATAATATTGACTAATAAAGTAAAAAAACTATAGAAACAGATGGTGTAATATTATAATAGTGATCTGGTATATATCTAGAGTAGGTATTTTTTTCAGATAATAGGGGACCAGATTAATCTTCAAAGGTTGAACTAAGAAAAAAATACAAATATGATGTCTAATTTATGGATTCAAATATTTTGGCACAGTTATCTAGTTTGGTAATAAAATGTTTGTAAGAAGAAAAGTGCAGCAAACATCAAGCTCTCAATCTAGATTGAGATCATCACATAAGAGATTACAATAAATATGAAGGTTTATAAAGAATGCTTATCTATTTCAAATTCATTCACACAATCATTTAATCTTATTTTACACTCAGATTGGATTCCTATTGCAGGACCACAAAAGTCAGGAATTGTACAACACACTTGGAGACAGTCCAAGATTGGAAAAAGCTCTTCAAGATGTATTGGGAAACAGAGATGCTCTGAGTCTCATAAGTAACCTGATGATAGGTCCCAGGAAGTGTGATTTCTCCGTCATGGAACGTATCTTGTAGAACAACCTCCCCAAGATACATACACCCCAAACCTTTTGGCTTCTGGAAGCTAATTATGATCTATGACACAGCTATTCCAGCAGACACTGGTGCCAGGATGTGGAGTTCTGCTGCAACTGCCATTTTAGTTATATGTTGATAATATATTGGGAGGAAAGCAATGACAAATCTAGACAGTATATTAAAAAAGCAGAGACATCACCTTGCGGGCAAAGATCTGTATAGTCAAAGTTATGGCTTTCTCAGTAGTAAAGCATGGCTGCGAAGAGTTGGACCATAAGGAAGGCTGATCTCCAAAGAATTCTTTCAAATTGTGGTGTGGGAGAAGACTCTTGAGAGTCCCTTGGACTTCAAAGATGTGAAATCAGTCAACCCTAAAGGAAGTCAACTCTGATTGTTTTTTAGAAGGAGAGATGCTGAAGCTGATGCTCAGATACTTTGGCCATCTAATGAGAAGACTCATTGGAAAAGACCCTGATGTTGGGAAAGATTGAAGGCAAAAGGATAAGGTGGTATCAGAGGATGAGATCATTAAATACTGTCATTGGCGCAATGAATGTGAATTTGGACAAATTCTAGGAGGACAGTGGAGGACGGGGAGCCTGGCATGCTGTGGTCCATTGGATCGAGGAGAATCAGACACAATTTAGCGGCTGAACTACAACAAATGTAATTTGATCCAGTTTTCTTTTGTACTGGTTTTTAGTGTTTTTATTTCTCTATGCCACCTATACTATGCCACCTATACCGAGCAGTTATATACATTCATTAAATTAAAAAAATATATAAACCCAAATAAAACCCCACTCCTTAGCATAATTTAAAAATCCTGTTAGAAATTGACCTGTTACTAACAACTAAAGCTATAGATTTTAGGGAAGCAACAGATACTCCTTGCCTTCAAAAAATGTAATGGGGAAGGTTAAAATCCAAATTTGGCATGGCTAAGAATTTCACCCAAATTCATAAAATATTTTTAAGGCATTATCAGTGATATCATAGTGCATCATACCTGGAGAACACCAAATGAAGGTAAGCTTATAAAAAGCTTTAGTAAAGCATTTTAAGTGTCAGCAATGGGCAACGAAATGAAGATATTTGCTAAGTCTTAAATTACCAACTATCACCAAATTGCTACTTGTATGTCTGTGAAAATAGTATTTACAAGCTACTTCTGAATCAGCCAAAAGCAGAAGTTTCAGTACCAACATAAAAAAGCAAATCAATAAATTCATGTTTCCTAATGAAACTAAGAGACATAATAAATTTGAACGTACACCGCTGTGTTTGAGACAATTCTTTCAAACTACATATTGTTAACAATACTTCAGGAAAGCTTGAGGTGTTTCGTGTATTACTACTAGTTGAAGAATACTGGTACAAAGTTAGTGCCTCCCAAGTTCCTGGAACTGGTCCTACTTTATTAATCATTTTCCTTCTATAAGAATTCGAGTCCAGTCTTTAAGGCAGTCTCAGATAAGTGCATGGAATCATATTTAATAAAACCTTTTTCTTCTGTAGACGCCAGCTCCAGCTGGGTAAGTTGTAAACATCTTGTCAAAGTACTCAATGAGCTGGAGTTGGGTTGTGAACGTGGCTAGATGAAATAAAACTGCATTACAAAACGACCATTCGGAATCAACCTCGCTTGATGGGTCGGGGCTCCTTTTCAACAAGCGCGAATAACCTTAAAAAGAAGCTTTTCTTTAAAAAAAAAAAAAGATGGTGGGAAAGGGAGCACAAGGGAAGGGAGGGATCTTTTTTCCCCAGGCTTAGTAAATCTGAAACCAGTAGATGGCTCCCGATCTCTCTCCGTAGTTGTCGTTTTGGCTGCTACAGTAGATTCTGCAATTCGTGGGAACGAAGGAGGGACCAAAGGGAAAGCCGCCAGGGTCCTTTATATGTAAGCTCCAGCTCCCTGCCTGGTTGCGCGCATGGAATCTGTGAGCTAACGCAGGGCTGGCGAAGGGTAAATTCCCTTCTGCCTAGACGAGCTTTCTCGCCCAAACTCAAGCATTTCTCGGGCAGCCGCTCAGACCGCGGCTGGCTCTCGCGAGGGGGAAGAGGAGGCCACCGCTTGGCTGGAGCGGGCTGTGTGTGCCTGAAGGGAAGCCCCCGGCCAGGCTGGGGTCCGCTGGAGCCAGGAATGCCGCCAGCGCCGCCTCCACCCACGCCTTCCGCTTGCACCTCAGGCCGGGAGGTGGCTGCATGAGGCCGGAGGGGAGCCGGGCAGAAGAGAGCGAAGCTCGTCCACGGCCAGGAAGGAGGAAAGAGGAAAAAGCGAAAGTGAGGAGCGCAGACGCAGCAGAAGGAGAATCGAGCCGTGCGAGGACGGTCTGGGCTGCGGTCTTTTCCCTCGCGAAGCCTGCTCCGTCTGCAGCTGAGATGAAGAGGTGTCGTGTAGCAATAGTCTTGTAACTCTCCCTCGGTTTTCCAGTCTTTTTAAATCCCCCCCCCTCCTCCTTCTACTCCGAAAGCGGCGGGGAGATCAGCACCAGCAGGATTGCGGGGCCCCTTTTCCTCCCTTTTTCTAAACAGCTGATTGGAATTCATTCGCGTCGCCCGAGGGGGCACCTAGGAAGGTGAGGGCGGAGAGCGGGAAACGCGAGTTAATTGTCACCAGCAAGCAACACGTCCACCTCCTCGCTCGCGCTCCAAAGAGGGAAGGCAAAGCCCCAGCAAGGATGACCGAAGAGAGCGCGGACGTTCCCAAAGAGTTGCTGGGTAAGCATGTGCACTTCCTCTCTTTTTCCCCCTTCGGGTGAATGGTGGACACTGGAGCGCGGGAGATTGGAAGGTGGGGGGGGGAGGAGGAGCCGTTTCCCGACAGCGATAGGGAGGTGAGGGATGAAATGGCCCCTTTACCTCGATAGCCTCGCAGTCTCTTATCCTTTGCGTGAAATACTCTATGGGGGAAGGAAGGCGTGGCGGGAAAGATAAGGGATGGCTGAAGCTCTCGCTCGCCCTTTTGGCTCCTCTGTTCCTGGAAGAGGTTTACTTGTGGACAGGAGGGGGAGATGCGGGCAGAGGGAGGTTACGCAGCCTTTGCAAGCCTCGGTGATAATAGGCAAATGGAGCGGAACGCTTGGCGTCTGTAGGCAAACTAAATGTAAACGCTGTTAACCCCTCGAGGCGGTGCTTGAACGCGGCTTGCTCCTTCGGGCCAAGAGTTCCTTTTCTTTCACGTCGGAATGGCGACTAGTCAGAGGAAGAAAACTAACAGCCCTGAAGCTCATGTTTGCCCCCCCAGAGGCTTTCCATTGCTGGTGGTATCTTTCTTTCCCGCCTCAGTTGAATGCCTTGGGAGCTTTCTCCACAGAAGAGGCGAGCAGAGGTTTTCCTTAACTAGGAATCCTGGATGTACTTCTCCCGCTTGGCAAATCGTGATTTGGGGCAAATGGTTGCAATGCTTCAGGGGTTGTAAAAGCCAAGAAGGAAGGTTGTCAAAGCATCTGTTGCTGATCCCACTGTGGAAGTGGGGGAATCATCTTTGCCTACATCTTATTATGAAAAGGAATTGCTGATGGACAGATCCGGTGTTCTTGGCTGTTTCAATCTTGTTTAATTAAAGAAATATTTCCTCTGTTATTTAAAAAGGATTTGCTGCATTAAAACCTTTTGAGAACACACACTTTGCTTATTGTGGGCTTGCATATGGTTTCCTGTAGTCCAAAATCAGGGCAGCTGGTGAATATATAATGCTGACAAAATAATTAAGTATGCATCATGTCTTTTCCTGTACTGATTACTGTAATTTACTTTCATATTGCTTGTTGCTCTTCTTGTTATGCTAAATTTTGAGAATGCTTATCGAACAGATTAAAACCTTACTAAATTCTGAGTCATACAAATACATTTTTTTTACATAATCCACTCAGATATGTGTACAGGCTAAATATTTCAGAAGGGTCTTCTGATTGCCTTATTCATTTCTATGTTTACTTGGGGGAAGAAGACTCACAGATTCAGTGGAGCTTTCACACAAGCAAATATGTACAGTATAGGTTTTCAGACATTGTGAAAGGACGTCTTTTCACCTTCCAAATACAGCACATTATTTTGCCTAGCTATGCAGTATTTGCTATTTTTCTTCCTTTTCCACTTTTGCCATACTCATGCTAATAGATGTAGAATGGCTATTTCTTGAAATAGGTGGGCTTAACGGAAGTTCTCCAACTAAATTTACCAGCAAATGTTAAATTTTAGTCCGACTGTTACAATAAAAGGTTTTGAAATATATTTATATAAAGAAACATGGTAGTAGTGCAAAGGCACAGTTTAATTTATTTCAGTTCAGAACAGTAAACGGAACACTGCCCAGGAAATGGACTGAATTTTGATTGTGCAGGCATGCATGCAGAACTTGGGGGCAATTTTCTTAGCTTCCAGCTGTGTGGCAGTGTGTAGTGTGGTCCATTTACCTCCTCGTAGAACTCGGTGGAATCTAGCGTAATGCAAAAACTGAGCTTGTCATATATCTGTGTTATTAGTTGAACCATATACTGGTAAATCATTCTGTAACCAGATTTGCTGATATGGAAACACACTCAAAATATCTCAAGAACATTGAATGGGTATAATGAGTAGATGATGCTAAATAAGTTTCATTGAAAATCTGGTAATACATATGTAGTTAAATACACAATAAATGGATCAGATGGGAAAATGTGCTCTTTTTATAAATGTATCAGATGGGAAAAAACCATTTCCAAGTGAATGTGTGAGCTTGTTCTGAATATTGTAGAAAAGTTACTATATATATATATATATATATATATATATATATATATATATATATATATATATATATAGTAATTGGATATAACCTCATTCAGAATAATTGACTGAGAGCTTGGAGTAGAAATAATTACATATTTATTAGATTTTTAGACCATTGTAATCATGTGCATGTCAGTAGTTTACAAAGGAAAACATCTACACTACAATAATGTAAAGATAAATACAGTGGCAACAGTTATTTAACTGTCTTAAAACTGGAGAATATAAACAATTTCTATGGTGCTATCTTAAGTAATTAAAAAGATCCTTTAGACAAATTCTGGTAGAAACTGCTTCTGGAAGGCCAGTAAGTTCAGAGCAAGCATGACCTCCAATAAATAGTTATTTCACAATGTAGTCTCTTTAATCTTTCAGGAGGAAGGGTTACTATCAACAATTTCCCCTAAATTGCATGATCAAATGGATTGATCCTGGATAAAAGAGATGCAGATTCCTTGGTACAAACCAGATAGAATCATTTTGATTAAAATTAGCACTTTATATAATTTATTTTAATCCATCAACATACTTCAGTTTTGCTCTTGGCAACTTCTAAAGAGAGATAAACTTACGATACAAATTAATATACAATAAAGCATTAGTATATTGCATATCCTGAAGAATAAATTTGAATTATCTAATGTTGGAAGCATCAATTAATTGCTTTGAAGTTTATATTAACCTTTCTTAATGTTTAGAATTAAAGCTTAAAAGTATATCTGGGTGATTTGGGGGGGTCATTCTGTATTTTTAGAATGGAGTAAATTTTCCTTTAGTTTCGCTTTCTGTGGCTACCTCCCATCAGTTGAGTAGATCAGTTTGCAGATGGGATTGCTTTGGTAGTCTTTGTACTCCATAAGTTAATGCATTGTAAAAATCTAATATAAAGATACATTAATTATGGATGGTCTCCCCCAGTAAGAAACAGGCACCTTAAATTAGAGTATTGGACAACAAACCAATAAGAGCAGAGATGAACTATCAAACTTTGTTATATGACAGTGCCATATTGATGTGTTACCTAGTTTGGTAATGAAACATTTGCAAGAAAACCACCAAGCTCCGAGAACACCAAGGACCTCATAATTTTACTTCAGTCTCTAGAGGCATGAGGTAGCTGGGGGCGAAGGCATTGTTTTAACCTGGCCCATCATCCTATGTGGGTCACCAGGGATAATAAGGCTTATTTGAACCAGGCAGTGATCAGATCAGATCAGAAGGACTAATAACAATGTCCTTCATCTTCAGATCACAAGCCAAATGCTCTGCTGTAAAAAAATAAGGTTTAATGAGTGACCACCAGCATGAGTCAAGCCCAGGATTTTCTGGGAACAGGTTCATGAACACCACAAACTCCTCCCCTCCCAAACTCCCTCTTCCCAGCACCAGTAGCCAAGGAGATTTCACTGTCAGCTTAACCCCAAGATTGGACTGAGAAAAGGAATCTGTTGGGTTCAAATTTAAGGGACTTAACAACCCCCAGCTTACAAAGTCGCAACCAAAGTACCTTCAATGACCATAACCACACTTCCAGCCTCTGTGCAGACAGCCATTGAATTAAACTATTAAAGGATCTGACACTTTCCCTCATTTCAGTCTTGCAAGTGCTTCTCTCCATTTTATTTTTATGAATTAGGGACGGGCCTGTCTGATATGTTTGCCCAATTTAAATTTCTTGGAATGGGTTCAAGCCACACGTATCTGAGCATTGTCTTGATAGTAGCTGTTCCTTTTGCTTCAAAGCCATTCCTTATTTCTTGTACACTACCTCATCTGCTGTCTCTTCAACAATGAAGTTGTAAATGAATGTGACTTAAGGAGCTGGTGTTCTTACGGAACAGTGGAATAATGATTTAAGGTCAATTAATCCTTTGATCAAAGAATAATCCTGAAATACTAGAAGAGAGTACTTATACCAAATTGACAGTCACCATTCCCCAGAATTGCTAACCTAATGCCTTCATTTCTCTGCAATTTGCCATCACCACTAGCCCCAATTCAGCTACTCATCCTTGCTTACTACTTGCCCTGTCTGCTAACACATACACTCCAAAATAGTGCTGTCTTTTATGTACCCATGTCTCATCTGCATTCTCCTTTAATCCTTATTCTTTTCTCCATAACCCTTCCAAAGTTCCATAATCTCATCTCTCTTATTTTTTCCATTTCCCCTCTTTGCTATTCCCAACTTCACTTTCTTGCACAATCCTCCACAATTCCAATCCCTATTCTACCCACCTGTCCTTTTCTCCATGTTCTTTTTTGCCTCTTTTGTTCTCCTTCATGACATTCATAGCCTCTTATCCTGCCATCTAGACTTCAAGAAGTCCCCTGTCCTGCTGTACCTTCTTCCACATTAATCCACATATTCCTCTGCTTCTGCTAGTTTCCAGCTTCTCAATCTAAGAGAACCACACTGGCTAGGACAGATGGAACTTTTCTCTATCTCTTTCTCTCCTAGCATTTCCCCACCTTCTTCTAGGTCATCCATTATCTCTATTCACTATTCCTGCCAGCTTCCAGCCACCTTTCCTGTCCTCCAGATTGATAGAAACTGCCAGGCCATCATTGCTTTTGTCTCTCTTTTTCTTCTCCCCAGGAAGGCCTATAAATGCCACACAATCACACACCCTATCTATATAACAAAAGGTGGCAAGCATATCTAATACTCCTTCCTCCTCCTATTTTCCCCCCCAACAACAACCTAAGTTGGGCTGAGAGAGACTTATTGGTTCAAAGTCACCCAGCCATCTTTCATTCATAAGACAGGACTAGAATAGTTTCCTGGTTTTTAGCCTGGTTCCTTAACCACTAGACCAAGGGTCCCCAACCCCCGGTCCGTGGATTGGTACTGGGCTACGGCATGCCAGTAACAGGTCGGCACAAACAAGCAAAGCCCCATCCACGGGATGCAGGCAGCACACAAAACCACGCTCCCTCCGGTCCGCAGAAAAACCTCTCTCCACGTAACCGGTCCCTGATGCCCCAAAGGTTGGGGACCTCTGCACTAGACCAAACCAGTTCCATTAGAACAATAGTTAGGGCTGGTTTGGGTATTTTGCTACGCTATTATTTTACTATTGTATTTTATTTGTTTATTTCCTTTTATTTATATCTTATTTCACAAGTTATGTATTTGCTTATTTGTTTATTAAATTTCTGTGCTGCCCATCTGTCCTGCAAGGTGACTGGGCAGCTTACAAATTAGTACATGTGATTTATCCTTGTATAAGATGACAAACTTGTTAGTATAGACATGACCATAGTCACTTGCATGACATTGCAAATAGGAGGGGGGGAAATGAAATGCTTCAGGGCAGGCCGAGTAGAACACTATTACACAAACGAAGATGAATGATGATGTAACCTCTTTCATCTGCTAAAGAGCTAGCTAGCCTGTGCAAGAAATCCCCTCCCCCTAAGTCTGAGTTTTAAATATAGTTCTGCCTATGATCTCTACTCTACTTCTTATGCAGAGAAAGCGTGAGAAAGAAAAAAAAATGCATGAAAAGTCTTTGAGAAAGAAGTTGTTTGTGACCTGTGACAGATGGTATTAGAATTGAATGAAAATTTGGCATCAAACTATGACAGCAGTTTGAGTAACAGTTCTGTGAAGCCCATTTTGGAATGGCAGCTTTTCATGCTCTTGGTTCAATATTTTGGTATTAAACTGGAATACGTAGAATACAAAAATATTACAGGAGAAAATTATTGTGCTTAAGAGTCCAGCACTGTAATCTGTTTTGTGCATAGTTCAAGGACAACTATGTTGATAGGAGAAAAATATTTGGAACTATTGTGGTATTCTGATGTGTGGATGGGAGGGACAGTGATGGTCATTTCTCAAAAATTACATTTACGTATACAGTGAAAATGGCTGTTATGTAGAATATCTGAGTATAAACGAGATCAAGCATTTAGTTATATAAAAAGTGCACCCCATTTAAAGTTTTTTTTTTAACAAATGTGGGCATATCAATATTTTCTAGACAGTGGAATCATTGATGTCCAATTGTTTGATAATCTTTTGAAATTCATTCCCAGACTTATAGGTGTCTATAACCTTCTTTCTGAAGGTTGTAGACACCTGTAGGCAATTTCAATCTAGAAATGATGATACCACGCATTTCAACAATAACAAACAAATCAAACCAAAAGTCTGATAGGTTCCTCCCAGCTCCTCCCTAATAATATTCTAAATATTTATATCTGATTTGGTGCATCTGGTTCTAATTTTAGGCTATCTGAAGTAATGCTTTATGTAAGTATGTACTTACATTTTCATATTCCAAATTTGCATTGATATTTAAATTACACAGTGGACTACAAAATGAAAATGATGTGTGGTATTTGATATATATCCCTCTGTAGTGTTGAAATGAAAATAAAATATCTGTATGTTGAAATGTATTGAAACAATAAAAGATTTAAATGGGGTATACTTATTTTTTCACAGGACAGTAAGGGGCCAAGTATGTTATAAGGAGTAATTTTATTTTGGTTTACCATTCCTTAGTCTTTACAGCAGGGGTGTCAAACTGCCGGGCCACGGGCCAGACGCATCATCGGGAAACCACGCCCACCCCATTGCCGGCAATGGCGAAAAAGCTCAGATACATTGCGCGACGTCACGTGACATCGCGAGTTTGACATGTCTGCTTTACAATCAATCCATAAACACAGGGGAGCTTTTTAAAACAGAGTTCATGTAATATTTCACTTTGGAGCTGTTAATAAGAGAGGAAAAATGTTGTTTGTTTATTATTTATGTTGAAGAATTTTTACTTGGGGATAAAATAATAATACAGATTTTTTTCAGATCCTGAACACTTGAAAGTATTTTATGCTCTCTACTATTTCAGAAAGCGTCAAGGATGTGATTGGAAGGAAGATAAAGATTTCTGTGAAAAAGAAAGTCAAACTTGAAGTCAAGAGCGATAAAGTAGATAATAAAATATTGGTAAGTACATTCCATTTTTTCTTCAAACAATTTATTTCTCGATTTAATCTCCCCCCCTCCAATAAATAAACTTTAATTTACACTTTAATTTAAATACTTGTTCTCTTCTAAATTTTGTTCCTATTATACAAGCAACTTTGCATAATCATTTCTGGACATAATATTAATGTGATTGGGTGAAAAATTAAATACAGGATGTATCCAAGGGAGAAACTTGATTTGTCCAGTCAAGTGAAAAAACATTATCATACAAACATTATCCAAAAGAGACAGTTCTTATAGGTTTCTTAGGACAAAAATGTAATTACAGTACTTGTAGACACCAATAATATCACAGTGAATCTGAGATGTTATTTTTATAAAATATGAGAGTGGTTGTTTTGTATTTTACATCCATAAATTTTGTAGAATAAGACCTTTTGAGTGAGCCATAATTTGTTGTTCTACATGTGTCTGTGAATGTGGGGGAAGAAAGGGAGATAAGATCTAAAACAGTGCTGGAATTTAGAGCAGACAGTCTCTGGCCTTAATAATACCTGTTTCCAGAACTCGGCACTGTAATTTTGAAAAACGGAAGGGGGGAGGGGGAAGAGACAGCAAAGCAGATGTTATACTTGTAGTCCTTGACTTACAACCATTTGTTTAGCAACCGTTCAAAGTTACAGTGACAGTAAAAATAATGACTTAACAACTGGTTCTTGCTCTTATAACCATCACAGCATCTCCATGGTCCTGGGATCAAAATTCAGGCACTTGGCAACCCGGCATATATTTACGATGGTTGCAGCATTGTGCAGCTATGTAATTGCCGTTTGCGACCTTCGCAGCCAGCTTCTGACAAGCAAAGTCAATGGGAGAAGCCAAATTAACTAAACAACCGAATGACTCATTTAACCACAGTGATTCTCTTAACAACCATAGCAAAATGGTCGTAAAATCAGGCATGACTCACTTAACAACCACCATATTTAGCAACAGAAATTCTGGCCCCAGTTGTGGTTATAAGTCAAGGACTGCCTGTAGTATAACAGTATTCTGAATAATTGTTCTTGTTTGAGTAATCGTGGTTGACTGAATTTATCACTGTTGCTATATTTATAGAAACAAAGCCATAAAAGATAGTTTGCAAATGAAGGTGATTTCATGTCTTGTTTTACTGTGGCTAAGTGTTGTTATATTGTGGGTTAATCAACAAATCATGGTCGAAATGAAGCATGACTTAACATGAGAAATGAACCCAGCCAGAGATACTTGCTTGAAAAAAATTGAACAGTTACCTCATCTGCAAATCTGTAACTGTTTTGATTTTTGTTTTGGACATTTAAGGTAATTGTTGAGTAGCAGTAGTAACTACAAACATCTTGCTTCATTAAGTCAACAATTATTACTTTTCTTAAGGATCTATGAAATATTTGCTTGGTTTACAATGCAACTTTCTCTGTCACTGACGTTTGTTTGTTTATTCATTCTATTTCTATGGCTGCTCAACTCAATTGACTGTCAAGCCTTCATATAAAGTAAAATACTTAATTACCACAAGGCATAATCACTGAACAGTGTAATCTAGTGTAATCCAATTATTTAAGATTACTGACATACTTAGAAATGTTAGCTTTCTTATGGCTTGATACAAATGAGTATAATTTCTAGGCTTCTATTTGAGATGAAGATAACTATAATATGTTCTATTTAAAATACATATCTAGAAGATGGTTCTCCCAATTCGTAATTTATTTTAAAATAATAATCCATATAAGTAAGACCACTATTACTAATGAACAAACTAGTCATAGGGAGTTGGCTATTGCAGTGCTATTGATTTGATAGGGTGAACATCTCTGTAAAAGAACTGCCAAATTGTAACAGTTAAACTTGATTTGAGATTGTAATATAATGCAGGCCAAGGAGTTTTAACACAATCTTCCCCTTTTTAATGGCATCTAGGACCACTGTCATGCTCTCCCATCATTTAAATACAGGTGTATGAAACCGGTAGTATAAGCACCCAAATCTTTAAAATAGCTCCAGTCCAGGACCAAAAAAATCTTGAAAAATCCCAGCTCCACATCATATGACTTATTTGGTTTACATCATAGTCACTTCTTCTGGGCTCTCAGCCCCACTTAATGTTTCAAATAATTTCTGCCGTTTTAGCAATACCGTAAAAAAGACCAAAAAAGGGAAAAATAATGTTATTTAAACTAATAAGTGCTCATTACTTTATCCTCCATCTGTTTTCTTAACCTTCCAGTCACCATAATTTGAAATTACTTCTTAATTTGCAATGCTTTATTGAGAAATATTCAAGAATGATTAAATGATAATAAACATTTTAAATTGCAGGCCACAAACAGTATAGCAATATATCTATATGCTTCAACCTGAATGTGGCTATAGTAATCTGAAGTGTTTAGAGGCCAGTGTAATTTGAAGGGTAAAAAAATAATAATATATGAATACAAAGGTGTATATGTCTTTGTCCTTTCTTTATCATCCAATCTGATACATGAAGCCTATATGGTTAGATCAGTGGTTCTCAACCTGTGGGCCGGGACCCCATTTGGGGTCGAACGACCATTTCACGGGGGTCGCCAAACAAGGCTGTCCACCATTTCCCCCCCCCCTTTTCTTTGGCCATGCCCCTGGCATCCAGTGATGTATAAGTGGTTGGGGGGTCACCACAACATGGGGAACTGTATTATGGGGTCGCGGCATTAGAAAGGTTGAGAACCACTGGCTTAGATGATGGGAGCAGGGTTGTGTGAGTAAAAGCCAGGTGCTGTGTCCTGGACTTCCTTTCATAAAATTAGATGCAATGTATGTTTAAAGACAGGTGCTTGCTGACATTTGATATAAAGTACTACATTCTTGTTATGAATGTTATTTTATACTGACATGATTTATTTATTTAAACAATTTATATATGATAGATGTTCTAAGACAGAGGTCCCCAACCCCTGGTTCGTGGGCCAGTACCGGGCCCGCAGCATGCCAGTAACTGGTCCACACAAACAAGCAAAGTCCATCTGTGGAATGCAGGCAGCACACAAAACCACGCACTCTCCGGTCCACAGAAAAACCATGAAACCGGTCCCTGATGCCCAAAAGGTTGGGGACCTCTGTTCTAAGAGGTATAACACATTTTTTTCAAATTAAGTATACTTTCTTCATGACATCCTGTCTACAGTATTTAATGCAGCATAATTTCCTATAATTTTTTATGGTTGTCATTTTGCAGTTAATGAATAGTAAAATATTGTATCCGTTTTATCCCTCTTGTATATCTTGATATTTTGGGATATTGAAATTAAGAAAAATGAGGTAGTTTTAATTTTAAAAAAAAGTTGCACATCTAAATATTGGAAACACTGCTGTGTTATGGATTGGCCTAGTAGTATTTCTTTAAATGTAGAAGTGGGAAGAACTTTTACTTTTTATAGTGTCTTGCTTTTTATATTACCTTCCCAGGAATAGCTGGAAAATTGTGCTACTACATTTTTCATAGATTATATCCTAGCACCAGTTTTGAATAACTGAGGTTTATGTCTGATTTAAGTTTGAAATGCACTTAGACATTGTAAAGAAACTGTTGGGCTTTTCCAATATACTAGTTTTGATTATTCATGTAGGAGGGAGCTACAGTTTTATTTTTATGGCATTCAAAGTCTCAGGATTACACTATGTAAATTCAATGGCAAAACAGTGATATTTTTCCTTTTTTTTCTTTTATAAAATATGATCCAAAATGCACATGAAATCCAGAGATGTGTTACCTTTAATTTAGGCTCTGACTGTTACAGATTCTTATTTTAAAAGTGAGGCCTGGTGTTTGTTGGTAAAGTGAGATGTCTGTTGGTAATCTTCAAAGATATTTTCTTCGATCTGCAGATGAAGAGGTTAAAGTATAAGAGTGAAAGAATGGAGTAGATAAATACTGTTTACCATCCTGAGATATGATCTTCCAGTCATAGAAGCTGTACTTTCAGTTGATAAACTGATGCTGGGAAAGAGCTGGGAGAAAATTAAAGTTTTTTTATGCATGCACAGAGCGTTTTGTTAAAGAGCTTGCAAGAACAGAGAGAGTTATTGTTGGAATCAAGAGGAGGAAGGGAGAAAATGGCTAGTAAGGAAACATGGCATTAAGCAAATTTAGACTACAGAATAGATCTGGATTCAGGGAGGATTCAAGATCACCAAAGAGGAGACAACATAGAGATCACTGAGTAAAGATGAAGGCAGTCTGGCATTGGATGATGGCTATTTGACGCAGGTTCCAGACAGGGAGAAGATTTGAAAATTACCATTCTGGTAGCGGAGTTTAATTAAAGCTCTTAATTAATTTCCCCATAAACAACAGCTTACTTACAATTTGCATAGATTAAAAATCAGTTTGGTGCATTCTACTGTCTTCTAAAATGAAAAATAGGGAAGAGAATGGATTTATTTGCTTTAGCTGGTAGTGCTTTCTATCAGTTAAAATAAAGCTGATGCTACTGTGTTTCTCCAAAATAAGACCGGGTCTTATATTCATTTTTGCTCCAAAAGATGCATTAGGGCTTTTTTTTGGGGGGGGGGGAAATATGGTACTAAATGCATCCGTCCGACTGATGATTTTAACTGGGGCTTATTTTGGGGGTGGAGCATATATTATGAGCATCCTGAAAAAAATCATGCTAGGGCTTATTTTCTGGTTGGGTCTTATTTTCAAGGAAACATGGTATGTAGTGAAGGACTCTGATTCTTAGAGAAATCAATGCTTTTCTATCTTACATTGTTACAAATAAAGAAAAATATTGAACTGGGTCAAAGAATCTTTCAACATACATTGCTATCCACTCTTCAAAGCTCTCACAATATCCTGTGACAAGATAGAAACAGACAAATGGAAGATTTCTGTGCAACATGAAAATATCAAGATATGACAAGCATACATTTACCGTATATGCCGGCGTATAAGGCGACTTCCGCAAGCATTAAAATCGGCGCCAAAGACGGGGGTCGTCGTATACGCCGGAAATACTGGTAGTTTCCGGTGTATAAGACGATGTTCTAGGAATGCGACTCGGCGACAAAGACGGGGGTTGTCTTATACGCCGGGTCGCCTTGTACGCCGGCATATACAGTATTTGTTTTTTTGCATCTGTCAGGATGTCACATCAACATATTCCCATTAAGAGACTTGATTAATATAAAATTGATTGTACAGAGCATGTACTATGAAATCCTGAGACCTCTGCTTATTTAGATTTTTTTTTCTGTAAAAGATCATACTTTCTTAGGATTGATATCCATTGCTTTGCTCTTTCTTCCCTCCCTCTGTCTTATAGCAATTTCTAATAAAGGGATAAAGTGCTCTTCTCAAAGGATCTCTTACAATTGAGTTACATAAAATTCAGCTGAGGCCTCTGTGTTGCCATAAAAATTTGTTACTCTGATTCATAAATTCAAATAAAAATATTAATGTGTTAAAATTAAAACCAAAGTTGCACAACAAAATACTCTTATTTCTATCTCTAACCATTAGAGTTCTGCTTCAGTACTGTACTATGTTATAGAAAGTGCTTTGTAGAGATATGCAAAATGTTGTGTGCAGGAACTGTTTGCGTGGAATTGCTTGTTTCGGGTGGTCTGTGCCTGTTTGGGATCTTTGGATCCGTGCATGGAATAAAATGGGTTGTTCTGGATAGAAGTGGAGTTGTGATGGTGGGAGCATGGAAGAAGCTAAGAACCTCAATCTCTGAGAGATGGAAGGGATGATCAAGATTAAGTGATCTAGCAGACAGCCCAGTGAGCTAGACTACTCTGGGAAATTGGTGGTTGAGAGGAGGGAGGCCACTGGGAAGATTGTGGAACAAGTGACCATTGGATATATCATAGTGAGAGACTGGCGATAGCTAATGAATATAGGGCATTATGAAGATTTTAAGGCACATGGGCCAGTGGGTTATGCTGCACTTGAAAAAACAGAGGGGAAATGGAGGGGGGGGACAGTCTACATTATCCTATCTCTACTTTCTCCTCTGGATTTTGTTTTACCTTAAAGTGTGGTTAATTTAAAATGATTTCTCAGAACCTTTGGAACACTATGGATTGTTAATTGGGTTCAAAGCAAATTTTTCCCCATTCACATATGTCCTGAATGCATGAGTATATGTTTTATATGTTTTTTTTTAAAATACAAAGTTAAAAAATAAACAGGAGAAAAGGATTTGGAAAAAATCAAAGAAAGAAAAAAAGTAAAAATTAAGGGTAGAGGGCGTGGGAGGGAGGAGAAAAATAGAAAAAAATGACTTCTGACTTTTTGGTAGAGATATAAGTAAAAAAATTACATCAAACCTTATTCTGAATTTAACATTAGTTTACATTATTTCCAAAACCCAATATAATTCTATCATCAAATCCCAAAATTAACTTTTCATTTCTTTCACTTTCTTGCAAAAAGTCCCAAAAAAGTTTCCAGGTAGAAATAAAATTTGTCAGTCTTCTCTTTCATCAAGGCTTTCAATTTCATCATCTCTGGACTTCCGGTGGTTAAAGCGGTGGAGATGGCGGCTACTTTGTAGCCGTCCTCCTGAGAAGGTGTCAGATCCGCGGAGCACAGCGTTTACCAGCTGGCCCGCGGCTCGCAATCCCCTTCCCGGGCGAAGGGAAGGGGTAGAGATCGCATGAATAGAGGTAGAACCTCTTAACTCTCCCTGGATTTTTATTTTTAGGGGGGTAGAAAGAGGGTTCCCTCGGAGTTCATTGCCTTCTCCGCCTCTCAGCTGTCTTTGTTTCTTCGGAAACAAAGCGAGACGCCGCTACCATCTCCGTACTTAAAGAAACCGTGAGTAATCTTAAACCGGACAGAACTGTTTAAAGGATTTTATTTATAGTTTAGCTTTATTTTATTTTTTTTTTAGTTTATTTAGTTTATTTAGTATCTGCTGATTTTTTTTTATTTTTTTGAGCTTTCTCTTTTTTTTCGGGCGGAAAAGTGAGAGTGAAAGTAAAATGGCGTTTTGAAAGTTTTTTTTCCTTTAAAAGACGGATCGGCTGAATTGTTGTTTAATACTGCTTTTTTTTTACTTTTTTTACTTTTTTATTCTTGGGGACTTTTAGATTGATCTTATTTTATTTTATTTTATCTTATTTTTAATTTTTTTTTGGATTACTTATTTTTATCGGTATTTTTAAGAAGAAAGGAAGATAAATTAAAATGGCTTCAAAACGACAACCAGCTACTGCAGCTTCTAAAGTAACTTCTTCTCCTGCTACTTCTACTGTGCAACAACAACTTAAAATAATACCCTCAGTGCAGCAACCTAAATCCACTCCACCTTCACCTCCCCCATCTGGCACATCAGCACAAGACATTAAAGAAATAATGGTAAGTGCTGTCTCACAGTTTAGGGAGGAAATGAAACAACTTTTGGACCAGAATAAATCTGAAACTAAGGAGGAAATGAAGAAAGAGATGAAGGAGCTTTTAGAACAGAATAATGCTATTTTGAGGGATGATATACTTCTAGCTCTATCTGGAATGGCCTCAGTGGTTGTGAAGCTGGACTCCAGAGTAGAGGAAATTGAAGAAACAGTTGAACTTTTGGATTATAAATTTCAAGATATGGAGAAAAAAGTGGAGACTTCACAAGATGATATTCTTATGTTCCAGTATAGACAGATGGAATATGCTTTGAGAATAAGGGGTCTGAAAGAAGATAAAACTCAAGATTTGATGGAAATGGTGATTAATGACTTGGCTGTTATTTTGAATATTGATAAAGAAGAGTTACGTGGGGATGTGGAAAGAATTTATAGAGTTAATTCTTGGATTGCAAAACAGAGGAATTTGCCTAGAGATGTGGTGATATATTTTGCTAAGAAGTCTTTGCGAAATCAGATTCTACAAACTTTTTATAATAAAAGATTTCAGATTGCTGCCCAAGATATTATTATTTTAAAGGAAATTCCACCTAAAATTTTAAGAAGCAGAAAAGATTTTGCTTTTTTAGTAAATGAACTTAAAGCAAGACAAATGCCATTTAGATGGGAGATTCCGATGGGCATTGTTTTGAGCCATGCGGGGACACGTTATAGACTTAATACAGTTGCTAAAGCTAAGGAATTTTATAAAACGGTCCTGGGAGCAGGCTCTCCTTTGCCCATGATGCATAAAGTCTTGAGTGACAAAGAGATGGAACAGAAATCTGAAGGTACAGGGATGATGACTGCTGGACAGGTGGTATGGATGTCTCAACCAGAGGTTAAAGAACAGAGAATGACCCGTGCAGCACATAAACGTAAAGAAAAAGAACAACAGAAAAAAGAAAAAGAAAAAGAAATTGAAGAATCTACTCAGCAAATTGCTTCAGTGCCGGTGGGAGGAGCAAGACCCAAAAGCTCTGCTACATATTCATCAGCAGCAGAATTTGAGCGGATCTTCTCCAGGCTGAAGGCCAAGGGAGATGGCAAAGCTCCTGTCTGGAATGTTAATGGATTAAACATTCCTCAAAAGAGAAAAAAAATTTACCACTATTTGAAACAACATAACAATGATATTATTTGCTTGCAAGAAACTCATATTACAGCTAAAGATCAAAAATATTTAAATAATCCTCGCTTGGGATCTCATTTTGTATCTCCCGCCCCTGGGAAGAAAGGGGGTGTGGTAATCTATGTTAAACAGAATTTATCCGCTACCTTGTTAGAATCAGATCCTTACGGAAGATATGTTATGCTTGAACTTGGTTTATATGGCAAGAAAATTCTTATTGTGGGGTTGTATGCACCAAACCAGCAACAGGAGCAATTTTATAGGTTACTACATCAGAAAATAACTTTGTTGGACTATAGATCTGTGATTTTAATGGGAGACTGGAATGGTGTCTTAGATATACAAATGGACAAAAAAGGCTCTTCTACCTTTTTTAAACAGGCTAAATTACCTAAAGCCTTTTTTGATATGAAAGAAGATTGGGAATTGAGAGACTATTGGCGTGAACGTAATCAAGAAGAAAAGGATTTTACGTTTTTCTCAGATAGACACCAATCTTTCTCAAGAATTGATTTCTTTTTGATCACAACAGATTTATACAACAGGGTGAAGAATGTAAAAATTTTTCCTAGGACATTGTCCGATCATAGTCCAGTTTGGATGGAACTGTTTGTAGAGAAGGAAGATAGGAGATCCTGGAGGGTGAATGAGAATTTATTTAAACAAGAAAAAAATGTTCATAAATTAAAGGAATGTTTAAAGGAATATTTTACTTTAAATATGAACAAGGGAACATCAATGTCAATGGTCTGGGATGCAAGTAAAGCTTTTATGCGTGGTATTTTGATAAAAATGAATAATTTGCATAGACAGAAACAGACTCAGAAACGGAAAGACTTGGAAGAGGAGATTAAATTAAAAGAGAAACTTTTAATTTCAAATCCCTTAGATGAAAAGGTTAAAGGAGCTTTAAAATTGTTAAAAACACAATTTAACATGCTGATGGCTGATCAAGCTGCAACTAATTTGCTATTTATGAAACAAAATACATTTTGTAATGCTAATAAACCAGGGAGATGGTTGGCTTATCAGTTAAGAAAAAAACAGAAACAGAGGAATATAGATAAAATAAATTATAATGGTAAATTGGTTTATCAGAAAGAATTGATTAAGAAATCTTTTTTAGAATACTATCAAAAATTATATAAGGGTACTAATATTCAAATTACAGATATAAATAATTATTTAGGCAAAGTTAACTTTCCTAAATTAACAGAAGATCAGGAAAAAAAGATTAATGGTTTAATTACTAAGGAAGAAATTGTTACAGCTATTAAACAATTGAAATTGGGCAAAGCGCCGGGTACGGATGGGTTGACATCTATTTATTATAAAGCTTTAGTAGAAGAGATGACTCAACCGTTGTGTGAACTGTTTAATAATTTATTACAGGGGTTAGAGATCCCTCCATCCTGGCGTAATGCATTTATATCATTGATTCCAAAAGATAGTCAAGATCTTACTTTGCCTAAAAATTATAGGCCTATATCTCTTTTAAATGTGGATTACAAAATTTTTGCAAAAATTTTAGCTAACAGGCTTATGGGGATCTTGCAGCAGTTTATACATAGGGATCAATCGGGTTTTATAACTGGAAGGTATATGAAGAATAACGTTAGACAAATTATTAATTTATTAGAGTATTTAGAAAAGAATAACCAAGTCTCTGCAGGCCTGATATTTTTGGATGCTGAAAAAGCCTTTGATCAAGTGAATTGGCAGTTTATGCTGTGTTTAATCAAGGAGATGAATTTTGGACAAAATATATTACAAGTATTATCCAATATATATCAAAAACAGACTGCTCAAATTATTGTAAATGGGGGTTTGTCAGAGGCTTTTGTAATAGAAAAAGGAACAAGACAGGGATGCCCGTTGTCTCCGTTATTGTTTGTTTTAACACTGGAAATTTTGTTGATTAAAATTCGGGAGTCTCAAGAAATAAAAGGAATAGAAATTAATAAAAAAGAATATAAATTAAGAGCCTTTGCAGATGACTTGGTTGTTACTTTGTCTCAACCTGTTTCTTCGGTGGTGAAATTATTACAATTGATTCAACAATATGGACGTGTTTCTGGCTTTAAAATTAATAATAATAAGACCAAAATATTAGCTAAAAACATGACTAATGGTGATAAACAGGCTCTAGTTAACTTAACAGACTTTGAAATTGTTGATAAGGTAAAATATTTGGGGGTTACATTATCTGCTTCTAATGTAAAATTGTATAAAAATAATTATGAAAAGCTGTGGATGGAGGTACAGAAGGATTTAAAAAACTGGAATAATTTACAGTTATCCCTTATGGGCAGAATTGCAGTTATTAAAATGAATGTCCTGCCAAAGTTTATTTTTTTGTTTCAAATGTTACCTATCTTAAAGAACGAACGTAATTTAGATGAATGGCAAAAAGGTATTAATAAATTTGTTTGGGCAGGGAAAAAACCAAGGGTGAAACTTAAAATAATGCAAGATTTTCGTGAGAGAGGTGGACTCAAGGTACCAAATATGAAATTGTATTATGATGCTGTAGTATTGACATTGATTAGCGACTGGGTGAATTTAACAAATACAGAAATACTTCATTTGGAAGGCTGGGACCTATTTTTTGGATGGCATGCCTATTTAATATTTAATAAAAAAGTGGATTGGGTTTTTAAGTCTCATATTATAAGAAACTCTTTGCTAAGAGTGTGGAGAAAGTATTATAAAAGTGACTTCAAAATACCATTATGGGCTATACCTCGGCATGCCATAGAAGGTATAAGGAAAGGGGTAAATATGGACAAGGTCTCTTACGTACAGTTATTAAGATGGGATGGCCAAGACTGGCAGTTAAAATCTTTGGAAGAGTTAACACATGAAAACTTAACTTATTCATGGTTCCAATATAGACAAATAGTGGATAGATGGAAGATGGATTGTAAAATGGGCTGGCTTAGAGAAGATGAAATTTTTTTAAAACAAGTAAGAGATCAAAGGCCAACCCATATTAAGAGAGTTTATGGGGTTTTAGTGGAATTAGATTCAGAACTTGAACTAGTTAAAGATTGTATGATTAAATGGGCACAGAATATTGGTGAAACGATTTCAATGGATACTTGGGAACTTATTTGGATAAGAAATGTTAAATTCACACAAGCGCAAAATTTAAGAGAGAATTTTTATAAGATGTTTTATAGATGGCACCTTGACCCAAAGAAAATGTCCATTATGTACCCTAATCTACAGCCGAAATGCTGGAGATGTGGATATTTGGATGCTACCTATTACCATATTTGGTGGACGTGTAAGCATATAAAAGCTTTTTGGATTAAGATATGGTGGAATATTCAAAGAATTTTTAAAAGGAGGGTAAAATTTACTCCGCAATTATTTTTACTAGGTATTGTTATTGACTGTGATGCTAAGGAGGTTATATTGATGTTAAATTTGATTACAGCCGCTAGGTTGTTAATAGGACAATATTGGAAGAAGGAATCTTTGCCTACTTTACAAGAATGGTTTCATAAAGTTTCGTATTTGGCAGAAATGGCAAAGATTTCGGCTTTCTTAAAGGAGCAATCTCAAGAAAAATTTTTTGCGGTATGGGAAAAATGGATAAATTTTATACAACATAATTTGGATATGGAAAAATATTATTTAGCCTTTTTATAATTTGTAATGATTGTTTTTTCTTTCTTTCTTTCTTCTTTTTCTTTTTTTATATATATACATTTTTTATGTATTATTATTCATATATATATATATTTTTTTTTATATATATATATGCTTTATTCTTCGTCTACTTTCTTCTTTCTTCTTTCTCTCTCTCTCTTCTCTTTTTATTTTTTTTTTCTTTTTTAGTATATATTATTCATTTTAAAGTTTATGTTATGTATATTATTATTATATATATTATTACTGTGATTTTTATTATTATTATTAATTATTTTATAAATTGCAAATGTTATTTTTAAAATATTTGTTAAATAATCCTATATTCAGTTCTGGGAAGTCGGGGGGGGGGGTGGGGTGGTTGGGGAGGGGGGGTGGATTTTTATTTGTAAAACTTTTGAAAAATTTCAATAAAAAAAAAAAAATTTCATCATCTCTATCAATTATATCAACTTTATTATTTGTAAGTCTTTTCGCCTTTGAGCATATAAAGTAGTCCTCATCTTACAACAGATCATTTAGTGATCATTCAAAGTTACAACAGCACTGAACAAAGACCGTTTTTCACACGTACGACCTTTGTAGCATCTCCATGGTCGTGTGATCAAAATTCAGATGCTTGGTAATTGATCCATACTTATGACGTTGCTGTGTCCCAAGGTCATGTGATCACCTTTTGCAAACTTTTGACAAGCAAAGTCAATGGGGAGCCCAGATTCCCTTAACAATCGTGTTACTAACTTATCAACTGCGGTGATTCACTTAACAATGTGGTAAGAGAGGTCGTAAAATGGGTAAAATTCACTTAACAAATGTTTCACTTAACAACTGGGCTCAATTGTGGTTGAGGATTATCTGTAAAGTCTTTTGGCTATTAGCATATATAAAAGCAAAGTTCCATAAGATGTCTCCATTTGTTTGTCCATTAAGCCCCCCCCCCCCCCAAAAGCTTCTGGTGTCAATTGTACATTCAGTTTAAAATCTCCTATATCAAAACACATATTTCATCCCAAAATTTTCTAGCTTTGTTACACGTCCACCAAAGATGGGGGGAAAAAATCACCCAAAACTGGGAGACTTCATGACCTAGTTGTATAATTTCTGTGCTTTGCTTGGATACTCTTGAGGTCTGTCGTTATCATAAGGAAATGCTAAACAGGAGATGGAATTTTAAATATGTGTTGGAAAATGTCTCTTTTGTTTTATCTTTTTAATGTTTTGTAGCTTTATATCCAACTTTTACTGTCCCTTTTCCATATTTTGAATGTGATGGTTAATTTTTTGTTATCTCTTATCCTACATGCCCCTTTCCCAATTTTGCAGTATCAGAGTCTTAATAGCATTTTTTTCTTGGTCTTTTCTGGGTATTCAGGAAATGACTATTACAAGGCCAATCTAAATGTTCTTAAACTTTATATCTTGTTTTGTTGAGTCTCTTTGCGTAGTCTGTTTGTTAGCTTTTCACTCTGTTCTGATATTCAGACCCAATATATTGTTCATTGCTATTTACATGTAGTAAATATAAATGGTCTGCTACCATAAGATTGGCAATTGCATAAACTTGGCACAACTACTGATAACTACTTTGCTTCTATTAGGCATTCATCCAACTGCTAATAATGAGGTCAATCTGTTGTAAAGCCCAAATTTTAAAGGATACAAAGAGAAGGATTATGGGAGGAAGGTCTTAGGTTATTTAAAGCTTCAAAAAAGGTAGAACCGTACAATTCAGCAGAATTTCACATTTTCTGCAAAACATCGGTTCAAAGCCTTAGTAAGAGCAGCTTTTGGCTGGCCAATGAGAGGAGGGGATGTCAGAGAGAAAACGGATGATACCATTTATGTTTTGTCCTGGCTTTATGCATTACATGCCTGTGAAACCTGTTTTGTTCAATAGAAAATTATTTTGTATAATCTCGCAATAGATGGGAGAATCTGTCTTACCTTATAATTTGACGCAGTATTCTATTTGTTTGAGGATGAGTTTAGGATTTAATAAGTAGCTTTAGAAAGAGAAAAGAATGGTTTTCACAAAATGCTACAACAACTTCTTTCTGTTTTTAATCAATAGTCCATGCACTGATCTGAAGCATAATGCCCAAATATACAAACCTCTGGTAATGCTGTACTAAATGCCAATATAATGTAAAATGTGGTAAGTTCACATGTACTATTGAAGAGATTTGATATATGTATTTCTGTGTTCTTTAGCCATTTGTTTACATCCAATATCATATTGGAGGATGAGATCAAGCAAATCTGTTGCATATATTACATACGTCAAATAACAGATTTGTCCAAAATTAGGAGTTTTATTTGTTTGTTTTGTGTGACATAAAGTGACTGGGTTTGCAGTCTTATGTAGAAAGCTATATGGATATAGGTTTGGAGTTGAATGAAATTGAAGAAGTAGAAACTTAAGACACCTCTTATAGCTAGAGAAATTAATCTGGATGGAGATTTACAACAGAACCTCAAAATACTATGGTAGCCAGCAAACTTAGTTTAGGAGCCTCTGTTGCTATGCCCATTGATGATAAAGTTTGCCTTAGTGATTTATGGTATGTACTATACTAACATCCAGTCAGGCTTCAAAGACATTTGAAAACTTAACAATGCTGCAGTTGGGATGTGGTTCCATAAATTCTTTTTTAAAAAGCCACATATTTTTAGCTTACAATTTAAGCTCATTTCATTTCCACTCATCATGCATCAAAAGGCCAACAAACTGGAATTTTAAGTACTTAAAACTGCACAATTTAAAGTATAAAGAGTTTGCTGCAGTTTATATCATATTATGGATTTCTGTTACATTTCAGTTCCAAGTTTCAGCTGTGCAAGTTAGTGCTAGCAAAATTATTCAACGTGACACATGCAGGGACATCTATTTGTAGAGGTAGTCCTTGACTTATGACCACAATTGAGCCCAAAATTTCTGTTGCTAAGCGAGACAGTGGTTAAGTGAATTTTGTCACATTTTACAACCTTTCTTGCCATAGTTGTTAAGTGAATCACTGCAGTTGTTAAATTAGCCAGATGGCTGTTAAGTGAGTCTGGCTTCCCCATTGACTTTGCTTGCCAGAAGGTCACAAAAGATGATCACGTGACCCTGGGACCCTGCAAACGTCATAAATATGAATCAGTTGCCAAAAAACTGATTTTTGATCACATGATCATGGGGATGTTGCAATGGTTGTTTGAAAAACGGTCATAAGTCACTATTTTCAGTGCTGCTGTAACTTCAAATGGTCACTAAATGAACTGTTGTAAGTCAAAGACTACCTGTACTTAACTTTTCCTCACTTTTTATTGCTCATACTGCATTATGAAGCCTGAAGTAGAGTCCTGGGATTGTCCATTAAAGTTTCTGCTGCCCACTGGATCAGAAGAAAAAAAAGGCAGTTGTCACCATTTAATTCCCTGTTTTGGAAAAGATGGTGATCAAGTGGCAGCTGTTCAAGCCCCCTACATAGCGTACACAGACGGTGGCACTACAGGAGCTTCTTCAGATATTTAGCTTGCTGAGTTTGTGGCTTTTAGAAATGTTTATTTTTACATTAATTTCCTTCTAAGATACCTAAGTAGTTGCTAATGTGAGAAAGGGAAATATATTTTCAAATAAGAGGAGACTTTTGGCTTTAATAGTGGTGAGAAAACTCTATGAATATTTTTTCCCCAAAGATTCTGGACTTTTCTTTACATATCAAAAAGATGGCTTTTTAAAACCTTATCAATGTATGATTTTTACAATTATTGATAATGGCTATTCTGTATTTGTTGAAAGCTTCATTGATAATTATTTTAAAATATTACCTGTAACTTTAAATTAGCATGATACAGATAGACAATGGTGTGTCTTTCCATTAGCTATGTTTCCAAAATGATACTGGACAATGGTTTCCCACATAAAAAATTATTTATTAAATGTATTTGCTGTCAAGCAACTCTGATCATGACATATGCATTATTAATTCACTTAGGGCATTTTGATTTTCTAATAACTTACTAATAAGACTCTGTCTACTCTTCTGCTAGCTTATTCTGTATTTCTGTTTTCCTTAGTTTTTATTTAGAACAGGGGTGTCAAACTCAATTTCATTGAGGGCCGCATCAGCATTGCGGTTGCCCTTGGGGGGCTGGGTGGGTGTGGCCAGGGTGGATGCAGCCTACTGGATAGGTGTGGATGGAGAGGGAGTGGCCTACTGGGTGGGCACGGCCAGCTTTACGTTGTTCACATCAAGGGTGCCTGTGGGGGCCTGGGCAGGAGTGGGACAGATCTGAGGGTCTCTGACAGAAGGGGGTGGGACGGGGCAAGCGCCGAGGCATGATGCATTTCTTCATTCCTCACAAAGGGTGACCTCCCCAGCATGCACCCAGGGGGCGGAGCCAACGCGGCAGGGGCTGGTTCCTTGTGTTTCTGGACGGCCTTGTGGAGCTAAGACTGAATGCATTTCAGCATAGATGGCCACCACAAAATTGTACATTGGCTCCTGGCCGGCCTGGGCCAGGGCCAAGGCAGCAGGGGCTGTTCCCTCACTGTTTCCAGGATGGCTTTGCGGGCCGCATCTGGCCCCCCGGGCCTTGTGTTTAACATGTCTGATTTAGAAGGATCAAAGAAAACTAAGAAAACCCAGCTAAAATAATATGGCAGGTAAAAGAAAATTAATGCTGTCATTCCTGAATAACAAGTTCTGACATTCTTTGCTTTATTTTAGAAGGTGTTCATTTAATAGAGAAAGAAAAGTACTTCCTTACATTTTTGAAGGGCTACTCTATTGGGACTTTTTAAAAAGGGAATAAAAAGGGAAAAGTGGTTTAGGCTTTGTCAGATATCTGACAGAAATGAACAATAGCCTTAGCAATACATAGATTTTGCTTTGTACTTTTTTTAAAAAAATTGGTATTTTACAAGGCCTAGATGCCCAATAACAAGAGAAAAGCATTTAAACAACACAGATTAAAATTAAATATTTATTTTAATATTAATAGTGTGTGAATGTATTCAGCACAGTCAGTATATAGCAGAGGTGGCAAACCTATGGCACGGGTGCCAGAGGCGGCACTCAGAGCCCTCTCTGTGGGCATGCACACTGTCGCCCCAGCCCCGCCACCCCCGTGACCCCTTCCACACCAGCAGCCCCCCCGGAGGAGACTCACTCTGGGTTCAGCCTGCGCAAAGCAGTGCAACCAAAGACATGGCAGCCGGGCAGTGGGGACAAGACTCCACCCTCGTGCCCCATCGCGTACAGATGATGCTACAGGGCACAGACAAAGGGTGTGGCCGCCATGACGCTGCTGGGCGATCTGCTGTGGCAGGCCATGGAGGTGGTGGGTGGCCCTGCGGGCAGGAGAGGCAGGGTTGGGACAGGGATGAGGCGGTTTTTGGGCACTCAGTCTCTAAAGGTTTGCCATCACTGGTATACACAAATTCAGTTTCTTGAAAACATATTAAAATTGCAAATTTATTATAGTTACATTGTGATCTTGAATTTGAAACAATATTATCCAATAAATCTTGGATGTCATTCAGAAAATCTAAATTTTTTGCATATTGACAAATTTCCATCAGTCGATTACAAAAGGTCATACTGCTTGGATCAGCACATATGCTTTGCCTATATGTTATGACACGGTGTCAAACTTGATCACATTACGTGATGTATCATGACATATCATGACATTTTTTCCCTTTGTGGAGCTGGGGTGGGCATCACCTGCGCATGATGCCTCCGGCCTGCAGGCCACCAGTTTGACACCCCTGCATTACGACATCCTAGGTTCCTGGGAAGAGGTTGATGTGTATGAGGGCCAACATCAATTAAAGAACTGTGACTTCACATTGTTGTGTGTAAGACCAAACTTGATAAGTGGACAAAAATGGCAAATCCAATCTAAACAACTGTCTGACTGTGCGACAAACCTTAATAATACAGCTTTACTTGGAACAGCTTACATCCGCAACAATATCTTTGACACCATCAGACAACAGCATCAGCCTATCCCAGGTCCTTTGGTAGATAAAAATGCCAAACGTCTAGCTGACTATGCAAGCAACCATAATAATTGATTACAAGAAGGCATTTGACTCCTTGCCACATGACACAATTTCCTGGAAATGTCAGAAGCTTTGTGCAAAGATCAGTTGCATAATGGAAAGCATAGTTGTTGGTCAGAGGTGATAGCCTGGGAGAGGTTAATATCTTACAAGGAGATTCACTATCACCATTACAGTTTGTCATTGCATTGATTCCTCTGTCAACAATACTGAAGAAGTCAGGTCATGTCTATCAAATGTGGGTTTTCACGCGCCCAGCGGGTCTCCCATGAGTGTAGAAGAACAGACATGAACACGTGGTTTCCTCGGGATGGGAGCCCCGAACAAAACCGAAGCATCCCTTTTATTGTGTTACCAGAAGGCGGGTTTATATGCACCTGGTGACCACCTTACACCAACCACATTTGTTATAACACAGCATATTAGCATATTACACGTGCTACAGCTTTGTTTTGCTCACGCCCCTATACAGCTGTTACACCCGGCACCAACAAAGCACCAAACACCTTCCTTTGCACCGCATGGCACTTCTTGGTATTCTCCCAACCTTTTTTACTTCCGACTTCCTTATACCTTGGCCTACTGCAGCTGATGACTCAGCCTGGCAGGCCAGATAATCCAATAACTCCAACAATCAAACACCAAAAGCATCTGCCAGGCTATTCCCTTCTTTTATATGGAAACTGTATTAAAAAAGCACCATTTGAAATTGATTTGCTACTCCACACTATCCAAATATACAGCCAAGATACTGCAAATGTGCTACCCATATCATCAACAGGGAAAAATATTGAAAACTGAAAGAATCAAACTGCCCTATGGAATTAACATCTGGAGTCTAAATAAAGATCACTACAAATACTTGAGCATCTTTCAGACTGACAACATTAAGCACACTGAAGTAAAGAAGATTAGTAGTGAATAAATCAGAAGAATGAAGAAGATCTTAAAAGTTCAAACTCAGTGGTGGAAACACTATCAAGATGATTAACACCTAGTCAATTCCAGCAACTAGATATATAGCTGCTTGCTGCTCTCAAGCCACCTACCGTTTCTCAACAATTACCTGGCTCACCTTTGTTTGAGAAATTGATTGAATCCTCCACCTCCTGCAGAGGACTTCTAAGTCTCTGCTGCTGAGATCCTCCCTTATTGAGGATTCAAGAATATATAATAAGGCTGGCTTACCCAGCTGCAACTAGAGTAAAATAAAAAAGAGGGCTGAAGATGCTGTTGCCCTCCTAATTTTTCCAGGATTACTTTTAGGATAGTGTTCTCCTGCTCTGCTGTTTCTGCCCCTTCGCCCGATGGATTCTCCAATTCATAGCAGTCTTTCCTCATTCGTTTCTCTTCAAGTACAAAATCTTATTTTTTATGTGCGTTTATCAAGATATACAAAACAACCACTGTAATAAATCATTTACAAAATTCCATCCAATAAAATTTCATAATTTAACAGCCTAAACTAGACTAATTTTAATAAGTAAGTTAAATCAAATCAAACATACATTTTTAAAACAACCTGTGATATGACCAAGCATGTATCATTCATAATTAAAACTATAATCCTGGGAATATACAAGAATATTGAGAGCAGGGTGGAATAATCAAGCTCTACATTCATTCATTCATCATATAAAAAGATTTTTAACTTCTTTTAAAGGCCATCAGACTTTCACTAAGATAAAGGGAAGGAGGGAGCTGATTCTAGATTTATAAAACTAGGTCTACGAAAGCTCAAAAGAGACACCAGGAACAAGAAAGAAGGCCTGCTCAGGGGAATGTGAAGCACATAAAATTTATTTATTTATTTAAAAGATTTGCATGGCTGCCTATTTAAAAACACAATAATAAAACTCAGAACTATAAAAATCATGAAACAAAATCAGAACAAAACCTGGGGCCTTAGTCATTTTGGGATACCCCACAACCAACTCCAGACACCCTCATTTTAACCCTGCACATGGGTGAAATTACCAGGTCTTGATTGCCTTCTGAAAGCCTAAAAGTGTATCAAATATATTGTTGGCTCCATTTTTTTTTAATGCTGCTGTGTGGCACAGTCGGTAATTGGGAAATATAAAAGTTCAGGCTACAGAATATTAGTTATCATGTTGATTCAAGAAGAGCCAAGGTAAAGATTAGAGACAGACTAATAAAAGTTTGGACTGAGTGTTCTTCATGTATAATAAAACAAGTCCGCATACCTTGGAAATACAAACATTCTGATAACTAGTATTAAGATAAGCATTTTCAGATCAGGCTGTTTTAGAATGTCTAAATAATGTGCTGGTACTTTTCATCCATAGTTTTAAAAATGCAAATATGAAAATAACAGAAAGATAGGCTGCTATCAAGCTAGCTAGGAATGGAAGAAAATTTCCAAATTTCTGCAGGAATTAAAAAAAACCCTTGGAATTGGAAAATTCTTTTCACTTGCTCATACTTTTCAGTATTATCTTTAAGTGAAACTTGCCCTAAGTAGAATATTTTCAAGTTAAAGTTGTAATATGCTTATGATCGAGCAATTAAACTGACTCTTCCCAGTGAATACTGATGCACCAGATTGCATAAGCAGGTTTACATAACTGTATGGGTTTTGGGTTGCAGAATACTTGGAGAATGGTTGTCCATACAATGTTCTTGAAAAAACTTTGCTCTAAGGTGAGATGTCTTGAACATGAAGTAATTTCTAGCATAATTATATAGTGCTGTGTATTAAGTTTAATTTTATATAATCTTAAACCTAACACTAAGGATTAAGTAGCCTCATATAATTCACCTTCACAACAGGAAGGAAATGGGATTCCTTCAAGATAAACAATAATTCTCTTAAATCAAAACAAGATAATCTAGGAGTCACAGGTGAGAATTGCAAATAAGGTTCTTGTGAGGTAAACTCAATAATTTAAGTTTAATTCCCCTGAATCATACACCTGCACACTTACGAACTTCTGTATGTGTTGGCAGTGATGCATTTGGCACAAAGATTTTATTATGCAGTACAGCATGTCATGCCAATGATATTCAAAATAGAAAAGAATAAATAATTGGTGCTGAGCACCTTACTGTAAGTTTTGGGTTATCCTTAAATCAATATTTTTAAAATTATTCCAGTTTTAGATTTTGGTAATTGTATTGTCATAGCCTGTTATATAAGTTTAAAAAAAAAATGGAACAGGAGATACAACATAGCATTTATTATAATCCTTACAAGAATTACAAGAATTGACTTTGCTTGTCAGAAGGTCACAAAAGCTGATCATGTAACCCTGGGATACCGCAAGCCTCATAAATATGAATCAGTTGCCAAAGATCTGGATTTTGATCATATGATTGTTGGGATGCTTCAACGGTCATAAATGTGAAAAATGGTCATGAGTCACATTTTTCAGATTTTCACTTACAACGAATAGTTATAAGTTGATGACTACCTGTATATCTAAACTCTGAAAACAGGATTTATTCAAGTTGATGGTTAATCAAAAGAAATACCACTACTGTTGTTACTATTCATTAATACTCATGTTTTGTAGTTTCTACAGTACATACTTTTTATTAAGTATAATGCTCCATCAAACTCAATAAGGAAAATGAACAGTAATTTGGTGATGAGGCATTAGATTTCCAGTAACCAAACGTGTTTCCTTTTGACTGTAATTGAAATCTTTGGAAACTGTATGTTCCAGTAAAGATACTTTAGAGAAATTAGCATGGAGATTCGTAGTCATGAAGGTATTTATTACATTTACTACCCAGATGGGATTGCTTGTCACTAAGGCTTCTTTGTTACTTTGAAAAGGAGTAAGAGTATCCTTTTGTCACTTTTGTAACTTCTCCTGTTTCACAACTACTTTCAGACTGATAATTGATGAGGTAGCCAGTTAGGTAGATACAATAAATTAATTTACATTCTGTTTTGTTTTTAAATAAAATTATATTTTACTTAATATTTCAGACATTCTCAAAGTAGTCTGTCACCCATTCAGATGCATATTATAAGATCATAAAGTTTGGATAATTATGGACGTGTAACTGCTCCAAAGAAAATATTGTGTTTTATTTACTCTAAATGGATTTATAGTTTGCACCAAGCCATAACATATTTTACTTGTTCCTGGCAGTATAAATGAGACCTGGGTGACAATGTTTACTAACTAAACTGTAATCTGCTTGGACACAATATATCATAGTTGAAATTGAGGTATGTTGTTGCTTTATAGATTGCAGAATTAGCGCAACTTTTAAAAAGGAGAAAACAAACCAGAAATTTGTAAAGAAAAAAGTCATGGATGTTTTGTTTGACTGGCTTGTTCAGCAAACCCGTATCAAAATAAACTATGTGGCTTAATAAGAATAGTTTTTAGAATGTATAAATAATGCTCTACACACACGAACACATGTATACACACACATGACAGCCTGAAACCACAATGATACCAAACTTATATTATATGAATGTTTACCTTCATGTATTTTATGTCCCAACAACTAAAGCAAATACCTATCTTGTATCATTTTATAACAACATACATAGTTACACATGTGATACCATGTATTCTCCTTACTGCCCCATAGATACCTGTGTGTGTGTGTGTGTATGTGTGTGTGTGTTTGATAACATTAAAAATGTGAATCCTGGGTATGTGCATGTCAGCAAAACCTAAAAGGAAAGACGAACATCAGGATAAAAGTATAAACAAGCCTGTTTAATATAAACAAGCCTGTTTGTTATAAAATCACTTAGCTTTCATCGGCCAAACTGCCGACATTATCAAAGTGACGATAAAAGGAGATCCGGGAGTTCGCTTATGTAGCCAGTTGCTTCTGCGCCCTGTTTCTTGAGCGTGTCATCGGCCATTCATTTCAATTGGCCATATTGCATTGAGTTGTCCAGCACCTGTCAACCTATTTGAGGAGTCAAAAACTATCCTTCTGCTTGCAATCGCTCCTCTGGCGCGCATACAAATGCTCAGGGGATGGCTGTCCAATTGCTTCTGCTCCTTGCCTCCCTCCCCCCTTGTTCTGAGCCGATCTTGGGCATCAGTCCCCGAATTACAATCCGGGCAATCATAGGCGTATAGGGGCAGTGATGGCAGGAATCCAAGAATGCCGTGAGTTCTGTGATGCCACACTAACATGCCAGCACTACCAGGCCCTCCACCAATAGATTCACCAGGCCACTGAAAGGGCGAGCCAGCAAAAATCAATAGTGCTCCAACGCAAAATGGACATCCTACGGGCGTCGGACAACCGTGGACACACCAACAAGCTGGTCCACAACCTGTCCTCCAAACCCTTGACTCGTGAACAAACCACCCTATTAGAACACTGTACTGTACTGACAGTGCATAAGGTGTAACCTTAAAATATAGATACGTGTTTGTTTCTCTTTGCAATACTTTAGCTTGATTTTGTATCCTTTTCTATTTTTATTCCTTCCTTCCCATCTTATCACAAAAAGATAAGTTGAAACTCTGAAATGCATATTTCTCAATGTGCTTCTTGATTCTCACAAATTATCCAGGAGGGTTGATCATCCTTTTCTTATTTCCCAACTGCCCTCTTATCTGTTAACAGTCTAGGACAGGGATAGGCAACCTTGGCTCTTTTATGACTTGTGGACTTCAACTCCCAGAATTCCTGAGCCAGCATAGCTGGCTCAGCATAGCTGGCTCAGGAATTCTGAGAGTTGAAGTCCACGAGTCATAAAAGAGCCAAGGTTGCCTACCCCTGGTCTAGGAGAAAAATGTCACTCAAAAATTACAAACCCAGACCCTACTAAGAAATTGGATTCCTAATATTTCTTGTGATCGCTTTTTCTTTTTCTCTGCATGTTTCGGCTGGTTTAGTTTAATATTTTTTTTTTTAAGTTGGGTTGTTAATTTTTGAATCAGCTCCAGAATGATAATGGGTAAATAAACAAAAGAAAAGGGAGAGAAAAAAAATAATGAAAAGTTTAATCTTCTAAAAAACTGTCAAGCCGGAACTCACAATCCAAAATTGTTTGGCATCAGAATTCTGATGTTCAACTATAATTAACCAGATTTGTGTGTTGCGGTGGGGTGTACTTTGGTGTTTAAATCAAACCTGTAGATTTTTTTTTTTCAAAATTATCCATTTAGTTGTCTCATAGTGTGCAGCCCAGAAGTTTCAGAGTACTAGAGTCTTTTTGTCAGGGAATTAGTGCCCATACATTCATCACTTGTGAATATGGGATTTCCTTCTCTTAAGATGCTTTAGTTGAAAATGAGACTGATTGACTTTCATGAAGGCTGTTTATAAAGAAGCTGCAATATCAAGAGCAGGGAATATAATCTTTATAAACGATCTCTTAAGGGTTTGTGAATATCTTGAACCCATTAAAATAAGTGAAGGGAAACTTCACAAACAATTATTTTAGTGGCATTTACACTTGAATACTTCACAGGTGATTTTTTTTTGTTGTTGTAAACTTACTTAATGGGGGAGGCTTACCTCCATATGCCAAATGAAGATTTTAATACAACCTCTTTATGGAAGTAACACTTCTCCAGACCTTGTTTAGATTCTAATTTAGCAGGAGGAATGTGTTTCTGCTACAAATTTGTTTTGGGGAAAGAGGGGAAAACATTTTAACAGGGAAAAACAAATCTAATTAAGATCACCCATCACCCAGATATTTTGCCATACTGCTGCCTTTCTAACCTTGTAAACCAACCATCCTTGCTTGCAGCACATTGAATATATTACTTTATACAATTGCCTTTTGTTCTTTAAACCTTTCACCCTTTTTTAATGATTCATCAGCTTCATCTCTGACTTCCTGCATTTTCCAGTTTCTCTAAACCCATTTGTAATTTGATTTGCATTCATTCACTTTGTATAACCAAACCTTCTCAATGTATACTTTTCATACTAATTATTTATTTTCATAATTTGGTCCATATTCACTCAGCATTCATTTACCGTAATTGTATAGTTCCTGGTACTTATATTTCTGATATAAATATTCACTGCTTAATTCCTTCCTTGTTTATTCTCCTGTAATCTACTTTCTAATTTCTTCTTTACTTTTTGTTCTTTTAAAAGGTGCTTTCAAAAGATATTTGTCTTTTTAAGAAATGTACAGGTGAAAAAAAAATCAAGAGTAGATCTAGGACAGTGGTGGCGAACCTATGGCACGGGTGCCAGAGGTGGCATTCAGAGCCCTCTCTGTGGGCATGCGTGCCGTTACCCCAGTCCTAGGCCTTCAGCTGGGTTTTATAAAACCTTTTTGCTTTAGGCCTCCACTGCCATGTGCAAAAAAAAAAAAAAAAAAGGTTCAATCAATCAGTCAATTTCAACTTCTCACAGGGAAAAAAAAGATCTAGCAAAGTTGGAATTGATTGATTGAACTTTTTAGTCCCACCCAGTCTGCCGTTACCACCGCAGCCACACCCAGCCAATGGGCCACATCCCCCAATGGGCCACATCCAGCTAATGGGCCACACCCACCCGGCAACTGACGATGCATAAGTGGGTTTTGAGTTTCAGTTTGGGCACTCGGTCTCTAAAAGGTTCGCCATCACTGATCTAGGGGAAAAAATTTTTTCCTCTAGTCCTGAATGGCATTTTCAAAATGTTCTATTCTCTCTTACTGGAAACACTGTGACTGGAAACCCTGTAGTGATATGGAAGTTAGCTGATCATGCTTAACCTCTCTCATGTGCTTTTCTAAAGAAAAAGGAATGAAAAAGTAGTTAACATGTTAAATAAACAGTAAATTTATAAGTGTCATAGAAATTGAAGTGCTTCAAGTTTATTTGATTAATTGTAAAAACTGGATATATATCTTTTAAAAACAATAGTAATCAGTATTAAGCTGAATATTAATTTCAGAAATATAAATTCTTTGTCAGATTTACTTTTAAATTGCCATGTTTTTTTAGTCTGCGTTGAGGCATACTCCCACAACTTAGTCCTTCTCCCACAAAAGGGACCAAATATTCTTTCCGATAAGAAACTAGGGAATGCTTGCAGAAATCAGCATATGCAATGATAGTTCAAGGAAACCTTTGTCCTATTAATTGTCAAATTTTGTAATCTGTACAGTTATCTCTCCACTGAGCAAAATTCTTTGTGTTTTCCTTTTTATAAAAATAAACATTTAAGAGCAAAGCAAGAGGGGATAACCTGATCTGGTTGTTTTCCTGTTTATATCCCAAAATTTCAGTATACTATTTATTATTGCATAATCACTTATAAACTGCTTGGTTTTATTTGTATAAATCCAGAGTTATTTATGCAGACCATCTGGAAGTCCTTATCCCTCCATAGAAATAGCTGAGCAATAAGTATGTGTAAGCCAAGTTGGGAAACCAGCTTATTAGCAATAAATTTAAAATTTGGAGCTGGCAATTCATCTTGCTAAATCTTGGTAGAATATTGTTTTTAACAACTGCAGTTCTTCTAACAGAGAATTTCAGATTTCTCCATGTTGAATATCTATTATATATCCAAATCTATGAATAGTTATTTTAGAAAGATCATCATTATTTTTTCTCAAATTAATTCCAAGATTGACTAAGAACCTCATTTTTACATATAAATGTCACTTATCTACCTTTATCAGTTTCCATCTCAGCATTTGTCTTTATTGAGCTGAATACCTGACAAAAAGCCAAGCTTCTGTTTATATTGTATTAGCATCAACTGAATAAGTGTGACATAATCAGCATATTATTTCAATTTATTGTACTGATTTGCTAGTTTGATTCCTGAAATTTTATTTTCTTGATGTACTTTCATTGCTAGCACCTCAGTCTTTTTGATTTGGATTGTGTAACATAATTTAAGAGCTATAATACAGTCTACATCAGTGGTTCTCAACCTGTGGGTCGGGACCCCATTTGGGGTGGAACGACCATTTCACGGGGGTTGCCAAACAACGCAGTCCGCCATTTTTTCCCCCTTTTCCTTAGCTGTGCTACTCCCTTTTATTCTATTGGCTTTTGAAAGCCAATAGAATAGACTCTCTTGAATAGAGTCTAATTCTATTGGCTTTCAAAAGCCAATAGGAATTGTCCAGGCTGTCTCTGCCCTGCTGAGCCCGCCAGAAGTCCCATTCTGCAAACGGTGCTGCACCAGTTGAGTAGTCCTCGACTTACGACCGGTTGAGTAGTCCTCGACTTACGACCGGTTGGGGGGGGGGTTGCGGCATTAAAAAGGTTGAGAACCACTGGTCTACATTTCTGGCCAGTGATATTTGCGAATATCAAGGAATCTTAGGATTCTTTTTTAAGCTGTCAATATTGGAAGACAGCTGGCCATAAGTTAATTTAAAAGTCTGATAATTATTAACTAAATTGGAAAAAAAAGGATAAGGAAATAGTTTGCATTATATCTATTAGCAATAAATGAAATGAGTGGCATTTCCTGTCAGCATTGAATCATTTCATTGAGCAGATCCTGCTGGTCACTTCCTTGTTTTTTTTTTCCTGAAGTTTGCTCAGGAAACAGAGAACCTCAACCAATAATTTTAATACAGCATGAAAGATTACATTAGTTTGCAGTTCCTGGCAGTCCCTAATGGGGAATTTGAGTTTGATAATTAGGTTGTTGACTAATTTATCCCATAAGGCAGGGGTTCTCAACCTTGGCAACTTTAAGACTTGTGGACTTCAACTCCCAGAGTTCCTCAGCCAGCTGCTGGGTGAGGAATTCTGGGAGTTGAAGTCCACAAGTCTTAAAGTTGCCAGGGTTGAGAACCCCTGCCATAAGGTGATGACTTTCCTCCTGTGCTGTTCAATATCTATATGAAATTACTAGGGAAGGTAATTTGGAGCCTTACAATGACTCTGTAAATAACCTTACAATTGAGTAGTCTTTTACCTCTCTTCATCGCCTGATTCTAAGGGAGGGATCTGTACCTTGAACCTAATGAATTTATTGATGGAGAACAAGCTGAAATTATATCTGGACAAAAAATTGAACCTCTCAAAAAATACAGCCCATCAAAATGACTGGCTGAGGAATTCTGGAAATTGAAGTCCAGAAGTTGCCAAGTTTGGAGACCCTTGCAGCAGGTAGGTTGAAAATTGTACTTTCCCAGAGAGAGCTAGTTCACAGTTTGGGGGCTTTTCCTCCTGGTCTTCCTTCTTGTCCCAGAGCCTCCACTCCACAAGTGGTGTCATCTCCAACAGGATATTCTGCAACATCTGAAATATCATAGTTTCCCTTTCTCTGCTTTTCCTCACTCTTTTTAGATTTTATATCTGAGGTATATGCATGCATTATACAGATGCATTTGAGACTTTTCTGGGTTGGTTTTTTTTGGGGGGGGGGGGCTCTTGGTCTTGTGCTAAGTCATCAGCCTTCCCTAAAAAAAGAATCCATAACCTTGGCATGGACCCAACTATCTTCCTCCAGCCACAGGCTAAATGCAACTCTTTCTCACTTGGTCAGACTTAATTGATCGTTAGCGCACTTTGATTACAATTTGTCTTAACTACTTCAATGCACATTATATGCGCACTTACAAATTTACAAAAGTTGTAATTGAGGCAAAATATCAAGCAACTAACCAACACAAGTTCATATCATTTGATTTGTCAGTATGACAAGCTTCCAGGAATTCTGTAGCATTTTTGGATTTGGCTAAAATATCAACAGTTTCTCAAGTGAAATTGTAATTGATTTTTTTTTAATGTGTTGAGAGGTTAAAAGGTTTTCACCATGTCTTCTTGACTGCCAGTTGATGCTCATGAATGAGTTCTGCTAATCTTCTATCACTTTGTCCTTACATAGTAGCTATTATAATCCTTAACTGTAGGTTGTAAATTTTTTCTTCTGTAGTCTTTAGGTCACTTAAGATATTTTGGAGAGATTTTGTTGATCTGCATATTACAGTAACAACAAAAAACTGTAGTAATGTATTGGTTATCTCATAGTTAAAAGGTAGCATGGTAATGGCCCATGGCCCATAGATTTGGCATCCCTGTTCTAGTCCAACCCCCTGCTCAGGCAGGAAACCCTATACCATTTCAGACAAATGGTTGTCCAGTCTGTTCTTAAAAACTTCCAGTGTTGGAGCACTCATAACTTCTGGAGGCAAGTTGTTCCACAGATTAATTGTTCTAACTGTCAGGAAATTTCTGCTTAGTTCTAGGTTGCTTCTCTCTTTGATTAGTTTCTGTCTATTGCTTCTTGTCCTTCCTTCAGGTGCTTTGGAGAATAGCTTGACTCTCTCTTCTTTCTGGCAACCCCTGAGATATTGGAACACTGCTATCATGTTACTCCTTGTCCTTCTCTTCATTAAACTAAACGTACCCAATTCCAGCAACCATTCTTTATGTTTTAGCCTCCAGTCCCCTGATCTTCTTTGTTGCTCTTCCCTGTACTCTTCCTAGGCACTTTCTGACACTAAAGTTTAGTAGTAGGGAAACAGCCTGTGTTCCTGTTTATGTATATATAACTTTCATTCTCCTTTCTTGCACATTAAATGACAGTTTCAGCTGTTTTGCCTACCTATGATAATTTTAAGAACTAGGAGCAGTAATCCTTTTGCCATATATTAATGCAGCAGCTTTTGTAACAATTGGTTGAATAACCCCCTACATCAGATAATAAAAAGCTGCATGCCTTTTCTCCATATTTAAACAATGTTATCTATTTCTAATTACAGCAGTAGTCAGGAAAGGAGCAAAACAAAAAAAAATGGGACAATGTATCAACTTCTAGTGGTATCACAGCATAGCTTTGATTGTTACAAGTGTGATAATGAGGCTACTTGGCATGCAAATAGACATATGTAGAACATTCCCTTACAGTTATTATTTGTTAAAAGATAGATCAGTATTATTATCCAAATGTTGCAAATAAAGATGATAGAATAAAGCTGTCAGAATAACCTATCCAAAGCTCCTAAATAAGGAGATAAGGACTTCTGGGAGAGACAGACAGACAGACAGACAGTCTTGTAGTCTCAGATATGTTGGGAATACTAGCTAGGGATATATTTATATCAACAAACATTCTCTAAGTCTGGTATTCTCAGGTATATTGGGAATATATATACACTCACCCACACACATCAGTTGTGTAATGAAACATAACAATCACCGCCCGCAGTAAGCACTCAGCGCGTAACCACATGACCAATCACAAGCCGAGCAGTGCAACAAGCCAAGTAGTGCCATTACAATCAGTGTGGACGAAGTATGCATGTATTGGACTTGACAAACAAGCAGCCTGCATGCACCATTTTAATGATTTTGCCGCCGACCTGCTACACTCAACAGGGCAATTCAAGTCCATGTGGACCAAACATCGAATTTTCAAAAGTTACTTTTAAAACTTGGAAAATCCGTCGAAAAAAGGTGCTGGAACTCTGTTCTGATGCGTTCTATGACAAAAAGAAGCACTGTGTACGCACGCATGCACGCACGCACACACACACACACACACACACACACACACTCTCCTAGCTAGTATTCCCAACATACCTGAGAATATCAGACTTAGAGAATGTTTATTGATTGACTGATTACTTTTTCAGTGGAGGACTTGATAACAGATTGTCATAAAGCAAATTCGCAGACTGTCAGGTCCTAACCCACTCAGGCCTTTTAATCCAGCAAATTTGATGGATTTTTAAAAACAAGGCTATTTTTTTCTTACCAAATGTGCCCGTGTCATCACAACGTAATAATAGGAACATTTTATTCATAGTGCTTTTGTTCTGCCTCCCAGTCCATTCAACTAGGTAGAAGTTGCTGGCTTGTTCATTTTTGCATCGTCCAGCAAGCATCATGGAATATTGGAGCCTGGTTTTTAAAGTATTCTGAAATTGAATTCAAACAGAAGAAAAGTAGAACTGTAAAAATTGGCAACCTTTTATATTATAATATGAATAGGATTTAATTTCTATGGAAGTTGGACTATTGACTAGTCTCTCAGTGGCAAAGTATTTATTTAAAATGTCCACCCTACTTTTTTAAGTTTGCAAAAATAATAGGTTATCATATAAATGAAGTGCATAAAGCATTTTTGTTCTTTTGTCTGACCCATTCAACTATTACAGCCGGTTGATTTTCAAAATGGGGGATCTTCCATAAGGAAGCTTAGTACTTGTCATTCTACTAATGATTTTAAAGAAACATATATTCCTAATATCATTTATAATATTGCATTGCTATATCTGCAAAATCTAGTTATGCTCTGGTTTTTGGGATATTCAGGTGGTTTCTGTGCTTTAAAGTCTATGAATGTTGACTTTCAATGAAATGTTGTATATTGTGTTTTGAATTTTGAGCAAACATGTTGGAGATACAGCAGATTTAAATAGCCTTTGCAAGAGGAAACCTGAGTGGAAATTGGGTCTGGTAAATATATAGCTTTGATAAGCAGACACAAAAGGTAATCTATTGCTCAGAATCAAATATTTCTAGAAGATAGAATAATTTAGAGGGGGGGGAAATCCATTGTGTTCTCTTGGACCACTGGGTACTGTTGAGGAGAGAGAGATAACAGAGTTCATATCGCAGAATCCAATTTGGGTCAGTCGCCAGGACCAGAGGTTTTTGTCTTCCGAGCTTTTGGATTCACGCTGGAGCCCATCTTCAGGAAACATCTCTCTAGCAGAAGGTGTGCTGTTCTGAGTGTGGTATTTATATGATGCCTGTTATATGTGGCTTTTTAAGATCTTGATTGGGGTGTATTGATGGCTGGCTATTAAGTTGTTGGCTGTCATTTGTTTTGCTGCCTAGCCCTGGCCTTCTAAGTACTTGATAAGCTGGTGGTAAATCAGCACTCATGATGACTGATGAGGGGCCCATTTTCCAGGCTTCAATCACTTCCCTGTTGTTTTTGTGCCTGCTCATCCAACAATCTTAGTAGCTGCAAAATTGAATGTATGTCCTTGTTCATTGCAGTGTGAGGCTACCAATAAGTTCAAGTCTCCTTGTCTGATTGCTCACTTGTGTTCTTGCAATCTGGTGGTTAGCTTCCTCCCCATCCATCGTACATAGTCCCAGGGGCAGAGATTATTTTTTCCATTCTCTTGCCATGTGCATCTCTCATATTTGTGATCTTGGTTTCCTTGATTCTGGACTGTGCTGTGTTTGACCATGCATTTGGATTTCAGACTTGTTTGTGGATTTTGGACTCATTCCTTGGACTTTGAACTAAACCTGGATTGCAGATTTTGTCGACTCTTGCTTTTGCTTTCGAATCCGGTACCCTTGTGCCTAGACTGAGCATTGCTGGCTTCAATAGGGCTTTGTTTTGAGTGCAAGTGGAACCAGGGTAATGAAATTAAGGGCTTGGACCATCAATAAGGTCCTTAAAACCCTTGTGCATATTGTGCATGTGGACTGAAACAGGACAGAAGCATAGTTTCTCTTAGGATCTTACACTTTGTTTTTATGCTTTGTTAAGATCAACATGCATTGTGCTTACTACAATCCCATGGTCAATTGAAGTAATCATTCTACCAGAAAAGAAGAGCAGACTAATTTGGCATGATAAATCCATGTCAGCTTCTGCAAAATAATGCATTTTTTTTCTAACTGCTCACAACTCATTCCTTAATCAGCTATTCCAAAGTTTTGCCCACTGTTAATGTGTAGTTACTTGAGTCCCCATTTTGAAGATAAGGTATTTGCCCTTCTCCAATCTTCTGGCATTATATTCATCTCAAAGGTCACAGAAAAGGCTTTGAGATAGTACAGCCACAAATTCCTTCAAGTCTCATGAATATAATTAGTCTAGTCTAGAACTTCATTAATGGTAGCCAGATACTCCCTAACCATTGCTTTACTTGAGTTTCCACTCTCTGCTTGTATCAATTAGAAGTAGTCCTCAACTTATGACTGGTCATTTAGTGTCTCTTTGAAATTGTAACAGATCCCAAAATAGATTCAAAGTTCCAGTGGTCCACATTTATAGCTGTTTGCAGCATCCCATGGTAACGTGACTGATTAACAATGCTTTTGCTGCAAACTGGCATCTACTTCCGTTTTTTTGGCAAAAAGTACCCAGTGCAAACAATGGGTTTGCTTTATGGTCATTATATTTGCTTAACAATTACTGCAAAAAATGGTAAAACGAGGTACAATCAGGTGTTGTCCTGTTTAATGATCGTCACATTGTCACAATTGCGGGCTCAATTACAATCATACATCGAGGATTAACTATATTCAGTTTAGTTCCATCTGAACACATTTCATTGTAAGATATATCTTAAAAATATGTTGGCACTTCAACATGTGCAAAATTTAAGGTATTAGTTTGATTGACTTACCTAGATGAAAACATGTTTTTTAATAAACTGAATTCTCTTTCTAGCTGCGATCAAATCATCCTTATAGCTCTTAATTATATGAGGTTCAGTTATCTAAAGTAGTATCTCCTCTTAGGTGTTCCTACTCATATGTTAAAACCTTCAGAGAAGCTCTTTTAAGCAACATGGAGAAAAAGATCTCTGTGCTAACATCTTTATTTAGAAATGCCTTCTAAAGAAAAGGCGATAGGTGTAGATTTTACTTGCACTCATTTTTCCCCAGTGTATTCCAAAACTTTTCAATTATTTTTGCGTTGTTTGATAATTTTTATGCCTGTTTGTATTTTTATACAATACTTATTTTTGAAACAATAATTACAACAATCCTGAGATCTTGTAGATGAAAAGTGTTTTTTTTTAAAAGAAAATATTATGCATTTTTAAAACTAGAAAGCAAATGGAATACTTTGGATCTGTTGTTGACAATAGTCTAATTGAACTAGTACAATGCAATATGTATGGGGCAGCTTTATAAATAATTTGACACTGCATTTGGCCTAAAATAGGACTACAGGTATTTACTGGAATTTGGCATTTTGATTTATTATCAAATCAAAGCTGCACTGGCTTCCAGTCCTTTTCAGGTCCAATTTAAAATACAGGCTATCTCTGTTTCAAACTCTCTGAGATTGCTTTCCATATTTTTATTTTTTTTTGTATTTATTATATTCTAGTTTAATGTTCTTAATTTTAAATTTGCATTTCAAGAATTATTTTTTGCAAGCTGGGTAAATAATAGAGTTTCTTACAATTTTCATAATAAAATAAAATTCTCTAAAGTTTAAAACTTGTTTCTGGACTACACCAAAATAAATAATGAGGTGAATCACATAATGATCCATCGCACCAGGAAAAAATCCTGCATATAGATCAGTGGTTCTCAACCTGTGGGTCGGGACCCCATTTGGGGTCGAACGACCATTTCATGGGGGTCGCCAAACAAAGCTGTCCGCCATTTTTTCCCCTTTTCTTTGGCCACGCCCCTATAAGTGGTTGAGGGTCACCACAACATGGGGAACTGTATTATGGGGTTGCGGCATTAGAAAAGTTGAGAACCACTGATATAGATCATCATAATATTCTTCCTCACTTATTAATCACTGTATGTTGGGATTTTTAATGACATTTTTATATGATGGTACATTTTGTGCCCATCTGTGATTAAATCAAAATATTATATTGTTGCTAACAGAGCAGGCATTCCCTTCAACAGCAGAAATGTTTTAGAAAAATATGAATTATGAAATTATGAAAAAATGAGTAATGCTCTCTATCAGTCTTTTTCTTGGATAATTGAGGTGCTTTTAAAGAGATAATTCATGTGATAATTTCAAGACAGCAAAACTTAATCTCATAGTATTATGATTAGTAAGGCCTTTGTATGAGTCATATTAGATAGTTTGTTTATACTACTGCCTTTTACTAGAAAGAAACAGGGAGTGAAATATGTTATTACATATCAATTTGGTTTAAAAATCATTACATTTGAGCATATTTTAAATGTGTCTTTTAAAAAAATGCATACATGTGCTCAATGTCACATTAAGTACTCAATTATTGTTTACAGGTGTGTCTTATAGTTTCTTCATTGGGTGGAGCAGAGGTTTATTTCCTGTCTTTTGTTTATTTTGAAATGATCATGATCTTTTCCACTGCCTTTGCTTCCCTCTAATTATTTTTATGCCACTCTCTAATACCCAGGTAATTGTGTCCCATTTGGAGTAATAGGCAATGTTTCCAATTAGTGAGAAAATATCAGAAACAGGAGGCAGCCCAGCCCTGTTATCTCTTTTTACCTCATTGTACTAACTTTTTGCAACATGAAGGGGGGGGGAGCTAGAATTTGGTGGGAAAATGGCAAAGCTGCTCTTCTACTCAGCAGGGGAGTATGGAAGAAGCCAAGGCACCAGAGTGCTTTAGCTTCTGGAAATATGGAGAAATTCCAGAAGCAGGAAATATATTGTGATGGACTTTCCATTGCTGAGTTACACTTGCAAAGGAAATACTCTATTGAGACAGTGTCACTGCAGCATGTATTCTAGATCAGGATTAATTGGCCAGTTTCCTAAAATGACCAGAAATCTCACAGCTTCCGAGGTTGGTAAAATTAGGACCCAGATTTTGGTGGCATTATTGTGCCTCTCTAAGCATATAAACTGCTTAGAGAGGGCTGTAAAGGAGGGGTCCCCAACCTTTCTGGGTTGGTGGACCAGTGGGAAAGGGAGGACAGGCACCTTTATGCATGCACGTGCACACACACAAATGTGGCTACGCACACATGTGCCGCGAGTATGTGTGCTCCGGAAATGGGGCTGCTAGCACCGGCGTGACGGTTGCAATGAGGCTAGTGCTGGCATGAGGGTCAATGCAAGGCTAGTGCCAGCATGGGAATCACAGCTCATAGCAAGGCTAGCACCGCCACAAGGGGAGGTGAATGCATGTACACAGGCACGTGCACTGGCCAGCCACTCACACGGCCCAGTGGCCAAGAGGCCATGGCCCGATAGTGGGCCGCAGCCCATAGGTTGGGACCTCTGCTGTAAGGCACTATGAAGCAGTGTAAAAATCTAAGTGTTCAGGAGCCATGGTGGCGCAGTGGTTAGAATGCAGTATTGCAGGCTAATTCTGCTGACTTCCAGGGGTTCAATCCACACTGGCTCAAGGTTGACTCAGCCTTCCATCCTTCCAAAGTTGGTAAAATGAGGACCCAGATTGTTGGGGGAAATATGCTGACTCTGTAAAACTCTTAGAAAGGACGATAAAGCACTGTGAAACTATATAATTCTACTGTTAGGATGTATGAAGGTAATTCCCAGTCTTAGATTGATGTATATTTTTTTTGTAAGTGCAAGGCAGTTTCTGATGCACAGAGAGTTATTTTGACCTCATTAACTAGAGTTTACCCCCATGGAAATTTCTTTAGTTAATAACATAAGAGGTACCTGCAAACAGCTTCCAAAATAAATCAGAGATCATTGCTTAGTAGTGCCGATTCATTTGCTGCATGTGCATTATATTACATGTGGTCCTCAACTTACAACCACAATTGAAACTGAAATTTTGGTCACTAAGCAATGTGGTTATAAAGGGAAACATCACATGACCACATTGCTTAGTGATTGCACTTCCAGCAATCCCGGTTTCCATCATTAAGAGAATTTACTGGTTTTTAGCTGAGGACCCATCTCAATCTAAGCCATTTCAGACTTGGTCTCTCCTCTGTAAAGGGAGGCACTGCCCCCCCCCCATTTTTCTCCAGCACAAGAGATGGAGAATCCACCAATGGGTTCTTAAGACCAAGTCAGCCAAACTTGCCACGCCCCCTGTTGCTAGGAGAACCCAGTCTTGACTTGGTCTCCAGCTCTAAGAGACGTGACAGGTTTGGCTCTCAAAAGTCTTGACAGGTAGTGAGTCTATCCCATTAGATGATTCTTCATTTCCTCACCTCCAAAACTATCTCAGCAGCGCTGGGAACATCGCTGCTCCAGATAGTCCATTGGAAATCTGAGGGGGGTGGTTTCCCTTCCCCTTCTCCTCACCCCAGGGCTCTGGGGACTATTGCTGAGGCTTCAGCCTTCGTTCTCCTTCTCCCTTCAGTGCTTCAGCGCTGGGATTAGCGCTGCAGGTCGTATTGCTGAGGCTTCAGTTGTCTTCTCCCAATCTGTCTTCCTAAGTGGCTTCAGTGCAAATCTCTCCTCGGCCTTCCAGAAAGACACACGAGGCCCTTGGCTTCCACTTCATCCCTTCTCGCCTCGTTTGTCGTGGCCGCCATTTTGGCTGCTGTGAATGGGCCACACAATCCTTAGATCTCCGGATAGAGAGATAGAGACTCTGGGGAATTTTCTTAATTAGCTTCTTTCCCTCAGCCCTCGTGTTATCTGCGCCAGCGCTGCATTCAGTGCTGCAACTCGATTCTTCCCTCAGCTGCCCAGGGAAGCTGCACAAGGCTCCTTGGCCTCCGTCAATCTCCAAAACCGTTGGACAGTCGCGGCCTCCATTTTGGTTGCTGCGAAAAAAGCCGCGGCTGCCAACAGAAGCTCTGAGGGGGGAGGGGGGTTTCTTTCAAGAGTTGCTGCCCCAAATGCTGTCCTCAGCTCATTCAGAGCGGGGGAAAGGCTCACGCGCCCACCACAGGGCTATTGGCTACCGTTTCTATTCTGGGTGATCGGGGCAGCCGCCATCTTGTCTGCGCCTGAGGGGAATGTTCAGCCTTTTGGCCTCCTCTTGCCATCTCAAGTCACTTCTCCAGCGCGGTCATCCTTTTTGTCGCTGCTAGTCTAGCCTGTCCGGTTTGTTACCGCTTTGCATTGGGGGCTCCACATAGGCCTCATTAGGCCCAGCCTCTACCTAGCCTTCAACGGCCGCCATTTGAGCACGTGAAGGTGGCCAGGAAAGCAGTCCACACAGACCGCCTACGCGCTGTACCCTAGGCTAAGGTTTTCGTCAAACACAGACTCGGATTCAGGCCCCTCTGTGCCCAACCTTGGGCCAAACTGGTTCAGTATTGGCCTGCCACCTAAGGTCTACTGGGAGGTGCCAGATAGCTGGCACCATACTGTGCTTTGGCCTCTGCCACATATAAGAAGAACGTGACCGGATTCTGAAGGGGCACTGTTTTACCAGTCAAGTGACCAGGGGAGCAGTCCACAGTTTCCTGTTCCAACTACTCTAACCACCAACCGATCCCTTGCCAGAGTTCCCTCTCAGTACTCCTGAGATAGCTCACCCCAGGATGGAGGACTACACGGTGTCCCAGCCTACGGCCACCGCCTCCCCATCCACAAGCCAAGAAAGGCACAAATCCTCCAAACAGGAGGCAGCAGGCAGGATCAAGGATAAGGCGAAGGCCATCCTCAAAAAGCCTTCCAAATTGGTGGAGAAGCAGGCCAGCAGGAGGCACCAGGCTCTGGAGAAGGAGTTCTCCAGAGCGCAGAGGCAGGCCAGGGCAGAGGTGGAACAGGCAGGGGTCCCAGACTTTGACCTTCCTCTGGGATCCTCAACCTCAGCCCAGGGGGTGTGGTCTCTGAAGGAGACTCCCACCGCACACTTTCCCCCTTCCGAGGCAGCTCGTGACACAAGAGTCCACCGAACTGCATTTCCCTCATGGATTTTGCACTCGGGTCCAGAAGCCACATTTACCCCTACAGCCACCGGACTCAAGGGGGTTGAACCTGAAAATATCCCTTCTGAGGGTCGACTTGAAGCTCTGATCTCTTGGGCGGTGGACCGAGCACTCGCTGCTCGGTCGTATCGCATGCCGGACCAGAAGCTATCTCACCCGTACCTCCATCTTCTTCAATCAGGGGCTTCCGGATATCATGGTCCCTCCTTACCTTCCCGTTCCTTGTATAGTGGGGCCTCTTCCCCGGCGGAGTACAACCAGCCGGACTTCCCATGGTGGGGGAGGAGGAGGATCCCCCTTCGGACCCTTCTCCACCTGGAGGTCTCCTCAACCCAGCCCTTTTCTTGCTGCTGCTACACAAGGCTAGCACGATGGCCAACATAGGGCCCAGTCGGGTTCCCCAACCGGACCCCCCGTCTGGTTCAGACCTGAATCCAGTATTCTTTGAAACAGTTGCAGCTCAACATCACGTCCCTTGCCCATCTCTCTTTCTGAACGCTGTTCAGAAACAATGGGTTTCACCGGGGACCTTTCCCTCTCTGGGAGAAACGGACAAAAAGCTATTCAGTACTGCACCATATTTAACTGATGCTCTGGATGTACCAAAGATAGATGAAGCCTTTGCCCCTCTCTTGTCCTCGTCTGCGGTGTCGGGAGATATGGTCGAGATGCTAAAGACGGAGGACAGGAGATGGGAACTGGCCTTCCGCAGAACTCATCACCTGTTTGGAGAGGCCCTGGATCCTTATTTGACAGAGAATAAGGACAAGTGGAATGTCATGTCCCACCTCAACAGGTGGACTGATAAGCGCACTAACCCTTAGGCACGCAGGCAGTCCTTTCGGCCAGGAACAGGCTCGAGAGCCTCACAGCCTCCCTGCCCCTTCATGGCCAGACAGGACCGTCCGTACAACAGATCAGGTTTTAGACCCAGGCAACAACAACAGAACAAGCAGCCCTTTCGAGGGGGAGGCCGCACTTTCAGGCGATCTAAGTGACTCTCAGGCTGTCCCTCCCATAGGTGGCAGGCTATCCCTCTTTTTCCATCAGTGGGAGCTCACCACTACAGACTCCTGGGTCCTACAAACCATCCAATTCGGCCTGTCTCTGGATTTTGTGTCCAGCCCTCCAGAGCACTTCATTCCTTGCCCCCAGTCACGGGATTCAATCAAATGGGGTCTTATGCAAGAGGCCATTTGTCATCTTCTAGACATCAGGGCCATAGAACCCGGTGCCAATGGGTCAGCAGGGAAGAGATTCTATTCCATTCTCTTTGTGGTTCCCAAAGCCTCGGGAGGATGGAGGGCGATTCTAGACCTCAAGGGTCTGAATACCCACATTGCATACCGGAAATTCAAAATGCAAACGCTCCAGTCCATCTTAGGGAGTGTCAGGAAAGGAGACTTCCTGACGTCCATAGACCTCACGGAAGCGTATCTCCACATCCCCATCCTTCCTGACCACCGGCGGTTTCTCAGGTTCTGTTATATGGGCCGTCACTTCCAGTACAGGGCCCTCCCGTTTGGTCTCTCTTCAGCTCCCAGAGTGTTCACCAAGATCCTGGCGGTGCTTGCTGCACACCTAAGGCTGGTGCCGGTACGCATTCAATGCTACCTGGATGACATTCTTATCCAGTCGTCCTCCCTTCTGGCATCCTAGTTGGAGCTGAGTTTGTCGATCCAGGTCCTCCAACAGCATGGGTTCTCAGTGGACTTCCTAAAGAGTCAGACAGTTCCCTCGACCCAGCTCGCAAGTCCGAGGCCCTCTTTGTTTCTTTTCACCCTGCCTCTCTGGGACAGAAGCCTCCACTATAGGCAGATGGATCAGGGCTTGCATTGTGGAGGCGTACCAGTCGTTTTCCCTTCCAGCTCCAAGTAATGTCACAGCTCATTCCACTCGCAGTGCTGCGACCTCTGCGGCATGGGCCACTCAGGCATCCATCGAAGAGATTTGTAGGGCCGCGACATGGTCTTCACCTTCCCCATTTGTTAGACATTATAAAATAGACTGCTTTGCTTCCGTGGACGCCTCCTTTGGTTGGAGGGTCCTTCAGCAAGTGGTGTCTGGGGATGCGGACCTGGCCGTATCTATTTCCCTCCCATTGGGACAGTGAGGCTTTGGTATGTCCCATTGGTGGATTCTCCATCTCCTGTGCTGGAGAAGGGGCGTTGTTTTACCTAAACGCCTTTTGTCAGCATGGAGATGGAGAACCCACTCCCACCCTTAGGGTCAGTTAGACCAGGGTTAGGGGTCTGAGAGCCAACTTCTCGGACTGTCGTCAGCCGTTTTCGCCCTCATCAAGACTGGGTTCTCCTAGCAACAGGGGGCGTGGCAAGTTTGGCTGACTTGGTCTCAAGAGCAGGAAGACGGAGTAAACCCATTGGTGGATTCTCCATCTCCATCATTCCCCCCCATCTCTGCTCTTTTGGCTGCCCAGCCTTGCAGGGTTTTAAACAGTCCTAGAACTGCATGACTCTAGGCCTGCTTACCATGCCCTGGGAAAGAGCAGTCGTCCCAGCCCAATCCCTTGCCATACTGCACTCCAACACCTCTGCAGTTCATTGCCACAGCTGACGTTCCTTGATATCTTCTTGCTGCTACTGTTGAGGTATGCCTGGCCCATATGGTTGCTAGGTCATATGAGTCTGGTTTCATGCAGCAAAAGAGGGGGGGGGGGGAAGTATACAGCAATTTAAGAGGCCCACAGCATGTTAAAATGTCCCCTTTCACTATGCTATTCTCAGCTGTACATGGCTGGATTCGTGCTGCAGAAAAGGAAAAAAAATAGCTGTTGGTACGTTCCAGCTCAGGGAAGGACAGCTCTGTGTTTTTGATTCCTTTTTCGGCAGCTGAAGCCAGCCCTATAAAGATCAGCAACAGTTGGGCATGCCTCATCAGCAATGGGAGCAAGAAGATGGCAGAGGTCAGCTGGGCTGGCAGAGTGCAGCATGGCAGGGGGGACTGAAAGGATGTAGATAAGGGGAAGATAGGCGGGTGGGAAGTTGCAGCGCCTTGTAATCGAAAATATGGGCAAGTTGCCAAGTGTCTGAATTTTGATCACATGACTGCAGGGGTGCTGCAGTGGCTGTAACTTCAGGCATGGGTTGCAAGTTGTTTCTTCATTCAGTAACTTTGAATGGTCACTGAACAAATGACTGTAAGTCAAGGACTTCTTGTATTCAATTTGTTGGACACATTCCCACTGATATGAGCAGGTTTGGTGGTATACAAAGCCTCCTGGGACAAAGATGTTAACTTTGATTGGAGGCAAACAGATGGTCTATAACAGACATGTCAAACTCACAATGTCATGTGACATCGCACAACATATCGGAGCTTTTTCGCCATTGCAGGAAATGGGGTGGGCGTGGTTTCCCCATGACGCATCCGGCCCATGGGCCAGCAGTTTATGACACCCCTGATCTATAATCATCAAAGTTCTTGCAAGTTTATAAATCATACAAAAAGACAACGCTGTTGATAGGGCTGAACAAAAAGGAACAGTGGAATTTTTTTCCAAATAAATAGAGGAACCAATTGTTTGATAAGCTGGACTGTCTCAGCTCCCAATTACCTGTTTCCAACCTTTTTATACAACCATAAAAAGGTACAGCATTAGCTTATTTTTCTGAAACAAAATCATTTTTAGCTCTTCTTACCCTGCTTTCCCAGGATAGGGATAGATGAAAAACCGAAATTGCTCAGTGCCTTTTGGAGAATTGCTGCTGTAGTACTTCTCTGAAGAAACATTATTACTCCTGGTTAATTCATAGCCCGATAGTGCTATTCTTTAGTAGTAGAGTTTCAAAGATAAAGGTGCTGGCTGAAAAGGTTTTATACGACAACTCTCTTTTCAGTTCTAGCTGACCTGATTGCTGTAGGCTCAGCAGAATTAGCTGTAAGGGGTTCTACTTTATCCTTCATTCCTATAAGTCAGGGCTTTTCAACCTTTTCACCCATTGTACCACTTTTAGGATATGGCAACATCCGAGTACCATCAGTCGCCTAGCAAGGTGTCAAAAACTTGATGAAGTACAGGTAGTCCTCGACTTATAACAGTTTGCTTAGTGACTGTTTGAAGTTACAGTGGCACTGAAAAAAGTGCCCCCCAAGCCACAGTTGAGCAAGACACCTGCCTGCCCACCCGGCCACGCTCTTCCTCCTGTCCGAGGGTTTCATTGTTGTGAGCATTTCTGTTGAGGATTGGCAGCGGAGGTGGGGTGGAGGGTGTTTGGTTTTTATTCCCCCGTCTGATGGGTGGTTGCAGCAGGTTTTGGTCACTTCACATGACCCTGGGACGCTGTGACCGTCATAAATATGAATCAGTTGCCAAGCATCTGAATGTAAATCACAAGACCCTGGAGATGCTGCAACATTCCAGCTGATCAGCGCTTCTTCAGGGCTCAGCAGAAGCACCAGGATCAGTGCCGAGCTCCAGTTGGTGCCTGACAGCCCTACAGCTCCAGCCATCTCTCGCTCAGGCTTGTGCGGTGCTGCCACCAGTTCAGCTCATTCCCCTCCCCCGCTACCACTTTTCTAAGATGGTCGCGTACCACCTGCCAGGTGCCAATGTACCACAGGTAGTACCCGTACCACTGGTTGAAAAGCCCTGCTATAAGTTGGTAAATAAGTATAATTATGTAGTAAATAAGTATAAGCAAATAAGTAAAAGCATAAGTTTACCTGAATAATCCCATGGGGCAAAATGGAACATTTCAATACCTGCTGGATTATACTTCATCTCTTTAAAGCTTCTTAACTGTTGCTCCAGTTTAGGGAACTACAGAAAAAAGTGGTTGCAAGATGATATTCGGCAATTCTAGCCACATTCCCATTTTGTTAGGATTCAGTATCACTTTCTTGGCCTTTATCAGCTCATCACTGGTTCAGATGCTGGTTCACAACATACACATCCTGTTCACCCTGATCCATAGTGTATGTTATAGAGAAGAATTGTAACATCAATAACATCAGGTAATTGGGAACAAATGAGGGCTCCGAGTAGCTTAAATAGCTTTCAGGCTGCAAAAATCATATAAACATATATTGTTAAATTATCGCTAGAAGTACGAGTAGCGTCCCAGCCCCAATTAACAAAGCCAATCTAGGAAGATATTGTAATTATGAAGAGATGCATGCATGCATGTATGTATAAGTTTGTGTATGAATGTGTACACATGCATACAGCATGATAATTACAATTCTTATATATTGAAATATTTATGAATAACTTATTTCCAACTTAATAATTTTCTTTTATAATAACAATGCTTTTTTGTTGAAAATATCTCTGTGACCTAAGATGTGAGGATTTTTCACTTGGGTGCACTACTCTGTTGTTAAACTTTATCTCAACACACCAACATATCGTATGTTAGTCTGAGTGTTATTCTAAGAATCAAGGGGAAGTCAAGGAAATGAACAGGACAGTGACAGTATTTACAATACAGCCATGTCTTTCTGATATGCATAAACATGAGTACCACAAAACAAAAAAGGAGGAAATGATTCATGATATATAGTAATGGCTCAGCATGTAATGGGATGGAAAATTAGTGTATAAATAGCTTTCTGATTTATCAAAGATGTAGAACAGTCATATCTTTTGCAGGCAGTGGATATATACCGTAGTATATTGCCATGTTATAAATAGTTTGAAAAACTAGAATTAATAACTTCCAAACCAGGAGAAAATTCATTTGCTATAATTTAATACAATTTGCTTTTATAATCTTAATTTGGCTTTTATAAGCTGCCCAGAGTTGGTTAGAGTGGGCAGCCATAAAAAAAATAATAAAATCATCATCATCATCATAACTGTCGTCATCATTATCATCAAAAAGAAAGATATCAGACCCCTTCACTGTTGTCAATTTTGTTATGCTGCAGCCTGATTCTGTAGTTATTGAAATTTATTTTTTTCTCATTGATCTGCACTCAGGACCCCATAATGACAAAGTGAAAACAGAATTTTAGAAATATCCGTAAGTTTATTAAAAAGAAAAACCTGAAATATCACATTGGCATAAGTATTCAGACCCTTTGTAACAATATGTGAAATTTAGCTCTGGTGCCTGCCATTTCTCTTGATCATTGCAGGCATGTCAACTGTAGCATCAGGCTGCAGCATAACAAAATTAACAAAAGTGAAAGTTGTCTGAATACTTTCTGAAGTACTGTAAATGGCTGTAATAGTTGTTTCTAACAATGTTAGTACACCATAAAATGAGAATTGCTGTAACCAAATTTCTCTTCTGCTTAAATGCAAAATCTGAAGTATCAGAAAGGACCTTGGACTTTTAAAAACTTGATGTCAACCCTGCTAATATTGAATATTCTTGCTTTGACAATATATGCAGAACTGTCTGGTATTTTTAGAGTTAAATCAGGTGATAGAGAAAGGGGAGGGGAATATAAAGAAAGCCCGGGGAAAAAGAAACGGAAGTGAATCTTTGCCCTCCAAGTTAATTGGAAGATGTGAATCATGACCCCAAAATAGGGGAGGGGAAATGCCTGGAATGTTATGTGCAAAGGAAGAAAAATTCAGATCTTAGCATTTCCACCATGCTGTGCTGACATCTCTGTAAAACTAATAAAGGCTTTTTAGGTTAAAAAAATGCCTGAAAGTTCTTTGAAGTGTTTCGTTAATCAGACACATGACACTTGAATTACTAGTTTTACAATTACATGGCACAGCAAGCCATGATTGAACTAAGGAATGACTTAATTTGTCAGGTTTATAAAGGCCTTGATAATTATTGAAAGAATAGAATAGAATAGAATAATTTTATTGTCACTTTGAATATACACTAATTGGCATACATTAAAATGAAATTTCATTGCATACAGCTCTCAGAGAGTCACCAGTTCCAATATACACTACATAAATATGTCAAAAATAAACAAATAAAATACAGAATTATGCATATACCCACATATATTATATGACACAGAGAAACAACAGCCTAGTTCAGATTATATATACATGTGCATGGCGAGAAAAATGAATCTTGTGAGTTTACCAGAAAGATGGCATGGTAACAAAGCTATTACAGAATCGAGTAGTTCTGCTAGAAATACTTTGAAACCTCTCAGAGGGAAGCAATAGAAACAGCCTATAAAGTGTGTGGGGTCTCTAACAATGTTTTGAGCTCTAAGCACATAGTGCTTATAAGCCGCATCCTGAATACCAGGAAGCGAACTTCCTATGATCTTCTTGGCTGTCCTTACCACTTTCTATGGACTTTCTATCTGAGGCACTGCTGCAACCAAACCAGACAGTGATGCAGTTTGATAAAATCGTGCCTCTATAAAAAGTGGCCAGGACAGAAGGAGAAAGATGTGCTCTCCTCATCTGATGCAGGAAATGCAGATGCTGATTTGCACGCTTCACTAAGGATGACGTGTGGAGAGACCAATTCAGATTGTTAGTTATCTGCATCCACAGATATTTAATTCTCCAGCACTGGAGATGGAGAATCCACCAGTGGGTTTGGACTGTGTTCCTGCCCAATCAGATCAAGTCAGCCAAAGTTGCCATGCCTCTCCTGGGCTAGAAGGTCCCAGTCTTGACTTGATCTTGCCCATGAACAGACATGCAAGTTTGGCTCTTAGGCAGGTATAGTCTCCATTGGTGGATTTTCCATCTTTCCTTGACTTTAAATAGTTTTCTGATCAGTGCTGGGCTCAGCACTGAAGTCAGATTGCTGTTTATTTCAACCCCCTTCCTTCCCCTCTTAACCTTAAAGTGAGGCTGGGATCAGCTTCTCTTTCTGTGTTTTGTTGTCTTTCGGTTTCGTTTTCTTCTATCCTCCCTAACCTTCTCTGTTGGATTTCTATTAAGTTCAGTTCCATTTAATAATTCTCCAGGAACAACTATATTTGTCCTTTGCTTTAGTTTCCTTCCCTGATTGGGGTCTGGAACACAGCTCCAAGAGTTATGATTCAAGGGGGGGGGGTGGAAGTGCTAATCAGCAGGCAGGCTCCGGACTCAGAGGCGGATCCAAACTTCATTGAACCGGTAACCACACAACACTGCATACCATGTCCTTCTATGTTTCTGAATGCGATCAGGAAACAGTGGGAATCCCCAGGTACCCTTCCCTTCCCGAGTGGCAGTAATAAAAGACTCTATAACAGTGGTTCTCAACCTGTGGGTCGGGACCCCATTTGGGGTCGAATGACCATTTCATGGGGGTCGCCAAACCATGCTGTCCACCATTTTGTTCCCTTTTCCCTAGCTGTCCTACTCCCTCTTATTGGTGGCCACACCCACTTGGGGGTCATCACAACATGGGGAACTGTATTATGGGGTCACAGCATTAGAAAGGTTGAGAACCACTGCTCTATAACGTGGCCCAGGACTTGGCAGAGGCCCTAGAGGTCCCCAAGGTGGATGAACCCTTGGGACCCCTGGTGTCTCCCACTGCCACTCCTGGGGACATGTCTGATGCCCTAAAGGCAGAAGACCGTAAAAAGGAGCTCACCTTTCGCAAGACACACCAAGCTACAGCTTGGGCTATTAGGGCAGCTACATCGGCCTCTTTCTTCAATAGGTCTGCTCTCCGCTGGCTGAGACAGCTCCAGGCCAGAATTCCAGTGGAAGATATCCAAACCCACCAGGATTTGAGCAAGATGGTGGCAGCAACAGAATATGCTTCCGATGCAACACTGCAGGTGGCCAGATTTTCAGCCAGGGCTATGGCTTCCAATGTTACTGGTCGTCATATGCTTTGGCTGTCAGCAGCCCCTTACCAGGGGGGGAAGCTGTTTGGGGAAGCTTTAGATCCTTACCTTACAGAGAATAAGGATAAGCGTAAGGTCCTCAATCACCTTATTAAACATCCGGACAAAAGATCCAACACATACTCACGGAGGCAGTCCTTTCGTTCAGGGACTAGGTCCACTTATTCCTATCCGCCCAGCTCCTTTCCTGTTAGACAGGGCAGACAATCGGACAGAACGGGCTCTAAGCCCAGACAACAATTTCAGGGCAAACGGCCCTTTCGTGGGAGCGGTCAGCCCTTCCGTCATTCCAGTTGACTCTCCGATGGTCCCTCCCATAGGTGGCAGACTTTCTCTTTTTGCCAGCCAGTGGGAGGTCACCACCACAGATGCATGGGTGTTGAACATGGTTCGTCGTGGGCTCTCCCTAGAATTCCTCACCTACCCTCCAAATCGCTTCCTCTCTTGTTCCCTATCAAGGAATCTCACAAAGAAAAGGTTGATGTAACAGGCCATTCAGCATCTCGTAAATATAAGGGCCATAGAACCGGTACCGTTGGATCAGAGAGGTCGGGGATTCTACTCCATCCTCTTTGTCATTCCCAAGGCCTCGGGAGGATGGAGAGCAATCCTAGATCTAAAAAGACTGAACTGACATCTTGTTTACAGAAAATTCAAGATGCAAACGCTCCAGTCAATTCTCGGAAGCGTAAGAAAAGGAGACTTCCTGATGTCCGTAGACATCACGGAAGTTTATCTTCATATCCCCATCTCTCTCAGCCACCGCCGGTTTCTATGGTTTGCTTACAGGGGCAGACACTACCAATACAGGGCGTTACCTTTTGATCTATCCTCGGCCCCGAGGGTTTTTATCAAAGTCCTCGCTGTGTTAGCAGCTCACCTCTGGATGGTGCCTATCAGGGTCCAGTGTTACCTGGACGACATTCTGATTCAATCATCATCAGGACAAGCTGCTCTGACGGATCTAGAAAGGGTGATCAACCTTCTGCAAAACCACGGGTTTTCAGTGAATTTTTCAAAGAGTCACTTGTCCCCTACAACAAGGCTATTACATCTAGGGACCATCATAGACACGGTCGACTGCTGTGTCTTTCTATCCCAAGAACGTTGGGACAGCATACGTCAGTTGGTCCTACAACTTTGTGGGAGCGGCATGGCAACAATAGCAAGTCTCTCCCAATTATTGGGGAAATTGGTATCAGCCATTGCCATCGTTCCTTGGGCCAGGCTCCATTCCAGGACACTTCAGTGGTTTCTGCTCCCTTTCCAGAGACGGAACCTTAGCTCGTCAATTCGGAAAGTGCGAATTCCACTCAGAGTGTCGCACTCCCTCAGGTGGTGGCTCTCGTCGGCCATACTCAGAGAGTCCTCATTCAAGGAACGAGATTGAATTATTCTGACAACCGACGCCAGTCTATTCGGTTGGGATGCGCACCTACAATCACAGTGGGCCCAAGGCCATTGGTCCTGGTCCGACCTTCGACACAATATAAACTGGTTGGAGCTCAGGGCCATACATCTGGCCCTTCGACACTTTTGCAACTTGGTAGCGAAACATCACATACTGGTCCTCATGGACAACGTTGCGGCCAAGGCCTATGTGAATCGACAAGGGGGCACTCGATCCCGTGCCCTCCTTACCGAGGCTCTCCTTCTGAGTTCTTGGGCGGAGGCAAATTGGCCTCCATCAAGGCAGATCACATTTCAGGGGAGGCAAACACACAAGCGGATCTCCTCAGCAGAACGACGGTGAACCACTCAGAGTGGCGCCTGCACCTGAGGATTTTCAGGGAAATATCCCATAGATTTGGACTTCCGATTCTAGACCTCTTTGCCTCCCTGTCAAACACTCAGGTGCCGAAGTTCTTCTCCCGTTTCCCATGCCTGGGGGCAGAGTGCACGGATGCTCTACGGAGTCCATGGCTGGAGGGTTTACTTTACGCCTTCCCTCCTCTCCCCCTTCTCCCAGCGGTCATACGCAAGATCCTCAGGGAAAGGGCGAAAGTTCTCCTAGTGGCACCGTACTGGCCTCGGAGACTGTGTTTTGCCGACTTAGTGAACCTCTCATTAGCGGATCCGTGGAGGATTCCTCCGGACAGGGTCTCACTCAGTCAAGGGACACTACTTCATCCAGACCCACAGTGGCTACAGTTAGCCATATGGCACTTGAGCGCTCAGTTTTAGCTCAGGAGCACTGCTCGTCTGGAGTCATTTCTATAATCCAGGCCTCCTGTCGGGCCTCTACCAATTGGATTTATGAGGCCACGTGGAGAAATTTCTGTTCATGGTGCTCAAAGCACCACCTGACATTGTCAGATCTGACAATTCCTCACATATTGGACTACCTCCTGGAGGGTCTGGAGAGGGGTCTGGCTCCAAACACACTACGCAGACAAAATTGCTGCTTTGTCCACCATCCTTACCTGCGAATCTGCAATTTCCCTGGGTCACCATCCCTTGATCCGATCATTCATCAAGAGTGCTACCAACACCAAGCCTCCTGTAGTCCACAGATATCCCTCCTGGGAATTACCGAGGGTATTGCGGGCTTTTACCAATCCGCCCTTTGAACCCCTCAAAACACGTGAGTTGAGATTCTTATCACTCAAAGTAGCCTTTTTGGTGGCTATCACCTCCACGCGGTGGATTTCTGAACTAGCCACTCTCTCCACCAGAGATGATTTGTGTATCTTTCACCGTGACCGAGTGGTCCTTCGTCTTGATCCAACCTTTGTTCCAAAGGTAAATTCCTTATTTCACAGGACTCAAGAAATTGTGTTACCAAATTTCTGTCCTAATCCCTCACGTGATCTGGAACGGCAGTGGCATCTGCTGGACGTCCGCAGAGCACTTTGTTATTATATCTCGCGGACAGCTGTCTTCCGCTCTACCGAAGCCCTTTTCATTTCATATCATCCTCCTTCCAGGGGTAGAAAAGTGTCGTCCTCCACGATTGGCAGGTGGATGAGGGCTTGTATTGCGGAGGCGTATAGGGTGGATTAAGTGCCGGTTCCAGGGCACATCACGGCCCATTCCACCCGTAGTGCGGCTACTTCTGCAGCCTGGGCTACTCAAGTGTCCATTGAAGACGTTTGCAGAGCGGCCACATGGTCCTCTCCATCACACTTCGTTAGGCATTACAAAATCGACAGGTTCGCCTTGGTGGAGGCGTCCTTTGGCAGGAGGGTTCTGCAACAGGTACTATCCCAAAGTGCCTCGCTGGGCAGGTCTGATTCCCTCCCTTAGGGACAATTTAGCTTTGGTATGTCCCATTGGTGGATTCTCCATCTCCAGTGCTGGAGAAGGGGCGTTGTCTTACCTGAACACCTTTTCTCAGCACAGAGATGGAGAATCCACTCCCACCCTAGTAGGTTATTAGGCCTAGCTTTACATTTATGAGCCAACACGTCTTGCTGTCAGTCATGGCTTCGTCTTTGTCAAGACTGGGACCTTCTAACCCAGGAGAGGCGTGGCAACTTTGGCTGACTTGATCTGATTGGGCAGGAACACAGTCTAAACTCATTGGTGGATTCTCCATCTCCGTGCTGAGAAAAGGCTTTCAGGTAAGACAACGCCCCTTCTGTTGACCATCTCTACAGTTGCATCCTTCATACTGAGTGGAGTATGACTATGCCGGCTCTTTCTAAAATCTACAGTGATCTCCTTTGTTTTATCAACATTTAGAACCAGGTTACTTTCATAGAACCATTGTTACTTTCAGTCCACCAGAGCCTTCACCTCTTTCCTAAAAGCATCTTCATTGACATCCCGGATAAGACTGGATAAGATGCTGAAACAACTGTTCAGTTGCCGAGAATTAATCCTGCTTGTAGCTCTAGTTAACAATGTAAGATGGCATAGCTGCCTCCCCAAATCATGAATACTTGTAAATGGCAGTGATTATAGATCTCTGAGGTTTTGAGATTTGTATCTGAAATCTTGTAAGATTTGTGATTCTTCGGGATTTTAAATATATTGGGTGGGGGGAAGGAAGAAAAAGAGAATGATAGTGTGTAGTCCCCACTGATGCCATCTATGGGCTTTGGAAGCACTACTAAATGCCACATTGCAAATTCCTACATAAAGTTTAACTAAACATTGTTCTGCCATGCCCATCTAGTCTGCAAATGTCCAATCCATAACTGAATTCCTTGCAGTATTCAGGCAGAAAAATGCTGATACAAGACAAGAAATAATGGATGGAAACTAATCAAGGAGAGAAGCAACCTGGAATTAAGGAGAAACTTCCTAACAGGAAGGACAATTAACCAGTGGGCACTCCATCACTGGAGGTTTTTAAGAAGAGACTGGACAACCACTTGTTTGGGATGGTATGGGTTCTCCTGCTTGAGCTGGACTAGAAGACCTCCAAAGTCCCTTCCAGCTCTCTTCTGATTCTAATTCTAGTAGTAATTCAGAGGACAGCATATGATAATCTGAAATGTAGTTCAGAATATCAGTTTAGGCAACAGTTTTGCAGTACACAATCTCCTTTAGGATCAGAATGCATCACAAAATACGACCATTTTTAAAAGAAATAATGGAACTGATTGAGGATGCGGAGTCATGAAATCCAATAATTTGTGGGAGTAGATAAACATGTCCTGTGAATTATCAACTGAGAACATAAGAATACAGGCAATATAGAAAGAGTTTAATGTTTAGCTGCTCTATTATGAATAGAATTGCAAGTGTGTATGCTTGTCCTGGAAAGCAAATGAAGATATACAGTGACCCTGAGTCAGACAAAACTATTGAAAAAGTCCCTGTTTTCTCAAATACTTTCCATAATTCATACTTTATTTTCATAGACAGACAGATAGACGGATAGATTTCTACTTTCATTTTAGGATTTGAAATACATTTTATTTTCTTTCCCCCACAAATCTAATTAGATGGTGCAGAATAAAATCAAAAAAGTTTTTCGAGCTAGTTATCATTTAAAATTCTAGCCATTTTCTAAAATGAAGTTTTCATCTTCATTTTCCCTTTTTTGGTAGGCTGCACTCTCAAAAAACAAGCATGGACCTGTAGTGCTAAGCCTGAAAAAGATCCATAGAATAATCTCATCTCTTTGTATAAATAGCTTCCTGGTTAGTAGTTTATATTTCTTGTGAAATTATTTTTATATTTTTGGGCACAGTACGAAGTTAAAGAATGCAAAATAGCTTATGTCAGGGCTTTACCTGGATTTGCAAAAAAAAATAAAATAAAATAAAATAAATCTCCCATGTATTTATCAAATTTTGCAGCTGTACTCGCTGCCAAAATTCAAGAAAGCTGGTTTTTTTATTTTTGAAGTTTCTTTTCAGAATATTGGCTTTGCTCAAAAAGTGATTTATTCTGATCCAGAAATAATTAATTTTATCAATGTTGCGTACAGAAGAAGAAAATCTCTAGGTGAGATAGGTGGCATACAAATCAAATGAATGAATAAATGAAATACATACATACATACAGGCATGCATTTTGATATTGCTTCAAGCTGCAGCCATATCATAATGAAATATTCAATAGAGCTTTCATCTGTTCCTGGTTTTACTTTTTGAATATTACTGATGTTCAGAGAATCAACCTATTTGCTTTTATAAATCCCCATTAAGCACTTTCTATTACTATTTTTAAATGGTAAATTTACCAAGCTTTTGCTATAAGCCATGGGCTGCCCAAACCTCTTTGCAAGACCTTTTATTAAACTAAGTAATGATACTGGGATGTATCCAAACTGAATTCAACATAGGTTTTGTTGAAATCTGTGAGACAAGTTAGTCATGATTTAAATTTAATTAAATATATGGCTAGTTGTGCTAATCCTGTTGTCCCATGTGTTTATTTTTATTACTAAGCAATAATCAACACTGTTACTGCTGACAGAACCATCAGTCTGTGGTGCTCATTGTTAGAGATCTTTATTTTGAAATTCTTGACTTAAACTAGGAAAACATTTCCTACTTATATACAGATAGTCCTCAACTTATGACTATTTGTTTAACAATGGTTTGAGGTTATGATGGCCTCAGAAAAAATGCTTTACGACCTGTACTCATATTTACAACTATTGCAATACCCTCATAGTCACATAGTCGCAATTCAAACACTTGACAACCAGCTCTCATTTATGACCAGATGTAGAGCCTTTGTGACCTTTTTTGCCAGTGGTTATAGGAACAGTGGGCTAGCATTAGAAGTATAGGACTGAATGCTGTCTCCCCCCCCCCATCTGTCTCCCCTCCCCTCCATGATTCTCTTTCTTTGAAATTGCATGTTTTTTCAATATTTTGGTATCATTGTTCCCATGATATATAGATTTAATTCAGGAGATATGTGGGCTGGACATACTTCAGAATAGTTTGTGCGTTCTTAGGAAGATGAAATCATTTCGGCCCAGATTTTATGAGTCATGAAAAGAGCCCAAGATTAGAAGACCACTTTATGAATTCAGTCTTTAATTGTGTATGACAAACTTTAAATATTTAGGGACTTTTTAGAATAATCTTCAGTTTAGTACTAGAGGCTATAGCTGTAAAACAACCTAGGAAATCCCCAGTATTTTCTTGGAACAGTTTTGTCAAGGAAATTCTTTGATTGCAGCAATAGGCAGGTCATTGTATTTGGGAAAACTAAGCATACAAGCATATTCTCTGATTATTTACCATGCTTACAACAATTAGTTGGACACATTTTTTTAAATATTAAGGATAAGCTTCTTTGACAATCATGCCTGGTTTGTCTGGGAAATGAGTTATTTTGATTGTAGATGATTTAAATGAAAAACAGTGGAAACTATTCGAACAAGGCAGAGGAAAACTATACAACTGAGCTTTTTGTGCGCAGACTGCTAAGCCATTATTAATCAGCTAGTTAGATTTATATCTGATATTTATGTTGCCTACAGGTGTGTGTGGGTGTGTGGTACGCCAGCAGAATGTCAGTCAATGAGGCGGATGGCCATATAAATTTGTTTTGCGTGTGTGTGTGTGTGTGTGTGTGTGTGTGTGTTATGTGTGTGTGTGCCAAAAAAATTATCTTGCTGGGCTGCTATGCAGCTGCAATAAATAAACAATTAGAGTACAATGTCTAGTACTACTAGACCAGGGGTAGGCAACCTCAGCTCTTTTATGACTCATGAACTTCATCTCCCAGAATTCATGAGTAAGCTGACTCAGGAATTCTGGGAGTTGAAGTCCATGAGTCATAAAAAGAGCCAAGGTTGCCTACCCCTGTACTAGACATTGTAGAGACACTTTTTCATGGAATCAATTGCTTTTTTGTATTTCATGTTAAGGATTGTTTCTCTGAAAACATTAATAAGTAAGGAATGTTAGATTTTTATTGCATTCCTTGCTGTAGCAATTAGTTGTTTTTGGAATGGAGAATTATTTCTGAAGTTGATGTAACTTTCCCATGTCCGTTCATGTATATTAAATTCTTACACTAAAGTGGGAAAATGTATGCTCTTCAAGTATTAATGTAGCACTTTCCTAATAGTTGAGCTAATCTGTAAAGCAAAGAAGTAACTCTTGGATCTGAGGACAGCTGTTAGAAAAATATTAAATTCATCTAATTCCTATGAGATTATAAAACTAGGATATATACTCTGTTCAGGGTGGTCTGGAAGTGGTAGATTATATCTGTTGACTATTCTCAATCAATTACAGATTGATGGTTCTCTGACTAAATGCACAATTTACATATTGAGAATTGGTAAATTTGGTTAATCATTTTACACCCATTTTTATGAAGATGTCAGAAAAAAATAAGCAGATAACCTACTTATTATTTAATAAATCCATCTCTTTTTGAACATTTTGTTTCCATTTAAAAGAAAAGCAAAACCTAGTTCCGTGCTTGCTGTATATTTAAAACTCAGCATGTATGCAACTCAGACAGTGCTGTGCTTTGTAAAATATTGAAACTGACATATTTAATCAGACACTAATAAGGAATAAAGGAAAAGCACTGAACAAGCAAAAGCTATTGTCATGTTCGTTTTTGTGTGGAAATAAAATAGCACATAGTATGGTGAGAGTACTCAGACTTGCTGGACAAGCTATCAACTATTCATTAATTTATTTTAATTTAGAAGGAAGGCTGACCAACTTGCCCTGGAAAAAAATGTAAATCTGTCATAACTATCTGCAAGACCATGGGTAAAATCTGTGTCTATAAGAAACATAATTATGGTTTCAACTTATCAAATTAGCAGAATTGCAGTTTCAAATTAAGATCCTGAAAGCAAAATAAGAAAGTGTTCAGACCAATTATTTATGATGCTTTCTTAAAGAGAAAGTTATTGATAATATCTAACTATATGCACACATATATGGATACAAATATATATGGGAAGAGAGAGACAAACGGAGGCAGAATTGCCGTTTAATTAATGTTACAGTATATGTTGCTATTCTTAACTTTACTTCTAGGACAGGTAAGGGCAATGTGTGGATCTTGTTGAACTCCATTTCCTATCAGTCCTAACCAGCATGATGAGGAATATAGGAAATTCTGTCCAACAGCATCTGCAGGTCCATATATTATGTCCACAGCTTTTCGCTGGTCTACTAATTTAGTCACTTTGTCAATGAATGAAATAAGATTGGTTTGGCATGATCTATTTTTAACAAACCCGTGCTGGCTACTAGTTATAACTTTGTTTCTAGATGTTCACAGATCTGTTTTTTGATTATTTTTTTCCAGTATCTTTCCAGGTATTGATGTCAGGCTGATTGGTCTGTAGTTTCCTGGGTCTGTTGTTTTTTTCCTTTTTTGAAGATGGGAACCACATCAGCTCTTCTCCAATCCTCTGGTAGTTCCCCAGTGCTCCAAGATTTTTTAAAGATATGATATAATGGTTCTGAGATAACATCTGTCAGCTCCTTCAGAACTCTGGGATGTAAGAAGGATAATGTTTTCCAAAGATCTAGAAGTTCCTTGTTTTAATAGTTTCACAATCCTCTAGAACCAGGACCTCTAGGGCTAGGTTGAATTATTATCACTTCTCTAACCTCTTCCCGTAAGGCAAACATAATTTTCTCAATCCATTTAATTTAATAAGATATTCAGAGAATTGTACCATTGGAAAGACTGTTCTATTTTCCTTTACCCACACAGAACAATCAAGTATTGAATATAAATTTCAAAATAAAAATGTTGGAACTCAAACCTGCTATTCTGTAAAATCACAAATTCATCTACAGATTATTGGAGAATGGTAATAATTGAGAATTATTTAAAGTTCCACATAAACCACATGCACTGTCATTTCTCATTTGATTGATGAGATATTGTTGAATTGTATTGCTGTCTACAGATTGATAGTCTACTTTGAATTGAAGCGTATCAGCTAAATTGCTGGAACAGTTCCAAATCTGATTAGATTAACATTGGTGGTTTTTTGGTTTTGTTTTTTTTTGGGTGAGATCAACTCAGTCTGTCACCTTCCCCAAAGTTTGCTTTGATTCTGATATCTTGGGAGTTGTAATCATATATCTAGGGCACTAGGCTGGAGAAAGGTGCACTATGCATAAATTTTCTTATTACCGTATATGCCGCCCTATTAGGCGACCCGCCGTATAAGACGACCCCCGTCTTTATAGCCGGGCCGCATTCCTAGAACGTCGTCTTATACGCCGGAAACGACCAGTATTTCCGGCGTATAAGACGACTCGGCGTATAAGACGACCCCCGTCTTTGGCGCCGATTTCAGCGCTTGCGGAAGTCATCTTATACGCCGGCATTTATGGTACATTATAGGGACTGAACTCTGTACACCAAGTAAATATGTATTATATTTGTAGAGTTCCATGTTACTAAGATATCACCTTAATTCTAAACTCATTCAAGAAAAGTTGTTAATTTGAAAATAGGCTTTATTTTAAGTAGCATACTTTCATTGTCTCACTCTAATGTGACATAACTTGTCCTGATTGAGTGAAGATTGGTACTAATGCCAGTGGCACTTATATGCATGCGTGCTGTAGTGCAAATCTGGACAGTTGTCCTAATAGCAGATATGAAGGCAAATCCTTAGTCTAGACAATGCTTTAGTATATCTAGCATTTTGGTTATGTGCCAAGGAGAAATGGACAGATGTCAACTAAATTACTTGATGGATTCAAATGATAAAACAATAACAGTTTGTACCAATGATGAGGTTCAGAATATACCTAATAGGATAGTAATGCTTTAATCAGGAGTTTTTATTGCTTTGGATTTTTTGTAATAAATATGACAGCATGACATTAGTTTATCTTCTTTCTATAAACTGTAAAAATACTTGATTGACATACAGGAATAAAAAAAAATACTCCAAGTTCTCTGATATTTTTATTCAATTTTATAGATACTTTGATTGATAAAGCTATAAGTGAACGTTCATTAAATATCACGGCTTATTAATGACTAGTTATTTCATCTTTATATACATATCAAATGAGATGGATTTTTTTCAAGTTAAAATACTTAATTCTGAAGCAAATCAGTTCTCTTTTTGTCTCAATATATCTTGTTTTCTTTTGATTTTTATCTGTAAGCCATCCAGAATTTACAATCTCAAAATTGAAATAATAAAGTACAATAAACAGCTATAAATCTGATAAAAGGTAAAGATTTCCCCTGTCCAGTGATGTCTGACTCTGGGGGGGGGGGCATTGATACAGGGAGAATATTGTATAGGGATCTTTGAATTTTATAGGGAGATAAATTGAATGCTAAGTTACATATATTCTTTTCACATTCATTCACGTTCATGCCTTGCAACAGACCGTATACTACATACTGTCTTTCTGTACTTTTTAAAATTCCATAATTTCCTATGTTCAGAAAACTTTCCACCAATTCCCTTACTTTAATTTCATTGTACCAAAAACAACAACTTTCATTAAGATGTACCTACAGGCAATATTTTATGTTAAATGTTATGTTAAATTGAATTTTAGAGAGAAGTAGGGCCAAAGTGGAGGAAAATATAATTAAAAAGTATACATAACTGAATAACTATTCATACTTATTCTCTGCCAGTCGAGGAAAATAAGACAAAGTTAATGATTAAAACATGATCGTGCTATTTGATCGCACCAAAAATAGTTCATCATTCTACTTTTTAGAGAAGTCAGCTACAAGTCCACAAGAAAGCAAATGTATGGTATTCTGCTTTTTGATGTGGTTGGGTATCTTGTCATTTTAGTGAATTCAGCAATTCAGCTTTGCCCACTGTAATGCCTCCAGATGTGTTAGGAAAACAAATGTCCAAAATGCTATTATAGTTTAACAATATGTAAATGATATATTTCTCTTTGTACGGAGTAGTTGGCAATCAGTTTCATTGAAGAACCATGAAGTTGTTGTTGTACAATGGCTCATACAGAAAGGATTTGTTCTTCTACCCTTCCAGCAATGATATGTGAAAACAGGGCACCAGAATGACCATCTTCTCCTTGTGAATATAAACTTTCTCCTCAACATGTTCTATAACTTTGTATCTATTTCAAATATTTTCATTTCTGGGATTCTTTTTCCCACATAGTCTTCAAAGTTGTTACAATTAAAAGTTAAAACATTCAAGAGAATGACATGAATAAAACAAACAGTAATTACAGATTAAATAAAAGGCTATCATTCCTTCTCAGTTCCTATTTAGGTCTAGCAGCCACAGGGCGGTTATAAACTTAAACTAAATCTTCATCCCTTTTGTGCTTTGTTCCCTAATATTTTGAGGTTTTATCTGATATTTCATCATGTTATTTGTCCAATTCTCTTAGCTCTTGTTATGGATTATTCTGAAGCATGTAACGTCATAGGCTGGATAACATTTCTGATAGCATCCTTTGATTTAGGTTGCGGTTTTCAAACTTTACAGTGCCGTGATCTTGAAAATGATACATGGATTTGTGTGACATTTATCACCCCCAAGAATAAAATTAATTATTCCCTTGGAGTTTAAAGTTGGACGAGAAAGGGATATTCCACTGACTTTCAATAGTTAAATTTTAATCTAAATATCCCTCAAGTCCAGATCATGTCATCACTGCCCCATTGTTGTTGTTGTTGTTAATTGCGAAGTCATGTCCGACCCATCACGACCCCATGGACAACGTTCCTCCAGGTCTTCCTGTCCTCTACCACCTTCTGCAGTCCATTTAAGTTCACACCTACTGCTTCAGTGACTCCATCCAGCCATCTCATTCTCTGTCGTCCCCTTCTTCTATTGCCCTCAATCTTTCCCAGCATTAGGCCCTTCTCCAGTGAGTCCTTCCTTCTCATTAGGTGGCCAAAGTATTTGAGTTTCAACTTCAGGATCTGGCCATCTAAAGAGTAGTCGGGGTTGATCTCTTCTAGGACTGACCGGTTTGAACGCCTTGCAGTCCAAGGGACTCGCAGGAGTCTTCTCCAGCACCATAGTTCAAAGGCCTCAATTCTTTGGCGCTCAGCCTTTCTTATGGTCCAACTTTCACAGCCCCATAAGAAAAATCAAATCCAACATATGGCCCATACTGTATTTTAGATCCTGGGTGACTTGGCTCAGGTCCTTGGTTACAATGATGTTCACAAAGCTGTTTGTCTCCCAATACTGTAAATTTGGAGTTACAAACTCGTATAGATTTTTCTGTATGTAGCTATTAAGAAATTACAGCATGAAAACATTTCTGAATATAAATGCTTCAGGATTTTTATTGTTTAAATAAAAGTAAACATTTGTTATTTATTTTGCAGGTGCTAACATCATGTCGGGCCTTTCTGTTAACTTCCCGTATTCCTACCAAGGTAAGGCTGAATTTTACCACTTTTTTCCTGTAATCTAGAGAAGTTCACGTATTTTTAAGATAATATTTTGGTCATAGTCTTGGAATATAATAAGGTGATTGAGAATAGTTAATAGAATACTTCTAAGAGAAAATGCTGTGCATTGTTTCCTCTTTTAGGATTGGAACAAATTTATGCAATCTTCTTGAACATATAGGGGCACACTTTACTTTTTCTTCCTGTTGAATGTGAATTTTTGTGAAGGTATCCACGTGTCTGAAAGATAATTTAACTTCACAATGTTTTTTAAGTTCTAAGCTGTTGATAATATGAAGCAAGAATGACACATGGTGATTTTTCCAAACTGAGATATTTATTGTTTAAGACCTAAAAACAAAAACTTTCTAGACTCTGCTATCTGCATCTACAATATACTGTGTGAACTATTAGGGAGGAGCTGTCTTCATCCTCTTTGTCTCACACATAAGATTGAAACTGAATTGCCTGAGACTGTTGCCACTTAACTCTTCCCTCCCTCCTGGGAATCCACCTCCTTACTACATTCCATCGTAGAAACTAATAAAGGCACATTCAGATTACTGCTTTGCAATGATATAAAATCCAAATGAGTAGAAATCAGTTTTTATTATAGTAGCCTTCTGGGACAATTAACAAATAGTTGTATAAAAATTTATGTAAAGACTATTTCAGATCATATGGCTGGATTATCCCCTTGCTTGATTCTTTAATAAAAAACCCCTCTTGTTCATTTACATATATCAATATTTTAAGTAGGTTCACTAATTAGCGTTATGTCTCTGCAGAATTCTTGAGACATAAGTTATAATTGAGCTTCTCTTTATAATGGCCACCATGGTGGTATTCAGAGTTGAGAGACTTATCCAAACAAAATTCTTTGAAATAATATTCTGCAGTGGAGTTTGGAGATGTATTATTCTACAGGACATGAAGGAAACTGATTCTGAAATCATTTTGATTCTGCTGGCCAGAACCTGTTAGTTCCTTTGTCTTGCGGGCTTTAGCAGATCTGAATGTAAACATTGGGGCACAATGCTGATTTCAGTAGTATTACTTCCTGATCCAATCTTACTGCCATTTTCACTATGAAGACTTGAGAGTTTGCCAATATCTTTCCAGCCTCATTCTGCTCTGTATTCCCAAAACAGGGGATAATAATGGCAATTCATTGTAGAATTTGCCAGGGATGTATTTTTCATTAGTGGGAGTAAGAATGAAATGGGGGCTGACCTACAACATAGTTGATTTCTCATTTTTCTAGAATTGGTTCTATTTACTACTTGAAAATGAGTGGTGTAAAAGAATGTTATGTAGTTTGCTATATACAAGCAGTCCTCAACCTACAACTGATCACTTAGTGACTGTTGAAGTTACAACTGATCCCCAAAAAAGGGACTTACGGCCTGGATTTGAAGTTCAAAGGTCAGGCTCCCTTTGTGGTCACATAACTGAACTTTGGATGCTTGATAACACAGCTGCGTTTATAGCCATTTGCAGCATCCCATGGTCATCTGACCGTGTTTTATGATGGTTTTACCAAAAAATTCACTTCTAGTTTTCAGCCAAACTGCACCCATAGCAAACCATTGATTCACTTAACAACCATGGAGTTCACTTAAAGACTGCCACAAAAACCATTGTAAAATCAGGTTGGTCACATGACCAATGCACTCTGGCACTGTGGACTCTGGCTAACATGTCGCTGGCATACGTCCCTGTTTTTTGCTTTGGCAACAACTACTTCAGAAAAACTAACAAAATGAAATAGGAGTGGCACTTGATTTTCCCTTTCTTAATTATATGCATCATATATAGAAACATTAGTCAGAGTCAGCAGTAGTGGAGTAACATTACCAAAGTTTGAATTGTGGCAAACATGCCAAATTAAACGTGCCACATCAGGAAATAAGAGGATACAATGAGCTTTAAAAATATATTTGGAAATTTAAAATCTGTAAAGTAGTGAATCCTGAAAGGGGGGGGGGAATTGAGCTCCATAGAAAACCGTGATTAACACAAAATAATCTTTAAAAAAACTGACTTGCAGCAAATTTCTATTCAGATACAGAAGAATTTCTTCTTGTTGCAGTGTCGAAGGTGTGAATGTTTTAAATTAGTGGGTTGTCCATTTGAATGCGTTCAATAAGGAGGATCTTATTACAGATAATCCTCAACTTACAACAGTTCATTCACTGACCAAGTTACAACAGCACTGAAAAAAGTGATTTATGACTGTTTTTCACACTTAACAACTGTTGCAACATCCTCATGGTCACCTGATAAAATTTAGATGCTTGGCAGCTGACTCATATTTATGATGCTTGCAGTGTCCTATGGCCATGTGATCACCTTTTGCAACCTCTTGACAAGCAAAGTCAATGGGGAAGCCAGATTTATTGAACAACCGTGTTAGTAACTTAACAACTGCAGTGATTCACTTAACAACTGTGGCAAGAAAGGTCGTAAAATGAGGCAAAATTCACTTAACTGTCTCTCTTTCAGTTATTGAAAGAATAGTTGAATAATGGTATTATAACTCCTCAACTTCTCTTCTGGAGGTTAAACATTCCAAATTCCTTCAATCTCTCTAAATATGACTTTGCTTTTTAGTCCCTGGTAATCCTTGTTTCCCTCATCTAGATCTGAACCGTGCAAAATAAAGTAGAAATTTTATTCTTCTTATTTACTTTTGAAGTTGCAGCCTTTTTTTGTTGTTGTTTGGTGCCACATAGCACCACTGAATCATTTTCAGTTGATTATAACTGCTATTCCAAAATCTTTTCCACCTACCATTCATTACTAAGCCAGGATTTCTTAACCATAATCCCAGCCCTGAGCTTTTTATTTCTGTTTCCTAAGCAAGGAACTTTGTATTTATTTCTGTTAATTTTTTTTCCAGGGCTCTTTCTCTGATCAGATTTTCAGTTTTATTTCTATTTTCCAGCCATTTAATTTTGTGTCCTCTGCAAATCTAATCAACATTTCTTCTACTTCAGTGGGCAATGAATAAAAATGTTGTACGGGATGCAGCACAGAATCTTGTGGTGCCCCATTTGACACCTTCAATTTCAATGAAAACACCATTTCAGTACATTTTTCAGACCAGCCATTCATTTAATTGTAATCTCATGTTTGGCAGCTTCTCCATTTCTTTTGCCAGTCTATTTCTTCTCTCAGCCTGAAAAATGTTTCAGAGTTCCAGCTGTGCAGATCATCATCTCTGTCTCTTGTTCCTCTTGTCCACTGGGCTCTTTAATTGTTTTTCTTTCTTATGCAACAATGTTTTCCTGTTTTCCAATATTAGAGATTTCCATTCTGTCTATTCTAGCATGACCTTTGTTTTATATACTTACTTATGTTAGCTGCTATGAATTGGTGGCATACAAATTAATTCAAAGCAATAAATAAGTTTATTCTTTACATGAAGTGTGCTCCCTTGTTATTCCAGTCCTTCAAGTACTTCTATAAGTTAGCACTTGCCCATTTGAATGCATCCAGTAAGGAGGATCTTATTACAGGTAGACCTCAACTTACCACAGTTTATTTAGTGACTGTTCAAAGTTACAATGGCACTGAAAAAAAGTGATTTATGAGTGTTTTTTACACTTAACGACCATTGCAGCATCCCCATGGTCACATGATTAAAATTAAGATGCTTGGGAGCTCACTCATTTTTATGACTCTTTTAGTGTCCTGGGATCATATGATCACCTTTTGTGACCTTCTGACAAGCAAAGTTAATGGGAAAACTAGATTCACTTAAAAACCATGTTACTAATTTAACAACTGCAGCGATTTATTTAACAACTGTGGCAAGAAAGGTCATATAATGGGCAAAATTCACTTAATAAATGTCTCACTTGGCTACAGAAATTTTGGGCTCAATGAAGTCAAGGACTACCTGCATATCAGATTGTTTGCAATCAGAAGCCCAAAGCCAAAAACATTGCATGTTAATACTGCAGATTCTGCCTTTTCATCTGTATTTTTGTTTTTCATTGCCAGCAGAAGGCTATTTTTCCTTTTTCTTTTCTGATTAGGCAAGGACACATTGTTGATTTGATGAAAAACATGAAGTTGCCTACCATTTTCCATTTGTACTGTCAGGGGAAATAAAATTATGGCAGATCGGTTATAAAAATGATGGACAGAAGGGCAAGCATGCTGAAAAGAGGGTAGCAGATAGTCTGTTACATTGAACGGCAAAGAAAACCCTTTGTAAGAGATCTCAGATGATGGGTTATTCTTGAGTCACATTAATTGCTGAAATTCTTTGATTATGGTGTCTCTTCTTGATTAACTTATACTTTTCTGAATTTCTTGGTTTTCTTGTGAACTTGCCTAAGTGTTTCATTCCTATTTGGAAGATGAAGCTTGATAGTGAACAAAACAGATTGTGATAGAACAGAGCACATATTTATGCAGACAGACTCCAAAATGTACATTTTTCTTTAATTATCTCTGCTGCCATCTCCCTCTGTTACGTAGGTCTTAAATTTTAGCCCCTTAAACCTGGGTTGTTTTGTGTATGTTTTATGCCATTCAAATGAATGATGCTCAAGGAGCAAACCATTACAATAAATTATATGTAAGTTATAGGGTCAGTAGTCTAATCTTTGTTTAATGTGTATTTTAATCCATGTTTTGATATTTTGAAATAATTTTCTGTTCTCTCTGAATTGCAGCTAGAATTAACTTTCAGCTACTTGGAAATCCAAGGAATCACTTGCAATAAACCAGGCCAGGTGAATATTTAGTTACAAATAGCCACAGAAATACATACTGCCAGAATATTTTATTCATTTTGGTGGTTCTTCTACACAGCTTTATCCTTCAGATGAACTAAATTAGTGATATGAAAGAAATTTTCTGGATTATGTTGAGAGGAATATTCATAGGAAGTTAAATTGCATATTTCTGCAGTATAGATATAACAAATTAGATTTTGGTTATACAAAAAGTAATGTTTCTCTTCACAAGAAAAAATAAGGATCAATTTGAATGTAGTTGTAGTTTCCATGTTCAAATAAGGTACTGTATTTTCCGACATATAAGATGACTTTCTAAAGCATTCAAATCAGCGCCAAAGTCGGGGGTCGTCTTATACGCCGAGTCGTCTTATACGCTGGAAATTACGATGGTTTCTGGCATATAAGATGACTTTCTAGGCATGCAACTCGGCACTGAAGTCGGGGGTCGTCTTATACACTGAGTTGTCCTATAGGGCGGAAAATACGGTATTAAAAATGCTGTGAATGTAAAACATAAAAGTATTACATGATAACTAGAAAGAGAGGGAGGCAGCAGACGTCCATTCTGCTGTTTGCAAAGCTTTCTTTAAACAGCCCATGGTTTTGTAATTGGTTTATCTGGGACTTATTTTATGCATACGCATCTTCTACAAATGTTTTTCTTAGTAAGAAACATGATTGGGATATAATATTTAAGAATACTTTTGTGCTCAAACCCCAGGCTTTGATAAATTCCTAATTTACTTATTTGGATAGCCTCTTGACATTCTAGATCATAACTGTCTGTGGCTTACTATTACTGTTCATATGAGCTAGGTAAACCAAGTCTTAAACCACTACTAAAAAGCAGAAAGTGCAAGAAGTTAATCAATAGAAGATATCAAGTAATACCTTTGTGTTTCAGTCAGGGGTCTCCAAACTTGGCAATTTTAAGACTTGTGAATTTCAACTCCAAGATTTGTGGACTTCCACTCCCAGAATTCCTCAGTCAAAATTCTCCAGCCAGCCATGGGAGTTGAAATCCACAAGTCTTAAAGTTGCCAAGTTGGAGATCCCTGGTTTAAGTTGATATTGCAGTATTGTGATGATATGATCTTGCACGTTTAATGGAATCAGTTGGAGATAACTATAAGAGCAAATTACTTACAAATTTTTCTTAAATTCAGAAGGGGTGTTACTGAAATATTTACTTCAAAGGGAAGCATTTCCTCTTCCATTTTCTTTAGGAGTGGGAGGCCATACTAAGGTTTGGGACAGATTTGCCATATTTTCTTCTGTCCTGAGATGACCCAAGAGTTCATTGCACTCTTCTCCATTTTGTTTCATTTTCAAAGTATTAGCAGTGTTCATCTGTGAACATTTTCCTCTTCCAAATATATCGAGATGGGTTGCTGCACCAATCTCCCTTCCTTCACAGACTCCAACACTAAGGTTGGCACTAAAAGCATAAATCATATCTGTCTGCGAATCTGTAAAGCAGTTAAACCTTTCACATGGCAGCTGAGAGATCCATCATGTGATTCCAGGGGGGAAAAGAGCTGCTTTAAAGAGCAGCAGACAGATGCTCAGTTCACACTCATGTGTGTTCCAAAGCTCTTTTTTAAAAAATCATATCCAAGGTACTGCACAGGACTAATAAGCATATAGATGCACAGATCCTTTGTGATGTCTGCCATTGTAAAAAAAAAAAAGATTCAGAAAAAACAGTGCTGTAGGTTGAAAAAGCCACTTACAGAATGTGTAAATCAGAGATCTTTTGATAACCGGTTTATTCACATATTTATATGTCCTGATAATATCAGGAGCTATTCAACTGCAGTTTTTCCATGGATTAGAGTGGGGCAGAAAACTGATTCTGGCTTGACATAGCAGATTATATAGCTGCCTGTGTTATGCGTCAGCAGCCCTTCCTCCTTTCAGAAAGATGAGCATAGATTCTAACTGATTTTGAATGCACTGTTATTCACTGTTGATTTGTAATTTTTAAGGATTTTATGAAGATTATATAAAGGCTTACCTCATGTCTCCCCCATTTTTTATGCAGCTGATTATAGAAACTGAAAAGTGCAACATTTCTATGAAGTTAATTTCATCTGAAGATGTGCATGAAGTGTTGGCACATATTGGAACATGCCTTAGAAGAATTTTCCCTGGTCTGTCTCCAGTGTAGGTACATCTTGGTATAAATGTTTACCAAAATAGTCAGTCAGTCTCTCCCTCTCCCCCCCCCCCTCTCTCTTTCTCTCACCTGTTGTATTTGGGTGTATCAGTGATGCTGATTTGTCTTCTCCACATTTCTAAATACATTTTTGAGAATATTTATTAAATTTATCCAAAGGAGATAGAATGAGATGGATTTCCATACATTTTGTATCAGCCCTGTGGACAACATAGAGCAAGTTATTATTTGGTATAATATACCAGATGTATTGACTCAAACCACTTAAAAATGGTAGAACAGAAAAGCTATGCAGCATTTTAGATTCAAATAGAGAAAGGTGTTTTGTAGCATGGAGGGGCACTTGTGTAATATCTGTTGGCTACTTTTTAAAGCAACTGCATCTTTTCCCAGAATTGTATTGTTTTCCTTTGTAAGTTAAGCATTTTTTCAGGAAAAAAGGTGTTTGCTTTGAAGAAGTAGTGGCAAGTACTATGTACAAGTCAGAGCATTTTTTCCCTTTCAAATCCAAAGCACTGCACAATCCTTATGAAAACTTAATAGACTTAATATTGCGAGTGGGAGATAATATCTACCTAGGGAACAACTGACATTCTTGAGTTGTACAGCTATTATAATTGCTGCTGTTTTGCAGGATACCAGTACAGTAACTTCTTTGGCAGGATACCAGTTAATGCCTTTGGGGCAGCTTCTGGTGGTGATATTCAGCGTTTAGAAAGTATTGAGTTTTCAAAAATATCAATGCTGTTTCAGTGAAGATTTTAAAAGTTCATTATGTGTAATCTTAATTACTAGATGTTTCATCTTATCATAGCCGAAAAATAAACAATGTCAAATAGCTTTTGTAAAGAATCAAATGTAGCCGTATAGTATGATAATTGGAAATGTTATAGAGACGAGATCACTGAGATTGCAAAGTAGCTTTGCAGAGTGCTTTGAGATTTATAAGGATAAAATACATAGGGTTGAGATAGTTCTTAAATCTAACAGAATGTCAACTGTTATGTTAGCTAAGGGATAATTCCTTCAAATATCAGATCTGGGACACAATCCCAGTGGAAGTTTGCAGTTCAAGTACATAAGTACAAAATAGCAAACTACATTTTGATGTTCTAATTTATGTATGCATTTACTTCTGGCTTCTAGGAGAATAATGAAGAAAGTAATTATGGAGCCCCCAGACAGGCTGGCTAATCTGCAGACTCTGTGGGACAGTCAAACTGTAGGAGAATTAGGCCCATGTGGTGAGTGTGTGTGTTTTTTCAGCTGAAATATGGAGTTTCTGGCATCACCAGTACACGGAAGCTTAGTTCTATTTCTGGTGTAGGATTCACTTTGGGGGAAAATATAATTAGTCCTAAGGTGTAGTTAGAATGAAGAGCCATTTTGAGCAGTGTGGGAAGATGCTATTTTTATGCTGTATCCTGCCTACTGTATATTATAGAGGAATGTGCTGTAGGTTCAGTTAGTTGCATGTTGTGCTTGAGGATAGCGTGCGTGCCAAAGAGAGATAAAATCAACTTACCATTAGGATATGTGTATCAGTGGTTTTAAAAATTATTCCACACAGTGATAAATGGTTAGTGGGATTTTGTTTGTTTGTTTTTAGGTGGTTTTTCTCAAATGTATGCATGCGTTTGTGACTGGCTGGGCTCTCCGTATAGGGAAGAAGTGCAATGGGTAAGTATAGAAATAAGATTGGGAAATCTTACTTGTAGTTACTGAGGCAAAAAGAAACAAAAAAGGCCTTTACTAGAGCCTATCAATTATATAAGCAATTTGTGCTAAGAAATTAAATAGTTTTTCTCTAAAATGTATTATGTTTTTTTTTAATCTAATTAGGATGTTGATACCATTTATCTGACTCAAGATACCAGGGAATTAAATTTGCAAGATTTTAGCCATCTTGACCACAGGTAAATACTACGATCCTGAATAAATGAGAGTGTATGGTAGTCATCTAATGTGAAAACTTATCTGTCCAGTAATAATCTTTTGATCTCATTGGGTGCTAACAGAAGAACCTTTTGTTCAGCAGGATTGTAACAGCTGCAAAGGGCTCATCTTGCTCTGGGTTTTCATTAGTTTGTAATTATGAGATGAGATATACATGAGTAGAAAATACTTTCATTCATACATCACTGGGTGAAGTAGTATTCCTTCTAGTTGCAGCTCTTCATACTTTACGGAATGCAGTTTTATAAGGAGGGGGTAGAGTTGCTCCTTGATTCAAACAGCTGACTTAAAAGAGCTTAAAAGCCTCTAGTATGGATCCTGACTATCTTTATAGATTGTGAACTATTGTATACAGTATGTATTTTATCAGTCAGAAATAATATTGTTATAGAAAGAGGTTCATTGACATTAAATACTTAAAATTGTATTGGAAATGAATTGGAACTCGCTGAGATTTTCACATAATCAGAAAAATAGCTTCTTGTTCAAAGGAGCTAGTGAAACGTTAAAATATATTACAGGTAGTCATTTAGTGACTGCCTTGTTTAATGACCATTTACTGTTAACAACAGTGATGAAAAAGGAACTTTGAAACCAATTCTCGCTTTGTTGTGGTCAGCATGGAAACATTTAGCATATGTTCATTCTAATTGAATGAAGAACTTATAAAAGGAACCATTTATCAGATTAAAATGCTCTATATGAGATTAAATGAAATAAAAAAATACATTTTAACTTGACTGCTGAAATCACTTCTTAAGCAGGCATTTATTTTGGGGAGGAATGAAATGCCAAAACTCAGGTCATCTTATGGTTCAGGAGTTAATGCAAGAGAAAAATGATAATTTAAAAAAAAGTTCCTACAACCTCCCAAATTACTTCTGTCTAGAAATTTTTCTTTCAATATATGATTTTTTTTTCTTCCCTTAGAGATTTAATACCAATAGTTGCTGCCCTGGAATACAATCAGTGGTTTACAAAGCTTTCCTCTAAGGATCTAAAGTTAGTAAGTATTAGGATGCAGAATGACTGTATCTTGATTCAAAGTGTTTGGGGGAAACTTGTTGTGTAGAATATATATATATATTAGAAGGGTAGTTATTCAGGCCTTCTGATATTTCATGACCTGATAGACTGGAAGTGGACAATTAATTATCCCAAGTGGCCACAGGATAAACTGTGACTGTTATGGAGGGCTGAACCAATGTAACCTGATGTCTTCAAACTCTGTTACCTCAACTCTTCAGGCTGCTTCAGCCAAGGAGCGAGGCTTTCTCTCCTCGCCCTTCCACAGCTGCCATGAAAGAGCACGAGCTGGACCCGACACGAATTCTTCTCCTGCCCCATGCAGCGCATTTAGTTACATTTGATTTCTAATTTCCAATTAACCTCATGCAGGCTGGCAGAGACATCCAAAAGCTGGATGTGGCCTATAGGCCATAAAATGCCCAGGTCTGTGATAGACACAATTGCACCAGGATTATCTGTCAGAAAACTGCTTCTTTTAGTTCTTCTAAACCTATCCTTGTATCATCAAATAATATCTAACCACTGTGTTTTATATTAGCCCCCTTTTTTTGAAGGATCACAATCAATGGCATTTGCTTTTTATTATTTGTACTGAGTATTTTAGCTTAAATTTTGTTATTAATACTTCTAGTGAGCCGTCTGGCTTTACTTTATCCATTATTATAAATATACTGATGTTACAAACTCAGATTGGCAAATGACTCCACTCAGTGATTTCATGTAGACAATGAATAGGAGGGGAGAGAGTTGAGAGTGAGAAATATCACTTTCGTTTGCTTACTGTATTTTGAGACATTTTTAAAGTTTCCCAAAAAATTGATCCAGAGTTCTTAAAACACTATAGTCCTAATAAAAAGAAAAAAAATGTAAGCAGATCTGTTTGAGAAATAACTCTGCTGCAATTAAATTAACTAAATTGTGCAAATATTACTGACAAGCATTTAACCATAGCAAATATTTCAGAGGATGAAGTGGAACATTCCTTGTTTAAACAGTCTGGAAATCAAACAGCCCTTTATAAGGAAATTGCCCTTCTAGTCTTAAGAAAACTTTAAAAAATTATATTCAAAAAAACCAAGTTATACCAAAGTGTACTGTTGTTTAAGATGTCACTGAAATGTTTACACTGAACTTATTTTGTTTAGATGGAGGTAACAATTACATTTTACAAGTAGGTGTGCATATTTAAAATGGACTTAACAGAATCAGCAGAATAATTTGTATTTTGATTCTGATTCTTAAGTAAGCTTACAGTAGGATTCCTAAAACCGCTATCCACATATATAACTTTGTAACACTGGGAAAAAAGTATTTCAGTTTCTGCATTATCTTAATTATTTGACATTTTTAGAAGCTATAGAAAACATAGTTCAGAAAACATTTTGTGCAGGTTTCTGCCTGCGCTTTATTCATTTTTAATTTTGAATGAGGCAGTTTTATATAGATAGTAGAATAAAGTTGGAGAATATTTGCACAAGATTAAGTCTTACTAAACTTTAGATGCATTTTGGGCTACTTAATCCAACATCAAACTAAAGGAATAGAAGACTAAATACATTAAAAATACATCTGGGTTTGTATTTGTTTTGTCATGGACATAACTTTCCTTACGTGGTAACATTGCTGACAAAACTTGGTTCTTTGTGGTGTAGTAGGGGGCACCAAACTGAATTTGTGACTAAATTTCTGAATGAACATGAATTAATTCATTGTCTGTAATTTTCTGTAATTCATGCTGTTGGTTTCTTGCACCACTGTTAAGACTTTTAAGAGGTACGACCTCACCAGACTCTCAATTTCTTATACTGCTAATATGTTTTCTTTGGTTCTTAATGTTGTACCATTATTCTTATGACAGTCCACTGATGTTTGTGAGCAGATCCTAAGAGTTGTGAGCAGATCCAGTAGATTGGAAGAGCTAGTACTAGAGAATGCTGGTCTTAGGACGTAAGTCATTCTTTTTAATTAACCAACACTAACATTTTTAATAAAAACCAATAACATCAGAGGAAGTTGTAAGTTTGAAGCTGCAGTATTGTAATATATTTATTGGCATTTAACAGCATGAAACGGTGTTGGCATATTTATCTATTGCAGTTATTTCCAACCATAGTTTTATTGTGGATAGCTTTGTTACAATTGCAAAATAATTATTTGAGGTTTATTTTCCAGGAGTGATAGTATGCAAATATGACATTAGCATTACTTTTTGTTACAATTTTGTGGGTTACCCTTTTGGCTTACTAGAAGTATATATAGGATTTGGCCTTTTAGAAAATACAGTAAATCTATGATGGGATCCTTGCCCTTATCCACTAGGCTAAGTGGGCTAGTCCTTTGGAGAATCCATCTGATGTTGAGCAACTTTTGCTGATATGTATGAATATATTTTTATTTGCCATTAGGCAGCATAGATAAAATAAAAACACCGTGTCTCTTTTGAATCACTCAGTAATGTGTGTTAGAGGTATGCAATGATTTGGTTCTAGACAGATGTTTCAGAGTATTGGTGATGGGTGAATGTAGCATCTGGCTGCAAGTCTTCAAAATAGCTGCATCTTGTACTAGAATCACATGAAATATCAGGTGTGAATTATTTTCAAAGTGCTGTATAATTCTAATGCTTATTACCTCATCAAAATAGTAGAAAACAGGAGGATATTAAAAGTAGACATGGCATCTTTCCTGCCCAATACACTAGTTATGTTTCTCGCCATACCTAGTGCAATATCCCACATATAAATCGTTTCAGCTAACATAGCATATGTGCAAATCCATGTACTTGAATGTAATATTCTAAATAAGCTCTTCAGTTCAGTGTAATCTATAGTCAGTTCATATAAAACTCATGAATATGATATAGTACAAAATACAGTATAATCTTTTATGGTTTTCTTTATATCTTAGAGATTTTGCACAGAAGTTGGCCAATGCTCTATCCCACAATCCCACCTCAGGACTTCATACAATTAATCTTGCTAACAATCCTCTAGAGGACAGAGGTACTGTAACACTTTCATTTCCCACTCACAATGCAAGCCCAATAGGAGGATTAGTATATTTCTTTCATTTTTTTCTTGAAATCAAACAATATTATGGATTCTATTACTGCATTGTAAATACTTACAATTGTTAATGAAGAACCTTTCCTCTTTCATATATCTATAATCTTTTATGGTAGTTTGTTGACAGATGATGCTTAATAACTACATGGGATATGAATATATATGGGAATGTATGTTGTAATACAGTCTTCAATCCTTACCTAACAGCATGCAACACATGATGCAAATATGAAAGGATAAAGTTTGTGTCATAATGGACATTTTTTTATGTTCAGGTCATGAGGGCTAGCTATAGGTTCTGTGAGTAGTAGATAGAAATATTATAAACGTGTATTTTATTTTTACTAGCACTTATTCTGTTCAGAACAACAACCATTTTGAATAATTTGAAACCTTGCTATAACAATAAAACTTATTTATGTACAAACTGTTCCACTGATTTAATTCAAAAATATTTTCTGTAAAATCTGATCATAATCATATTTTGAACATAAAGGCCTAAAAGAATATTGGCAAGTTAACTTCAGGTCCATACATTTGTTTTTTATTATCAATATAGTTTAAAGAGTTTATACTGTAATTAGTATGCTGAGGAATCTATATTAGACACCCTTTCTAGTGAGGAGAAAATATTTATTAAAGCCTATGTTGTGGAGATATGCATGTATGTATGTATGTACAAACACAAATATGCAGATAAGTTAAATGTTGAGGACAAATTATCATTGTTATTGCTATTTTTAATTGGCCAAACAGCCCAATTTTTGTGCTATTAGGCTGCTGTTTTGTATTTATATACTTGAGTTTCCAGTAAACTAGACTAAATGGTGAGAACTCACCATTTGAGCACAAATGGTAACAATAGAATCATATCAACATAGAAAGAGGGGACGGGTATGTTGTAGACTGGTGGAGTACAGGAAAATAGCCTTCTTCTTCTGTCCCACCCCACTTTGGAACAGTGACTTAATTAGATAAATAAATAAAACTAAATAAGGTAAAAAGTAATTACTCTGCAAATATGTTTTCACTTTTGATGTGGGCCTCATTTTTATTCTTTTACAGGAGTATCTTCCTTAAGTATTCAGTTTGCCAAACTACCAAAGGGGCTGATGCATTTAAATTTATCTAAAACCTCATTATCACCTAAAGGTATATAACATAATTGTGCTTAATTATAATGAAATATATTTCTTTTTAGGTTCTATTGAATATTTATTCATTTCATAGCTTTCCAAGGGTAAGATAAATAATAAGCTTGAACAGTATCCTGCATCACATTACTGTTTGTCTGTGGCAGCCAAAATTATGCAGTGCAATGCAAAATTAATGCAATGCATTTTCACCATTGGATTCCTTCTACTTGATATATTTGACAGGTGGGCATATTGTATAATCTTGCTATCAATGTTGATTTTTACTAAACAAGTCCATGAAAAATTGCTTCTTCCGTGGCAGTAATAACTTGACTAGATTCATGGTGATTTCAGCACCTAAAGGCTCTATTGCTCAGACTCTTTACCATTTCCAATACCTGGCTATAATCAACTCACTACATACACCAGGACAGTACACACTGAATTTCTCATCATAGCAACACTACCAGATCCTCCAATCTCTGGCAAGCCATTTGTTATTTTAAGCTGTAATCTTAAGCAGTAAATCAAGCATGCATAATTACTCAAGTCACTTTATCTTGAGAAGTTTTCCAGTCTGCTTCACCAATACTTTCTCCACAAGATTTGACACTGCTGACTGGCCCATTAAAACTAGACTTTCCACTTCTAGTCATCTGTTCCATACACATGATATTCAACTCTATGTTAAAGAGAGAAAATGGGAGTAACTGTTCTCATAGGCATTTTTGTTCAGGATCCTTTTTGTCTGTCCTCTCAAGTTCAGTTTATTTTTATTACATCCTGAACAGCACAATTATACATTCCCTGAAGGGCTCAAAGTGATCAGTTTCTTTTTGCACATCATTATGACACAATAAGAATCCTGTATTTGGTGTGTTATTTTCTTGGTCCATAAGGGCCAAGAGACACCCATCTTTCTCCATCCCTCTCCACATTAAATGGAACATTTCTGTTCACCAAGTTCAATAGTTGTATCAAGCTCCCAGGCACTCCCATACCTGAGAAGACTGTCACTCCATTCATCTCAAGCTTCCTCCAGTAGCTCGTCCCAAAGGACCCCCTTCGACTATCCACAATTTGACTTAACTATAGTCTCCTCGTGCACCAGATAGTCTTGGGAATGGCTTGTATACAGGACAAGAATTTTTATGTGAGGCATTATAATTTGAAAGACAAAGTTTTAGATGACTGTAATTGTACTATTGCTCTGTATATAACACCCTTCATCCGTCACAGCGTTAAATGGTCGCTGAGAAACCAGGTGTAAGTTATAAACTTCCTGTATGAATAAGAAAGGCAAGAAATTGGGTGGCAATAACAGAAAATTCTACAGTGGCTTGGATTTCAGTTGTGATACTAACACTGTCTCACTGGATACTAAAATTTTCTATGGGAAAAATCAGCTAATTTATTTTTTTAAGCACTTGAGAATAAGTACACAATTTTTTAAAGATCTTTTAAGCTGAAGCCATACAGCAAGCAGTAAATAAGCACTGTTATGTACATGCAGGTGACTTAGTTCACAAATGGGACCATCTGTTGTTCTGTCACAGTACATAGCTTTTTTCCACTGATCTAACTCAGGAGTCTCCAAACTTGGCAACTTTAAGACTTGACAACTTCAACTCCCAGAATTCCCCAGACAGTAGGGCTGGCTAGGGAATTCTGGGAGTTGAAGTACACTAGTCTTAAAGCTGCTAAGTTTGTAAACCCTCGATTTAATACAGTACATCCAAATCCATATGGAAAACGTAACATTTGTTGGCAAACAGTTCCTTAGTTCCAAGACTGACAGGGCAGAAAGATCTATCTATGAAGCATTCTAAGTGTCTTACTCCATTTCGGGATGATCTCTTTTCCATTTTTGTCACTTCAGCAGTTGACTTCCACAGATACCTGGGTTCCTTCATTGTAATTTGTGATTATTATTTCCAGTTACAGCCAGAGAGGGTCAACTCTACTTCCTTGGTATAGGTATGGGATTGGTTCATAGCCAGGCATAGGCATCTCATATCACCAGGCAGAACACTCTTCTAGCTTCTTTGAGCTACTCAGACCACACCCTCTACATCTTCCTGTCTTTCCCATTGTGTATCATAATCTTAATGAAGATTATTTCAAAATCAGTATTTATTGTTTATGTATTTGGTTTGATTTCTCATTCAGGCACAAGGAGATAGTATTAATAATTTTTCTGCTTCTTGAATTGTGAATTCCTATATTTATTCTATTTTCATGCTTTGAGCTTCTCCTGTTTCTGTAAATGAAAATGACTGCCACTTCTATTTTCCAAACAGTTTGAACCTATCGTCTTACACTTTTATTATTCCGGAGGCCTGCTTTTTAAGTTCCATCCACCTGAAAGCTCTGTGATCTTAGCAGCATTCTTGAGAGGAGTAACATTTGCTAAGCTCCACTATTGTCACAATTGTTTATCTTTGATTAATTTCAGATCCAAGTAGTAGGGTAGCAGAATTATCTTTGCTACCGTAAATGCCGGCGTACAAGGCGACCCGGCGTATAAGACGACCCCCGTCTTTATAGCCGGGCCGCATTCCTAGAACGTCGTCTTATACGCCGGAAACTACCAGTATTTCCGGCGTATAAGACGACTCGGCGTATAAGACGACCCCCGTCTTTGGCGCCGATTTCAGCACTCGCGGAAGTCGTCTTATACGCCGGCATTTACGGTATATACCTAGCTTTCTACTTCCAATCTGATAACTGATAAATGACCTAATCACACAGATCATTTTGCCTATAACTATGGTTCTTTGTAAATTTTGTAAATTCACAATATTTGTAAATTTGTAAATTCACAATATTTACTTATCTACCCTCCATTATTTGTGTTTCCTCTAACACCTTTGCTCTGATCATTCCCACTAGTTTAATGGAGATGGATGCATGTCTATAAATTCACTGATGACCTTTCAGAGACCCATAGTTACAGATTAGCTACCATTATTACAAATTAAGATTACCATTGAATCTTGCTTATCCTTTTTTCCTCTCTGAGTTTTTTCTATTTGCAACATCTTTATATCCATATCAAATTATGCAGACACACTTCTCCTATAGAATATTTAATGACCTGATTTGTCATATAATAACAAGCCATATATTGATTTGTTTCATTTGAATCAATCTTTTCAATAGACCATTGTTAAGTAGACATACCTTAATGTGACATGTAAAAGCAGTTAATGAACCATATGATTAGCTCTCTGCTAATACCCTTCTAGGCTTATTCTTACTGATTTTTTTCTACTCATCAAAGCCTAATGGGACAGACTAGACCAGTTCAGTAGCTTGTGTAGAAGGTATTCCTATTGTATTTAATTACAGTCTTGACATTGCCATCTATTTATTGTTTTTAAAATTCATTTGTGAGTTACACATACTTTGAAGATCAGTTGATATTAATATTTGTACTTACGAGATTGAAAGGGGATGATTGTACAGAAATTATTGCTTCTTCTCAAAGCACTGTTAAAATAGGCTTGTGTGAAGCAGCTATACTTTGCTTGCAGAAACAACACACAAACTATTATTTGTTTCTGTAAGGTATAACAATATCATTTTCCTTCTGTAGGAGATTGGGAATTGTGCTTTTTTTGGACATAATTTTGGAGCCTACTCTTGGATAACTTTAATAATATAGTCTTTTGTCTAGTAGTCTTTTGATGAAGTTCAGAACAAAACAATCAGTTTGTCATGGAAATTTGCAGGAAATACACTAATTCATTACTGGACAAAGAAGCAATTTTGGTCATTTTGTTACAGGGGTGAACAGCCTTTCACAGTCACTGAGTGCCAACCAGCTGTTAGCTACCACTCTCACCCACCTTGATCTCTCAGGAAATATTCTTCGAGGTGACGATCTTTCAGTAAGTGTTCCAATTTTGATATTTTATAAATCAGACTTTTTCCATCTGATTTTTTTAATAGTTGTGAAAAATTGCAACTTCCAGAATTTCTGCCAAGAATGGACATTTCAAATTTGATAAAGTGCTGTATTTCACCTAGGTGAAGGACATAGTAAAGGACATGCTAGCCAGAAAAAAAATTATTTGTTGCAGATGAAATAAATGGCACTCTTGTTTGCTTTTGCAAATGTTTGGCTTTAAATGATAAGGGAACATTATTCTATTTGATGGAAAGATGGATGATACAGTATGACAGTACAATTATTTTTTTCTTTCATTATTGGTTTAGTAAATAAATACAAGACAAAAGATAAAAAGAAAAAAGAAAGATGAATAATACTTTAATATTTTATTTTAATTAAAAATCATTATTAGTTGAAAATGGTGGATGGATTATTTAACACTGAGGTTGTTGATCTTCCAAAATAAGCTATTTTGTAATGTCCATATGTTAAAAAATGAGTTATTTATCTACTGTTTTAAGTTCATAGAGTTAAAATAGAAGTAATAAGAAAGCTAAACTTATTTCTTTCTCTTTTACACATCTAGTCCCTGTGTAATTTTTTGGCTCAGCCAAATGCCATAATTCATCTGGATTTATCAAATACAGAATGTGCATTAGACATGGTAATATTTATTAATTTATTATAGAGAATCCCCACTTTTATATTCCAAATTGTTTTACGTACATACTTAATATCTTATTCCTTTCTGATTTAGGTGTTTGGAGCACTTCTTCATGGCTGCCTTCAGCATCTTGCCATCCTAAATCTATCAAGGACAGTTTTTTCACACAGGTCAGCATTCAAAATATTATGCTTTGGCATGAATTTGGTGCTATAAGTGGAATTCTTGGTGTTCTCTGAGCTTAGTTATTTTCTTGCAGATATTTCTTTACCAAGAACTATCAGTACTATGAACAGCACTGATAATGTTACCTAATTTGGTAATGAAACATCTGCAAGAGAACAACCAAGCTCAGAGAACACCAAGTAATCCATAGTTCAACTTATCAACATACACAGACACACTCAGACACAGACATATACAGAGGTCTTTTTTAGTAGATACAGGTATATCTGTGAAGCACATACCCCACACTAAGATTCAAAGCATCCTCTGGCTTGAAAAACCAAACAATGGAGGATTTCATTGAAATGAGAAACTAAACTCTTAGTTCAGTCTCAAAATATAGATTAAGGGCATACTTAATTGTAAAAGTAGTCCTTGACTTACAACCAGTCACTTAGCAACCATTCATAATTATGATGGACCTCTCCAGGGCTGCTTACAACCCAGTTCTGTAATTTTGACAACCGCCTTTTCCCCACTGTCATATGGCTGCATGTCAGACAGTCAGCAACCAGCATGCAATTTGGGCCATTTACAAAGTCCCACAGTCATATGATAACATTTTATGATGTTTTTGGCAAAACCAGCCCATAGCAAGCAATTGGTTTGCTTAATGATTGTGGTGGTTGCTTAATAACTGCAGCATTTGCTTAATGCAAAAAAGGTCATAAATTTGGGTCAGTCACCTATTTTATGACATCCCGACTTACAAATTTGATGGGCAGACTCCATTACAATTGTAAGACAAAGACTATCTGTACAGAGAATTTACTTCTGAATTTATAATATGTCTTCTAATGCATGGTACTGAATTTAATGGAGCATTTTAGTTCCAGTATGCATCCTTTTATCAAAATGGATACATCATCCTTCTATGGTGACTGATGGAGGATTTTAGTTTTGATGGTAAAGTAACATTGCCATTTTTCCATAACACAGAGCTAGGAATAATTCATCATCAATTTGAATTTTTTCAAATATATTAATTTCCTACACTGACATGGCAGGCATGTCTTGCAGTGTTTATACATAGTGAAGAGATGTGGCTACGTGAAAAGTTGTGGTTTAAGTTTCTTTTCAATTCATTCATCCAACTATGATCATTGATCCATGTATTAAAAGTGGTTAATGAATATTATTCAAATATTGTATAAAATATATGTAGCTCTTTAATTTTTCTTATGTATAATTACCGTTGCCTTTTTATGAGAAATAATAATAACTGGGGATTCTTATCCCTGCTTTGAAGATCTTTTGAGTTATGGAATATGACCTGTTTTTTTTTTTTTAAATCCATCTTCTTTAAAGAAAGAGCAAGGAAATTCCGCCATCCTTCAAGCAATTTTTCAGCAGTTCACTTGCTTTAATGCAAATCAACCTTTCAGGAACTAAACTTGCACCTGAGCCTCTAAAGTAAGTAAACATTTTTTTCTTTCAAGACTTTGTTTTATTTCATTGGGAAAGTGTTTTATGAAAACTTTACTGTGGTTAGGAAAATGACTGATATATTTTGTGAACTTGAGAAAAGTTATTTGGCTTTCACATGGAGAGTTAATGTCAGAAGTGAAATATTCAGTATGAATTTGTTTTGACTTGACTTTTGATGTCCAGTCTTCACTCGTGCACAGGAGAAAGGGTTATGATTTAAGCAGTCCTATACCTACATTTGAATATGACAACTTAACACATTATTTATGTAGTAAAAATCTTTAATTCAAATTGAAAAAACCCTATGGGATACTTTACAGCATGGATGTCCAATCTTTTGGTTTGCCTGGGCCTCATTGAGTGAATTGTCTTGGGCTGCATATAAAATATATAATATATTTAATGTATATAAATCATGTTGTTGTTGTTAATTGCGAAGTCATGTCCGACCCATCGCGACCCCATGGACAACATTCCTCCAGGTCTTCCTGTCCTCTACCATCTTCTGGAGTCCATTTAAATTCACACCTACTGCTTCAGTGACTCCATCCAGCCATATAAATCATATAATAATGTTAAAAATGTATGATCTTGTAGGGCCTTATTACTAGCTGTCCAGGGCTGTGGGTTGACATGCCTACTGTACAGGGTTGTTTATTCTTTGATTTCTGCTTTATAAATTATAAAATATAGCAGTTTTTCCATCTTATATCCTAAGTTGCTTATTTATTTTTTTTGAAGTATTTGAATATTTTTGTACTGTTAACAGTTTAAGTGTAGTGCACTTCATTAAATTAATATTAAATGTTTTGGCTTTATTTAGAAGATTAAACACATTGCAGAATGATGTTTTTATAGCATTTGTTTGTTGTTATGTCAACATACAAGACTTTGCTTGCTATGTTCCTCAATTTTCAAACCATGAAATAAAGAAGAAAATTTGGGTGCAGAGCAAAGCTTGAGGTTCTGTGCATTTGAAGCTCTCTAGTTCTCCGTTGCATGGTTTACCCTGAAATAGCATTATTTATCTAGCATATTCCTTTCAGATTACAAATAAGGGATAATACACCAAATGATTATATTCTTAAAGAACAGCAATATAATTGAAATGACTTCTCTGATTTGCTGATTTAGTAAACTTTACAGCGGTATTCCATATAATTCCAATTTATTTTTCAGAGCTCTCCTACTTGGTCTTGCTTGTAATCAAAATTTGAAGGAGGTGTTTCTAGATCTGAGTAACTGTGAGGTAGGAAATATTTACAAATGGCATCCATGACAAATAATATTGCCCTCCTTAGATATATGTTCCTTATACTTTGTACATGTCATCATGCTTAAAAAGTATTAAAAAGCAACAGATGGAAACTAATAAAGGAGAGAAGCAACCTAGAACTAAGGAGAAACTTCCTGACAGTGAGAACAATTAATCAGTGGAACAACCTGCCTCCAGAAGCGGTGAATGCTCCAACGCTGGAAGTTTTTAAGAAGAGACGGGACAGCCATTTATCTGAAATGGTATAGGGTTGCCTGCCTGAGCAGGGGGTTGGATTTGATGACCTCCAAGGTCCCTTCCAACATTATTATTATTATTATTATTATTATTATTATTATTATTATCATCATCATCATCATCATCATCATCATCATCATTATTATTATTATTATTTAGTCTTTAAAAATACATTGAATTTACAAAACCTGAATGTCTTTGATGCAACTGCATGCATGAACGGCAGCAAGATATGGCACTCTGTTTTGGAATAGGAAAGATTCAGATAGAAAATTTGATTCTACATGTAAGTCTGCACTAAAAAAATAATTAGAAGTTCATGGGCAAAACTAAAATCTTTCTTGCAGTTATTGGCTAGTATAAATCTGTTTTGTTTCTTGTATTCTTAAGTGTAAAGTCTCCTTAAGTTATTGTGAAACCTTTTTATCACAGGTGCATTTAGTGTCTTCAGATAAAATGGCAAAGTACACTTAATTATTGATATAAATCCATTCCTTATTGAGGATTGGATGCATATCAAACAGAAAGCACAGCAGCTCAGATTTCTTTGTCCAGATTCTCAGGACTTCATCACTGAAATGTATAAAAAAAAATTTATCTCAAATATATCCAGCAACAAATATCTAGCATACTAACTCTGAACCAAAGCTTCATTCCTTTGTATATTGTTAATTTTAATATATAAAATATTTTAGTTCCTCAGTGCTAACATTTTTCCTTTCTTTCTTTCTGCTTCCTTTAGCTTGGTCACTGTGTAAGTACACATCATGGCTTAACTAGCAACCTCTTAATTATTTACCCTTAAGCATCTCACTTCCTGCCTATCCATTACACAGTTTTTTCTTCCATGCCTTCAGCTGATAAAGATCTGGATGCTGATATTTGGCCACAGCATAATGGGTTTAGAATGAATGGTCAAAAAACAGTTATAGTCAAAAGAATAGTTATGATTACTGCCAGCTATTTCCTGTGATAGAACTGGAAAATATACCAATTTTTAAACTGCCTTTTTCTAGAAATCCCTACTAGGCTGAGAATTCCCAAGTGCATATGTACAATTTTATTTATTTAAAAATGACAGGCTTTCGTTGTTTAATATTCCAAAGTGGAATGAAATTTTTGCAGAAAACTTCATCATAATTCCAAAGAAGCCACAACAACTTTTGTAGTGTTCATTGTTATTCTAGCAGGGTCCAATCTGGGTTGGTCACCAGGACCAGAGATTTTGTCTTCCGAGCTTTCAGACTCATGCTGGAGCCCATCTTCTGGGAATTTCTCTATCCCATTATCCTGGGACACATATATTCGCCTTCATTCATTGTTAATCTAAATTATGAAAGAGTGACATTTGGGGTTAGTTGACCTCATTCTTCATCCTATCTTTACTAGGTAGAACATAGTATCTTAATGTAACTGTCCATTGGCACCTTTTTTTTTTTAATTCCCAGCCTAATCAGCAGCTCTTAGATTTCCTGTGATCTCTCATCCAAATACTAACCACATCTAATCCTACATAGCTTTTTCAAGATCAGAGAAACAGGAAAGAGCTGGGAAGCTAAAGAGTGGTTAAAGGTTCTGGAATGTTCAATATTTCTACATAAAAATAAGCTAAAATGTGATCTGCTTTCCACACACAACACCTAAAAATTGGCAAAGAAAATCCAACTAAACAAATTAATCAGAAGCATTGTTATTTATTCATTGAGGAAAATTATACAGGCTAATGCTTGAGTGTGGCAAGAATAGGCAAACTATTGCTTTCAATAACTGGTATAGCCTTTTGGTAATAACTGGAACATTGAACTAAGCATTTCCATAACTATTGATAAGGCGTGCATTTTAGGCCATTCCTCCTTACAGAACAGCTTCAGCTCAGAATTATTGGTGGATTTCCTTGCACAAAATGCCTATTTTGGGTCCTTTTACAACATTTCTACAGGATTAAGATCAGGACTTTGACTTGGTCATTCTAAATATTAACTTTCCTCTGCTTTAACCATTATTTGATCATATATTTGTGTGTTTTGGGTCACTGTCCTGTTGCATGACCCACATTTTCTTGATCTTCAATTCCTGTTTAGATCCCCTGTCTTTTTCCTATAGAATTTGCTGGTACAATTCAGAATTAATATATCCGTTAATGATGACAAGCTGATCTGGTCCAGAGGCAGTAAAGCAAGCCCAAATCATAAAACTGTCGTCACCATGTTTCATAGATGGGGCAAAGTTATTATGCTGGAATGCATTGTTTGCCTTTTGCCAAACATAACACTTCATATTCAAGCCAAAAGTTCTGTTTTGGTCTCATTCATCCACATTCTTCCAATAGCTTTCTGGCTTATTCACAGGGTCTTTTGTGAACTGTAGATTGGCAACAATATTCTTTTGGGAGAGCAATAGCTTTCTCCTTGCAACCCTGCTATGCACACCATTGTTGTTCACTGTTCTTCTGATGGTGGTCTCATGAACCCTGATATTTCCCAATGCAAGAGAGGCCTTTATTTTGTATACTGAAGTACAGATTTATACTTGCACTTCAGAATTCATCGCAATATTGTATGGCTCTGCTTGTTCTCTTTTTCTTGTTTCAATTGACTGAGTGTCAGGTAAGCAGCTTGGGGGCCAAGAGTCATGTAGAGTATAATTAAATCTTGATTAAAGAGATTGAAAAACTTTGGGAATTGGTATGTAGGCACAAACCTGAATGTTGTTTAGATCAGGAGACCATTGGACTATCTATGGGAACTGCTAGAGACTTTCTTTTAAAAGGGTGTTACTTAAGAGGACAATAATTACACTATTTTTAATCAGCATTTATCATTTGTATTATATATGCCTTATTAAATGTCAAATTGGTTAAATAACATATTAACAATTAGTGGATATATGTACTACATATTTGTAACATTTCAGTCAATTGTTCCACATTGTCTAGCTGCTAAATGATCTAATGTTTTCTTTTTTTCCTCCAGCTAAGATCAGCTGGTGCACAGGTTTTAGAAGGATGCATAGCAGAAATTCATAACATTGCCAGCCTTGATATTTCAGACAATGGTAAGGCAGCATATTGACAGTGATTCAAATATTGTACGAAGAAAGAACTGTTTAAAGAATATGAATCATACAAAATGATTGTATTGGCATTAAGCAAAATGGTTCTAGCTGATAAAACCTTTTGTGGTTTGCAAAATAGCTAAAGAGATTATCAAAATGTAGGATAATAATAGTGTGCACTAGTGGTGCACCAGTTTAATCTAAACTAATTACCAAAAGTCACAATGGATAGTTTTTAGGCAACATTACTCCGGCTGCTCATGGAATAGTTTAGATCACAGGTTGGCAACCTGTGGCTCCGGAGCCACATGCGGCTCTTTGAGCCTTCCCCTATGGCTCCCCGCCTCCTCTGCCATTTGCAGAGAGAGACAGAGACAGAGAGAGGCACTTGTGCTTCCCTGCTTGTGTGTGTGTGTGTGTGTGTGTGTGTGTGTGTGTGTGTGTGTGTAAAAGAGAGTGGACTCACTGTGTTCTCCGACAAGCTGAAAATCTTTTGGGGCATGGCTCCTCTCTTTGCTGCGTCTCTGCAGGAAGCAGAAAGCAGGAGTGTGTGTGTGTGTGTAAAAGAGTGGACTCACTGTGTTCTCCGACAAGCTGAAAATCTTTTTGGGTGTGGCTCCTCCCTTTGCTGCGTCTCTGCAGGAAGCAGAAAGCAGGAGTGTGTGTGTGTGTGTGTGTGTGTGTGTGTGTGTTTTCTGAGGTTTTCGCGGGTGTTTGTATGTAGGTCTTTGGTTTGGGTTTTCTCCCGCGTAAAATTGGAAGTGTCTTGGCGACGTTTCGACGAAGTCCCATTCATCATCTTCAGGCTGGTGTTTTCAGCTTCGTGCTCCTCTTTTGCAAGGCAAAAGAGATTGTAAAAAGTAAAAACTGCAGTATAGCACTTAAAAATGTCAAGGTGTAATCAATTAGACATCTGTCTGAGAAACTTCCTGCATATAAATAAATAAATATATATATATATATATATATATATATATATATATATATATATATATATATATATATATATATGGTAAAAAAGGATATATGCAGTGTATCAAAAGGGTTTTGTGGCTCCCAATGTTTTGTTTTTGGTAGAAAATGGGTCCAAGTGGTTCTTTGAGTGTTTTGGGTTGCCTACCCCTGATTTAGATACTATGTATGTGGTATTAAAATTGTCTATTTCCTAATAGTTAATAATTTATGATTAAGCATACTATAAAAATGCCTAGTGTGATCCTGTACATCTTAGAAATGTTATAGAGGTTCAAATCTGCCATCCTGGATGAAGAATCTCACTGAAATCAATTGGACTCACACACAGGGAAGTTGTAGGTGAACAACTCAATGGCTTCCAACTCTCTTTATCTGCTATGTATCACTGAACAACTTTACTGTTGGAAACAGGATCATATGTTCTAATTTTAGTATGGTTAATTCAAATTCATTTGAAAAGATTCTCCATGGAAACATTATTTTAATTTTATATTTCAATCTAATTCTTAACAGGCCTTGAGTCTGATCTTTCAACACTTATAATCTGGCTTAGTAAAAATCGATCAATAAGACACTTGGCATTGGGCAAAAATTTTAACAACATGAAATCCAAGTAAGACTTTTATTTTTATTTTTTCATTTTTTTTGAAAAATAAAAAATGTAAGACAAGTAAGCAATTTCACTTTTTTTCTCTTGCTTGCTGCCTTCTTCAGAAATCTGTCTCCTGTACTTGATAATTTAGTACAGATGATTCAAGATGAAGATTCAGTAAGTATTTTTATTATTTAATGTCACCTAATGAATCATAACATCACTGAGTTTTATTAAGCTATCATAATATGTGAAAATATTGCCCATATGAATTTACCATTTCAAATGTATATAAAATATAAGAAGTCAGTTGTTCTAAAAGTATTATTTTAACATTTAAAATTTTAAGGGTCTATATATCATTTTATATAGCATAACAGTCTTAACAGTCTTTAATAGAAAATAATGTTTAAATATTCCTGTCCTTTCTTTTAATTTGCAACATCACCCAACACTCCATTTTCTGAACTTGTTCATTTGTTGTCATTAAATGGTATTACTTGCCTGATCTGTGAGAAGAATTTTGTTGTTTGGTCCCCGATTGCTGATAATCAAAATACATTGTCAATCAAGATTTAGTTTATAATAAAATCTGTCTCCCTCATTGCAAACTCAGGTAGGGGGTGTTGAGAGAAGATGGAGTGTTTAGTTTCATGGATTTTTCAAAGCAAAGATAAAAGAGATCTTTAGAAACTGAGAGTGTCCTTTGAACTGAAATAGTAATTATAAAAATGAAAATTTATTAACATAGGAATAGTTTATATGTTCCGTAACTGTTTCCTGATAAAATATATTGAATGAAAACAGTTTATTTTTTAATAAATGTGCATTGAAAAAGTTCCCCAAGTATTGAAGTGCCTGGAAATTTTCACAACTAAAAACAACTAAAAATGGATACATTTATTTATGAAATTTATTTGCTGCCCATCTCATATCCAATTATTCTGGGTGGCTTATGGCATACAAAACAGTAAGCATTAAAACATTAAAATCATAGAATAGAGTGGAAAAAATCAATAACAAATAAAATCATTGACACCAGATGGCAAAGGAGGGAGCAAGACACATGGGTGGTATGGGGAAAATGATTACAAAACAATAAAGGATAAAGACACTTAAAAGCCTCATTGTACAAATTTGTATTTTTATAATCTTCATGTTACTGTACAGTGGAGAGTTTGAGGGATTTAATTCTGATTTTCTCTGATATAGATACTGTTTGGTACCCATCAACTATGACGTACAGTCTTGAACAAACTAAACGCTTATTATACATTAATGTGAATAATAATGTACAAACAGCTGTCTTGTGAAAAGCCTTCAAAGATTTGATATGAGAGGCAGTTTTATTATTACTGTATACTGTAATCCAAACATTGTGATGGAATCCATTCATTCTGAAATTTTACATTTTTCCTCCAGCCATGTGCTGCATCTATATTAGTGATATTCATGTTCATTTGCTAATTTCTTTAAGCAGTAATACAGTATTCTTAACCCAAATAATATGTTTATTTAGATGTGTAGTATACTGATCTTGATTTTAGTTCTTCCCCAGAAAGAGTCATTTTTAACCTCTAGCATTCTTCTCTAATGTATAAAATCAATATGATCAGAGAATATATACAGGGCCCAAGCAAATACCTACTATGATTTACATTGAATTAACCTGTAGGTGACCAGAGTAACTAATCCTGTTGGGAAAAGAGAACCAGATAATGAAGAATACTATGATCTTTCAGGATAGCAAATGTGGATCAGTCAGCATTAACGTTCAGAGACATATAGAAGCAGAGAAAACTTGTTAAAAAGATTGTAGAAAAAAGAGCACATATCTGGAGGATCTATGTAATATGGAAAAAAATCAAAACTGATCACATATACACTTTCCATAATGAGGGTGAAGCCTACATTTTCTACTGATATTTTTTTTAATATTTAAATGTTTAAATGCCATATATAGAAAACACGTTCTACTGAACTCATTGAAAAGAGAACCTCTTTATTATTTTATTTTGGAAGCATCTCAGTTAAACTGCTACCATAGCAATCTGAAACTAATCCTTTCTAAATTATGTACAAAGAAGCACTTAGAGATTAGGCAAATGAATGTTGCCGTCATTTAAACTAAAATGTTTGCATTTCTGTACCAAGTATAGGCATTTCAATTACGCAGTTGCAGTCCAGTGGGTTTCTAATTTGCATAATGTTCCAAGTTAGTTTCTAATAACTCACTTAAAGGTTGTTTGGAGACAGCAAGAGATAGTAATCTATCTTTTAGCTATCAAATAACTGCAACAATCTTGTGGTGTTTTTAAAAAAAAAAAAAAAAAATTAGGTTCCAATTCAGTTTTTATCATTATGGCATGTGCTGTTGGGGGGAAAAAAGAAACTCCTCTTAATTACTATTGCATTTTTCAGTATTTGCACTGGATTTTTAGACATTTGTTGTTATGCAATAAGTAGTGTACCCTGCTACATTTAGAACACATCTAGGCAACCAGTCTAATATGCTTTCCTTCAGTCTATGAAACATTACAAAATCTGTCAGCATAATGTGTTAATTTGCTTTGTCTTCATAGCTGGTTTCTGTTCTACCTCTAATGAGGAAGTTAGTGGTATAATGTCTTAACAGATTAAGATGCAGTGATTACTAGATTTTCATGCCAGTGGAAAAACACCTTTCAATTGCGCAAGGGCTGGAGGAGAACACAGTTTTTTATAGACGCCTAAAAAAGTAGGTTTAGCCGCGTATCAGTACCTTTAAATAAAAGTAATGTTCTTGCAATTTTGATGCAACCTGCCTGTCAAACTTCTGTAGATAAAAAAAAGTGCATCAGGCAGGTGGCTTTAGAGAGCTACCCTGCATTTCTTGTAGCCAAGGTACAGCTTTATCAAGAGACCTTATTCATTTGTTATATCTGCTAGGCAACAAATGTCCTCTTCACTCCCCATAGGATTTCAGAGAGCAAGTTTGGTCTAGTAGTTAAGGCACTAGGCCACAAACCTGGAGTCTGTGGGTTCTAGTTCCACCTTGGTGACTTGGGCCAGCCACTCTCTCTTAGCCCAACTCACCTCACAGGTTGTTGTGGGAAAAATAGGAAGAGAAAGGAGTTTTAGATACGTTCACCAGCTTTAGTTGTTTATAAAAATAATACACACACACACACACACACACACACACACACACACACACAAGGTTATTGCCCTGAACATCAACCAGCGTTTGAGAAGCAGGTCACTACAGGATACAGCAATATTAGAAGAAACAATAGTCCAGGGCCTTTCTGAGGCAGCTTTTTTCTCAGGCCTCTGGCAACCATCACTTTAGACAAGTCCTGGTCTACTTCTTTCTCTAGTGATATACAGCTAAATGTTGCTGTGCCTTTCCTCCTATTACAATAAAACAAACTAAAATAGCCTTAGAAGAAAATAGGCAACTAGAGAAGAGCAGGCAGCCTGTAACTGGATAGATTCTAGCCTTTTAGGCATCAGCTTGGTCACTGCCAAAACAATGGAAATTTTGCTAACAGCAATGTTTGTTTTGGAGAAAAAAGCAGACACTATTAGAACACCAGATTAAAAAAAATAAAAGTTACAAGGTCTCAGCTATGGCTTTGGTATAGGAGGAAGGCTGCAGCGTATAAACATGTTTTTAAAAGAATGGTTAATGAGTTATCTTCAGAGCTGAACAAAGAAGAATTATATTTTTTCCTTTTGATTTGTGTTTGTTCATTCATTCATAAAGCTTGCAAATGAGACTACTATTGTTGCAATCTTCTCATATTTGAAAATGAACAATGTAGTCATACAAGCTGCCTGTGAGATTAAGATTGCTAACTTCAAGGTTAAAGGTGATTTTAATTATTTTAAAAGTCCCATAACAATTTAAATGTGACACATTATGACAAACATTTTGGGACAACACTGCAGTTCATCAGGTTAAGCAGGTCTGTGTCTTATATGTGTTAAGATAATATAACACAATATTATAATGACCATTTTTTCTTGACCTTGTTCTGTATTTTATTTGTATATTATTTGTTGGACATTATTGGGGATTTCATGCACATCTGATTGGATTTTATTTTGAATTGATCTGAAATTTTGAAAAGAGATTTTAAAAAGTGATATTATCTGCTTATTTCCCAGCCTTTGCAGTCTCTCTCCCTAGCAGATTCTAAACTGAAAACAGAGATTACTATCATTATCAATGCATTGGGCAGCAATACATCTCTTACAAAAATTGATATTAGTGGAAATGCTATGGGTGACATGAGTGCAAAGATGCTTGCAAAGGCTCTTCAGATAAACACCAAACTCAGGTATTGAATATCTGTATTACCATAATTGCCATCATCATTACCACTCAATATATTTAATTTGTAGTTAGTTCATATTCCATGAATCCAGATTCTTGTCAAAACCCTGTGCTTGTTTTCTAATTACTAGTTGAAACAGTGTACAGGATACTCCAATTTGGAAAAAATAAATTGTGATTTAGTGCTGAGTAACTCCTTTCAGTTTCCATTCCCCCTTCCATTCAAAAGATCTACCCCAGATTGTTTTTGCATTCATGGTCTCATAATTCATGATCTCATAATTTTATTGTAGGAGGAGAAAAAATCCTTAGTTAAGATAAATTTGAATAGACCAACATAGAAAAGTTTTAAACCTGCCCATTTTTACTCCTCTGTTTTTCCATATATAAGAAAACAATGAATTGATTAATTATTTGTGCCTATCTTCTATAGCAATTAATTTAATTTTGGATATCATTGCCAATAATCATTTTAGCAGTTTAGGTTTGGGGAATGAGTGATTAAAGGACTGCTTTCTCCTGTTTATGTGATTTCAATGCAGTATTTATCATGAGAAAAGATACTTGAGGTCCTCTGATCAAATGAAGCCGTTCACATCTCTTCTTACTTCAGGAGTTTTTTAAGCTCTATAGCAAGCTTTTCCTACTGAGATACTTCAGGATCAAACTCTGTTTAATTTCAGAAGCCAATAATTTGTTTTGACATCTTTTTGGCTTGCAGTGATGTTTATAATGATAATAATCCTTGCTGGTTGTTATTACTTTTGGGGTTTTTTGTTGCTTCTTTACTTTAACTCAATGTTATGCTTTTATTAGAAAAGTATTATTTTGTTTTTTTATTGCAATATTTCCTCCCAACTCAAATGTTGAAAATACTTATGTAACATTAATACATGTACAGTTGTTTTCAACATTTTCATCAGTCAATCCATAATTTCCATTTTCATACAGAACCGTTATATGGGACAAAAACAACATCACTGCTCAGGGATTCCAGGATATAGCCGTGGCACTGGAAAAGTAAGTTCTATGTGGCTCTCTGTTAGAATTCTCTCAAGTGTGGATAGAGTAGTTTTGGACCCATGGTAATCCTTGTTATGAAATTGCCACCAAGAAGACCTTTTGCTGTCTTCGTTCTCCTGCTACTTATGAGGCACACTCAGCCTGGCTCTATACAAGGCACCTGCTGGCTGTACTGGACCTTCTTCCTGAGGCCACATATTCCCTTTTCCAAATGGTAAACAACCTTTTGATATGCTTCTGAAGACTTCTGACACCTTCTGGAAGCTCATAAGAAGGTCATGCGCCATTTGGAGAAGCATGCATGCAGCCTCAGAAAAAAGGCCTGGCATAACCAGCAGCTGCCTCCCATCAAGCCTGACTCATCAGCAGTAGGCAGAAGAAGACAGCAAAGGTTGGCTGGGGACAGCAGAGTTGGCAGAGCATAAGGCTGCCTGGACTTTGTGCTGTGTTGTTTAGGTAACTGGCCTCTACTTCAGCTGAGGGCCACCACTGCCTAGGAGTGCCACTGTGCAGGCTGGGCAAAAGGGTAGAGTTAGGAGGGAGATAGATGAGCAGGAGGGAGTTTAAGAGGGTGCAGTCCCAGGCTCAGGGCTTGGAGGAATGAAACCAGGAGTGGCTTGGATCAGATGGGACCTTGCCTAATGACCAGTGGGGGATTCACTCAACTACAGCAGTGATGACTGACAGGATTGCTGCCATTTAGTGTTGCAGTCATATGACATCACATGTTACAACCACATTGTTTAGTAACAGATATTCTGGTACCAATTTCTGTTATTAAAAATGTTACTTACTGATGCAGAACTACATGCATCAATAAATAAACATTTTTAATCCTGAAGTAAATTTGCCAACCTATCACTCTTGTGTAATTAAAATTAAAGCCTAGTCCAAGTTCATTTATCAAAGCATTTAAGCTACAGAGGACAATGACCAACCTGAGGGGGGGGATAAATCAGTCTGACAACATACATCTTGTTGAGAGAAAAAGCTCATTAGCATCCTGTTTCAAATTTTGATCTTTTTCCTTTGACCTGCCAAGATAAATAAAAACAGAGCTGAGAGTGAGTGACAGAAAGCAGAAATGTTGGTAGCTATGATTTTATGAAGATGTCAGCTCTAGTCATAATCTGTATTTGTCACTAGTACCAGAGTCATTGCTGGAATTCATTTGTTTTATTAAAGTGCTAAACTGAGAAACTGTCGCCCACTGTCTGAATACATGGCTGCCTTTCATAAAATATAGATTTAACTTTAATTAAAACATTTTCTTCATCATATATCCCAGCAAAATTATGTTCATTACTCATTATTCTGTTCTTAAAATAACAAACATTATCTGTAGAAATAACCTAACTCATTCTTAACAACGAATAAGAAACATAAACTATTTCATTTGTAATATCAAAATCACTGATACTGGGTTTTTAAAACTGTATTCTTCTTATAGACATCTGTACAATAGTGTAAAGAAAACAAAAGAGCGTTGCCATCTCATGCTAGTTACTTTATTCAATAAAGTATGATCTATTGATCATTATATTGCCAGAGCAAAATGCATCAAATATATACTGAGAAATACACTTGAGTGCTATGATGGAAATGTTCAAAAAGCACTTTCCAGGAATGTATTGATTGGGCAGCTAAGACTTCTATCAAGTCTTATTTAAACAAGGGTGCATTTTCAAGTTAGGACTGCAAAAAAAAAAAAAAAAACTAGTCTAAACAGGTTTAATATAAAGCTTTGCATTTTTTAAATGGGTGAATCATAGTTTTACATTACCTCTATCTTTTAAGTATTTTTCAGAAATTTCACTTTCAGATGATAAAAGCCTAATGGCTGCAATTATATTTATTTTTTCTCAGGTTAAATAGTTTAGTGGTAAAGCTGTAGCATATTTCAGTAGTACTACAGCAAGAGCCAGTATTGACTTTGGACTGGGAAAATCCAGGTTCAGGTCCCAAGTGAACTATGAACCCACTGGGTGACCTTAGGCCATTGCCTCTCAAGTCAATCTCTCTCAGAGAACTGTAATTCTGAACCTAAATTTAGGGAAGATTCTTGCCTGAAGTTTTCAGACAAAGGGCAGATTATAAAGACACCTAAATGGAACATTAATTTATGAGTTTATAGCATTTCATTGTAACATTGATTCAGCTGTATTTTAATGTGACAGAAGATAAAACACAAGCTGATTATCATATGTATACATATACAGCAAAAGGATCAGAATACATACAAGAACATGCTAAGTAGTTATTTCTTTTGTGCATCTAATCTTTTTGCTTACATTTTTTAAAAGGAATTATACCTTAAGATTCATGCCTATACCAGTGAATGATGCTTCGCAAGCACTGAAAGCAAACCCTGAGAAAACAGAAGAGGCACTTCAAAAGGTATTTCCTACATTTATTGATATATGTCAAGTGCCCGGGAAATCAGGAGATTCAGGCAGTTCAAAGGAGTATAAAGATTTATTGCAAGCTTAAGCTCTCTACAAGAATCTGACCAACTAACAGCTAAGGGAAATGAGTGGGAGATAAGAAAGGCATTCAAGGTGGACTGGACTTAGATTTCTTGCAGGCACACAGACTTGTGACTTATGACATATTTGACCCTCCCTTGGGTTCAGCCTGATCATCTTACATATAAATTGAAGTGGATAAATAAAAACAAAGTTGTGCTTTCATGGCTGCTGAAGCAAATTATCCAATGGTCTTGCTGAAGTCCATACTCACCTGCACTCAGGAACAAATGAGGAATCACCATGCTATGGAGATGTGTTTCTTCTAAATTAGGCATGGAAGGTGAGAATAGAAGCAGTGACAAAATTATAAACATATGCCATATACCCTTTAGCATTAAAATATTTATGTGCTGAGACCCAATAAAAAGGGGTTATTTGGAATTGCTTAGAATATGAGATATAACTTCTGTATGAGAAACAGTATGTCAGTAAATTATTCACTGAGGGTTTTTTGCTTTGATCTTGCTTTCCTCAGAAGATTCTAGCTTTAAGCTGATCACTCTATATTCTTTCTAGAAAATAGCTTCTTTGTTACTGTTAGAATTAAATTTCGATAATCTGAAATCAGACTTATATAATATCAGTTGCATTGATTTCAGTTAACATTATAAGATTTTCATAATATACCAAGAATTGAGTTTCAGTCCTAGAAGAAAAACCTAAGGCTGTAGTCCAATACTAATAATCTTGAAATCAGCATCACTGAATTCAATGGAATCTACTATTTACAGTATTATGCAAGCATATGATTTTTACGGTTAAGCACTATTTCTATATTAACATGCTTTTCTCACTTAGTTTTTAAAATCCAGGCTTGTATCTGACTTTAATTTCTGCTCTTAGATAGAAAATTATTTGCTTCGAAATCACGAGACCCGAAAATATCTACAAGAGCAAGCATACAGATTGCAGCAGGGCATAGTTACTAGCACAACACAGCAGGTATCATTTACTCTTTTATGACTTATAAAACTTTCAGTGGTTGGATTCAGAGGTACCCTTCCATTCACAGGAGAGGTTTGCATTTTGAGAAGGCATCCCATAAATAACATAGGATAAAGGCAATTCTTATAGATTTCCACAGATAGTCTTCTCTGCTACTTCCCCCCCTGTGCCTGAAGACCCTCAACTCTATGGAAATGGGAGGAACCATGAGGGAATCGTGTTATATATTTCAAGAAATAGGCTCTGTGATGTTTCTCTGTAATGAATAACAAGAAATAGAAAGAAGTCAGAACCTCAGAAATGTGTGGTTATATATTTGGTTATATATTTGAATGTGCAATCTCCTAAGCCTGTCTAAGAGATTTATTTATTGTTATTTCATCTGTTAACTTTATCTACTTTTTTCCACGTCTGTAAGTATCTCTTTCCTTTCCCATTTTATTCTTGTGTAGATGATAGACAGAATATGTGTCAAAGTACAAGATCATCTCAACTCTTTAAGAAACTGTGGAATTGAAACAATACAAGAGGATCTGAAATCAGCTGAAAGACTTATGAAGGATGCTAAGAATTCCAAAACAGTAAGAGATTTCAGATATTTATAATGCTGGGGTTACAGTCCCATTAGAACAGTGGTTCTCAACCTTTCTAATGCCGCGACCCCATAATACAGTTCCCCATGTTGTGGTGACCCCCAACCACTTATACATCACCGGGTGCCAGGGGCATGGCCAAAGAAAAGGGGGGAAAAATGGCGGGCAGCCTTGTTTGGCGACCCCCGTGAAATGGTCGTTCGACCCCAAATGGGGTCCCGACCCACAGGTTGAGAACCACTGCATTAGAATAAATAATACTAATAAAACTTCTACTTTTAGAGTTGTCAGAATTTTAAAAAGTACATTAAATTTATGCTTCTTCAGTTAAGTCATGATAGATATTAATAGTAGCTCTTGTATATATATATATATATATATATATTTACAGTTATTACCAAACCTGTATCATCTTGGTGGAGCTTCATGGGCAGGAGCAAGTGGTTCATTATCCAATCCAATTCAGGAGATCCTAGAATCTATGGCTGGGGAAGTTACAAGAGTTGTTGATGATCAGCTCAAGGTATTAAAGATTTAAAAATGTTATCCTAAAATGAAATGTGGGAAGCATTCTAAAGAAGAAGGGAATCAATTTAGTTCTCCTTTACCTGTCGTGGGTAACCTATAGGCTGAATACAGATCATCATAACCCACTCTGCTGCTCTAAGGCCAGTCTCAGATTATACCACAAAAATTTGGTATTTACATTTGGGGGTTTTGGAGGAGGGGAAACTAAAAGAACAAGATGTCTTAAGATTCTGGAAGGTTTAAGGCATCTATTTTTCTTCTTTAACCCTGCTCACCTCCCAGTCTCCCACTCAAAAAAAAAAAAAAATCCCTTTAAAACATAGTTGTCCAAGTTTTTGGCTTATCTGGGACCCATTGAGTGAAGAGAAATTGTCTTGGGCCACATATAAAATATATAACATAGTTAATATATATAAATTACATATGGACTTACATCCATTCATTTAGTGACCATTTGATGTTACAATGGCACTGCAAAAAGTGATTATTATGACTGTTTTTCATTCTTAACAACCATTGCAGCATCCTCATGGTCACAAAATTCAGACACTTGGCAACTGGCTTATATTTACGACAATTGCAGTGTCCCAGGGTCGTGTGATAACCTTTTGTGACCTTCTGACAAGCAAAGTAAACAGGGAAGCCAGATTCACTTAACAACCATGTTAAGAATTGCAGTGATTCACTTAACAACTATGGCAAGAAAGATCATAAAATGGAGTAAAACTCACTTAACTACTGTCTCACTTAGCAACAGAAATTTTTGGGCTCAGTTGCAGTCGTAAGTCGAGGACTACCTGTAATGTTAAAAATTTATAGTTAAAAGTTTATAATCTTGTGGGGCTGCATTACTAGCTGTCCAGGGCCAGATGTGGCCCATAAGCTGCAGGTTGGACATGCCTGCTTTAAAAGATAAATAATAAAAGCACATTTTTACTGCTTTAAATTATAAAAAAGGATAAAAATATTAGTCCCAGTGGAATTATTACGTAGTTGACCAAGCTTTATATTTTAAAACAGTCAGTTCTAACGTGCAGTGGACCTTCAAAGTGATGGCAATATGGTGAATTATAACTTGAAAGCACACCCAATTGAAAATTACCTAGCCTTTGATGGTTTTATTACTCCCATAGAGATCTAAGCCCACAGATTGAAATTTTTATCATTTCCAGGAGTCTGGTGAGTTCTGCCTATCCATTCAAGATGGTTAAGCTGTGATGCCAGTTTTGGTTGTTCAAGGCATCCCAGGTGCTGGCCAGTATGCTGATCCTAGCTTATGGGCAATTTCTGTCATATCATAGGCAATTTGCCAACAATGCTATCTTGTCTATCTTAATCAGGCCTTTAAGTCCATATTTCTGAAGACTTAAGACCTCATCTTGTCTATCAGTTAGTCTACCATACCTGGCTCCTGATAAGCAGTTTTTCAATTTTGCCTCCTATTTTTAGAATAGTTTTTCTCCCTAGCTGCTAAATTTTTATAAAGATAAGTCACTCTTGTGAAGCAAATTGAGTATAAACTTAATACTAAAGGATATTATTGAATTCTCTTAACGGTCTTTATAATTTGAATTGTAATTCTGAATTTAAAACACAATGCATGGGGTATTATGAATGAGATGCTTATGTAGTTCCTGCTTCCCATTACTTTCTGCTGCAGACACTGCTTGAGTCAATGGTAGATGCAGCTGAAAACCTCTGTCCAAGTGCAATGAAGAAAGCACATATAAGGCAGGACTTGATTGAGGCATGTACTGAAAAAATTTCCATTCCTCGGACTTTTGTTAAAAATGTTCTTTTGGAGCAGTCTGGAGTTGATATCCTTAATAAAATTAGGTAAGCCAAACTACTTCCTAAATTCATCTATGGACTGAGTGTATAATTTAATTTATTTTTAAAAAAAACAAAACAAAACACTTCTCCCTGAAACAATTACCTTAATATAACTATTCTAGACTTTAAAATCTGTTCCCATTTTTACTTTCAGGCAAGAAAAAGCATTTTTTCTGGCTTCAGCTTATAATTTTATTTTTGAATTATGATTTTTTTTAAAAAATAAAATAAAATAATGACTGTCATAAGAGGTGTGATAGTGAGATGATGATGGGCACAAGAAATGAGCAAAACAAAACAAAAGATATTTCCACTACTCAAACTGGATTCATGAGAGTTTAATTATAAACAACACTTGTTCCAATTATTAACAAGAAGTTGTTATAATTAATTCTGGGTAAATTGCATGTATTCGTACCATGTAGTCATAGTGTGGCATTTTGTTCATTTAAATTATACTATTAAAACAAATAGATAATTGGGTATCTCTCTCTCTCCCCCCCCCCCCACCCCATTTAATAGTCTTGGAATTTCACCAAGAAAAGGAAGTACTTAAGCTATTGCTAATGTAAATGCAAGTAATTCAGCTTAGGTTGTTGCTCATTATATAGTAAAATAATTTGCTATCATGAAATAATGAGTAATAATAATGAAGCAGTAAAAAATTTGTCCCGTACAAATAAATGGCTATGAAAAAGAGGAATGAAATATATTTAGGCTTTAATCCTTAATAGATTTAGATTTTGTAATCTGCCTAGCTTCTGTTAGAGTTGGCAGTGTAATAAGTTTAATGAAATAAATGAATTTTTAAAAATGTGAACACACCAGATTTATTAAAGTGGCTGTAGCGTACGTTTTATCGGGTGCTATATCTTATATTCATTGATCACTCTTGTGTTTTAAACCTTAATATCATTTGGTGAGAGATAATGCAACATTCTTTTTCTCTTCTGTAAGAATGATAATTATTTTTGAATTTTTTTTCTTTGTTATTTGAATATTCTTATATGTATTTTTAGAGAACCAAAAATATCTAGCTAATATCTAGCTAATGCATACATAATATAACCTTTAGTGTAAATTTTCTACTGTAAATTCATATTTTGTATTCTCATTTTCCATTTTTGCATAGTGAAGTAAAGCTGACAGTTGCTTCGTTTCTCTCAGATCGAATAGTAGATGAAATCCTTGATGCTCTGTCTCATTGTCATCATAAACTGGTAAGCATTTATAAAATTTTACAGTTTAGTATGATTTGCTTGCTTCAGTGCATTCATCTGCCTATTCAACAAGAATGCTCAAGTTCTATCTATATAGATCTATCTATATCTTTCTATTTACACTGAATTAGATAACTACATGGAATGTAATAACATAGGAAGGAGAATCCTGTGAAAATTCAGTTTATTTTGATGCCAAACTGAATGTTACTTTAATATTTCCTGAAAAATATATTAGGTTACTGGCTAAAACTAAACATGGTCAAGCTTACATACTGCATTTCAGGAAAACTGATATTAATTAAAAAAAAATGCAAAACTACTAACATAGAGGGCAAGTTAAGGAGAGTAAATTTCTGAGTAGTTAACCTCATTAAAGCATCAATAAATACAGTGTGCAATCATAGCACAGGAGACAGTGTAATATTAATACACATGAAAAAGATCTCAGAATCCTAATTGATTGTAAGCAGTGCAAGAATTAACCATTATAGTATATATAAAAATATGTCAGTGCAATTTTAGACTGCATTACTAGAAAAATGGTTTCTAGGGAGTAATAGTTTTATACTTGTCATTTTGGATTACATACTTTAGAAAAGAGGAATATATATCCAACATGCAGGTAAAAAGAAGATTGGTTGTATAGAAAACAAATATTAAGAAGTTGATAAATTAGAGAAAGATTTGAGTTTAGAATATAAGCATTTTTAGGATATAAGCATATACCTGAACATCTGTAACATGGAACTGTTTTAAACTACTTTTCAGAAAACTAAGAAGATAGGATTGGATCTAATAGGTTTAAGTTACATAAGCCAGAGGGCCCCAACCTTTTGGGCATCAGGGACCGGTTCCGTGGAGAAGGGTTTTTCTACGGATCAGAGGGGGAGTGGTTTTGTGTGCTGCCTGCATTTTGCGGATGGGACTTTGTTTATGCAGCCCGGTTGCTAGCATGCTGTGGACTGGTACTGGTCTGTGGACTGGGGGTTGGGGACTCTTGACATAAGCCCTGGGAGAAGCTTCTTATAAGAACAATTTAACAGTTATGGTTTATTGCAATTGTTCTACTTTGTTAGAGACCATTGAAATTGAACAGCCCTGCTTTGCAAATAACTCTAATTCTGAATTCCAAAGCATCTAACAAGGTGTTGGATAAATGATCTTCAAGCCCATCTCATCTTTGTAGCAGGTTAATTGTGCATCTAATTGGCTTGTGTTCATTGGAAACTTTTATTTAGAATTATTTATTATTGATATTTTTATTTTATAAAGAATGCTTTCACTATAACCTTTCCTCTAGGCTGATCATTTGACCAGGCGAGGTAAATCCTTGCCTCACCAAGAATCATTGGACATTGAGTTAGCCGAGGATAAATCTACTAAACGATCTGTCATTACAGTTGAGGAGCTAACTGAACTGGAACGTTTTGAAGACCTAGATACATGTATGGTAAGACATGTGTAATCTTTGACTAAATCTCTTAAACTTTCTAGCTCATTCAAACACCGACTTTTCATCACTGAAATATACAATAGCAGTTATAAAAAATGATATAGATTGATTATAACATTTTTTTCACATTTACAGTACTTTCCTAAATGTTTATGATACTTTTTATTTGGTATATTATCATCTATTATACATCTGAATGTTGACATATTAGTATTGATTGCCTCCATAAGTCAGTCCATATTATTTTCAGTACATGTTGATTTAAGTGGACTTATGACTTTTTGTGTATTTATATGTTATCACCCAAATATTGGTAATTTGTTATTAGAAATCCTTATAAATCCTATTTTTCATTATTTTTTAATTCAGGCATACTGTATGTTCTTGCTCATAATACTAAATGAATTAAACTTTATGGATATTTCATCCTTGCTAATAATTCACAGTTAAGAAGATGAACCTTAGATTTTGGAGCTCATTAGGGAACCTCCCCAAAAATTAATATTAAAAATAATTTTAATACACTAGGGAGTGTTCATAAATATATGAGAAGAATAGTGTTGTATTAATTATATTTATATTAATTTTAAATAGAACTTGAATTAAATTTATCTTTAATCTTGGTCCTGCCATTTTTTTTATCCTGGCTTCACCCACTTCTTGGAATGAACACCAGTCAAATGAGGGCTTCAGCCCTTCATATTTTCCTACAGATATCTGCTATATTTTATAGAAATATATCATAACTGTTAGCTGTTAAGGTGACATGAAATTCATTTTGCACTAAATATTATAAACTGATTAAGATTTTACCTGTATAAAACAGAACTGAAATAATCAAATGAAGTAATTGTACAAATAGCATACATTTTGTGTGCTGGGCTGCTGATGGGATGTTACCTATCTATTACTAATTCTGTAAACAAAGGCACATCATTATTGTTCTTTATGGCTGCTATATTCAAAAATTAGAAGTGTATATGTACACTAGTGTATTAGATTTTCCACAAAAGAATTAAGTACCTTGTAAAAAAAAATCCAGAACATAGCAAATGCTCCAGCAACCTGACTAAATGTGATTTTCTTTGTTTCTTTCTTTTATATATACAGGTAATTGTTCTGTAGATTTTTATTTGACAATAAGTAAATGTTAATTTGAACAGAAAGCACTTGACAAACTTCATGTTACATAGATTTTATTTCTATTTACCCCTTTTAGCCGCTGTTTGTAATTCTAGTAGGGAATGTTTTATTTCTAATGTAAACTTGAGTTCACCTTTTGTTTTAAGACATGTATGAAGAGGAGAGACAGCAATCATTTGATAAAGCACCCTGTCAATCTTTTTTGGTTAATAGATATATATTGGGAAAATATCATAGGTACTCTCAATACAAAATGACTCAAATGGCAATATAATCAATTATACAGCATGAATTCATTGAAAGCTGCCTGCCATACTAGGTCAGCCATTTCATAGCACATTCCTATTTGCACTACTCTTGACCTTTTTCAGAGTACAGGTAATCCTCGACTTACAATAGTTCATTTAGTGACCATTCAAAGTTACAACAGCACTGAAAAAAGTTGCAGAATTCCCTTGGTCACATGATCAAAATTCAAACATTTGGCCACTGATTCATATTTGTGACGGTTGCAGTGTCCTGGAATCTTGTGATCACCTTTTGCAGCCTTCTAACAAGCAAAGTCAATGGGGAAGCCAGATTCACTTAACCATGTTACTAATTTAATAACTGTCGTGATTCACTTAACAACTGTGGCAAGAAAGGTCATAAAATGGAGCAAAATTCATTTAACAACTGTCTTGCTTAGCAACAGAAATGTTGGGCTCAACTGTGGTCATAAGTCAAGGACTATTTGTATAAGGGACATGTACAAGCAAAGCATTGGACTGTAGAAATCCAATATTTACTTCCTAATTATTTTTATTAGATCCATTTGATGACTTGAATCATTCCTTCAAAAATGAAGAGGATGCTATTATTTTGCTTTCCAGTATTCCAATTTTTTTAATGTTAACATTTTTATTATTTAACACTGGTTTTTCAGTTGTGCACCTTAGATTTAGAAACACTTGCAAAACAACATTTGATTACTAACATTAGGAGAAATTCCATGCAGTGTTTCTAAAGCTAATGTGGAATGCTTTAATAGATGTCAAGGAAGCTTTGTTTAATAGCTTTATACGCTGCGTTTTTTTAAAATACATTCCTAGCTTTCCTTATAATTAGTGTTGTTCATGATTAGAGTGGCCTTGGTTAAATGTAGGGTTATTGAGACGAAGCCAGTTTGTCTGGAGGCTTCATTTTATATACTAAAAATTGGTTGTTTTCGATTCCATTTTGTATCAGAATTCCACAGTTCATTTATTTTGATTGCAACACTAAATCATATGAATAAAAGTATGACTTTTTGTTCTTTTTGCTGTGAATATGTATCTTTAGGCAAGATACATTATTTGAATGAACAAATAAAATTTTATTTGAGGATATGTGAAAATAATCAAATTCAGTCTGAGAAAACA